>NC_133574.1:13812250-14415000 GCF_048773025.1 Camelus bactrianus
TGCTACTTCCCTGTACCTCAAAACTATTTGGATTCCCGCTGCTTTCAGAATGTTTACATAAGTTCCAGATAGCCTGGCATTCTGAGTGTATTACATATTGACTTAGAACTACATTTCCAACCTTCATAACCTGCTATTTTACACCATATTCCTGGTATACCTCCTGTCACAGCCAGATAGGTGTATCTGAGGACCGCTGGTCTGGGGTGCCCTGTTCATTCCCTCCCCCACACCCTTCATCCTCTACGTCATAAACTCTTCAGTTCCAGCTCCATCATAGGCCTTCTCTGGCATGCCAAGATGAAAATAATACCACACTTATCACCTCTAACACCTAAAACTTTGTACAATGGAATGATAGTTTTTTCTATGCACTGCTCCTATTCACTGGATGTTCTCACAGCAGGACTTTATATCCCTACAGCATCCAGCACATAATAAGCACTTGCTATTTTTTTTGATGAAAAAATTGTCACTTAATCAGTTGCCACCTGTGATCCACCTGTTTGTAAGTTGAGAGTACTGTGGATTCATTGGTTTAGCTTCACACTATGAAAGTCTTCTTTGTGGAAAAACTTGTTCATAAAGGTGAAATTTCCCTTAGCTCACCATGATTCTGTTCCACTAAACTTCTAACTCATTTTGAAGTTTACAGTTAGGGCATAAGAGTCAAAGTGAGCCTGTGGGCATATATATTTTCACTTGATAAGTTTAAAAATTTACTGGTATATTGAGAAGATGATCAGACTAGGACTCAGAATACAGACCTAAATTTGAGTTCCACATTTCCACCTAAGCTTAGATAAGTCATTTAAAATCTCTTGGTCTTAATTTCCTCTATAAGGGAAAAGTTGCATAAGATAGATTCAGGTATCAGTTTGGAATGAAAAAGCCTATAAAAGCTTTTGAACAGGAGGCTGCAAACTTTTTCTTTAAAGGACCAGATAGTATTTTAGGCTTTGCTAGCCATAGACTGTTGCAGCTCCTCGACTCTGCTATTAGTAGCTTGAAAGTGGCCATAAAAATTATGTAAACTAGCATTTCAGTATTTTATTTACGAGAACATTACTATATAATTTCATTTTTATGAAATTATAAAACAAGCAATACTTATCTGTGCTTGAAAAAAGCTCAAAATTATGTCTGCCTCTAGGATGGTGGGTGTGGGGATTGACTGGGTAGGGACATGAGAGACATCTACAGGGTGATGGTAATGTTCTCTATCTTGACAGTGGCTTGGATCATATAGGTTGAACTCAAGTAATGGTACATTGGAGGTTTGTGCATTTCACTGAATATAATTTGCTTTCTCAATTTTATTAATATGCATGGAGTTTTTAAGTGTAAAGTGTATGGACATCTGCAACATGGAATGCATTAAAAACAGATGGTGAATAGATATAAGATAAATATAGTAGACTACTGTAGAATCTAGGTGGGTTTATGGATGTTCACTTACATTTCTTCTAACCTTTCTATGTATTTGCAAATATTCCTAATTAAATGTTGCAGAAAAAATAATAAATGAATATATTGATTTTTTTCTTGACTGTCTTCTACCAGTCACAGATTCTTTCCTGCAGACAATGATTGCTTGTCAGTTTTTCTACCAGTGCTTTTCCAACACGATTATATACGTCTGTCTGTATGTGTCTGTATGTGTGTGTGTATATATGGGTCTATGTGGAATATGTAGGAATCATTTTCTTTTCCAATTTTACATGAGTAATAGGAAGAATATATGTTCCTGAACTTATTTTTTCCCACTTAATGTCTTGATTGTGTTTCCTTGTCTCTCTCTATATATATTATGCATGTATATCTCCTTTGAATCATTGCAAAATATTCCACAGTGTAGGGATATATATCCAAGTTTATATAAGTGTATATATATATATGTATTTCTTGGTGATATATATTTAGATTTTTCAATTTTTCTCTTACAAATTGCTGCAGTGCAATTTGTAAAAGATAAAACCTATTTCTCTAGGGTAGACACTGAGAAATGGAATCACCAGTTTGTAGTATATGTTTATTTTTATATTAATAGATTGTCCTCCTGTTAAGCTGTACCAGTATTCCCTCCAGCAGAGATTAAATTACCTGTTTATTTTTAACTTTCTGAGCATTGATTATCACTTTAAATTTTTTTCTTTGTTAATTTGATAGGATGCTGGTATCTGGTTGGGTTAATTTGCAGTGTCTCTGGTGACTGCAACTGAGCATATTTTTATGCTTACACTATTTCCATTTCTTTACAGTCATGTGTTCATCATCTTGCTCTCTTTTGTCTTGTAATTCCTTTATTTTAGAAATTGTACTTGTTTTAAATTAATATTTTCATTTTTATGGGATTTACCTAATCATTTATCCCAAAATATGTTGCATAATCTGCCATTCCTCGCCATTTCAATTGCCAACTGTGTTACATGCAAAACTGCATTTTATATGGATCCTTTCCTAGACAATGTCTGTTTTGTCAATTTCTACCTCTGTTCTGTGCTATTATAACACTGTGGTATGTAACCTCTATGTTTTTGTAAAATAAAATAAATGTGTGAAGATTGTGTGAGTACCGTCTCTCCAATTTTGGCATCTGTGTAGTATTAGCCTTATAAAAACCATTTAGGTAAAATTGCAGAAAAGGAAAATATGTGTAGAAAAATAATGTATTTCTCGAAAATTAGGAGAATCATCTAAAGGCATTTGGACATGAGAGATAGAGCTCTATTTATTTTTTCTAAGAATTTCTGATTTGAAAATATTAACCAGCTCTTACTTAGACATTACCAGTAGGTCTTACTGGTTTCTCTTCTCACTGTTGCTTTATATGTTTTTCTTGTCTCAGATTTTTTAAAATAAAACTTTAAAAAATGAAAAATATACAATTACATTAAATTTATGGAATTTAGTCCATGAGATTTGTCCTTTTTCTCATGTTAGACATATAATATATAAGAAAATTTTCTCCCTCAACCAAAAAAAACCAAAAGAATTATGCCTCTAGAGGGCAGCATTCCTCATACAAGTATGACAAATATAAAAGATTTCCACTGTCCAAGAAGTTTAAGAGACAAAAATAAATAAGCTTTTACAAGTTTCTTTCTTGTAAGATGTCTCAGAATCTTTAACATACCATTGTGCTTTATGAATCATCAATAGGCCACTATTATGGTACACAGTGTTTCTTCAAACTTAATCACAGTAACCGTTTCTTCAAGGGCCATCTCTAGTGACTATGACAGAATGCATTTTGAAACAATCTAGTAGACAAATTCTCTAGTTGACAAGTTTCAATTCCTTTTTTTATTCATAGACATGCTCCTCTGATTTTTAAAATAGGTCTTTAGACATCCCCTTGTATTCACAGATCATGGCTGAGAATGGAATAAGTATTTACACTCGTTTATTTTGGGGAAATCAGAAACATGGAGAACTTACTGCTTGGCTTGCTCAAAGGACAACAGTGAAAGAAAGAAAATAAGGCAAAAGAAAAAGCAAGAAAGAAAGAGAGAGTGAGAGAAAGGCTGGTACTATAACTAGTTGAGAGAGCCCTAGCTTTAAAAACCACAAAGCAGTTGAGGTGTGCATAAAAAAACATTTTCATAATTACCCAAACTCAGAATATTAAATACTTGAACTCCATTAACCTCTTTCCACAGTCCATGTCAGCTGAAATTAAACTTCCTAATTTAAACATCTGTTGTATGCCTGATGAGATATCTATAGATCTCTATAGATGAGATGTTCTTAAATTTTAACTTGTGAGAGAGTGCTTAAACAAAATTACTCCCCTCTTTTGTTGTCATTTGGTCTTTCAGTGAAATGATGAAAGCAGTTTTAGAATATAGACATGCCCCCACTCCCCAAGTACTCCTGCAGAATACTTGGAGAATAATGGGGGATGAACCATGACTTCAAATATAATACATGTGTCCAAATGTTTGATTCCTAAATAGCCTTTATCCATAAACAGTGTTTGAAATGTTTTTTCTTTTTAATTTGGCATGACTATGAGGCATGCCACAAAGACAATGCAAGTACAGGCATACCTTGGAAACACTGCAGGCTCAATTCCAGGCTACCACAATGAAGTCAATGTGCAACAAAGCAAGTCACAGGAGTTTTGGGGTTTCCTAGTACATATAAAGTTATAGTTACAATATACGATAGCCTATTAAGTGCACAATAACATTATGTGTAAAAATTATACATACCTTGATCAAAAAGTACTTTATTGTTAAAAAATGCTAATTATCCACTGAGCTGACAGTGAGCTGTAATCTTTCTGCTGGTGGAGGATCTTGCCTCCATGTTGGTGGCGGCTGACTGACCAGGGCGGTGGTTGCTGGAAGCTGGGGTGGCTGTGGTAATTTCTAAAAATTAAGCAGTGAAGCTTGCTGCATCAATTGGCTCTTCCTTTTACAAGTGATTTCCCTCTAATGTGTAATGCTGTTTGATAGCACTCTATCCACAGTAAAACTTCTTTCAATTCTGGACTCAATTCTCTCAAACCCTACTGCCACTTTATCAAGTTTATGTAATATTCTAAATCCTTTTTGGTCATTTCAACAATCTTCATAACATCTTCACCAAGAGTAGATTTCATCTCAAGAATAATTGTCTTTGTTCATCCATAAGGAGCATCTCTTCACTCATTCACATTTTATCCTGAGATTGCAGCTAATTCAGTCACATCTCCATGCTCCAATTCTGATTCTCATTCTCTTGCTATTTCCACCACATCTGTAGTTCATTCCTCCACTGAAGGTTTGAACGCCTCAAAAAGTCATCCAGGAGGATTGGAATCAATGTCTTTCAAACTCCTGTTATTGTTGATACTTTGACCTCTTCCCGCAAGTCACAAATGTTCTTAATGGCATCTAGAATGGGGAACCATTTCCAGAAGGTTTTCACTTTACTTGGCACAGATTCATCAGAGGAAATTCTACCTATGGCAGCTGTAGCCTTGCAAAATATATCTTAAATAATAAGACGAGAGTTGTAGTCACTCTATCCATGGGCTGCAGAACATATGTTTTGTTAGCAGGCACATAACATTAATCTCCATCAGAGCTTTTGGGTAATCATTTGCATTGCCAATGAGCAAAAATATTTTGAAAGGAATCTTTTTGTTTTTTTCTGAGGTCTCAACTGTGAGCTTAAAATATTCAATAAGCCATGTTGTCAATAGATGTGTTCTCATCTAGGCTTTGTTGTTCCATTCATAGAACATAGGAGAGCAGACTGAACATAATTCTTCAGGGCCTGATGGTTTTCAGAATGCTGGATAAGTACTGGCTTCAACTTAAAGTCACCAGCAATGTTAGACCCGAATGTATGTCCTAGATGGCATCTTCCAATATAAGGCTGTTCCATCAACACTGAAAATCTGTCATTTAGTGTGAACACCATAATGAATTCTCTTATTGAGATCTTGAGGCTGACTTGCTGCACTTTCTCCATCAGTCTTTATTGTTTCCCCTTGTACTATTTTGTTAAGGAGATTGTGTCTTTCCTTAAACCTCATCAGCCAACCTCTGCTAGCTTCAGACTTTTCTTCTGCAGCTTTCTCACCTCTCTCAGCGTTCAAGGAATTAGGGTCTTGCTCTAGATTAGGTTTTGGATTAAGGGAATGCGGTGGCTTAGATTTTTTATCTAGAACAATACAGCCTTCTCCGTATCAGCAATTAGCCTGTTTCACTTTCTTATTATTAGTGTATTCACTGGAGTAGCACTGTAAATTTCCTTCAAGAAATTTCCTTTGCTCACAATTTGGCTCATTTGCACAAGAGGCCTAGTTTTCAGTTTATCTCAGCTTCAGCATGTCTTCCTCACTTCACTTAATTGTTTCTAGCTTTTGATTTAAAGTGAGAAACATGCAACTCTTACTTTCACTTGAACACTGGGACCACTGTAGGGTTATTAATTACCCTGATTACAATATTGTTCTGTATTAAGGAATAGGGAGGTCTGAAGAGAGGGAGACAGATGGGGGAATGAACAATTGGTGGAGCAGCCAGAACACACAGCATTTACCGATTATGTTTGCCATCTTAAATGGGTGTGGTTTTTGGCACCCCAAAACAATTGCCATAGTAACATCAAGGATTACTGATCACAGATTACCACAACAAGTATAATAATAATGAAAAATTTTGAAATATTGCAAGAATTGGTAAAATGTAACACAAAGACATAAAGTGAGCAGATGCTGTGATAGCGCTGCCACCGGCACAGTGAAGTGAGACTAGAAGAAAACAATGAACCAATTTTAACATGAATAATAATCACAATTATCTCTGGTAAAGCAAAATTTAGAAACTATTACTTATATAAAAATATTTTAAACAAAAAAAGTAGACAGTATTAAGAGACATTTTCAGGAAATACATAGTAAATTTTCATAAGAAGTTTCCTAAGTCAAAAGAGAAGCAACAAACTTATTCACCTGAGATCAGAATTAAATGTCCAACAAACATTTTTAAAAGATTTATAAAGGATCTGGGCTTTTTAATCTAGTGAGCTATAAAATGGTGTGGATTCTTGCAAAAAGAAAGAGAGGGAGGGAGAGAGATATGAAAGAAAGAAAGGAAGGATGGAAGGAAGGAAAGAGGGAAGAAACCACATTTAAGTAGAGAGATGGTAAATAAATTATTTCAATTATAGATATTTTATTAGAAAATTATGAGGAATACTAAAACAGATATTATAGAAAAAGTAGAAGGCCTTCAATTAAGCCACCAAACAACTCTCCATCATATAGAAGACATGTCTAACAGTATCAAAAATCAGTAGATTCAAAATATGAGAAATTACTTTTCTTTTAGCTTTAGATAAGCCATGTGATACAAGAGACACTACCAAAGTACAACTTTAGACACATTTTGTTTGAAAGAACTTCCAAACTTAAGAATAAATGTCAATATATACCTTAAAAAAATCAAAATTGTAGCATGGATAATTTTTCATCTTTTACACGGCCAAAGAATTTCAGCTATATATTAAAATATTAGTCTCTGTCTCAATAGACAGCTCCAGCCATGTTAGGTTAAAAAGCTACACTTATTGGATTTTTTAAAAAAGAAACTGATATTCCTCTTATGGCTCTGCTCCAATATATGATATACATAGCGTAGATTTGTGAGGCGGCGAGTATAGCTCAGTGATAAAGTGTGTGTCTAGCATGTACAAGGTCCTGGATTCAATCCCCAGTGCCATCATCAAAAACAAACAAACATACAAATAAACCTAATTACCTCCCCCTCAAAAAATAGAATGAAAAAATGTTTGTGCTCAGCATTCTAGAGCTATGAAAAGTAGCATGTATTAAGTTGTTAAAACTGATAAGTATGTACATGAAAATAATAAGAATCCTAACCAGCTTGCAAAACTATTGGAAAAATAGAAAACAATACATTTAAGAATCTTGTGTATCTTGCTCAGTTGAGAAGAGGAAGAAGTTCACAAAGATTTACTGTATTATTAACACTGATCAAGAAAGTATTTTTTTCAATATTCAATAATCAAAGACAAAAATGGTAGTGCTTATGTTTTTTCACTGGTATCTCAGTACAGGTAAACAAGCATGGCTTGAAGTACCAAAGAAAGAAAAATTGTACCTACGACCTAGTTACACAGGTACAGACATTTATGTTGAAATTGAAAGTTCTCATAATTGTGGGAGCCCATGATGGGTTAACAAATTGTAACAGATCCCAGCCGCTTATCTCCTTAAAGGAGATGTACTTAGTAACTGCCTTGAGGTTTTAGCAATGAAAAAGGCCCCTGGCTATAAACGCTGGGCGTGCCTGCTGTTAGTCTTCTATCCCCAAAACAGCCTTGGGCTGGAATGGTAAAAAGCTGTAGACTCAGAGGTGAGAAGGCTGGTTAGCCAATGACCGGAAAGGTACCCTGAGGGGGGCAACCTAAGACAGGCACGGCCGCCTGAGTCCAAATTGTTAAACAGCTGATCCTCATACGTTCCGCCCAGATAAGCTGAAAGGCTCAACACAAACATGATTCACCAAAAAGACTCTTCTGACCTTGAGCCAAACACCAACTATAAACAAAGCCTTTGTGCTCATTGTGATCCGAACCTATCTTTTCCTAAATTCCTGCATTCCTCCTTTGACTGTACTCAACAAATATGGGAGATTTGAGAGGCTCCAGGTTCCCAACTCCCTCTCGCTCACTTGACTTTTCCACAGTCTTGAGTAATTCCGTCTCGGTTGGGCTTCTGCTGGCCAGAACCCACGACTGGTGACGAACCCACAATAATATGAATTGATAATAAAGATTTTACATTTTTCTCTAACATGAAACAATATACAGAATATTTTATTTACAATGCAGAGTGTTGTAAAAATTGGCTGCAAAAATAATCAGAAATAGTTGAACAGTTTGTTGTTTTGACCAAATTTAAAGTTGGTGTTCAATTTATGCAATATCCTTAGGAAATGATGTTAATAACGCTAAGTTGACACAAGAATTAGTGAATTTGCTTAATTTAAGTAGCACAGATTTGAAACTGTTAAACTTTTGCTTTAAATTCTAAAACAACATGAAAGAGTTTTATCAAATTAGATAAAAACACTAAAAGAAAAAACTTTGGCACTTAATTCAGATATTGAAAAGTATGTTTCTTTGGCAAACTTAGTCCTGTGAATCTGCATTTTCAACCATAAATTGTTTGAAGTCTAAACTAAGATCAAGCATTTTGATGCAAGTTTGGTGATCCAATCAGGATGCAAAAGATCTACTAGTGTGAAGGAAAAGCCGGGCTGGTCTAAAAAGATAAGTCACAAATCTATGTATCAGTATACTGATCTGAGTTCTGCTGGACTAACTTGTAAATCTAAGTTAATTAGTGTTGGTTTGTTGTTCATGTTTTTTGTTTTGCTAGCCAGCTGGGTTTTCGAAGATACATATCTGGCTTTGGAATGGTGGTTTGCTGCCTCCCCGCCTCCACTTTTGTGATGATAATGCTGCTAAAGCTATTCCATGCCTATTGGCCGAATACCTCAAGCTTGCACTTTACCCTATAAGACCTCATGCGCAAGTCTTGGAGGTGCTCAGAGCTTCGGAGCAGAAACCCCTCTGAGCCCGCTGGCGTAATACATCTGAGTGCTCCAACCCTTCGAGTGGTGCTTGTTTCTTGACTGGCCGGTCGTTTCCATAACACTCTGGGAAGAGAGAACTTGAAACTGCTCTTGAGGGCAGAGCTGTGCTCCCCTGGCCTTCCATGCTTCATGTTTTACACAGGGCTTTGGGGAAGTGAAATGGCCCCGGCCAAGTAAGACCTGCTGTTCACCCACCTCAGTCCTGTCTCTGAGGCAGACAGACTGGCTCCCAGCCTCAAGGCCAAGTTTGGGCACCTGAATGGTCACTTGGAGGCATCCCATCAGTTCTCAGGAAGAAGTCTGGCTGCTTCCACCCCATGGCCCTCCCTCCCATGGTGCTGGCCTCAGGAAGTTTATTTGGGGAAGGGGGCAGCCTACCCCCTACCCCAGCCCTCACCTTGCTCTCACCCAGGCTGGTGCTTTCTCTGCCAGTCAGAGTCTGGAAAGCCATCCCTTTTCAGTTAGGTCTCTTCTGAGATGGATTTGCTTCCACTCAATTCTAGGCGGGGATGCACCATGGAATGCACTGGGTAAGAGAACCAAAATTTATAGTTTCTTCTGTGAGGTTTTCTGTTAATCTACTGGGGCTGGGCTGTGTGTAGTTTGCTGCAGCTATTGGTGTGAGAGGCTAAAGCCACCTGTGTGTCCTTGTTTTCATCTCCCCACAGTCTTTGGGTTTTCCCTAGCACTACTGAGACATTTACTTCTTTTAGTTTTATTCCTGTTATCACACAGGGGCCCTAATGACATGGAGGTAAGGTTTTGGGGTAGCGGGACAGAGCAGGGCATCTATACTCCTGTGATTAGTTCTCATTGAGCCTGTGCCCTGAGCTGTGACCTCCACAAGTGTGTCTCTTTCCCCCCACCCCAATTTGGGTGACACAGAAGATATTTCCCTTCCCCCAGGTTGGTTAGGCTCTGGTAAAATAATTTCTCATTAAAAAAAAAACACAACCCCCCACAATGGAACAGAATGTTCTGGGTGTATTTCAATAGAGATATTTTCTCCTTTACTGGCAGGAAGCATGAGGGGTTCTTCTCTGATCTTCACTCTGAGAACAGTGCATGGTCCTGGAGGTAAAATGCATGTAAAAGAGCAGAGGGCCCCTCTGACTGGCCTCCTGGAGTTGTCACACTCAGACTTCCCCACGCTGAGCCTCCTGATGGTCACAGGGAGCTTTGAAATCTGCCTGCCCCAGCGGGTCTTACAGCAGTGTGTTCTGCCCTGGGAGATGTGACTCTCCAAGCCTGCCTGGCTGCCTTTCTGGGTTAGGAGTAGCTTTTCCCCTCAGTTTTCTGGTGGATCTAAGAAGAGCTGTGGGTTTGCAGCTCCCTCAGCTCTGGTGTTGTTTTCAGGAAAGAAGGAGCAATTTCTGAGCTCCTCACAAGCTGGACCAGAAGCTGGAGGCCTCCCCTCCTCTCCCTCCATGCAGACAATCAGTGGCTGTGGTTTTAGCCGAGTTTCTGAAGCTGTGGATTTAAACACACACATCCCAGCCCCCACAGCAGCACACAGTCCCATAAATCCCTACAATATCCACTGGTAACTACGGAGCTGATGGGGACATGGGTTTCGGGGCTGCAGAGGCCTGACTGCATGATTTGCTCCATGGCTTATTTACGTGGTTGTTCTGGGCCTTGTCTGAAGTGGCTCGCTTACCATACCTGGTACATGGGAAATATAAAATAAGTACTAGAACCTCCAGTTTTGCTCCCTCCAGGGCCTTCGAACATAAAAAGCAATAAGTGAACTCAGACGGCCTAGTCACCACAATGAGTTCCAACCAGCCTGGCTCTCCTGAGTGACGGGCACTGACTTGCACATTAACTCGGAACAGTAGGAGAACCGCCTTCCTCTAACTGGGCATCTCCCCACACCAGGCACGCCCTGAGCTGAGACGGGGCCAACTCCCCCATTGAGGTGTGTGCTGGTGGATTCAGTGTGACCTGGCCCTGCTGGGACATGAACCTGCAGTGAGTGAGGTGGAGGGTCAGGAGGAGGGGAGTCCCTGCTCGGGCAGCAGGGGACCCAGCAGTACCCTGCCCGGCCTGGTGTCTGGGGCTCCCCAAAACCTCCCACGGCCCCCGGGTCGGCTCTGGTCCAGGCCACTCCATGTACTCTCCCAGTATCTTTTCATTAAGTCCCTGTTTTGCTTTTATCAGCCAGAGGTGGCTTCTGTTGCTTGTTCAGTGAAACAGTGCATCGGGAAACCAGACTATTTCTAAGATCAGTAAAATACCAACCTCGGTCAGCTCGTGGGGCAGACGGAGCAGCAAAAATTCCCGCACAGGGCTGTGTGAACGGCTTAGGTGAAGGGTCCACATCATCTGTCTTCAGAGATAAAGAAGCTGGTGGTTCAGGTAAAATCTCAGGGAGGGATTGAGGAATCCAAAGCTGGTTGGTTTCAAAGACTAACCGGTCGGACCAGACCACTGAGCTGTGGTCAGAAGCCTGGCTCAATGTCACGCAGACTCAGCACCCTAAGTGCCGGTTGGGGCCAGTGCTGTT
The DNA here is from genome assembly GCF_048773025.1 of Camelus bactrianus. Taxonomy (NCBI): domain Eukaryota; kingdom Metazoa; phylum Chordata; class Mammalia; order Artiodactyla; family Camelidae; genus Camelus; species Camelus bactrianus. The sequence goes on from NC_133574.1 coordinate 13,823,882, forward strand.
CCCTTTGCAGGCTCTCGTTTGGGAGTCACTGTAGCCCCTAAAATGCAGCAGGGAATCCAGCCTCCTGAGCCCCCATCCTGAGTGTTCCATGACACAAATCCTGGGAGTGTTTTTCATCTTTGTTTAGGAGGATGAAGGTGAGGCAAGAGGAGACATAAATTCACACTTAGTGACACCAAGTCACAGCCAGTACCTCCTCCTCGGAGACCTATGTGCTCCCACAGTGGTGGCTGGGTGCTGGGCAGAGCCCTTCTGCTGGTCCCAGAGGGAATCGCTCCTCTAGCTGTAACTGATGGGTTGGACAACAGATCCAGAGGGAGACAGAGCATGTTTCCTGGGAATTTGGAACTGACACACAGAAATCAAGTTCACTCATCTGGGAATTGGGAGGAGGGTGGAAATCAAATGAAACAGAGCAGGAGAGGAAGTTACAAGTGAATGAGAGAGAGAGAGGCAGAGAGACTGAGAGCAAATAGTGAGAAGGAAGGAAAACAATCAGGGGATAGAGGAATTCCAGCTCCTGACTGTCTAGTGTGTCCCAGCCCATCAACGACCCTGCGGGATGGTTAACATCATTCCAGTTTTGCAGATTAGGAAACAGGCTGAAAGAGATGGGGGTTGGCTTCAGATGCACAGTTAATTTAAGTGCCACTGGACCCCTCAATTCCCATTGCCTGAAGGCACCATGATCCTCAAAGGGACCCTGCTGTGCTGACAGCCCAGCACCCTGATCAAAGGGCCTCTGTGGGAGTGGGAACCCCTCTGAGTGTGGAGAGTTCCCTGCACCGAGATGCCATGCATCAGCCCGCTCCTGCTCACCCCAGGTTAACGTATCCCCAGCTGTGCAGACTCCCGACCCGCTTCCCTCCCTGCCAGGCACCCCCATCCTTACCACCGAGTGTACTGCAGGAATTCAGGCACAGGAATGCCCAAAGCAACACGAGCCCACCGGCTGTACAAACAGCAGACTCACAGCCCCAACTGGGCTTCATGGGGATAGGAGGTGTCCTCAACTTTCATGTATCTAAGGCTATCTGCTTCTTCAACTGGAGGCTATAGAGAAAAATAAAAGGTCCAAAACATCATTCAGTGAGGAATTCCTCCAAGGACCTGACTCCAGAGTCTACAACCATGTGTGCTAGACGCTCCTACCCCCGGACTTGGGGTGAAGTGATCAGCACAACCCCCGGTGGCCCAGCTCCTCGGCTTGGCTGCCCAGAGGGGGCTGGGGGAATGGGTAAGGCCAGGGCACTTAGGAAGAGCACAGAGGCCCTGTCTCCACCCCTCTGCACTTGTAAGCCCTTCACCAAATATCAAGGCATCGGGCAGAGAGCAACCACCACAATAAGGAGATGCTCCCATCTCTTCACTCACTCCTCTCTTTTCATTTACGTGCTGAGCATCCACTGGGTCACAGGACATGACACACAGGATGGCCGATGGAACAGGCTTGGTCCTCCCCCCTGGACCCTGTTCAATCTGATTGAAGAATGATCACTCATAAACCGTTTCTCAAAAGGATACATAGACCGAAGACAAACTGCAAAGTGAATCAAATTTTAAAATATATATGAAGATTCCCCAGTCCCCCGCCTAAGGTTAACAGCATAAAGCTAAAAGATCTTGCCTTTGATCAGCAAGGAAGTGGTCACCCCATCTCAGGAGGAAAGGAGAGTTATTCTTTGAGCAGGACACAGAAGTGCTCCATCGGATTGGACCCGGGCCTCTGCATTCATTCAGCAAATCTCTATAAGCTCCAACTATGTATGGGAATCTAGTAACTAAACCCGTTCCCAAGGCTCTTGGGCTTTATTAGTCAACAAAATAGACAAGACTCCCCATCACTGGGGGCTCAGAGTTTTAGTAGAGGAAACAGGCAGCATGTTGGAGGTAACAAGTGCTTGGGAAAAAAAGAGTGATATGTGCAAACTCAGGTGATGGTGGTGGGGTGGGAGGCAGGCAGGTGGGAATAAGGCAGTCCTGGCAGATCTCACGGAGTAATGAACTTGAAGCAGAATAGTTCCGGAAGAAGAAGGAAGAGCAGGGACAAGAGGCCCCCAAATTGAGGGAGAGAGTGTGGGCAGAGGGGCACAGCACTCCAGGTCCTGGAAGCCTTTGTGACAACTTTGGCTCTTAATGAAATGGTGAACCTTTTAGTGAGTTTTGATGGGATGGGTGATATCCAATTTATGCTTTGGTTTTGTTTTTTTTGGGGGGGATGGTAATTTATTTATTTTAATGAAGGTGCTGGGGATTGAACCCTAGATCTCATGCATGCTAAGCATGCTCTATACCACTGAGCTACACTCAACTCCTCAATGTATGCTTTTAAAGGCTCCCTCTGACTCTGTATGGATGAGAGATTGTATAAAAGCAAAGATGGAAGAAAGAGGCTATTTGGTGTCCAAGAAGGGGCTGAAGGTGGCTCTTATGAGGGCAGTGAGCAGGGAGCAGATGGTTAATTAAGACAGAGTAGCCAGAATTTTCTAACAAGCTGGATTTGCTGTGTGTGTGTGTAAGAGAAAGAGAGAGAAAGAACATGGTTTGAACATCTGGACCTGGACAATGGGAGGGATGTCCTCTCCATCCACAGGGGATGGGACAAGGTGAGTCTGAGCAGGTGGAAAGAGGCTGGAATCAGCTCAGTTCTTCAATGTCATGGTTAAGGGGTCTATTAGATATTGCCACAGAAATGCCTAATAGGTAGAGGAGTCTGGTTTTTTTTTTCTTTTTAACATTTAAAAACTATAATTTATATATATTAATTGTATTATGTGAATGATTTTGGAATTTTATGTCATGCCAAGGTATATGTTATACATAGCCAAATGGAAAATATATCAGAAAAGGGGAGAAATGAGGGCTTTCACATAAACTGACTGTCCATAACGTGGGTAAAATTTCAATAAAACCAGTCTTCAGTGCAAAAACCTCATCTTGGTGTTACATAAAAATAAATGAAAAAAGACTATCTTGATGTATCATTATTTCATGTTACATAAGAGCCCCAAACAAACACACTGTTTAACTATGAGGCTTGTAGAAATACTATTTGCTTTATTCACATAAATACAGAAATGCAGAAATATTTTAAGGTAGAATAAGCATCTTAGTGGAAATAATAGAGATTTGAGCATTTTACATGATATATATGGACTGGTTCAAAATTTGGAAAAGTAACTTACATAGTAGAACATATGTATCAATGTGAAAGCAAGATGAATGAAAGAAAAAGAGTATGTGTCTTAGGGAGAGGGGTCCAAATGGAAAGGACAAATCAGGGAGTTTTTGACAAATCGACAAATAGATGGCATGTCAATTTTCAAGGCTGGTTTCTTCCACCTAAGGTATAGCAGAGAGAGAGAGGAGAGACCCAGCACCCAACTCTGGGGTACACCCACAGTAAATGTTTGGAAGAAAGAGGAGACATTGGCAAAGGACCAGCCAGTGGACCAAAAGCAGAAAGCAGACAGAGCGATGGGCTGGAGGCCAAGTAAAGCAGGAACATGTGGGAGGAGTGATGGAAGAGCTGGGACAAATGCTGCCGAGGGGCCACGCATGATGAGGACTGAAAACTGACCACTATATTTAGCAACGTGGGGTCACTGATGGCCTTGACAGAGCAGTTTCCATAGAGCGAGGGATCAGGGGGAAAGCCACAGTGGGTGTAAAAAGGGATGGCTCAAGAGAAGATGCAGACAGTGAATTTAAACAACTCCTTAAAGATTTTCTGCAAAGACATGGGGTGGCAATTAGTGGGGGTGAATTAGGGTCAAGGAGTGCTGTTTTTTTTATTTTAAGAGGATGGACGTTTATATACTGATAGGAGCCAACAAGCAGAAGAACAAAATAGATGAGGTAGTGAGAGAGAGGATAGTTTTGGGAGTGATAGCCTGGAGAAGATAGGAGGAACAGGGACCCGGGGACTTTTGGAGAAACTGGCTTTTGATGTCACCTGTAATAAGAGGTGGGGCAGTGAGAGTGAGGTCACAGATATCTGAAAGCGAGCAGATGTGCTGGGAGTTGCTGGTGAAAGTTCTCTTCTGTTGGCTTCAGAAGAGAAGTAAAAAAGTAAACTCACCAGCTGAGGAACGAGGAGGAAGAAAGAGTTACTGGAGTCATGAGCAGAAGATACGAAAGAGCCTTCAGGGAGAATGGGACAGTGAAAAGAGCAGGGGGAGATGGGGTGAGTGTGCTCCCAGAAAGTCACATTTTATCTTTGAGGTCCACAAATGTGTGATGTGTGATTGCCCTTCCTGCTGTCTACGAAATAAAAATTAAGTATGGCTCAGGGAAAATGCTACTTCATTCTAACAGGATGCCTGTTAGAATGGTTTCTCAGGAATGGTCATCTTAAACTGAAAACATTACAAAAAATGTTGAAAAGATGAACTTGTATACCTAAAGACCCACTGTTTTCTATAAATTTGGTTACTATTTATTTCCCATAGCAATAACACATAACCGATACTGCCTAGGATGGAGGTACACCGATGCTTAAAAGGAAATGAGATCTGTATCCTTTTCCTAAACTCCATGGCTTCCTTAATATCCAGTTCCCCTTGGAATTTAGGGATGTCCGGTATAAGAAGTGAGAAACAGTGTGAGAAAATCCCAGCTCAGATTTACACAGCAAAACCTCAGCTCAGAAGTATACAGCCGTCAAAAAAATTTTAGAAGCAAAACCCCGTAACTACTCTTAAAGACATGTGCAAACCTGGGCCTGCCCAGATGTTTCCATACTGGAAAGGTACTCCAGTCACTTGCCCGGTATGGGAACCAGAGACTGGCCAGCCATTTCCATAAAAGCCAGAGAGTAAATATTTTCAGTTTGGCAGATCATTTTGTTATAACCATGCAGGTCTGCAATAAGAAAGCTAAGAGCACTGGGAGACAGGAAGCAAATGGGCATGCCCACACCCTCCCTTCCACTCAGGGCAGCTTCTCTGTGGTGGGGAGCTTTGCCACAATCACTTGTTTCTTTGTTTCCATTGGTTTCTTTGTTTCCACCTTACTGCTCAAGCTCAGAACTTCAGGTGGGCCTGGTCCTTCAGCATCCATGCAGAGAGAAGGCTGAGCGGGGGTGGGGACCCCACCTGACAGAGAAGAGATTGCCGTGACATGAGACAATCACACCTTCCGGGGTGAAAAGGAACACAGACAAGGGAGGGACACAGCAATGGGACCCCCAGGTCTCCTTCCAGGCTTGCTCTCCCTCCACGGCCACCCTGGGGGCCTGAGGGGTGTTGGGCCTCAGCTACAGTGATTAGGCTGAGGAGACTCAGGATAAAGGACCCTCCAACTCCTCACCGGGTTCCAAACGCAGCCCCTCTAAGCCCACCCTCTGAGCTTCTGGAACTCAGCTGGAAGAATACAAGATCAGGCCAGACCCAGAGCCCAAGCCAAACACGACAGGGGTCACGTGGATGGTAACCCTGTGCTCAGTGGGCAGGGACTCCTTGCAAATGTGCAGAAATCCCAGTTCTGCCACATTCCTGGGAGAAACCCCAGATCTCCTCCTGCTCTGTCTGTTCTTCTCTTGAGGCTATTGTCCTGGAGGGATGCAGTCCTTGATCCTGGCCCTCCAAACGTACATAAGCAGCCTGTTCAATAAAACAAATTATGCAGTTTTTCACCTTTGCCAGTTTTTTGATTCCAGAAAGGCTACGGGACTCATTCTCACTGTCTCCTGTGCCCCCACCACTTGGTGGCCCTCTGCTCATGGAAACAAGATTTCCCACAACTGCAACCTGCCTCCCAGCTGGTCAGAGGGGAGTGTCCCACAAAGACACAGGTGTTTGTGAGGATCCTGTCTCCCAGAAGAAAGCCTACTCCTGGAGCCACGGACGGGGATCTGGCCTCCTGAGCCACTCAGCTCTAATTCAAAGCCTAAACTGGGGACTGAATGAATTTCTGAGTCACCTGGGATGGAGGGGCCTGATTTTTCTTTCCAGGAATGGATGTAGCGCAGCCTCCATTTTCAGGGCTGACATTCATGATGGATCTAGTTCCCCCCACTGCACCACAGGAAGGAGAGACCCTTCCATCCCACAGCTTGGAAACCCAGCCCAGGGGAGTTCTGAAGCACCACATCGCTGCCAGGTCCAGCATCCCTGCAGAGTGGACCCTGACCCTGAATGAGCCCCTTCCCTGGGCCTTCCCTGCCCCAACACGACCACACCCCAGGCTGTGCCAGAGCTCTGGGGCTCTGAGTGTCCAGGGCAAACAGGTGGGACCTGAGCCAGGTGTCCCCTGGGCCTCAAGGGGGAGACGTGTGCCTCTGCATCAGGGGAAGGTGACCCCACGTGGCAGGCAGGCCACTCTCACTATGGACCTCCAGGAGACCTGGAGCAGTTTCCCTGCAGGTGTTAGGAGCCATCATCAGAAGGGCAGGCCCCTCTTTGGGCAGACCGTCTTGCTGTCCTGGGCCCACGTGCTGACCAGAGGAATCTACACGCTCCCAGGAAACCCCAGGAAGCCTTACAAATTGGTCACTTGGTGGCCTGGTACCATGGGCTCCTTGACCATCCCATGAGGGTGGTCCTGGCAGGCATGGTCTCCAGCTGCTCCCGTTAAGAAATCCCCCTGGGTTTCTGTGGTCACAGAGCCCACACCAGAAGCTTCCAGTCCTGCAGTGACCCCCACAACAGTCAGCTCCCCTGTGCATGTCCAGGGACAAATGACAGCAATTTATTGCCAGGAACCTTGATGAACAAGGGGATGGGATTCCATACTAAGTTCAGGATTCTGGTAACTCACTCTGCACCCCAAAAAGCATCCATGAGAAATGTGTGTATTGGAATGTCTTTGCCCCTAGGAGAGCTGCTCCTCAGGGCTCCTGGGGCCCTCCAGCCCCACTCAAGTTTCTCAGAGCCTGGGTCTAAATTTCTATCTCCCTGCTTTGGTGGAAGGCCTCCTGTGTCTTGTGGTCACGCGTCACTTTATTGCATGACTTGGCATGTTCTTAGTGCCCGTCTTCCTCTCCTGCGTCTGATTCCCAAGATGTTCCCACTGGCCCTTGGCTCCCTGTGTGGGTCAGGGGTCCTAAGGCTGCCCCCTTCACTCTCCTCCTCTGCCCCCACCCATGAGTCCACCCCTAGATGGACTGGGAGGTGTTTGTAAGTGAGTCTCACACGAGGACATGACTGAACAAAGCAGGGCCCCTCACTGGGAATCACAACTGCTCCCTTCTCTGAAGAGGACCCCACAGCTCCACAGTGCCTCCCAGGGGTCTACTCAGCACACAGTCCCCCGTTCTGGGCAAGGCATCTCCCTGGAATCCTTGTTTCCAGAAGGGTCTCTCTGTCCTTCTTCAGAGTTTAAAGTTGTTCCAGTGTCCCTGACCACCAGAATGTCCAGCATGGACCCATCAGAGACCTGGGGAGACAAGGAAGATATGTGGCCATGGATCTCACAGGACACATCTGCTGGGACCCCAGGCCAAAGGGCCGTCCTCCTCCCTTCTCAGGTGTGGATCCCGTGGTAACTTTTTGCAGGGAGGCCGACTGGGGAGTGGGGCCCAGGGCAGTTCATGGGGCTCTCTGGGCAGGAAAGACTTGGGTCAGGCGGCCTTGCCTGGTTTCCCTGCTGGGCCAGCTCTGAAAACCTCCAGTTCCTCTGGCTGTGGCTGGAGATCCCCCAAGCCTCAGGGCGGGGCCCTTTCTCTCGGCCTCCACTGCCTCCAAAGCCACGCTGTCACTGGCATGGGGAAAGAGCTTTATTGCGTTCTTGTGGCTAAGTTGCCACAGACGGATGCTGCTGGTGGCTGGAGGGAGAGTTAACACTTGCTCAGATGTGACTGGTCAGGCCACTTGACACCCTGTCAACTAGCCTTAAACATTGGAAAGAAGACTTTCCTGGGAAAGACGGAAGTTGCTTTCAGTAATACGTCTATAGATTTCTTGTTTTTTTTCCTTAAGGACTCATTAAACTTCTCCCAGGTCATTCCTGGTAAGGACCATTATCCAGGGATCAATCAAGAAATGAAGGAGAAGAGGGGTGAGGATATGGGGAGAGAAGAGGAGAGATCAGAGCCCAAGGATAGGAGATGCCCCTCCCTGGGGCCACAAACTGGGCAGTGGCTGCTGGCATCCAGCTCTCCTGTTCTCAGACCCATTTCATCCGGAGGCTGTTTCCAAAAGAAACAATGGTGGAAGGGCCGTGGAGGACACCTAGACCTCCCAGAATGGACAGCGGGAGCAGAGTCACCATACTGGCTCTGGGCTCTGGAGCCGGACCTGCAATGGAGACCACAGGTCTTGTGAGAAGCGACTCCCAGTGTGTTCAGAGCTGTTTTTGGCTCTGTCCCAGCTGGAGGGTGCAATCCGCAACCTCCAGAAAGAGAGGCCAGGCCCCCCACCTGCCAGGTGGTGTTGCCTTTGCTGGGGAACAGTGATCTTTCGTTGTGAGATGTTTTGCGGCTCTCTCTAAAAACTGCTTTGACTTACATTTGTATCCCAGTCACCAGTTCCAGGGCAACAGAAAAAGCATACCCTACATCCCTTTGCACTCAAATCTTCCGCAAAGAGCAAGTATTTGCCCATGAAAATGCCAGCTGCTCTTCTAAGGCCCCCTAAATACCCAGCAGTGTGGGCGGTGCACTCTTGATCAGGGACAGGAGGAGAGGGACCAGCGGTTCTCTGGCAGGCTTGGCCCGGTGTGGCAGCTGCGCTGTGGGTGCGTGGTGGTGAGGGCCATGCAGGGAATCCTGTTAGAGGGCCCTCTATGCCTGCCTGAATCATGGTCTGAGGTTTCATGTAAAGGATTCAGGCGTCCTAACTGGTCAGATACAGCCCCTCACCCTCGGGCTGGAGCCACCAGGAGCTCAGTACCTCTAACAGAGACATACCCGGTGTGGGGAAAGGTCATGGGACACTCTGGGGGCAGGGGCAGTGGTGCTGGGGAAGGCAGGGAGTGCAGTGAAGGGTGCGGGGAGCAGAGCCCCTTGCTCTGGAGTGAGGGTTCTTGGGGAGACCACAGAGCATGGCACACACCATCCCCACCCTATACCCCAAACTCCTAGCCCCGCCAACACAGGGGCCACTCTGCGCCCTCTCACCATGGCTCTCCTGAGAGACCGCACCCAACCCGGCATCTGGCACCCCTGCCCTACCTCCCCTGTTGGGACAGACCCTGTCTTCTTCGAAACTGCCTAGCAGCGTGAATTCAAGGCCGGCAGCGGGCCTGGCAGATCTGCACTTCAGGTGCCCTAACCTGGCCAGCCCTGCATGCCTGGGCTCAGTCCTCTATCTTGCCCACCCGCAGCCCGGGTCCACGTCCAGTGCAAGTGGAGGCCACGGAGCCCAGGCTGAGCCCCGCATACGGATGGGTGAGGGTGCACCCGCCCCGCTGACACGACCACTGTTGGCAGCAATGCCCCAGACTTCGGCCGGCGCCACGTGCAAGTGAGAAATTCCGTGCGGCCCCACCCATCACAGTCTCGCTCAGCTGCCCCATAAGCCTCCCACCGACCCCAGTCCTGGCAGTGCCCCGGCTCCCATTGGCTCCTCAAGTTCTGCCCTCGCACATCTAGCCTCGGGAGGATGCACGACTCAAGAGCTAAGGGAGGGCCCAGCGGCGTTGCCATGGCTACAGGCGCCATGCTCCGCGGGGGGCCGGCGTGAGCTTCTGGGGCAGGGAGCGGGCTCTGGAAGTGTGTAGCTGCCAGGGACCATGGCGGTGCTTGCTGCTGGGGATGGCGGCTTGCTTGGCTGGGAGACTAGTTTTGGCCTGGTCAGTCGGCCGCCGACATCCTGTCTGGGGCGTCATCCCACAGATGGTAAACGTATGGCTGTGCCGTCGGCGGGGCGGGTGGACATGAACCACGGTGGGATCGGGGTTGTGTTGGTGGCCGGTGAGGGGCTGTGGTGCCGGGGAGCGGGTTGGTGTGGGGGGGACAGGGCTGGGGCACAGCCTCAGGCTTTCCTCCCCCTCAGGCCCTGGGTCTGGGGCCGCGAGTCTGGATCACACTGGGTGGCCACGGCCTCGCGAACCCCCCGGGAAGGGCAGGCAGAGGACCCCTCTTAGATGAAGAGAGGCCTTACCCAGGTTTTGAAGAGCCCCAGAATCAGATGTTGGAATGGGGTGGTTTATCAGCCTTGTTTATCTGCAGGGAAATTTGAGCTCCATCCAGATGTTGATTCCTTCAGTAAAACTCAGGAATAAGTCACAAGGGTCAGTGCTGATTAGCAGTTATCTAGGGCTTGACTCAAAATAGACTGCGCGGGGTGTAGGGTTGGTAGATGGGACCCTCCCTCTCGAAGTTAGCAGTCTTCTAGGACTAGAGGCCCCAGATGAGGATTACATCCTCATCTGCAGTAATGGAGGTTGTGGGAAACACACTGAGAAGGGAGGGATGTGGTGGCTGTAACTCATTACAGAAGCTAGGACCCTTGCCTGGCTCTTGTGTAGAAGAGTTTCGCCTAGGGTAGGGCAGCAGTTATCAAAGTGTGTCTGAGGCCCCTGAGGTGCAAGACTATTTTCGTAGAAACGCCGGGATGTCAAATGTCTTTTGCACACTCTTGCTCTTCTGAGTTCTTGTGGGGTTTTCCAGGGAAAACCTGGCCTGTGATATCACAAAACAGGAATGCAGAGGCAGATAGGAGAATTCAGCTCTCAACAGTCCAAAAGAGATTTGCAGAAATTAAAATCACTGCTATTCTTCCCACTAATGATTTTTGTTTTGAAAAAGAGACTTATTTTTTGTTTAGGAGTATTAATCGTAACATGTAGTAGGTTGTTAATATTTTTAAGTGAATTCATACACTTTTTTAAGTTCTTATTTAACTTCTAACACACAATATTTTGATAGATTTAGCTCACATAAATAGCAGCCTTTTGGAGTTCTCAGTAATTGTTAAGAGTGTATATGGTTCTGTAGACCAAGAAGTTTGAAAGCCCCTGGAGAACGGGTGCTCAGGTGCTAGTCAGGTGCTTAGCAGTGTTAGACGGATGCCAAGATGTCTTCCGCAGCTGCTCCTGGACTCGAAGTAATTGGCCACATGGAGATGGTTGGGCAGTGCCTCCACTTTAAAAACCAGAAGCTGCTGAACGTGTCTGGAGGCTGCTGAACGTGTCTGGAGTCTAGGCCATGTGCTGTGCAGGGTTTCCTGTTCTATCTGTTATATCTAAGCTGGGATTCCTGTGCAGAGGCCTGGCCCTGAAGACCTAATCTCCTTTGCTCCCTGCCAGGTAACTTCTGTGTGATATCAACCCTCCAGAGGGCTTTAGCCACCATAGGAACTTCTGCATCCACATTGCCTTCCTTCTGAAAACCCTGCTGAAGATGGAGGAGTCGGTACTGGTGCTCCCCCCTTGGGGCCACCTCTACCAATGGAGGAGCCCCAACATCAACCAGGTCCAGATTCTCTGGTCCGACTTCTTTGATCTCCCAAGTCTCAACAGAAACATCCCTGACATTGAGTATGAGTAGTTCATTGCAGGTGAGGTGGTGGTCATTTAACTGGAGACAGGTGGTCTTTGTTCTGGTTCCGATCTGAACATCGGGCCATCTTGCTTTGGGCTTGTTGGTCTGCTTAGGGGCCCTGCTCATGTTTCCCACACTGCAGGTAAATTTGCTGTTCCCATAGTTTTTCTCGGGATATCGATTTGAATTTTATGAGCTCTATGTCCCCTCCCCTCTGAAAATCCTGGCCTCCTGGTGAGATGGAGCGTGACAAAGAGGCCACTGCCACAGAGGCCTTGTCCCAGCAGGACTCGCTCCCTGTGCAGCCAGGGCCATTCTTTCCTGTAGGAAAACACGATGTGTGTGTAGCATGGGCCACATGCTGCAGAAGACATGTAACTGCCCATTCAGTATAATTTGGTCCTGCTCAAGATTCCCATTTTAATTTTTGTAAGAGGGAAGGGTTGAAGATTTTCTTTGAATAAAGGTATTTAGAACTTATCATTCTTTTTTAATTTTTAATTGAAATGTGGTTGATTTACAATGTTTTGTGAGTTTCAGATATACAGCTGTTTTGTTAGTTTCAGGTATAAAGCATAGTGATTCAGTTGTACATATACATAGTCTATTCTTTTTCAGGTTCTTTTCCATTATAGGTTTCAAGATACTGAATATTGTTCCCTGTGTTCTACAGTGAATCCTTGTTGTTTGTCTGTTTTACATATAGTAATTTGTATCTGTTAATCCCAAACTCCTGTTTGTTTTCTAAGTCTGTGAGTCTGTTTTTGTTTGATAAATAATTTCATTTGTATCATTTTTGAAAATTCCACATATAAGTGATATCATATGATACTTGTCTTTGTCTGACTTATTTCACTTAGTGTGATAATCTCCAGGTCCATCCATGTTGCTGTAAGTGGCATTATTTCCTTCTTTGTTATGACTGAGAAATATTCTGTTATATCTAAATACCACATCTTTATCCAGTCATCTGTCAGTGGATGTTTATGTTGCTTCTATGTCTTGGCCATTGCAAACAGTGCTGCATTGAACATTGTGGTGCAGGTATCTTTTGGAATTAAGGTTCCCTCTGGATATATGACCAGGAGTGGGATTGCTGGATCAAGTGATAAGTCTTTTTTATTTATTTATTTTTTTTTTTGTCTTTTGAGGAATCTCCATACTGTTTTCCACAGTGGCTGCACCAAACTACATTCCCATCAACAATGTAGGAGGGTTCCCTTTTTTCCACAGCCTCTCCTGCATTTATGGTTTGTGGATTTTTGAATACTGGCCATTCTGACTGGTGTTAGATGATAACTTACTCTAGTTTTGCTTTGCATTTCTCTCATAATAGAGCAACATTGAGCATTTTTTTAATATGCCTATTGGCCATTTGTGTGTCTTCATTGGAGAATTGCTTGTTTAGTTGTTCTGCCCATTTTTGGATTTGGTTGTTTATTTTTTTCTTATTAAGTTGTATGAAATATTTATATAGTCTAGAAATTAAGCCATGGTCATTCTCATTTTTGCGAATATTTCCTCCCATTCCATAGGTTGTCTTTTAGTTTTGCTTATGGTTTCTATTGCTGTGCAAAAGCTTATACGTTTAATTAGGTCTCATTTGTTTATTTTGGCTTTCAATACTGTCGCTAGGGTAGATTACCCTAGGAAAACATTGCTGTGATATATGTCAAATAATGTTTTGCCTATGTTTTCTTGTAAGAAGTTTATAGTGTCCTGTCTAATGTTTAAGTCTTTAAGCCATTTTGAGTTTGTTTCTTTTGGTTTTTTTTTTTTTTTTTTGTGACTCTATTGTACGCTTTTGATTACTGGTTACCTTATTTTTCAACTCTATCAACCCATTACTATATCTATTTCCTTTAGACTGATAATCACGCAGGCTCCAACACATCCTAAGAATAATTTAGAAAAATAAGAAAGAAAAAAAATTATATTTTCTTGCTCCCCTCTACCATTCCCACCTTTTTTTATTTTGATGTCCTTTTTCTTTTTCACATCTTCATGTTTATTCTCTTGTAACACGTTATTGCATTTCCAGCTATGGTTTTCCTGTTTCTATAGCATCCTACTTCCTTTCTGTTTAGAATAGAACCTTTTAATGTCTCTGTTAGGTTCAATATTGCTGAGTTATCTCCCCTCCCACCCCCACGCCTCTGAATCCTCAGTTCAGGAAAGCCAAACCATTTTAGCCTTCATCAGTTCTGGGAAAGCAATCTTCAGATTGGGAAAAAAATTGAAAAATAATATTCTGTGTGTTGTTTTCTACCCTTGCCCATAGATGAGAAACTTCTGAAGGTGGAGAAAAAAAGTTGGAGGCGGGGAACACAAAGTCTTTTCTCCTTTTGCTCCTGAAGAAATGATTGATTTTGTAATTAATGATAATGCCCTTTATATTGGTGAGATCGAGATTCCACAGCTTCAGCACCTGTGAATAACCAGCTGGGAGAAAGCTCTCCAGGGCCCCTGTAGTGGGAAAGGCAGCCCCTCTGAGCACCTGTTCTGTATTCTTCCTGCCTCCACACGGGTTCCTGAGGCACCGTGCAGGACGATGCAGTTACCCGAGGTGGAGGACAGGAGACCCCTGCTGGGTGGCGAGCCACAGGAGCCCTCACTTGAAGGACAAAGTGAAGAGTAGTGGGGCGGTCGTAGGAATAGAGGATGGTTGAGACCCAGGATGGTGTCTTGGAGTCCAGCAGGCGAGGCTGGCGGGGCAGATGGGGCCATGGGGCATGGGCAGTCCTTGAGGGATCTGAAGCAAAGATAGGAACCAAGAGACTGGATTCGTGTGGGGGTACAGCGCCCCCTGGAGGCCGCGGGGCAGCGCAGTGAGCCCTGAGGGAGCGGGCACTTCCCCAAAGCTGGGTTGACAGGTCACAACCAACTCACTGGGGACCAAGAGGCACTGAGTTATTTTTAACTTTTTGTCCCTCTTCCTGGAAAAGAAACTGCTGCCTGTTTAATAGCCTCTGTCGTTAGTGAGAATTAAAGACATGAAGCAAGGTTGCCTCAAAAGTCATCCATTGTGTAGTTGTTAATAAGGGTCAAATGCAGACTTGAATAGATGAAATGAAACATTCATCAGAGGATTTTAAAATCCTTTAAAATAAAAATTCTTGCTGCCTTTGTTCTTCATTTCAGGGTTCACTTGGTGATAATAATAGTAACCAAAGTAATAGCAAACCCTTACAGAACTCTGTCCTGCTGTTCCAGGAACGCTGTGTTCACGACAATCCAATGACTTGGCACCACTGTGAGTTCCACTTTAAAGGTAAGGACATTCACTAATCACACGGCTAATAAATGGCAGAGCTGGGACTTGAACCCAAGCTGTCTGGCCCCAGAGCCCCCTTTCAGCCCCTTCACTGCAGCTCATCACTTGGCATGCCCGACACAGGGCAGCATTTAAGAGCAGTGTGTCCTTGGCCAAGTTTGCTTCACCGCTTGGTCTCTATTTCCTAATCTGTAGAATGGGGGTGTGGGCAGTGAACTCTGTGAGTTCAGTTGTCATTTCCTCCAGCTCTGATATTCTACTGCTTTGGGTTAATTTAGTAAGTATTCAAGCCCCTTTATGGCCCACTCATGGGCTGGCGCTTTGCTAGGCCCTGGGTTACGGAGCAAACTAAGATCAGCCTGCTTCTCCCAGGAGCCTGTGTCCCTCCATGGGAAACAGCTGCGAGGCCCAGGCTCCCTCACTGGCAGTTGGGGTCTGGGCAGGAAAGCCTGATAGGAGATGATGGAGGCAGAGTTCCTCCGGGAACAGTGGTGGCCACACAGCTCTCAGGAGCGGGAGCCTCTGTCCAGACTTCAGACAGGGGGATCCTCATGAGGCCAGTAGTCCCCCAACCTAAGCCCTCAGGACAAAGATCCAGCCATCCCGCCAGTGTCACCGTGGAGCCAGTCCATCCTCATCACTGTGCCCCTGTGCTCCTTTGTCCTGGGGCCTCTCTTCCCCCTATACCCAGAAGACTCTTCTCCCTCTCTTCTCTGAGTGTCCCGTCATTTCACCCTTGGTCCCTGCTTCCTGGGCAACCATCTCTGGAGTTGAAGCTTTGCCCCCTCACAACCCCCGTTTGATCAGGAGCCTGGGTTGACCTCCTTGTGCTCACTTTCCACCTTCAGATCATTGCTCCTCCTCTCTTGGGAGCACCTGGAAAACCCAGATCCTTTCCTAGCGGTGCCTGCCACCCTGTCCTCCGTGCTCATCTGCCTCAGTCAGGAGCACCTGGACCACCACCTCTGTATTGCCTCGCCTCCTACCATCAAGACGTCAAAGCTGATTCTCCCTCCACCACCCAGTATGGTCATTTTAGGGTCTTCTCCATCAGCCTGAGCCAGCCACCCCCTATTCACCCTACCCATGGGCTCATACCCGGGCCTGACTCCACCCCAGGTCCATGCTCTCTCCTTTAAGTGCCCACATCTAGCCATCCAGCTACTTCACCACTGGCCTCCCTGGCCCTCCTTCACCCTCACTGGGGCATCATGGGCTGACTCCTCTGCTTTCCTGCCTGTCCATATTCCTCTTACTTCCATTTCCCCACCTTCTAGCTCTGCATCCACAGTCAGCACTCTCTTTATGACAAACAAAACTCCCTTGACCCTTGATCTTTTCAGTTCCTCACCAGGCCGACTTCCATCTCGGTTCACCCAGCTCTATTTGTTCTGAGCCTGCAAGCAGAAGGCTCTCCCAGCACAGATTTCTAAGACTACAAATCAATGCCCACCATGTTGCCACTGCCAGGTAATCCTCCAGGCTTTCTCTAGTGAGCACATTTCCCCACTTATCACTCAGTGGTGTCAACATTCTCTGCTCTCTGCACACCTCTATCCTTCCCTCTGTCTCTTCCCCGACTCCCAGCAGATGGCCTTGCCTCCTGCTTCAGAGAGAATGGCATGTTACTGGAAAGGAACTCGCTCACCTGCAGCAGATCTGCTCACCTCACCTTTTCTCTGTCCCTCACCCACCTGGACTCTAGCTGTAGTTGTTCATAATTTGGTGAGTTTAGTTGACATATATATATACACATTTAAAAGCATAGCACACTATAGGCTACCTTCTAGGGCTTACTTTATTCATTTAAAATTGAGTGTATGATTCATCCACTTCGCTGCATGTACCTGCAGCTCATTTGTTTTAACTGATCTTAAATGTTGTGTGTGTGAAAGTAACACAAGACAAGGGTAAACCAGGATTCAGGATGCTGGTTACTTCCTGTGAGAAGAGGCCAAGAGCAGGATAGGGAAAGAGGACACAGTATGTCACTGTCAATAGTCCTGTTCTGATGCTGGGTGATACGTTCACAACTGTTTCTTATAATATTAATTTTAATACATAAATACCTCTGACAGGCACCTAAGGTGAGAATGTGTCATGAACCAAGACATACAATGGGTAATATTACATCATTATTGTTATGTAATCTTGTTATAAAATATATTAATCATAATCTTACATTATGTGTTATGTGTTATATATTATATAGATGCATGAATTATATACTATGTATATAAACACCTACATATATATTATATAATATCTGCTAATAAATAAACAGAACAAAATATGCTAGTATATCTACTATTCTGTATTATTTAATAAATAATAACATACTATATCCTGTTATATGACATGGCACATAATCTTTAATAAAATAAGAAATCTGTCACTATATATAATGGTAATTAATAAAATTAAATAAAAACGCCCGCATCTTTTAACGCCAACACCACTCCAGCTGTCACTGTCTTTTCTCTTCCCTTTCATGGTCCCGGTCCTCACAGTGCTATCCGTTCCCGCTTTCATCTCCTTATCCTGAAGCTTCCTCCTCCTCCTCCCATCCCATGCTGCCTTCTGCCCCGTGGTCCCTCTAGTCACCAGCGGCCTCTGGGGCACTGATTTCCGGGCATGGTCTCGGGCCCCAGCTCACCTGCCTGTCGGCCACCACTGCCACCGTTGGTGGGGGTGGGGTGGGGGCAGAGTGCACCTCTTGTCCTGGAAGAGAACACAGCACAGACTCAGTGACCAGCAGCAGGTGTGGCGGGGACCTGCAGGACTGAGGGGAGAGCCAGGCTGTCTGAATCCAGACCTGGGGCACTTGGGGTGTGAAGAAGCCCGTTCCTCACTACCCCTGAATTGAGGCAAACACCCTCAGGTGAGTTAAAGTGCTTATGACCCCGGTCTGTTGGCTGGAATGGACAAACGGGCCCCTAAGGGGAGGGTACTTGATGTTCCTGTCCCCACCAAGGCCCTAAGGGCTGGCGGGGAACCAGGCTGGGCACTCCACTGGACCCAGTGCCCCCTCCGGGGTGGGGCCTTCTGGAACAAGCAAAAAGCCCTCGGTCTGTGAGGTGAATGGGGCAGTGAGGGAGCATCTCTGCAGCGAGTCAATTGACGTCAGGGCCTGTGGGATCCATTTTTATGGCCACATCGAGCCTCAGCAGAAACCACAGCAGGAGTGGACTCCTGTCTCTCCAGCTCTCATCCTCGTGCCTGATTGCCAGGATTCAGAACCTATCCCCTGGGGTGCTAGGACAGTTATAGGCAGAGGCAGCTTGGGGAGGCCTCAAGAGGGCGGTACTGGCCTTCCTGCCAACACGATTACACGAAAATCAAACAATCAATCGATGGGAAGAAAATAAGAACCATGGTCACATCTGGACACCAAGCTTAGACGTGGTGCATGGGTGACATTTATCGACAACCCAGTGATGTTCTGTCCAGAGCTAGAGGCCAGGACAGCAAACAGGGAGTGGCACTAAGGAGCATCATGGTGCAGAGGCTGGACTGGGGGCCTGCAGGCTCCTCCCAGGAGGAGCCTCAGTGTTTGGGAGGTGGTTCACATGCCTCCTTCGTGTCACCAGCAAGTGATGCCACCTGCTGAAAATCAGTTGTAATCCTGAGCCGGGTCATCCCTGGGTGATATGATAAAGGCTCCTACAAGAAGGGGCACCAGATGGACAGTGAACCAACCAACAGGCAGATGAGTTTCCCGCCTGTGTTTATCCTGTTTTCATAGCCAAGAATGAGGAGAGAGTTGCATGGCTCACCATGAATATTTTAACAACTTGAGAGGGTTCCATGTCTCACTGCAATTCAGTGTCACCTGGAGGAATTCAGGCGGTGTTTAGACCCAGGGGAGGCTAACGGCCTCTCAGTTCCTCATCATCCTGGCAAACCCACCAGCCCTCTATGGCCAGAAATTGGCAAGTGCCCTCCCTTGTTATAACGAAACCCTTCCCACTCACATCTGTGGTGAGCTTTTGTTTTTTTAATTAATGGGAATGAAGATACCTTACAGTCTCCTCAGGCATTGCCTTAGGGATTCTGCACTTAGTCCCCGGCAAGGGGGCCCGCTGCCCTGGGTCCTGCACTACAGAAGGTCCCCCTGGCCCTGACACTTCCTCTGGCCACGCCCTCCATGGGGTGGAGTCAGCAGGGCCAAGGGGACACGGTCATTGGCTCCATCCCGTGCTCTGGAAACCCAGGACCCTGAATGCCTTGCCTCTGCAGCCCCTGACCCATTTCTAGGTCATGCACCGGCTCTCCCCAGATTTCAGATTCCCAGGACTCATAGAGAGGCCAAAGGGCAGCTGTTTGCATGGAGGGTATAGGCCGAGCACAGACGTGAATTCTGAGTGTCCCCCTTTGCACATCCAAGGCCACTTGTGACAAGGGATGGACCCAGCATTTGGAAGAAAAGGGTCAGGCTAGTGATCAGAGACTTGGAATCAGCTCTCCCCACACACTCACTTTCTTTGCAGGACTCTCCTGAGTCTGGGAATTCTAAATTTGAACCTGGCCTTCCCCCTTATAATGAATGTATATTTGTAAAGGCAGGACTTTAGAACCTACTGCACTTAAAATGTTTAGATATATAGGATGTGAGCTCCCAGGTATGTTCTGGCCCTGCACTTCCAAAGGTCCAGAGCAGTTATGTTGGCTCTGCTGAGACTGTAAGTGGCAAAGACCATCTCCAGAGAGGAGGGGCTCCTGCTTCACGCTCCGAAGTCAGGATCTTCTGAGCGGATAAAACAATGGACACTGAGACCCTCAATTGTAAATTGATTTAGAATAACGCCAAAGGTGTGTATGATGTGTCTGTGTGCACGAGCGCACCTGGGGATGTGTGTGGTACATGACTGTGACTGTGTGTGTGTGTGTGCGCTCGCGCCTGGGGATGTATGTGGTTGTGTGTATGTTATGTGTGTGTTTGAGCCTGAGGACGTGTGTAGTTGTTTGTATGGTATGTGCGTGTGTGGTACATGAGTCCATGTGTGTGTGCGCGTGGGGATGTATGTGAAGCAGAGCCAGTGTGTCTGCACATGTGTTTGTGTGTACGTGCATGCATTAGTTTTGTAGAAGCTGTCCTTTAGAATTCTGAAGTAGTAAAAATTGTGTGATGTCCTTTGCTGTATAATTCAAAATTAAAATAATATTCAATCACCAGAAATTTATTCCCCAACAGATTCTGATTTTTTTTTCCATATTGATTATGTCTTCATTTTACTGATAAGGAAACTGTAGCTTAGAGATGTTAAATGACTCAACCAAGGGCATGGAGCTCACGAGCCCAGGGCCAATACGCAGTCCAAGCCATGCTGTTCCAGAGTCCTGGAGCCCTGCTCACGATCACGCATGGCCTCTTGTGGGGGGAACAGATTCTGATGGGCTGTGGCCAGCGTGCAGACTGCCCAAGCCGGGGACTCGGGAAGCCGGGCGGGGAGTAACAGACAGCAGACATGAGTGAAGGGCTGCTCAGAAATCAGATAGTTTCCTAGGTCTTCAATGAGTAAGGAGGCTTACTACTCATCCTTTATCCCTTTGCTGGTGGCTAAAAGGGACCAAGGCCCAGAAGAGCACTTCTGGGAGCTGCCTGCCAAAACCTGGAAAAGGACTGCGCAGGACTGGCTCTGCAGTAGGAGCAGAGGAAGGAAATGTCGCCTCCTGGTGGACATTCTTGGTGATGTCAGTAGGAGGCCTAGCAGCCTTATTATGGAGGTGTCAGGACAGGGTCCTTGTGGAGGATATTTTTCACGTGGTTTAAAAATCATTGCTTCATATATTGCATCCAATTTGTGGTTTATTTTAGGATGGTATATGTTGTCTCTGTTACTCCATATTAGCTGGATTGATTACTTTTTTATTGTTAATTTTCTCTTCAATGATTTGGAAGCTATATTGCCTTTTAATGAAAATTCTCTCTAAATTTTTATAAATCATCTCTAATTTCATAACTTTATATGTAATTGGACCAGTATTTCTATAACAGTCTCAAAAATGAAATAATCTATTAGATCCTGTTCCTCAATAATGATAAATTTAGCATATTTTACCTCTCTGCTGTTCCAGATTGTGTGTGTGTGTGTGTGTGTGTGTGTGTTTGTCCTCCAGTTACTATTTCTTAGACAGTTACTTTCAGTTTGTTACATTAACAATGAAATTATAGGTATAAACTTCTTGGATTTCATTGCTCACTACCACTATTTAATCCCATGTCTTTACCACTTTTGAGTTATTTACTTATAGGGATTTTCAAATCACTGGACACATGATTAGCTAAGTTTTTTTGAGCAGTGGGCTTGGAACCCTTACATGTCTATATGCAGCTTTATGTTCTCCTCCTCAACAACTCTCAGCGTGTTATTGATGGACCAAGCCATGTTTTAAAATATGGCATTGTTTTTCATCAACAAAAAATGTTTTATTGATTTAAAGTGCTGTCTTTTTATGACTGCCTAGTCATGTCTGGTGAATAAAGATTTCCTTAACCTTCCTCCATCTTTTCGCCATAACTCGGATTCAATGACATGCATGTTTTCACCATTTCTCAGTTGGGCTTCCGCTTTGACTTCCACTTTAAACCATCACCCCACTCTTTTTATCTATGCTTATTCCTGAATAAGTGAGGTCTCTATCGGATTAAAGGTGGTTCTTGTCAGAGATATGTGGCTCCTTGTCCAAAGGTCCAAAGGAAGAGAAAAGGAAAGATTCCTGTTTCTGGTGGTTACATTTTGTCAGCTTAGAGATCTAGTTATCCGTGTGGCTGCGGTGGAATTTGCAATATCTTGGCTCAGAGTTTCCTTTTTCTGGCTTACTAGGGGAGCCGCATTAGCTGGGGTCACGGCGCTGTGGCCATTGTCAGGATCCCGGGGCTGAGGCAGGTCCTCTCCTCCCTTGTTATTTTGATCTTGCAAACTGGGTCCCAGCTATGTGAACCCTGCACCAGGCGGCCAGGGTCGCCCCCCAAGTGGCTTGTCCCCAGTTCCTCGGCGTCCCTCACTGCTATCAACTAGCTCCAGTCAGGGTACAAGCTGGCTTCCACTGCAGTCCTTCCTCCTTCCTCTCCAGGCAGGCCCTCCTTTCCCACTAGTTGGCCCTAAACCTTCTCTCCTGCTCTACATACGCTGAAGGAGTTCTTCAGCGTTGATAGCAGGTAGATGGCGCTCTTCTATATTTGGAACCCTTCAGTGCTTGCAGTGGAAATTTAGGTGGAAAGGAAAAGCTTGGGGGTTCTCCATATCTAGAGGCTCCCTATCCAGCAGATTCAACTAACTGTGGATTGAAAATGTTCGGGAAAAAACAGAAAGTTTCAAAAAGCAACACTTGAATTTGCCATACACTGGCAACTACTTACATAGCATTCATGTTGTATTAGATACAATGAATAATCTAGAGATGACTTAAAGTACACAGGAGGACACAGCAAAAGAGAATATGACAACAAATGTACGTGAATATTCATGTATAACTGAAAAACTGTGCTCTACACTGGAATTTGATGCAACATTGTAAAATGACTATAACTCCATAAAACAAAAGTTTGTATATATATATAGAAAATGTACATGGGAGGGTGCACATAAGTTCCATGCAAGTCCTATGCCATTTTATACAAGAGGTGTCAGCATCCATGGATGTTGACGTCTGGGGGAGTCCTGGAACCAGTGCCCCATGGTTACCAAGGGATGACTGGAAGTCCAGGCTCCTTGTCCCAGCCTATCAGGTCCCCACATGGTCTGAATGCTGCCTGTACCACACTCTCCCTGTCACTCTCCTCCAGCCCTGCCAGACTGCCCTCTGATTCTTCAACAGGCCACACTCACTGCACTTCATGTCTGGCCCCTAGAAATACACGTTACTTTCTGAGCATGGCTCTGCTTTAATAAAACGGGCTGCATTGTCACTAGAGAGGACAGTGTGGAGGTTGCTTTAAAAACTGAAAATGGACTTAACTCATGATCCAGCCCTCCCACTCCCAGGCATATATCAAGAGAAAACTCTAATTCAAAAAGTCACATGCACCTCAATGCTCACAGCAGCACTATTTATAATAGACAGGACATGGCAACAACCCAAGTGTCCATCGACAGCTGACTGGATAAAGAAGTAGTAGTATATTTATACAAAGGAATACTACTCAGCTATTAAAAAGAACAAAATAATGCCATTTGTAGCAACATGGATGGACGTAAAGATAGTCATTCTAAGTGAAGTAAGCCAGAAAAAGTGAAAAATGCCATATAATATCACTTATACGTGGAATCTAAAAAAAGACTTAAATGAACTTAACTACAAAAGAGAAACAGACCCACAGACATAGAGAAACAATCTTACGGTTACCAGGGAGAGAAGGGGATGGGAAGGGATAAATACGGGAATTCAAAAAGTGTCCCTCTTGGGGAGTGATGGGAATGATAGATATCTTGATTGTGGTGATGGTTTTCTGGGTGTAGACATCTATCAAATTCATCAAATAGTACATGTGAAATATGTGTAATTTACTTTAAAGGAATCATACTACAATAAATGTGCCTGTAAAAAAAAAAAAGAAAAGAAAAGAAAAGATTGGCGGCATTGTGTCCTACGTTTTTATGTGTCTTCAGTGAGTGGGTCTTCAAGTTTCTGGTCTGCCATATTTTCTGAACCAGAAGTGCCCTCCTTCCCTTCTCTTTGATAAACTGTCTGTGGGTGGCATTTATTCCTGTGGCTTCAACTGCTCTCTGTCCACTGATTAACGGTCAAATGTTTTCAGTCCCAGAAATATACTTGTAATTGAAAAGTAGACATTCCCACTTGATTAGCCCATAAAAATCTCAAGCTCTGTATGTTTGAATTTACACTTGCTCAGAACTAGGTTTACATCTTCAAACAATGGCATCACTATCCCATCTGTTTTCCGTGCTATATATCTGGGAGTTTTCCTTTACTTTTCCACTCCCTCACTCCCGTCAGTATTACAATTCTATTCCTTAATGTCCCCCAGCTAAGTCCCTGCCCCTCGCTCCCCACTGCATTAACTCACACCCCTTGCTAGTATCCCCAGTGCTGTTCTTTAGAGTGAACAATCCACTTTGCTCACTTTTAATGACAAATTTGTGTCACTCTCCTCCTTAAAACCCCAAAGAATTCCCCGCTGCATATGTGAGGAAGTCCACGCTCCCTGATTTAAAGTTACACCTTCTCATCAGCTAGTTGCTGCTTTTTTTCAGCCTCAGCTTCCATTAGTTCCTCACAGCCTTTAACCTCACTGACCTTCCTTCCCTAAGTGCAAAGTGCTCTTAGACACGACCAGACCTCTGCACTAGACACGCAAGCTGGCGAGAATCCCGTGCCCAGCACGCACTCTCCTGGTCTAGAGATTTGCTGGAATCCTTCAGATGTCAGTGCAGAAAGCATTTCCTCTCTGACACCTTCCCTACCTTCTAGAACCCTTCCCCAGGCAGTGCAAGAGCCCCTCTGAACATACAATATACATGATGCCAAGTGACTCTTACCACATTGTTTTGAAAATCTATTTAAATTTGTCTCTTCCACGATACACTGTGATCTCCTTGAGGGATAGGGGGCTGTGTGGTATTTTCTAGACAGCTAATGTCTGGCGCAGACCTTGGGCCATCGGAAACAGTCTGCTGACTCATCAAGGATTGTTGTCTTTGCGATGCAAGAAAGACTACATGATTTCTGATCTTACACCATCCGGCAAGGGTCAAAATAATTTCACATAGAACTACACAGGCAAAATATGTGTATTCCTTTCCTCTTTGTGAGCCTGAGATCATAGGCATCTTGGAACGAAGGTGTCACTCTAAGCTGTGTGTCCCCAAGGCTGTCACGTCCAGCTTCAACATATTTTTTAGAAGTTGTAGGGATACGCGTACATCACCCCATCTTAGAGCAAACGGCGCTTCAGCCTGACCTAGTTTAATGTTCATATAAATATCATAAGTCTTCCAAACTGAAGCCTGAGGAAACATTTCCCTTCTCTCCTTCCAGTCTGTCTGCCATCTGCACCCCACATCCCCACTGCTCAACTGTGTCAGACCACCTTCCATCTAGAAACATTTTCAGTGGGACAGTTGGATGAGAACTAATTACAGCAGTCATGAAAATGGTCCCATGAACGTAGGCTCTGCACAAGGATGCTTTGACCAGAGGCCTCAGCCGTGGCCTGCAGGATCTGTTCACGTGTTCTGCCTGGCTTCCCTGAAGACGTTCTGCAGACAATCAAGCCTGCAGTTAAAGTCATAGAAGGCCCAAAAAATCCAGAAAAATAGATTGAGATTCATCTCCTTGGGAATATTTTTGAAAACCATCCACTAATAGGAAAAAGAGTTTTAAGATGTTCATTTCAGAGCAGATTATGTCCAACTGCAGGTGGGTCAGTTTTGTCATTTCTGCTCGCTAGTTGGCTTTCTGCTGCTTCTAACACGCCTCTGTTTAGAGAAGTGGCCTGAGTCGGCCCTCAGAGCAGAAAGGTGAGCTGGGCCTGGTGACAGCCAAGCTCCTCTGCTGTGTAGTAACCTGCTGAGAAGGAAGGGATGGCCCAGGGCTTCCTCTGACTCTCTCCCTCAGTTATAAACTCTATGAAGGGAAAATGGAACAAAAAATCTTAATTCAATATGGTATTGTCAAAGTATAAAAATAACTGTCTTTGGAGGGGATGGTATAGTTCAAGGGGTAGAGTACGTGCTGAGTTCAATTCTCAGTACCTCAATGTAAAAAAAAAATAAGAAAAAATCTTCAAAAAAAAGAAAAAGAACAAAGAAGAAAAGAGATCTCAAACAACCCAAGTTTAAAAAGAAAAAATTAAAGTCTTTTAATAATAGTAATCAGCTCGGTCTTTTGCTAGATTAGGAGTTTGGGATTAACAGATACAAACTACTATGTATTAAATAAATAACCAACTCCCAGGTCCTTAATTACCTAGTTCAACCTGAATCCTTTCTCTTTTTCCCCCTAAGCAACCCGTGGAAGCCACTGAAATTCTTATTTTATGAAAGAATTCATTTAAAGGCAGTTTGAAAGTTACTGGTTAAAACAGTTATTTGTGGTTCCATGAATATAGGTATAGTAAGAAAAATAGACAATAAACAAGTAAGCAAATAAATATATGATGTACTGCCAGGTACTAATAATTGCCACAAAGAAAGATAAAGCATATTAGGAGAGAAAATGATTGAATAGGAAATATGTGCGTGCTATTTTAAATAATGTGGTCAGATAAGTCCTCTCTGAGGGTAAAATAATTTGAACAATGTCCTGAATGAAGCAAAAGAATAAGCCACGTAGGTAACAGACAAGAAAATCCTCCCAGGCCAGCAGAAGTGTAAGTACAAGACTTGGAGTTACAAACACAGCTGTCCTGGTGGGGATCATCTGGGCAGTGAAGATGGGCTGGAGCAGAACGGTGAGAACAGAGGCTTCAGAGACGGGTGAGGGACCAGATCACACAGGGCCTTGGTAGGGACTCTGGATATCCTTCTGAATACAATGGAAGATCACGAGAGTATTTTGCAAAGCGGAACAACTTGATCTGATTCACACTTTAATAAGACCGTTGTGGGTAACATATAGGGAATAAACAATGGAAGCAGGGCAAGGTAAGCTGATGGGAAGCCAATGGGAAGAGTGCTGCTGACCTGGAGAGAGACACCGAGGTTGGGCTGGGATGATGGCGGGAGACGGGCTGAAAGGGGGACACGATTTGACAGTAACGGTCACAGGCATTAATGCTCAAGTTGCACACAGACACAGAGTGGTTCAGGGTGATGGGTATGTGATATTTGGGGCTGAGTCACAGTTTTTGTGCAGAGACCTGACAGGAGAATAAAGTGGGGACGTTAACGTTGGTAAGAAGAGTTGGTGGGTGTTGAATTCCCCCTAGAGCCGCATCTCTGTTTCTCGGTAGATGAAGTCAGCAGAGCAGGGATGGGTGTTCCTATTTCTGCAGAGAATTGCGTGTCTTCCTCATCGACAATTTCGAGAGGCCGACGTGCCCATCCAATTGCAACATCTTCAATCTGCCTCTTTCTATCCAGGAGGAGATTTCAAAATAAGATGCCAATCAAAAATCCCCGTGTCCAGAGTTAGAGCTGTGTGCCTTTGGGATGATCTCAGAGATGCCTCCACAGATGCTCAGTGTGCTCTCTCTCCCTCAGAGCACACAGTTCCCTTCAGTCCGGTGGGTCTCAGCAGAGATTTCACAAATAGACCCTCTCAGGGCCTGGGGACCAACTTCCCGCTTGGCCGAGCTCTGAAAATGAGCACGAGTTCCGGGCAAAGGGCCTTCTTCAGGACGCCATCTGGCAGATTACATGAGGAAAGTGTCCAAAGAATGGAAGGGTTGATGGTATAAATGGATTTTAATTTTTGCTCTGAATCTGATTCTGTCCTTCTGTTTTGTTAAGGAAGTTTTCTTAGGCCAGACATGATTCTCATTTCTTCTATTTGATCATCCAAGAGGTTGAGATAGGGTTTTTGTTTTAGGGTAAGTATCTTTAAAAAAAAAAAAAATCCTTGCAAATAGCATCTTGTTAGGCATTTGGGCAAGACAACCAGTAAATTCTGCCAGCAGTATTGAACCCCCTTGTTCCTCCAGGGGGTCTCCAAATTTATATATGTTCCAAATCTGACCCAAAACCAATGAGTCTTTTCTTTTTTTAAGCACTTCACCATGGACAAAAGATGTCACTAAAGAAGGTGTGAAAAGAGCAGGTCCCCATCATTCAGAATCCCTTCCAAAGGGCCCACAGAAGTAAAGAGGAGACGAACGAGAGAAAAGGTTTATTTATACACATGCAGGAGCCAACCAGAAAAGTAACTACCATGTTAAATGGTGAAAGTTAAAGGCTTTTTATCAACCTAACTTAATAGGGCAAAGGGAGAGGAGAGAATTAGCTTCCATGACAGGTTTTCTTCTACATCTATTGAATCTCAGGTATCTTCAGCTTAAAGTGCTTTTGTATTAACCGTGGGTTCCATCTGACTTTCCATTCCTTGAACTTTGTTCTTTTTCAAGATTCACTCATGTATTCTGAGCCCCTGGATTTTCCACGTGAATTTTAGATTGATTGTCAGTTCCTGCAAAACAGAACCTGGGATTTGGGTAGGCATTCTTTGAATCCTTAGATCTATTTGTGGACTATTGTCATCTTAGTAGAATGAAGCCTTCTGCTCCATGAATATGGGATTATTTTCTGTGAATGTAGGTCTTAATTTCTCTCAACAGGATCTCTCATCTATTGTAGTCTTCAGTGCCCAAGTTTGATACTTCTTCCTCACCTCTATTGGAAGCTGATTCAGAAAAGACACGACCTCCTGGAGAACCTCTGCTGCCACGGATCTGACATGGAGCTGAGTCCTGAAAAGGCTTTAAATTCTTTCAAAAACAGGATTAGTGTACTTTAATTACTCCATAGATGAATAATGAATGGGTCACATTAACATAGGATTTTAATCCTTTTAGAATTAGTAGAGTAATAGAGACACATTACAAAAAATTGAAATATTGCCTAAAAGAGAAGAGATTTGTAATTCCCACCCACAGAGGTGACTGTCATGAATGATTTGTTGCTTAGGTCTCAGTCTCTGTGTCTCTCAGTATGTCTCTTTCCATCTCTGCCTCTCACACACTCACAATCAGATCAATTTACAACTATATTGATTTCACACATATGTGGTAGTGCAGATGGGACCCTGGATGCAGACAGTGGGTCTGCATACTTCCACCCTGAGGCCTCCCTTGACATTGGATTGAGACCAGGCACCCACTTTTCCAACTGCACAGCATTCATTCATTCACATCAACCAGAACGAATGGACCCCATCCCCTCTCCATCAACATTAGTGTTGCCTTAATTCCGACTGTTTCAGCCAGTGCTGTGATGAACACCCTTGAAAAGGCATCTTTGAATAGGTGTGTAAGGATTTTAGTGGGATGAAATGTAAGGATCCGAAGTTCTGGGGAAGAGATGCATCTGTGGCCCTTTGATGCGTCCTGCACCCTGTTCTCCTGAAGAGGAGCGTCCCTTCACTCTTCCCTCCAGGGGATCTGCTGGAACCTCTGCCTGCTTACATTGTCGCCAGGGCTGGTTGTCACCTGACTAAAGACCCGCCAGTGTGATGGTGACCGGTGCTGTCTCTGCAGTGTTTCCGTCTGCCTGAGTTCTCACCTGAGTGGTCAAGCCTCTCTAACACACACTGGCCACCTGCATTGCCTCTAATTGGAACTGCCCATTTCTGTTCTATTTCTGTTTAGAACACTGGGTTTTGAAAGATTTTTGGACTACAGGTGTGGGAAACCCTTCGCCAACCTTGGGTTATGAAGAATGCTTTTTCCAGGTTGTGGTTTGTCTTTCCAGCTGTTTTTCTGGGCTTTTGCTAATTTTTTTTATTTGTTTGGTTTTGTTTTTGCCACAGGAAGAGCTAAGCATCTCCCTTATGTCTTCTGGCTGTGGTGTCTCAGGGGGAACAGCAGTGTCTACCCTGAGATTATGCACAGAGTCACTAAAACGGCTTCATTTTGTACATCACATCTTTAATGTGATATCCCTGGATATCCCCTTAAAATAATAAAAATGCTGTTTCAAGTGAAAACAAAAAAAATCACCAGCCCCAGCTTAAAACATGTGGGCAGGGACAAAAAAAAAAACACCTTTTTTAAAGTTTCATTGACAGGGAACACCCAGGAGAGGTAAAGACACACAGAGAGAAAGAGGACTTGGGGTTGTCAGGGGCTGGGTGAGGAGGGAGGGGAGTGCACGCTCTGGATCCATGGTTTCACTTTGAGGAAAGAAATGGTGTGAAACTAGATGGTAGTGATGGTCGCACAACATTTTGAATGCCCCTAATGCTCCTGAATTGCACAATTTAAAAGAGGAAATGTCTATATTTTATTACATGAAACTCTAAAAAGGAAAATAAAGGATGCCATAAATGATGAGAAAGAAACAAAGGAAACTAAAGAAAACCAAACAAAAACATCTCCAGCGGAAGGGAAGTCAAGTTTGGGAGGGGGAGGGGACTGACGGTGGGAATTTGGGGAACATTTTGGAGAAGAAGGTGTGGGTGGGTGCACAGGGGGCTCTGCCCCAAGGGGTGGTGATGCCTGAACTGGTTCTCCATTGCCCAGCAGTTCAGCTGCAGATGCAGGTTCAGGAGGAGCTGCAGGAGATGCAGGAGGGAGCTCGGGGTCTACTGCTGGATCCAGATCATCCTGTTTTGGTCTCTGACATCTTCCTCTGCCCCTGCCTCCTGTGTAACTATTGGATGTGGAGAGAGTTTTAAGTCTTGTGGAAGTGCTCATGCTGTGAGAGAGGAAAAATTGACCCACCTGCCTCCCTTTCCATGTGCCTCTTCAAGGACAGAAACCTTCCCAGAGCTTTCCAGACAGCTCCCACCCAGAAAGTGCCCACAGGATGTGTTCTGTGACAGAATTTTTCCAGACAGGTGGTCTGAGGCCATTCTTTGCTCTGGTCCCAACAGTAGCCTCTGGGGACACCTCCCTGTGTGGCCCAGCCCTTGCCCCTCCCTCACCTACACACATGCAACACACCTGCCTTTCTGAATTTTGGGCTCTGCTTCGGCGGCCCCTGGTCCTCCACCTGACTTGCAGCGAGGTGGGCACGGTGCTCCAGGTCAGAGCCGGGTGTGCTGAGCTACCCGTCAGCCCTGGACAGGTCCCTGGGGAGAGCCCTGGGTGATGTATGGGTCGGAGGCCTGCCCCACTGATTTCTGGGCCATGGTGGTGGGTACCCCTCCATATCCAGACCCACCTGGAGCCTGTGCTGGCCCTCAGAATAGTGGCACACCAGCCCTTCACTTGGGGAGGGAGCGTTGGTGTTCTTATTCATCAGCTTCTGTTCAGTATGTGGTATCTGGCTCTGCAATGACAGTGACATGCGGCTGACTCGGCCTGGAAGTCTCAGAGCCCTGCCCGGTCAGGAACACTCCTGATTCTGTCCACTCGACCCTCTGCTGCCAGGTCAGACTGGGACCTTGTTCAGCTCAGACACCCAGGAGGGAAAAGACATACCCAGAGAGTGTGGACTCCACCTCGGGCAGCAGGACCGTTCCCCGGCTCTCCACATCCCAGCCAGCCAGCTTTGACCTGGGCTGGGGATGTGACCGGCCCCCTAGGCCTCTGACCTGCTCTTGCTTGAGGCAGAAACCCATCCCCAACATGACTGCTCCACCTCCACCAGCCAGGAAAGGGCCATGGTTCTACCTGGGTGGGATCTGAGTGGTGGACCGGCCTGGGCAGGTCTTCCCTGGGCCTCCCTGTTTTACCTTTGGGTGTCTCTCGCCAAAAGGCCAGAGGAGCCTTGAGTGAGACCTGACCCAGCGCCAGTAGCGTTGGTACAGCCCCTCGCTGCGGGTTTTCCGGGAGCTGCGGACTCGGGATAATGGGATGCAGCAGAACATGCCTCTGTCTCCAACCAGGTGAGCTGAGTAGGGACTTCTCTACAGAGTGGGTGCCTGGTGACTTCAGTTCCAAGTTCTGTTGGGCTCTATTGCCAGGGAATTGAGGTCACTTACTGGGGTCCACTTATCCAAGCTTCCTCCTGACACAAAGCTCCCCAAGGGCCTTTCTGGGCTGCCGATCTCTCATTTCTCACTTCTTGCCATGTTCACACACAGTGATACCAATTCAGCCTCCCCCATAGCCCTGGGGAGGCCTGGATGCAGCCAGTGCCGCAGCTCTGAAGACACGTGGGGTCAGACCTGGCTCCCCCCACTCAGCAGTGCTGTCACCCTGGACAAGCCATGTGCCTCTCAGGGTCTCCCCAAACCCCCATCGGCACAGTGGGGATCATTCTGGCCCCTGATTCCTAGAGAAGCCATCCTGTCTCTAGACCTAGAAACACCTACTGCATCTGTCACCCACATGGGCTGGCATCACAGGGAGCTCTTGCACAGACTCAGCAAAGGAAGGACCCCACAGAGGGCTGGCGGAGCGCAGAGAACATGCCACACCGGCCGGGGTCTGCCCTGGGGTCTGGAGAAAGTCACTTTCCTTGCTACATGCTTCCCAGCTCCCAGTCGTGAGACTGAAATTAAATACAACACTGGCATCGTCCGCTCTGGCATACAGCCACCTAGGTCATTCTGTCATGTTGACATACAGGTCCAGTGTCTCATCTCGGCCTCTGTGGTGGGCTGCCCCACAATGGTTTCCTATTTTTTGCCTTCTGTTCCCACGCCATTGTGTGATCCCCACACCCTCCCCTGGAAGGTGGATGGACTTTGGGACCAGGTTCTGACATGTAGACTGACTTGTGAAAATGTGTGTGAGTTCCACTCATTACCAGCTCCAGTGTTCCTTCTCTCTGTCTCTGCCTCTCAGTGCCTCTCTCTCTGTCTTGTCTCGCTCTCTGTTTCTCTGTCTCCCCCTGCATTTCTGTGTTTCAGTCTGTCTCTTTTCCTGTATGTATGTGTATATATATTTATGTGCATATGTGTGTATTTATGTATGTATTTTTCTGGCCCACGGCAGGTCACTTCTGAAAATCCTTTGATGACATATTGATTATTTTGAATTCATGTTACTGAAGAAAAATTATCTTTGAAAATTGTGCAAGAACTTTGGTGGGTTCTCCTCTAAGGACCAGCACTGCTGGGGAAGGGATGCACCTTTGGCGCCTTGATGTATCCTGCACCTTGTTCTGCCAGAGAGGAGCGTCCATTTGCTTTTCCCTCCAGGGGACCTCCTGGGGCTTCTGCCTGCTCACGTTGTCACCAGGGTTGATTGTCACCGGGCTAAAATCCTACCAGTATGATGGTGGCCAAAGCTGTCTCTGCAGTCTGTCCGTCTGCCTGTGTCCTCACCTGAGAGGTCGAACATCTCTAGCAGACACTGGCCACCTGCACTGCCTCTCGTTGGAAATGCCTGTGTGTGTTTTGTTTCTTTTCAGAACACTGGGCTTCAAGAGGTTTTTGGACCACAGGGATGTGAAGCTTTTCTCCGACCTTGGGTCACGAGGAAAGGTTTTTCCAGGTTGTGGTTTGCCTTTCAATCTGTCTTTCTTGGCCTTTGTTTTCTGTTTTTGTATGCTTTTATTTTGCCACAAGAAGAGCTAAGCATCTCCCTTCTGGCTCTGGTTTCACAGTTAGAACAGCAGTGCCTACCCTGAGATTATGCCAGTTACTAAAAGGGATTCATTTGGTACGTCTCATCTTTAATCCAGCTGGATTTCCTCTCCAAATACAAAAATGCTAATTCACGTGAAAACAAACAAAAATTCACCCTTCCCTAATTAAGATATGTGGGCACACAAAAAAATATTAAAAAAGCCATCTTTTATATGATTTCATTGATAGGGAACCTCCAGGATAGGTAAAGACATATAGAGAGAAAGGGGATTAGGGCTTGTCAAGGGCTGGGGGAGGTAGGATGTGGGGTTCACTTTGTATACAAGCTTTCACTTTGAGGAAGGAAATAGTCTGAAACAAGTGGTGTTGGTCTCACAGCATTGTGAATGCACTTCATGCTCCTGAAAACTGCACAATTTAAAATGGGAAAAGGCTAAACTTTATTCTTATAAACTTAAAACAAAAATAGAATATAGTATAATAGAAAAGAAAAAAATCTGACTCCATAGACGATCTGTTCTTTTGGCTTTAACCCTGTGCCCTCTTTTCTAGGCTTAATCTTACAAGCTCTGCACATTTTGTAAAACAATGTTGCCTTTAGCCGGAAATATACAGGAGAGCTTATTTTCAAGGCTCTGATCTTTAATGATATTAACACTTTTGCACTTATATAAAGACAACAAGTTGCAGAAAAGAAAATAACTTTTGTTTTGTTAGAGGATTTACAGAGGCACTATGACCTGGTCTATGTAGACAGCTGCAGACCAAGATAATGGCAGACTTGGAGAACCATCTTCCCCAAGTCAGGCTTCAGGCTCCTTTTCTACTAAAAAGGGGAGGGGCTGTGGTTGGTTGTTGCAAACTTGTTGCTGTAGGATTTCTTTGTTCTTGGAATCCTTTGCAGCTGTCCACGTGGGTCAGATCATGGTGTTCCTGTAAAACCTGCAACAAAACAAACTTTTTCTATTCTGCAAATTGTTATCTTTATAGGAGTGCAAAAGTGTTTATATCCTTAAAGTTCAGAGCCCTGAGAATAGGCCCTCCTCTTTATTTTAGGCTAAAGGCAACATTGTTTTACAAAAGGAGCAGAGCTAGCTAGACTAAGCCTAGAGAACACGGCAGAGGGTTAAAGGAAAATGAACAGATCCAATATGGAGTCAGATTTGTTCTTCTCTATTACAGTGACTTTTGGTGAGAGCTAACATGATGATTCCTGGGTGGGTCCTCCACTGTCCCAGGCTGGAGTTCAGGCAGGATCACTGCCAGATTCCCCATGACTTTGGACCTGATCTCCCACAGAGAAAGTGACAATTATTGGATTAAAATTACCTGCCAAAATCCCTTCAATTGCCTGTAAACTATACCACAGCAGGGGATGTCTCATTGGCCAGTCAAATGCCAGTCTCCCCTGATGCAAGGGACCAGCGTCGAGGGGGGCCCCAAGGTGGCTTGGCCAATGCACCTGCCTACATTGCTCTCCAGCCTTGGCTTCCTAACTTTGATGCTTTAAAAGCTCCCGTCCCTCTTCCCTCTGGCTTGGTGTGAATGAACAAGATCCCTGCACCCACCTGGGCTGAGGCCAGGCCACAAACACAGCCCCATGCACACAGCCCACCATCTGCTGTCTACCCCTGGGCTCAAGTGCACCCTCTGAACTCCCCCACCCCAAAGGTCCACGTGCCCAGTGCCTCTGCCCTAGGGGTCCAGATCACCATCAGGACCATCAACCACCCAAGGCCCACAGGCCAGTGGCTGGCAGCCTGGGATCACCCTGATCCATCGGGTCAGATGAGACACAGGGTGCGGGGATCAGGGTGTCAGGGCGGGAATTGGAACCGCTTTCAGCCCAGCCTGCCTCGCCCTGTAGCCTCAGATATTAACTATGAACGTGCACACTAGGCTGGATCCCCCACTGGTGGCAGTAGTCTTCATTACTGGAGCCCAGATTTCCTCACCCCAACCACAGGGTGAGGGGTGAGGGAGTCAGCTCAGGGTAGGGTTGCAGTCAGAGTGAAAGGGATCCCATGGTTAGGGAGTATAGGTTGAGGAGCGTGGGGCCTGCTCAGAGTGGAACTGACCTGGCTGAGAGGTGAGGGGGATTGTTTCAGGATGTTGGGGTCCTGTGGTGAGGCATGAGGGTGTAGGGGCCTTAGGTTAGGAACTAGCAGGACGGAGTGTCAGGGCACGGACCTCAGTGTGAGGAGAAGAAGCCCTGTCTTCAAGGTCTTGTGGGAGACTAGGCCTGGTCAGGGTTGGGAGGGTAGTAACAGGGAGGGGAAGGTGAGCAGGGGAAGTGGGGCTGGCGGGGTGTGGCCTGGCCCAGGACAGTCGTGGTTCTAGTTCAGTGCCAGGACCCAGTCAGTGGCGGGGTGAAGGCTCTGGGGATGGAGACCCGGCGGGAAGAGCAGGAGGGGCCACACCTGGCCCCTCCAGGCCCCAGTGGACAGGTCCAGTAAAGCAGGAGACCCACCCAGGCGGTTTGCGCTGCAGGCGGGAGGAGGAGGGGCGCACACGCGCCGACGGACAGACGCGCAGACGCCGGAAGCCGCCCAGAACACGTGGAAGCTGGCGGGAGCCGGGTGCTCCTGGACCAGCTCCTGGAAGAGGAACACGGCCTGGGGTCTGGGCCGCTGCTTGCCCGCGGCTTGGCTGCCGCTGCCGGGCAGTTAAGGGGGCGCTGGTGGGGGCGCGCTGCTCGGGGAGCCGGTGGGTGAGGCGTGCGCTGTGCAGCTGAGGAGGCGCCCAGGGAGGGGTGCAGAGGTGAGGTCCCGGCCGCGCGTCCCATTAGGACTCTTAGGCTGGTCCCAGCCACCGCTGTGGTTTGTGGTAACCCCGCTATTAGTAGTTCCTGAACCCCGCGTTTTTGCCACCGCTTATACCCGGGTTTAGGAGAGCAGGTACAGCCCCAGGAGGTGGGAGGGCGCCGGACGGCTCCGGAGCATCTCTGACTGGTCCTCAGACCATGGCCTGCTCCTGGGAGGCGGGTGCGGTGCGGTCGCGGGGCCTCGGATGGAATGGAGGCTGCCCCATGAGAGCCCCTGGATTTGCTCCCATCTTTCCCACGGCCTGACTTTGGGGGCGGCCTGTAAAGCCCCAGGTTTGTGGGACTCATGTTACAAGTCAGTCTGCTCCTGGGAGGTGGGCTCGGTGCGATCAGTGTGCTGGGATGGCTGCAGAAGCAGCGGGAAATGGTCGCAACCCCCGCGCTCCAACAGGGCAGCCCCAATCACGCCATCGCAGCTGCCGCCTTTCCCTGACAGCACAGCACCTACCTTCCAGGAGCAGGCTGACCTGTAACCTGAGTTCCACAAAACTGGGGCAGCAGAGGCCAAGCTCAGGCCATGTGCTGGGGAGTTTGTAGCAATTCCACGGGCTCCCAATGGCAGACCCCAAACCTCGCCAATACCTTCGACCACACCATGCCCTCCTACCAGAAGCAGGCTGACCTGCGGACCGTGCCTGGAGTAGCTGAGGACGAGCCCTGGACAGGCCGTGGGGGAGATGGGGACAAGTCGACCAGCTTGCCAGGTCTCTGCCCATCTCCCTGCCGCTGCCCCAGGTTCGTGGATCACTTGTTTTCAAGTCAGTGGGTTCCTGAGAGGCAGGCGTGGTGCAGTCAGGTGGCAGGGGCTGTGGGTAGGGGTGCTGCCCCAAGGGGAGCAGGTGGACTTGCTCCCATCTCCCCCAGGGCCAGACCTGGGGACGGCCTCTGCTGCCCCAGGTTTGCAGGACACAAGTCATGTCAGCCTGTCCCTGGGAGGAGGGCTCAGTGTACTCGAGGCAGCCTCAGTGGCTGACAAGGATTTTAGAAGTGGGCTCTAGCCCAGCATAACTAAATCCTTTCTTCTCTTGCTTCCTCAGTTGGTGGCTGTATCGGCTTTTCCATTATAGGTTATTGCTGGATAATGAACATAGGTTTCTGTGTTATACAGAAGAAACTTTATTTAAAATATACTTTTCTATATAGTGGCTAACATTTGTAAATCTCAAACTCCCAAATTTATCCCTTCCCATCGCCTTTCCTGGTAACATTAAGATTGTTTACTAAGTCTGCAAGTCTGTTTCTGTTTTGTAGAT
The DNA here is from genome assembly GCF_048773025.1 of Camelus bactrianus. Classification (NCBI taxonomy): domain Eukaryota; kingdom Metazoa; phylum Chordata; class Mammalia; order Artiodactyla; family Camelidae; genus Camelus; species Camelus bactrianus. Next base: position 13,860,757 of record NC_133574.1, read on the forward strand.
GAGTTCACTGTCTTTTTCTTTCTTTTTTTTAGATTGCACATATGAGTGTTAGCACTTGGTATTTTTCTGTTTCTGGCTGCTTTCACTTAGAATGACGATCTCTAGCTCCATCCATGTTGCTGCAAATGGTTTTATTTTGTCCTATTCATGGTACAGTAGTATTCCATTGTATAAATATGCCACAACTTCTTCATCCAGTCATCTATTGCTACATTTAGCTTGCCTCCATGTCTCGGCTATTGTATACAGTGGTGCTATGAATACTGGGGTGCAGGTATCTTTTCACATTGGAGTTCTTTCCAATTATATACACAGATGTGATATTGCTGGGTTATAGGGTAAGCCTACTTTTAGTTTTTTGAGGGATTTCCATGCTTTCCATAATGACTACACCAAATTGGATTCCCACCAGCAGTGTAAGAGTGTTCCCTTCCCTCTACAGCCTCTCTAGCATTTATAATTCATGAACTTCTGAGAGATGGCCATTCTGACTGCTGTGAGCTGATACCTCATTGTAGTTTTGATTTGAATTTCTCTGTTTATTAGTGATATCGAGCATTTTTTCATGTGCCTATTGGCGATTTGTGTCTTCATTGGAGAAATGCTTGTTTAGGTCTTCTACCTATTTTTGGATTGAGTTGTTTGGTTTTTTTTTGTTATTAAGTTGTATGAGCTGTTTATATATTCTGAAAATTAAGGCTTTTTTAGTCGTATCATTTGCAAATATTTTCTCCCTTTCGTAGGTTGTTGTTTCCTTTTGTTTTACTTATGGTTGCCTTTGCTGTGATGAAATTTATGAGTTTAATTACGTCCCATTTGTTTATTTTTTTCTCTTATTTCCATTGCCTGGGTAGATTGCCCTAGGAGAACGTTGCTAAGTTTTATGTCAGATAATGTTTTGCCTATGTTTTCTTTTAGGAGATTTATCATGTCTTGTCCATCCGCATCTTAAGCCTGTACTCTAGATCTGTGCTTCAATTTTGAATTTGAGCTTCTTAGAGAACACCTACTCTTAGCTTATATGTCAGATTCAACATGTCTAAAGCTGATTTCATAATCTTTTTTCTTGCAGTGTCTCCACTTATTCAGTGGGATAATCATTCTTCCGGTCTTGAATACCCAAAGGCTTGGAATGATCTTTGATTTATATTTCTCCCACCACCCTCCACATATTTTCGGCTTCTGGAACTGTATGATTTTGGTTTCAAGTGTCTATTCTGATTGCTGATACTCTGATGAAGAGCTTTCATCCCTGATACATGAATTTTTCCTTCTGCTGAATTCTTGGATATTCTCTCCCCTCCTTTCAGTCAACATACAGTTTTGAAACTCCAACATCTAGAGTCAAGTCAAAGACTTACCACAATCAGATCTCAGCCAGGTAGTCTCGACCCTCCATCATTTTAGACTTACCTTATGTGTTCCAATCATTATGTGACTTAGCCTCCTAGGGTAACCTGTGCCTTATTAAAAACCAGGAGTCACCAGCATTTTCCTATCCAGTCCTCAGTTAAAACAGCTTAGAATTGCCCTGAGAACTAGTTGGAGCCCCACCCACTTCATAGAGTCTTCCCTATTTACTCCAAATACTTCTAGCTCCTCTCTGTATTCCTGCAGTGTTTATGATCGGTAGCCTGTAATCTTGGCTTTGAGTACTGACTTGGTACCATTCCCGGGTGGTTTCCAATGTATCTCCTCACTTAGCTGGTAACTGGAAAAGACTCCCTTGTTCAGCCTCCTTTATACCCTTTACCCTGCTTAGCATCGGGCAATAGCAGGCATCCAGGCAGTGCTTACCAACTTTACTTATTTGCAGGGGTGGTGGTGTGGATTATAGCTTATAACTATTAATTCAGTGTTGCAATTAAAAAAGAAAGCCAAGAAAATCCATAAAACTTTATCTCCATGTTCAGTTTAGTGCTTTACCTCAACAGTTTCCTTAACTCTGTGTTTACATTCACATAGTGTTCAGTGCTTGTACGGTTCCCTGAGGCAAGCAGGTGAGATATCATTATGTTTGACTTTCACGTTACATTTCATATTGGATATATTTGTGCAATGACAAAACCTTCTTTTATAAGTAAACAGCCGGAAGCCCAGAGAGACTAACAGCCTAACCCAGGGTCACCTGGTTAGTGTTTGGCACAGACCAGGACCACGGTTCACATCTTCCAGCTTCTCTTCTTCCAGTGCCTTTTCATTCCAGTGCTGGGAAATGTAGCCCCATCAGCCAAACGGTCAAGTCACATTGCTGCCCCTTTACCTGCCAGTGATGGCAGTGCTACAAAAAGTGGTAAAGTAAAGGTCAGAAATAGGAGTGATAAAAGACATGGAAGTGCTGGAAATGGATCCTCAACCTCCTCCTCCCTATTTGAGCGCCTCACAAGTGTCCGACTCTGACAGTGCTGTTCATTGTTTATGACATAGTCTTTAAAATCAGACTGATTTTTTATAGGACATGCTTTTATCCTGGTCCCTTTCCTGCTAGTAGTCACTGTCATGGGTAGAAAGTGCCTGACTGTGCTGTTTGTCACGTAGGTGGGAGGGAAAGTGGGAGAGGGAGCGGGTTGAACTGAAGCCGAGCTTTTTACAGCTCTGTTGTTCTAGGACCAGAGCAGTTCCACTCTTCCTTTCATCACCTTTCCACCTCCGAGTCCCAGGCACCCACTCCTGCCTGCTTCCCCACATGCCACATCCTGGGGAAGGACAGGGTGGTGGGCAATGCCCTCTCTGCCCTCCGCTTTGGGAGGTGAAGGAGTCTGCTTTAACTTTTGAGCTGTTTTGGTAATTGGGCTTTTCCAGCTTTTCTAGACATCTCCTATCTAGCTCTGAGAAATTGGAGATGTAACTTAACCATACATGGACTCTACTAATGTATTCAGTGGCATTAATGTGATGTTGTCTGTAAGGTGTTCTGTGACTGGATAGGAGGTTTTTTATCTCACAGGATGCTTCACATCCAATTCTAAAGACCTACAGGCTGCAGGTGTAATTCAAGTTCTTACATGTCTGTAAGGCAGACATGAACATTATTTGGTAATATGACCATATGTTCATTGATTACGGTTAGTCCGCCGGCTCTGTATCTAATAAAAGTTTAAATTCCAAACACTTGAAGAAAATTTGCGGAACATGTCTTTTTGCCTGTAAGTAGTTGCAAAAACTGAAATCACATCTCTACCACAGGCCACAGTGTTTTCCAGTAGAGAAAGCCCTCTAATTTTACAATCTGTAAGTAATGCGGTGGTTCTTTGGGTGAGCTGAGGGATACCAGAGTATTTTGTTGGAAAACTAGAGTGGCATGACAAGTATTCTGGGACTGGTTACAGTTGAACCTCTACTTCCTATATCCTGGACTGATTACAGAGGCAATGTTAGTGCAGTAACCAACTCCTGAATGCAAGTGTAGCTAGGAAGACAACAGAGAAAATAGAAGGGATATAAAGTAATGGAGGGACTTCATAGCAGTACAAATGGTGGCTTTGACCCCACCAGCTGCTGACGTGGACTTGGCAGGAATTTGTGAGAAGTGGTGAGTGTCTTTGCAAGCAGGATTGTCCTGCAGCTTTTGGGGTGAACAGGCAAAGGGGAGAGAAGATATGGTGGCCACCCTGGGGCTATTTGTGTCTTGAATGTGAAAATATCTTGTCCCCTGTTCAATTTTGCAGCCACAACTTCACATGACTCAGGGAATTATTTCCACCAGAAAACCATAAATACATAAAGAACCTCTGTTTCCCAAAGTGTTTGTCCTCGATCTGAGATGATTGTCCTGTGGTGGGAGGTAAGTGGGCGGTGGGGCCTGTTACATCACCCACTTTCACTAAAAGTCTACCTCACTGTTTTTCACCCCACTCCTAGAGTTGCTGTCATTCTATTGCACCTAGACCTGTGAGACGGGCTTGCTTGAATCCTCACGTGAAGAGGGACGGTTATGTGCAGTTTTAAAAAATTGCTTGGGTCATGGGGTCCTATGTTCCCTCCATTGGAAATCACTCTTCCAGAGCAAATAGTATGCATCTATAGAAACTACATTTTTTGTAAGATGTCTTCAGAAGTTTTGCAGTAGGTTTAAATATTTGCTTGGTGATGGCGTCTTGATTGTTTGAAGGTGCAACCCTCACTAGGGGCTTTGTTTGCTTCCTGTCTGAGATTTCCTTTACTGACAGTAGAGTGTTCGTAGGCAGAGTTAGAAAGTTACCTGGTCTGAGAAGCCGAATTTGCCCGCAGCTGGGAATTGGCAGAAGAGTCAGTTATGGAAGGAAGGATTTAGGATTATCTGGTAGCAGAGTTCTGGGATCCAAACCCTGGGAAACCTCAGCTTTTGTAGAGTATGTTCTGTAACAAAAGGCTATTGGATAATTTTAACACTTGTTATGGGATGTAGAGTTGGGGAAAGACTTAAAAGTGAAATAACCTTAAAAAAGAATCTCCAAATATTTTAAAGAAGACAGTTCTCAGAATGAGAGCTTTTCTGGAAAAGACTAGTTCTTCACTTCACAGGGGAAGCAGGGAGCAGGTGTAACTGCACTTACGGTAACTTAGAAGGTAAACTTCACCCTCCCACTTAGCTGTGTCCTGGTGTCCGTTCATCTTCCACATCTGTAGTTTTAGACATGATGTGACATTTTCTGGTACTGCATTCTGCTTCTGAGTGAGAGACTGACACAAAGTCACATAGCAACTGAAAAATTGCGCTAAGGGCTTTATTGTTAAAAATGTGGAGCTGTGGCAGGGTGCTGCATTTGCAGGTGACTTTCGGTACAGAGAACACTTAAAATAATGCAGTGTTATTTCTTTTTTTATTCCTTTAAGCCTTTGAATACAAGGTTTTCTTTGCAGAATTTCTGGAGTACATCAGAACAAGCAGGAACTAAAAATAGTTTTAAGAATGTACCAGTATAGACGTTGCTTATAGTATGGCATCTGTCTTAAAGTTAATTCTTTAAAGCAGGAAGTTGTAACTCTGAATTTCTTAAGCAAATATAAACATTCTTGACTCTTAATTACATTCTTTGTGCGGTGAAGCTGCTTTTGCTTCCATTCTGAACATTGAAATGCCTTCTATGATACTTCTACCAGTCCTCTATATTTTATTTTCCCTCTGTTGTGAACTTGTTATTAAACTTGAAGCAGATATAAATACCATTAACTTGCTACATATGTAGATATTCAGTGTTACATAGTCAGAAAGTTTGTGTACATCACACGTATCTACATAATTCCCCCCTTTCCAACTGTGTTCCTTATGAAAGGATGGTGGGAAATGGCATTATGGGGATATGTCTTACACTACACAGTGTTTCCCCTGTTCCCTTTATCAGATCTGGATGTTCTTTCATCTTTCGGTTTCTAGACTTACTAGCTCTTTTTCTTAAGCGAGGTGTAACTCATCCCCCTGCACACACACACATGCGTTGTACACACACACACACACACACACACACATATTCTGCCGTAGGGAGTAGCGTGCACCATCCCATTCTCCCACTCCAGCTCTGATCCCACCCACTGGAGGCAGTGTCTTGCACGAATTCATTTGTAAGTTCCATTTTAAAACTCGAGTGGTCGGGAAATAGGACTGATATCCACACCTAGTAGGCAGGCCCTCAAGGATAACTTCTATGGTTAATGCCAGGTTATCTTAATGTTTGAGTACCTGGGTTTCATGTCTTCCTGTACCACCTGTTGACCCATGATTCCCACATTTCTGTCTCCCGCTAGACTTTTTCTCTCCAACTCTGGACTCTTAAAATCTTCTGCTGATTTGACATCTTCACTTGGAACTCTAATATCTTAAGACCAACATGTGTTAAAACTGAGCTCTTGGTCCTCTTACCCCCCAAAATGGTTCTTTCTGCAGCCTCCCCTATTCAGTTAGTGGGAACTTAATCCTTCCAGATGCTTGGGTCAAAAATCTTGGAGTTATTCTGACTTTCACTGACATACCACTAGAATTCTGTCAATATATCTGGTTTAACACTGCCTTTAAAACATATCCAGAACCCAGCCACTTCTCACATTGGCTCCTGCCTCCACTGCTGCTTCCCTGCCCTGAGCCACTGTCCTCTTCTCCTGAACAGCCCTTCTCAATGGCTTCCCTCTTTTAATCTCTGAACCATTTCGACTATTCTCACCTGGCACTCAAGTGAGCCTTGAATACCTAAGTTAGATTGTGTCGTCCTTCTGCAGTGCCTCCCCATTTCACTCCAGGTAAAAGCCACAGTCCTTACAACATCCTCCAAGGCCGTACAGGATCTGCACTGACCCTTCTCCGCAGCTCCAGCTGTGCCCCCATTCTGGAACATGCGAGGTGCGTGCTGGCCTTGGTGATGGTTATTAAGTCCACCTGGGACTTCTCACCTCCTATTCCTAGTCCTAACCTCAGTCCTCTGTGTGGCCTGCTCTGGTATTTAATACAGCATCACCCTTATCCCATACTCTCAACCCTATTTACCTTGCCCTTTTTTCTTTTTTCCATGGTTCCTCTTTCCTAACATGCCACCACCTCTGCTGCTGTGTTGTGTGAATTGTCATCTCCAACCCCCACCCCAGGTAAAACCCCAACCAAGCTCCGTGAGGACAAGACTTTTGTTTTGTTTATTGATCCATTCCAAGTGCCTAGACTAGTCCTGGGTACATAGTAGGCAGTCAAAAATTATTTGCTGAATAAATTAAAAGACTATTTTAAAACTGAATCATCCTTTCAGGAAAGGGTGAGGAAAGGAAGCTGCATGAAGGAAAATGGCGCAGTAAATAATATTTGCCTCTTGTTCTTTGTGTGATATATATGTGTTTTAGTCTTAATTTGGTATCCCAGTTTCTTAATTTAATAGCTGTATTAAGGTTCAATTTACAGGCCATAAAATTCACACATTATAATTGTTCAAGTCAGCCATTTTAGCTATTTCTAGAGTTGTGCAACTGTGTCCCCAAAATGTCCCCTTGTGTCCATCCATATGCAGTTCGCCCTCCCCTCAGTGGTACCCTGATATTATATCTTTTTGTTTTTTTGGCAATCACATCTCAAAAGAATAATTTACACAGGAGTACTAATATAGCTTTGCACTTTTAGAAATGACACACTTAAATATGAAATCAGCAGTCATTGCTGAATGTAGGTAGCAGTATCAGACATTGGTGAGAAGAATGGACTTGAGTGTCACACTGGCTGCAGTCTTACCCAGCTCCACCATTTACCAAGTTACCCAAATTATTTTCTGCCCCAAGCTTTTAATCTGTTATATGGGGGTAATAATAGCAGCTTACAGAGTTGTGAGGATTAAGAAAACCGGGAAACAAAATTTAGTATAGTGGCCAGCTTATGTTAGTACTTAAAAAATAGCCTTGCAGGTAGACAGCAAAATTCAAATCAGTTTCTAAAGTATGTGTAAAATATGATCTAGTTCCTGCCTGGTTTGTAAACACTTATGCTTACTGCAGAATGTAAAAGCAGGCTAATATCCAACAGAAAAGATCATTTCTCAGCATTTCTTTCAAAGGTAGTTGCAAAATCATTTTTACTAAATTTTCTGTGCCCATCTCTGACAGAGCTTTGACAGCAGGGAGGTAATTATCTACTTTTCTGTTAAAATCATGCTGACCATCAGAAAGTGTTCTGAATTATATTTTAGCCTTTATGTTGGGAAATACTGTGAGACTTCTTCAAAATTAATGGGGGGACGGGCATTCATTGTAGCTCTTGTAGCCTGATAAGCCTGCACTAAATTATCATTTTTAAACTTTTAATTAAAATTAGTTAATTAATTTTTTGCAGGGGGGTGGTAATTAGAATTTTATTTATTCATTTTATTTTTAGAAGAAGTACTGGGGATTGAACCCAGGCCCTTGTGCATGCTAAGAATATGATCTTTCACTTGCGCTATACCCTCCCCCCTAAATTATCTTTAATAAGGTCTTTTTCTCTGTTTTGTTATTTTCTTTTATGTACAGATGCACAAAGCAGGGTCATCAGAATCCTCTCAATTCCAAAGATGATAATAGTGAAAAATATTGCACAGTGACAGTGAATCCTTGGCATATGAAGAAAGATTGTAAAGTCCTGAATGAATTAAGAAGTTATTGTTAAATTAACATTCATGTAACCATGGCTCTCTTACCTTTATTTTTCACCTTATAATGAAGATACTCCACACCCGTCAAGGTTGCTTTGTTTGATATAGGGAATATCTAAAGCCTTTTCTGCAAGTTTTTTAAATAAGTAAGAGCAGGTAATTTATCAGAAGTGGAAATGTTGTAATCTGCTCTGTCTAGTATGGTAGCCACCGACCACATGTGGCTATTGTGAATTGAGATGTTTTATAAGTGCAAAATACGTAATAGATTTTCAAGACTTCATACAACAAAAATAATGTAAAATATTTTTTAATAAGTTTTAAAAGTGTTTATCACACTTTTTAAATGATAGTATATTGGATATTTTGAGATAAATATAATTATTACAGGAATTAATTTCACTTGTTCCTTTTTATTTTCCAAATGGGATTATTGGAAATTGTGATTTGCACTATGTTTCTATTGACAGTGCTGGCTTGTAAATTATTGCAAATAATATGAAAAGAAAACTTTGATTAAAAATTTTGTAATTGAGTAGTTGATTTACATCCTAGTATTTTCAGGTGTACAACACAGAGGCTCAACATTTTTATAGATTATATTCCATTTAAAGTCACCATAAAATAATGGCTATATTTCCCTGTGCTGTATGATGCAGCCCTGTAACCTATCCATTATATACGTAGTAATTTTTACCTCTCAATCCCCTACCCCCTTCCTGCCTCCCCTCTCCTCCTTCTCCTCATTGGTAACCACCAGTCTGTTCTGTGTACCTGTGAGTATATTTCTGTTTTATTATAGTCATTAATTTGTTTTATTTTTTAGATATACATATAAGTTAATACATAGAATAATTGTTTTTCTTTCTCTGACTTATTTCACTTAGCATAATATCCTGTAGGTCCATCCATGTTATTGCAAATGGCATTATTTTATCTTTTATGGGTGAGCAGTATTCCATTGTGTGTGTGTGTGCGTGGGTATATATGTGTGTTTATATATATGTATATATACATATTTATATAATATACCACACCTTCATTATCCAGTCATCTCTCAGTGAACATTTGGGTTGTTTCAGTGTCTTGGCTATTGTAAATAGTGCTGCTGTGAACATTGGGGTGCATGTGTCTTTTTGAATTATATTCTTCTCCAGACATATACCCATGAATGGGATTGCTGGATGACATGGAAATCTATTTTTAGTTTCTTAAGGAACCTCTATACTGTCCTCCATAGTGGCTGCACCAATTTACATTCCCACCAACTGAGTAGGAGGGTTCCTTTTTCTCTTAAAAGGTCAAAAATTCTCTACATTTATATACTTTCCTACAGTTTAGGACACAATTTGGCAAAAGCCAGATAGAATTTAATAGCAGTTAATACAGTATTTTTTTTAAATGGCCATGCATTATGGATAGATATGTTACTGATGAGTTGGTTCTCTATTTTTGTAGATGCAGAAGTTTTTATAGCTTCACAGACATTTCAGACTTGCAGAGAGAAAAATTTCTTTACATTTTGCTGAACTTGTCCGGGTGGCTTTATCGAATTTGGTCCAGGCCTGCAGAGGTAAATACATCCAAACCTGAACCATTTGAATGTCTGCAAGATTTTAAGAGTCTAGAATGTCAGATCTGGACTATAACTCTGGTGAATGACATCAGTGAGTGGACTCAAGAAAACTCCATTTGAGTCCAAAACTTTTCAAAAGCCAAAAAAGGCTTTGAAATTGTGGCAAAGCCAGAGAGTTTTGTGCTCCACATATGGCCACAAACACATGGGGACAACCACAGGCCTTCTGGAGTGCCAAGGGAATTCCATGTGGGAGTCCAGCACTCACAGGAATCCAACAAATCTCTGCCTGCCAGAGCACCTTCATTGCTACTGTGCTGTTTTGAGCAAATGTCTTTTCATCAGGTTCAAATTGGTTTGTTGTTATTTTTGCATAAAAAAATCAAACAACTACTTGTTCCCTTGGTGAAAGTAAAAGCCTAACATTTTCTGGTTTCTTTTGACAGAGAAAACATGAGCCTATGAATCCAACATCATCTATGATGGTCTGCAGCTGGGAGCAACCAGATCAGTGTCAGTCCCTTTGCAGCCATTGGTTGGGAGCATGCATATTACCTGGAATGGTATTTGAAACATGTCACACTAGCCGTGCCTTTGCTGTGGGCTGGGAGGCGAGTAAGTCAGAATCTGCATTATGGAATGTATGTTTCAGATCCAAAGCTAGGAGATCTATTCTAATAGCCAGAGAATGTAGTCATAAATATATCTATTAATTATGCAAGAACCTTTATAAAGATTTTTTTATTATAAAAATTTACCCCCAGAAATTGAAAATGAAAGAACAGTGGAATTAAAAATCATCTGTACCTTAATTATACATTAAGAATCTTAAAATCCTTCTAAACTTTTTTATTCAAATGTAGATATTTTTCCCTTCCAAGAAGGAAAATTATTATTTCATATTTTTTTGCTTTTTCCTTTTATTATATATTCCATATCAATAAATATAATTCTTTTAAATCCCTTTTAATGGCCGTTTAACACTATATTGAACAGATATGTAATTAGTCCTAGGTTTCAGAAATTTAAAAATTTGTCATTACAATACCACTGCAAAGAATATTTTGGTGTTTCTATTTTTAGTTACTAATTTGGACTAAAAATTAAGAAGTTTGCTTTTCTTCATCTAAAACATTTGTTATTTTATGAATGAACTGCAAGGATTTTAAATAACTTTTCAGTAATTTCAACAAAGAAATTATCTTTAAGGCAAATATGTATGATGGTTTGCAAATCTACTTTTATTATATCTTCACTTTTACCAGTGTCATATGTGTGTGTGTTTGCACAAGTGCTTTAACTACCAGCAACGTAAGAAAAACCTGTGTACTAAAAATGTGAAAATAGTTAGTTTCCTGGTTTGTGTTTTCATTCTCCCAATATAGGTTTTGGATGAAAAGCTTGTATTTGCAAAAGTACACACCCTGTGGGAGGTTCTCTGTACATACGTTGAGATACTGCACATAAAATTGCCTCTGAAGCCCAATGATCTGAAAACCCGGTCCTCAGCCTTTGATAATTTCAGCTGTTATCTGAAAGTCCCCCAAGTGGATGAAAGTATCATCAAGCTGGAGCAAGAGTTTTTCATTTCCCTATTTGAGAAGAGCTGCGTGAATGACTTTTATATTCAGGATAGAGATACATTCTTCAATCCAGCCACCAGAAGCTGCATTGTAAGTCTAAACCGAGTTTAGCAGCTGTCTTGGGGGTGATTTAGAGCCTGCTGTTGAATTATCAGTGATTTGGTTTGGTTGGTTTGGTTTGGTTTTTAAAAGCTGCCCATAAAAAGAAAAAAAGAGAAAGAAAAGAAATATGCCTAGAGATTCCTGTTAGGATAATAAACAGTGGCTGGTTAGTTACCCTGTATAAACCACACACTCTCTTAGAATCTTTTTAGGTTTACTTCATCCTTTCTCAGATCAAGTATCAACTAAGGGATAGTGTTAAAAAAAATTCGGGATTAACAGGCTTGTGAGCTCTGGGATCTGTAAGGCAGCTTTCCCTCCCCATGGTGTAAGTCAAATGGCAGAAATGAAATAAAGCACGTCATGTATCCTCCGGTGTTAACAGGAAAAGGCTAATATTCTTGACCTTGTTTCTTCCTGGGTAAAATGAAGACAATATGTCAGGAGGCGAGACGCTCACTTAGGGCAAGAACCATGTTGTTTTGTTCACTGCTAAATCCCAGGCACCGGGAAGGCTGAGTTTAACAAGTGAATGGATGAAGTGTAGTTCCCCCAGAGTTACCATGTGGGGCAGTGCGCATTAGCAGCTAAGAGCATAGACTCGAGAGGGGAGGGTACAGCTCAAGTGATGGTGTGCATGCTTAGCACGCATAAGGTCTTGGGTTCAGCCCCCAACACCTCCTCTAAAATAAACCAATAACCCTAATTACCTCCCCACCCCCCACCATAATTACCTTATTATCTCCCAGCCCCCCCCCCAAAAAAAAAAGAGAAGTGGCCAAGAGCGCAGAGTCAGGCTGGAACACCTGTGCTGGTTTCTCGCTGTCGACCTTGTAAAAGTCATTTAGCCACTGTGTTTATCAAGTTCCTCATCAATAAAATGGGGATAATAATAGTACCCACCTCGTAGAGTTGCTATGGGGATTAATGAATCTGTGTCAATGTTAGAACAGCCCTGGCTAATAGTAAATACTATGCATCTGTCAGCTCTTTTCATAATTATTGACAGATGTTATTATCAACCAAATAAGTATTAGTTCTTTGTAAGGGAAATGCATTTTAGACCACTTCATTTATCATTTTCTGTAATTCAGGCATTTCCCTCTGAAATACCATTTTCTGTCTGTGCACTAGGAAACCACAGGGCTTTCCAAATTTCATCTGTCTGGGTTCTTGTCATGATGGCAATACTGCAGAGTGTTGACATTTTTTAGGGACTCCGTCTGAGATGACAGCAACCCCTCAAATTCAGGAGCACTTCTCTAACGGATAACATCTCGCATGAAATGAAGTTTTTATAATGTAACAGCTTCAGACGCTTAATGATGCCATAAATGCAAGGATGTTATATCTAAGCTCTTTAAATAAATACTGTCATTGAAATAATAGAAATACTGTATTATAGTGCTCTATGACTTTGTTATCTTTGCTATCCATTTATCTGATTCTCTAAGACCAAAGAAAGCAAAGACTGAGATTGATCGTTACTACTGTGTGGTACACGTATTTGTGGATGAAGACAATACTGAAATGCACTGTTTAAGATATTAAAATGGACACTAAACAGCTGCTTGATGCACATGCATGAACAGAACAGGGAGCTGGGTACAGGGAGCAGACACTGAGCTTCCTGGATCAGAGACCCAGCATAGCAGTCCAGCCCAGCCATCCACATGTTTTATATTTATGTCCCAGCAAAATTAGCAGTGAGAGTCTTAAATGAACTTTGGGGACACTTGCATACAGCTGTCATGATTAATAATGTGGGACACCAGGATCCTACAGTGTTTAGTTGGCGTCTGCGCACATCCAGTTCTTTTCCACTAAAGCCTCTTGTACTTGCTGGTCCCACATCCAGGCTGAGGAATCATCTCATGTGGTGTTTGGGAGGGAGGTAAGTGGAGTCAGGACCCATGCTAAGGCTGGATGGGTAATAATCTGGTTCTAGTACAGGAGAAAGGAACGTAGGTCAGGTGGGAAGGAGAATGACTGGATTTAAATTTTGTTTCTTGAGTAAGCTAAATATATAACATCATGTCAAGTTTCTTTGTTGTTTATATTCCATGTGCTGTCACCGAATATCTACTGAATTGTGGGGACAAAAAAGCCTGGGTTTTAGAATTGACCCTGCCCCTAACCAGCCAGAGTCCAGGTTCCTCTGGGGGTCCAAGGAGGGGGCTGCACCATCAGGTGTCCCTCCACTGTAGCAGTTTGGGCACTTGGGTGGCCTAGTTTTTTGGCTTTTGAAGACTGGCCCGCTTTTAGGACATTAAGCATCTGCAAGGCTCTCACCAGGTACCCACGGTGGTCCCAGGACTGTAACATCGAAGCGTTCCTTTCCACCCACCATTGCAAATGACCCTCAAGGTGTTAGTATTAATACTGGGTGAGAATTATGAAAAAGTATATGGTGCCTCCATCCCTCCTGGCAAGTGAGGGCCCCTTATTTACAAATGACCACGAAGTGTTAGCACCACATTTTAACAACAGAACATGTGAAAACGTGGTGACAGTGATGCTCACCTGTTTGCTTCTGCTTCCCAGTGCAACTTCAGCCTCCATCAGAGGACCTCAGCTGCCCCAGCAAACCGGGCCTTCTGTACAGGGAATGGGCTCCTCCTCAAAGCATAGACAAGAAGCAGCCCTTAGATCTCATCAGGTGAGCTGTTGTAGAGAGCACTCCAGTGGGAAGGGCTCAGGGTTGCCCTCATGGCATCTGAGTGTGACAGTCCTCCAAGAGTGTTACCAACCAGGAAGCTCACAGGAGCTCTGAGCTTTATTGCCCCAAGTCTTTTCTGGAGGCTTTATTACAAAGACATGATTTATTGGGTCACTACCGACATGGCTAACCCAAACCCTAACTGTAACTCAAACCTTTCCTTAGCCCTGACCATTGAGCCCATTCCTCTCCTGGTGGTCACTCATTTGTCACAAAGCTCAAAGCACCACTCCTCTAATTACATGGTTGGTGTCTCTGGCTGGCCAATCCCAATCCTGAGTCATCTCATGAACACAAGCCATCCAAGGGTCCACCATGAATAGAAAAGAAACTCCTATCTTGGGAAATTTCAAGGCTTTAGGGGTTGCCATCCAGGAACTGGGACCAAAGACCTACCAAATTCTTCATTAAACAGGAGTAAATGTTAGATTTCACTTAAATTATAAAATAAGAGATGGAGGACGGAGAAGATGGCGGAGTACAGGGACGCTCGTGGCTCACCCTCTCCCACACATACAAGACCTACATCTATGGACCCACTCAGCCAACCAGAGAACCTGCGGAACTCCGACAGAACATTGCCCTCTTCAAAAGATAAAGACCCCAAAAATCTGGTAGGAGAAAAGGAAAAAAAGAAAGAACAAAAGGCAAAGCAGCGTGGGACGGGTCCTGTGGGGAGGGAGAGGCAAAGGAGGACTGGCGCTCGCTCGCTGGGTCTCCCCTCTCCAACTGAGTGGCCAGCTGGACGGAGGGGGAGCCTCCAAGTCTCTGATCTGTACAGAGCAGCCCTTGACTGACAGAACTAAGTTAAACGGGCACAGAGCGTCCCCTCGACACCCAGCCAGAGACGGGCTGGCAGCGGCGGGCAGGGCCAGGCTGCACAAGCCGGGCGGAGGACGGGGGCGGCTGCAAGGAGGCAGCCCCGGTGGAACGCAAGAGGCTGCGTGCCATGGCTGTGGGTGCACAGGGCAGAAAAACCTGGGCCCTCCATAAAACAGCAAGGTTGATGTGCTCTCAGGGGAAGGGTGCATACCCCCATCTCTGAAAACCTTTGGAAAGTTTTCGGGGGAAGAGAGGCGGGGCTCAGGCACAGCCGCCATATCGCCATATCCTCTGGCGCTTAGCACCCAGGCGGGGGCAGGGGGGGAAACCTGCATCCGCACCGAAGGGCTTAGCAGCCTCAAAGGCCAGACTGAGACTGGCCTACATACAGCCAGGGGCAGATAGGATCCTTTCATCCTGGTCCCTCAGAGAACTTGCTCCACAAAGACAAACAAGGAGCTGGGTTCTGGCTCGGAGCAGGGACAGGGCTGTTCCTCGGTCCTCCCCGAGCCCACCTGCGAAGCGCCGACCAGGGCAGAGCGCGCAGCCGCACAGAGCAGCGGAGCTACCAGCGGAGGCGCAGGTAGAGTGAGAGCGGCCCCATGCCTTTCGGGCAGGAACACAGCCCCTGACCGAGGTCCTGGGAGTGGGCACGACCCACCCTCCTACCCGGCCAGTCTGCAACATTTGACTGCGGCATCCGGAGGGGCAGCGACCCGCCCGCCCACAGCAGAGAGCTGCACCTGACCCAGTGTTAGGAGGAGGCGTGATCTGCTTGCCGACAGGTGCTGGGAGCAGCACAGAAGAGGGCGCCAATGGAGGGCCTCTGAAAACAGCAAGCTGAGCTTCCAAAAGAGGACGAAGACAGAAAGACTTCATATTAAAAGCACACAGACTCCAGGAGAACACTGACAACCCCCCTTTTTTTCTTCTTTTTTTAAATCTGTTTTTACCTGTTCTATTTTCTATTACTCTCTTAATTTTTAACTCTTAATACATTTCTATTTCTCTTGGGTTTTGATGTCCTGTTATTGATTAGACAGAGGTTTCAAATACATCTATTCATCTCCCCCCCTTTTTTTAAGGTTTTAAAAGGACGTCTCCACCCGATTAATACTCTGCTTAAACTCGCTCTTCTATTATTCATTATACAATGTTTTCAAACCCTCTTTCTCCCTTCTTTTAAAATTCTTTCTCTCTCTCTCTTATTTTTTTTTCTTTTTTTCCTAAGATCTATTCCTAAATAGGCATTAGATAGATTAAACCTTAAGGACCATAATAGACAACTGATACTCCATAAACCACAGTGCCAGAGAGGTATGAGCAAGATGAATCAGAGAAACGTTTCCCAATTAAAAGAACAAGAGAAATCCCCTGAAAGAAAGATCAATGAAATAGACATCGATAGCCTACTAGATCAAAATTTCAAAAAAGGAGTGATCAAATTGCTGAAGGAATTAAAAGAGATAGTGTTTAGAGATATAAAATGTGTCAAAAATGAAATTGAAGCTATAAAGAAGAGCCAAGTAGAATGGGTAAACTCATTGACAGAGATGAGGAATGATCTAATAGCTGTGCAAAGTCAACTAGATAATGCAGAGGAATGAATTAGTGGTCTAGAAGACAGGGTGATAGAAAGCACCCATTCAGAACTACAAGATAAGCAAATAAAAAATACTGAAAATAGCATAAGGGACCTATGGGATAATATAAAGCATCCCAATCTTTGCATAATAGGGGTCCCAGAAGGGGAAGAAAGATCAAAGGGGATTGAAAAGGTTTTTGAAGAAATCATGACTGAAAACTTCCCAAACTTAAAGAAGGAATCAGATATCCAAGTACAGAAAGCTCAGAGGGTCCCAAACAGGAAGAACCCAAATAGACCCACACCAAGACATATCATAATCAAGATGGCCAGAGTCAAGGATAAAGAAAGGATTCTAAAGGCAGCAAGAGGAAAGCAAAGAGTAAGTTACATGGGAACCCCCATAAGGCTCTCAGCTGATTTCTCTACACAAACACTACAGGCCAGAAGGAAGTGGCAAGATATATTCAAAGCCCTGAATGAAAAAAAAAAAAAAAAAAGATGCAGCCTAGGATATTTTATCCAGCAAGGCTATCCTTTAGGATAGAAGGAGAAATAAATAGTTTCACAGACAAAAAAACTGCAGGAGTTTAGCAACATTAAACCCATGCTAAAAGAAATATTGAAAGGGCTATTCTAAATAGAAAAGCAGCAGGATGCTGCAGAAAAGAGAAACTCACAACTGGAAAGGTGATAACTCATGAATTACAAATAAAGTAAACACGAAATTATAAAAGAAGACATACAAATCACTGAGAGTGGGAGAGGGAGGCAGGGAAATATAGAATATATTTTTCTTTATTTTTTAATTTTTTTAACAGTAGGATGGGTTTGAGATCATGTTACTATCAGTTTAATAAATACAGTTATAGTAATGGGTTAATAGATTTACAAAAAAGGGTAACCAGAAGCCAAAAATTTACAAGGGAGTCACAAAAATTAAATAAATTCCATGATAATACAAAGGAAAATTACCAAACCACAAAAGGAAGAAGAAAGGAACAAAGAGGATATACCAATTCAACTGCAAAGATAAGTTAAAAATGGCAATAAACACACATCTATCAATAATTACTATAAATGTTAATGGACTAAATGCTCCATTCAAAAGACATAAAGTGGCAGACTGGATAATAAAGCAAGAAACTTCAATATGCTGCATACAAGAGACCCACTTTAGGGAGAAGGACACATATAGATTGAGAGTGAAAGGAAGGAATAGATATCCCATGCAAATGGAAAAGCCAAAAAAGCAGGTGTTGCAGTACTGATTTCAGACAAAATAGACTTTAAAACAAAGGCCATAAAGATAAAGAAGGACATTTTATAATGATTAAAGGAATGATACGAGATAAGGATATTACACTTGTTAATATATATGCACCCAATATAGGAGCACCTAAGTACATACAAGAACTACTAACAGAGATAAAGGGGGATATTGATGGGAGTACAATCATAGTTGGAGATTTTAACACTGCATTAACATCACTAGACAGATCTTCCAGAAAGAAAATAAACAAGGCAACAGAGAAATTAAATACTACAATAGAAAAACTAGATTTGGTGGATATTTTCAGAGCATTAGACCCCCCCCAAAATAGGATATACATTCTTTTCAAGTGCACATGGAACATTTTCCAGGATTCATCATGTACTTGGGCACAAAAGAAACATTAACAATTTTAAGAAGATAGAAATTATCTCAAGCATCTTTACTGACCACAATGCCATGAAACTGGAAATCAACAACAGAGAAACAAAGGAGAAAAAAAGGAAAGCATGGAGATTAAACAATATGTTATTGAAAAAACAATGGATCAATGAGGAAATCAAAGCTGAAATTAAAAAATACCTTGAGACAAATGATAATGAAAGCACAACCACTCAAAACCTATGGGACACAGCAAAGGCAGTGCTAAGAGGGAAGTTTATAGCGATACAGGCCTTCCTCAAAAAAGAAGAACAGTCTCAAATAAACAACTTAACCCACCACCTGAATGAATTAGAAAAAGAAGAACAAAAAGCCCCAAAAAGCAGCAGAAGGAAGGAAATAATATAGATCAGAGGGGAATTAAATACAATAGAGATTAACAAGACCATAGAAAAAATCAACCAAACCAAAAGCTGGTTTTTTGAAAAAGTAAATAAAATCAACAAACCTCTGGCCAAACTCACAAAGAAGAAAAAAGAGAGAGCACAAATTACCAAAATAAGAAAGGAAAATGGAGAAATTACAACAAACAAAATAGAAATACAGAATATCAAACAAGAATATTATGAAAAACGATATGGAACCAAACTGGATAACCTAGAGGAGATGGACAAGTTTCTGGAAACATACTGTCCACCAAAACTGAATCAAGAAGAATCTGAACACTTGAACAATCCGATCACTAGAAAGGAAATAGAAATAGCAATTAAAAACCTCCCTACAAATAAAAGTCCAGGACCGGACGGCTTCACCGGGGAATTCTACCAAACATACAAAGAAGAACTCATACCAGTCCTTCTCAAACTCTTCCAGACGATTGAAAAGGAGAGAATACTCCCAAACTCATTCTATGAAGCCACCATCACACTGATACCAAAACCAGGCAAAGACACTACAAAAAAAAGAGAATTATAGGCCAATATCACTGATGATGATGAACATAGACGCCAAAATCCTCACCAAAATTCTAGCAAATAGAATCCAACAACACATAAAAAAGATTATACATCATGACCAAGTGGGGTTCATCCCAGGGACACAAGGCTGGTTCAACATATGCAAATCAATCAGTGTAATACATCACATCAACAAGAGAAAGGACAAAAACCACATGATCATCTCAATCGATGCAGAAAAAGCATTTGATAAAATTCAACACCCATTTATGATAAAAACTCTCGCCAAAGTGGGTATAGAGGGAACATATCTCAACATAATAAAAGCTATATATGACAAACCTACAGCCAGCATAGTACTCAATGGTGAAAAACTCAAAAGCTTCCCACTAAAATCTGGGACAAGGATGCCCACTATCACCACTCCTATACAACATAGTCCTGGAAGTCCTAGCCACAGCAGTCAGGCAAGAGAAAGAAATAAAAGGGATCCAAATTGGAAAAGAAGAGGTAAAAGTGTCATTATATGCTGATGACATGTTACTATATATAGAAAACCCTAAAAGGTCCACACAAAAGCTACTAGAGCTGATTGAAGAATTCAGCAAGGTAGCAGCTTACAAAATTAACGTTCAAAAATCAGTTGCATTTCTTTACACTAACAATAAATCAACAGAAGAAGAAAATAAAGAAACAATCCCCTTTAAAATATCACCCAAAGTAATAAAATATCTGGGAATAAATCTATCCAAGGAGGTGAAAGAATTATACACAGAAAACTATAAAGCACTGATGAAGGAAATTAAAGAAGACTTTAAAAAATGGAAAGATATTTCATGCTCTTGGATTGGAAGTATCAATATTGTTAAAATGGTCAAACTGCCCAAGGCAATCTACAGATTTAATGCAATCCCTATCCAATAACCCAGGACATATTTCACAGAACTAGAACAAATCATAATAAAATTTATATGGAACCATCAAAGACCTAGAATTGCCAAAGCATTAATGAAGAGAAAGAAAGAGGCTGGAGGAATAACTCTCCCAGACTTCAGACAGTACTATAGAGCTACAGTCAAGACAGCATGGTATTGGTACCAAAACAGACATATAGCCCAGAAATGAACCCACAAACTTTTGGTCAACTCATCTTTGAGAAAGGAGGCAAGAATATACAATGGAATAAAGACACTCTCTTCAGCAAATGGTGTTGGGAAAACTGGACAGCAGCATGTAAAACAATGAAGCTAGAACACTCCCTTACACCATACACAAAAATAAACTCAAAATGGATTAAAGACTTAAACATAAGACAAGATACAATAAACCTTCTAGAGGAAAACATAGGCAAAACATTATCTGACATGCATTTCAAAAATTTTCTCCTAGAAGAAATAAAAGCAAGAATAAACAAATGGGACCTAATGAAACTTACAAGCTTCTGCACAGCAAAGGAAACCAGAAGTAAAACAAGAAGAAAACCTACGGAATGGGAGAAAATTTTTGCAAGTGAAACCGACAAAGGCTGGATCTCCAGAATATATAAGCAGCTCATACGACTCAATAAGAAAAAAATAAACCACCCAATCCAAAAATGGGCAGAAGACCTAAACAAGCAATTCTCCAAGGAAGACATACAAATGATCAAAAAGCACATGAAAAAATGATCAATATCACTAATTATCAGAGAAATGCAAATCAAAACTACAATGAGGTATCACCTCACACCAGTCAGAATGGCCGTCATTCAAAAATCCACAAATGACAAATGCTGGAGAGGCTGTGGAGAAAGGGGAACCCTCCTACACTGCTGGTGGGAATGCAGTTTGGTGCAGCCACTATGGAAAACAGTGTGGAGATTCATCAAAAGACTAGGAATAGACTTACCATATGACCCAGGAATCCCACTCCTGGGCTTGTATCCAGAAGGAAATCTACTTCAGGATGACACCTACACCCCAATGTTCATAGCAGCACTATTTACAATAGCCAAAACATGGAAACAGCCTAAATGTCCATCAACAGGTGACTGGATAAAGAAGAGGTGGTATATTTATACAATGGAATACTACTCAGCCATAAAAACTGACAACATAATGCCATTTGCAGCAACATGGATGCTCCTGGAGAATGTCATT
Source organism: Camelus bactrianus (assembly GCF_048773025.1). NCBI lineage: Eukaryota > Metazoa > Chordata > Mammalia > Artiodactyla > Camelidae > Camelus > Camelus bactrianus. The sequence goes on from NC_133574.1 coordinate 13,881,967, forward strand.
CTAAGTGAAGTAAGCCAGAAAGGGAAAGAAAAATACCATATGAGATCGCTCATATGTGGAATCTAAAAAACAAAAACAAAAACAAACAAACAAAAACAAAGCGTAAATAAAGGACAGAAATAGACTCACAGACAGAGAATACAGACTTGTGGTTACCGGGGGATGGAGGGTGGGAAGGGATAGCCTGGGATTTCAAAATTGTAGAGTAGATAAACAAGATTACACTGTATAGCACAGGGAAATATACACAAAATGTTATGATAACTCACAGAGAAAAAAATGTGACAATGAGTGTGTATATGTCGATGAATGACCGAAAAATTGTGCTGAACACTGGAATTTGACACATTGTAAAATGATTATAAATCAATAAAAAAAGCTAAAAAAAAAAAAAAAGAAACAGAAAAATGCCATGAGTGTTGACAGGGGTTACATTGGATCTGTAGATTCCTTTCGGTAGATGGCCATTTTGATAATGTTGTTGCTTCCAACCCAAGAGCATAAGATATATTTCCATTTCTTTGTATCATCCTCAATTTCCTTCATCAGTGTTTTACAGTTTTCAGAATACACGTAACCTCCTTGGTTAAGTTTATTTCTAGGTATTTTGTTGGTTTTGATGCAATGGAAATGTTTATGCCAGTTCTAAAATTCTGGGTTTTGAAGTTAAAAATGAATGAAGGCCAAAAAAGGAAAAATACACTTCTCTCTTATGGGTGAATTGTATTCCATTACCTACATATGGTGAATCTCCTTTATCCATTCATCTGTTGATATGTACTTGGGATGCTTTCATGTCTTGGCAATTGTAAATAGTGTTGCTGTTAATAGTGGGATGCGTGTAACTTTTTGAATTTTTATTGTGTTTGGTTTTATTCCTTTAATAACTACATAAGTTTAAAAAGCTAAAGCTCTAAACAGTCTTAGAGACAATGAACAGTACATACATGTAAGTTTAAAAAATATGTGCAGTAAAGACAGCTGAAAGACTCATGAGGGATTTCCTTTTCTGTGACACTTTCCTTTTTCCTTGCTGCCTTTAGAATTCTAACATTGTCTTTAAATTTTGCTTTTTGAATGATGGTATGTCTTGATGTGAGTCTGTCTCAGCTGATCCTGTTTGAGACTCTCTGATTCCTATGCCTTGATACTCGTTTCTTTCTTCAGATTAGGGAAGTTTTCAGCCTTAATTTTATCCAATGTTTTCTCAGCCTTTTTCTCTCTCCCTGCAGGGACTCCTGTAATGTGAGTGTTACTATGCTTGCTGCTGTCTCGGAAGTGCTTTAAACTCATGTAGCAGGCCTTTTCTTCTTGCTTTTTTGATTGGGTGTTTTTCATTCTGTCTTCCGGATTGCTAATGGATCATCTGCATTGCCTAATCTTCTGTACAACTTGCAGTTCTGCTCTGATTGGTCTTTTTTATATTTTCTAGTTCTTTTGACAGTTCTCCCGGTGCTCATCTCTTCTTTTTCCCAGTTCAGTTATCATTCTTGTTGCTATTGCTTTGACCTCTTTGTCAGGTAAAGTATTTGTTTCTTTTCATTATGGTTATTTTGTTATTCTTTCATTTAAAATGTGTTCTTGTGTCTTCTCATTTTAACTTTCTGTATTTCTGTGAAATTAGGTGAAACAGTTGCCTGCCCCAGAATGAAAGGTGTCCTTGTGTGAGAGCATTCCTGTGCAGTCTTCTGTGCCCAGTGGGTTTGTTGGGAACAGCTGGACCTGAAGTGATCCTGGGCTGCCCTCTTCCCCCGGGACGTGCTGGAAGCCGCTGCAATGGGGGTGGCAGGGCTGGAGTCAGAGTGGCTGGAGCCAGTTCCAGGTTGAAGCAGAGGCTTCTCCTCTGCTCAGTGACTGTTCCAGCCCTATCAGGGTTGGCACGGGGTCCTGTGGGGCTGGAGCAGGATCTCTGTGGGAGTGGGGTTCTCCTGGGTGTGGTGGCAGTCTCTGGTTTGGGATGTGGCTGAGGCCTGAGGGCTTGCAGCAGCACTTCTGTACTGGTTTTACTTTTTCCCCAGTGTGCACACCTTGGCTAGAGGGTGGATTGGGGCCAGAGAAATTGGGGCTGCACCACTGAGCTGGCCCCACCCCGTCAGGCGTGCACAGGAAAGTGAGTTCTGGTGATGGCAGGCCCTGCCCTGGTGCTGGTGCTGTTCCCTGCAGAGTGTGTGTGGGGACACTAGCTGGCCGTGACTGCCAGCCGTCTTTTCAGAGACAGGGCCACACCCACTCCAGCACCACTTTCTCCCACGGTGTGCACTCTCACTGGCAGTGGAGGCCTCCGCCTGAGTGGGGAGCAGCAGCAGAACACGGAGGGAGGGAGCAGGAGCCTGGGGGAGTCCGGGGGTCCCTCTGAGCCACCCCTGCCAGCCAGCCGGAGCCCCAGGCAGTGTTCAGCCTGCTGTGTCCCTGCCGTGACGGGGAGTCAGTGGGTCTCTGCACAGGCTGTTCAAGAGCAGTGGCTCCGCATCTTACAGCGCACCAGCAAGCTCACTGGTTTTCACTCCAGCTGAGGGGACTGCTCATCCTGGTGCTGAACCCCGTGCCTGGGTGCCTGACACGTGCTTCAGACCAGGACATAAGGCATGGGTTGTTGTCAGGGCTGGAGCACCTCTGTGACATCATGCTGTCTGAGCATGGATGCCCACAGCTCCTACTGTCTGTGGCTGGTGGGGAGCCCTGCAGGAGTGGCTGTACATCTGTCTGGCACAGACAGATGGGGCTCGTTATGATCATTCTTTGTAAAGAGAGTATAAGGACAGGATATGCCATCTGGTTTTCCAATGGATTGAATATTATAATATGTGATGTGCCCCAGCTGCCTCGTGTGAGCAGCATGACTGCAGGTGCTCTGGGTCCAGGAATGCAAACTCCAGTTAAGCCCTTGGGAACCAAAGGAGCAGGTCCTAAAGGAGTCTGCTTACTCTAAATGCTCTTACTCATGCCAGTCATAGGGAAACACCAGATTAAGAAATGGATGCTGCCTGAGTTTAGTGTTGAATTATTATAAAATGTAAGGAACCTACAAGATTCTGGGTAAAAATTAATGCAGTGACAAGTGAAAATGATCCAAGGAGTACATACAGTAAGAAACAGAGTCCTGAATTTAATCATCTTGTCTGATTTTCTCAGTGGGTAGTAAATAATTAGGGTTTTGACTAATTTTGTTTTGATTAAACTATAGAATGTGGTCAGTTGTGAAGTGTGAAAGTCTAAGGATGTTTGTAGTAAGGGTACTTGTGATGACACAGTTTTGGGGGTTAATGATTGCTGGGATGGATGAAATCGGCTGGCTGTGTATGCTGGTGGAAGAAGAGACATTGTTGATGCAAGTGGAGGCAGTAACAGAAAGGAGGCTAGTGAAAAGTGGAGGCTGTGTCAGTTGATTCAGGAGCAATAAGCTGATAAGACTGGTTACTAGGCCATAAGGTTTAGTGTTAATTCAGAGGATATAATTTTGGTAATCGTGTTAATTGTATTACTATAATGTTTGGAATAATGAGTTTTAGCCTTGAAGAAGGTTAAGATTTTGGACACAATCAGTACTGCAGTCGCTGGATCCCACATCTGTTAGTGACGGTCCCGGTGCGGCCACACAGGTGGGGAGCACTGATGGCAGGAGTTATGCCAGCTCACGTAGAAAGGGTGCTGAGCTTGGTGACAGCGGCCGTAATGAAAAATGATGATATTGTGCCATCTAAGCATAGTAATTGGGGATGTTAAGTGTGATTTATATATTAGTATCCATATAGGGTACTGTAAATGCAAAAAGGATAGTAAAATAGACTAATGCCATTTGATAATTATGAAGTTAATTACAGTTTTATTAGTCAAAAGGTTTTTGTTTAAAGTAATTATCATACATTCATTCTAATCCTTTTAAATTCATTCATAGGCTAACTTTATGGCTACTAGTAATGTGATTACAGTTTGTGCCATGAAGAGTTTAGTTTTTAGGTTACTCTTCTGAAATGCTCAGGGTAGGGGTAGGAGGAGGGCAACTTCTAGGTCAAATATAGGAAAGTAGTGACGACTGAGAGTAAGTAAATGGAGAAGGTGGGCGTGCTGGCCCAATAGAGTCACATCCACACGTGTGTGGGCTTGATTTTTCTGGACACAGACTAGAGGAGGTCAGAGTGCAGTCAGGACAAGCTGTGAGTCTGGTAGTGTAGTGGTGAGTGATGTCGGTATAAGCTTTATTGTTTCTCCAGTTACAGGAAAAGCTGTAGACTGGAAGTCATTTGTTCTATTTAATACTAAAAGAATAAAATGCTCATCAATAGATAGAGATCTGTAGGAACAATCAAACTATCTACAAAATGCACTATCAGGCCACTGACTGAAATCCAAAATAACGAGATGTATAGGGAAATTTTAGTTGGGACAGGAAGCACAGAACGAGAAAAGTAGAGCCAATAATTTTGTGTAGTCAGTGGAAACTTTTAACCATGAAAACTACTGAGCCAAAAACTCCATCTGAAATTGAATTTTATATTCTTCTGACACTTGCAATAATATAAGTTCTTAGAGGAACTGTAATGAATCAAACTTGAAGAATTGTTTATGACTTCTTTCTGTTAGATGATGGTGAGCGCAAGTGAGGGGAACTTCAGAGGCTCATAGAACTGAAGTATTAAGAAGTTATTATGGGAACTGTGTGTGTGGTCAGTGTGTTGTTAGGTGATGTGAGCACATATCTTTATCTTTTTTCTGATCAGAAGGTAGATGGTCATTTTAGGATCTATGTACATTTGCCTGTGTGTGTGTGTGTGTGTGTGTGTGTGTGTGTGTGTGTGTGTGGGTGGTGAGAGTTTGGTCATGGGGAGAAGCACTGTGAACTTACCCACCCTGTACTGAGAGCTGTAGGACATCCTTCCCTGCTAAAAATGACCCTGCTCTTGTCACCACATCCCCACCCATGACAGCACTTCTTTGTAATGAATGTACATAATGTCCTGTTTGTCATGGACCAATGCAATGCATCCGTTTATAGTTCATAAAGTTATTTATAATTTAAATTAAAAGTACTTATATGTATGATGGATTTTATGTTGTTACTCTTATTTACCTTGGTGCCCGAATTAATGGTAATAGAAGACCCATTTCCTGAGACAAAGTTGACTTGCCGTTAAGAGTCAGGATCCCTAATGAACACATCCTCACCATTTGTCCTGACTGATGCATGACTTAATGTCATTGCAAGAGGAATTTCCCAAGGAAAAGCCAACGGTCTTCCTCAGAACCTCAGGGAGCAGGTCACAGGATGGGCTCCAGGTGGAATCGCTTTCCAAGGTAGATCTTAGTTCAGGGTAAAGTTACAGCTCTCACCGCCCCGAGACACTTAGGTGATTCACACCCCCTCTGTCTTCTCATCCATAAAATGGGTTATTGAGAATGTTGTGTAGTTGGAACACTGCACTTTGAATTTGGTCAGTTGGCACAGTTTATTGCTTAGTGTGAGAACTCAATACCTTTGACCTGATGCTAATTGGTGATTTACAGGGTGTCCCGATTCCTGAGGGTTGGAAGGAATTCTGATTGACAGTAGGAGGAGACCCAGGATCCCTGAAGCCTGCTCACCCTGGATGGGACTCAGTCCCTCCAGGCCAGGGGATCCTGGAGCCAGCACAGCGCCTGAAGCCCGGCTGTGGGAGCAGGAAGGCCCAGCAGTGTGGTTGGAAACGCAGCCCCACTGGGCCTGTGAGCAGTCGGGGTCAACTCCCCACAGGGCAGGAGGGTCTCTCTGACTCCTGAGACTGGCAGGCCCCATGTGCTCAGTATTTCTTGATTGAGTGAACACAACCACCCCCCATATCTAGACACCAAGTCTTCCCACCACCCCAAAAGGTTTTCTCAGGCCCCCTCACAGCCAGTACTGCCCCAAAGCACAACTTTGCTTCTGTCCCACCCAGGTAGTTCCTGCCTCCTTGAACCTGTGTGTAAGTGAATCACCCAAGGGCAGTGTAGGGGGTGTGACAATATATAATTATTTTTTATAATTTTATATATTTTTGGCAAAAACCATAGGGCTTATTTTTATGCATGTGACATTCATACTTAAAATTAATGTGTCACCTACAAGTGTACTACAGATAAGGACAGCCACATGGGTGTGGCGATGTGATTAAGATGGTGTGCTGTTAAGATCTCCGTCTTGTGGACGTTCTCTCTGCATTTTGTGTGCAGTGCTGAGCGAAGGGGAGAGAGGACCTCCCACCTTGCCTGTATATTTGATTCCTCCTGGTTCTGTCATTGTCTACCTAATATGTTTTTCAGCCACTGCCCAAGGGAAATCCTGGGAATTTGGAAAAGGAGGAGGGAGCACCCAAGAAGTAGGGGGCAGGGGACATCAGTTGGGCAGGACCAGAAAGCATAAGGTCAGAAAAGTTTGCAGAGAGGACCCAGGGTTAGACGGCAGTTGGTGGTGGGGGATCAGTTAGGCGGGGCACATTGTAAAAGTGACGTCACCCAGAATGTCCACTGTGAGGTCACAGGGGCAAAGGCAGGTGATTGGTCGAGAGAGGACATAAAGCATGGGGCGTTGCTAAGGCAGCGTTCAGACAGGAGTAGGCTTGGAGGGAGGCGTCTGGTCCCCTCCAGCTGCTCCTGAGAGTCCGCTTGCCTGCTGTTTGTTTTCCTGACCTGCTGACCTCCTGACCTGACTGAACCCTCCTTCCTCCCCTCAAGAGCTTGATTGGCCCTCATCCTTTCTGTGACCCCCTTCTCCTCCCAAGTGCCCAACCCCTCTTCCTGTCACACTCCCTCCCCACCCCATCCCCCAACCCTCCCCTCCCCTCCCCTCCCCAACCCTCCCCTCCCCTCCCCTGTCCCCTCCCCACCTGAGAGGACCAGGACATGTAGGTGATGGGGATGTTCTGGTCCCACGTGCTGGGGTGTACTGGATATGAATATACAACTGTGAGTAAACATCGGGCATCAGGTGTCCTCCTTTTTCCTGGGCTCTTTCACACTGTGGTTAAATAGATACTTTCTCATAGGGTCCTTGATGGGAATGCATCGTTGGTGAAGCCCGAGGCTCTCAGGACAGGTTTCTTGACCAGCCTAGAGTGGCTCTGGCCACCGGCGTCCTCAAGATCTGAGTCCTATCAGGACATCTTTGACCAAACAGCAGGTTGACAGGATGAAACCTGAATTAGTTACTTTATTGCATCAAAGAAGGAAGTGTGAACATCCTAAAAGCCATTGAGTTGTATGCCTAAAATGGGAGAGTGGGTGAATTATATCTCAGTAAAGCAGTTTTTTAAAAAGCGAGAAACTCCTATTTACTAGAAGTCATAGTGAGACTGGCTCCCGGAAAGCTTGTCAGGATCCTGCTTCAAGTTGTGCGTGTTCCGGTTCTGTCCCTGTGTGGTGTGCTCTCCTGTGTGTGCACCCTTCCTGGTGGTGACGTCTGGCAGTCCTGGGAGCAGTGGGGTCTCAGCACTGGGTTGGTGCTGGTCTGTTAAACAGGGAAATGTCATCTCTGCTCTGTGCTTTCTGGTTTCTTAACTTACAGCAACTTTGTTTTTTCTTTGAAGTGTATTCTTTTCAGAAATTTTAATGTAACAAAAATATTCAATAGCCCTATAAATTTTAAAATATTTTTATTGAAGTATAGTCAGTTTACCATGTTGTCCATTTCTCATGTACAACAGAATGCTTCAGTCATATAGGAAAATACATATATTTATTTTCATATTGTTTTTTTTAACATAAATTACTACAAGATATTAAATAGAGTTCCCTGTGCTGTACAGTGTAAACTAGTTGTTGTCTACTTTATAGAGATTAGTATTCATGAATCTCAAACTTCCAATTTTTCCCTTCCCACTCCCTTTCCCTCTGGTAACCATAAGTTTGTTTTCTATGCTCTAAGTCTGTTTCTGTTTTGTAAATAAGTTTGTCTTTTTTTTTTTTTGATTCCAAATATAAGTGATATCATATGGTATTTTTCTTTTCCTTTATGACTACTTCACTTAGAATGACATTCTCCAGGTCCATCCATTCCCTGTTGCTGCAAATGGCATCATTTTATCATTTTTATGGCTGAGTAGTAGTCTATTGGGTAAAATATACCACAGCTTTTTTTTTTTACATTTTTATTGAGTTATAGTCATTTTACAACAGTGTGTCAAATTCTAGTGTAGAGCACAGTTTTTCAGTTATATATGAACATACATATTTTCATTGTCAGAATTTTTTTCTCTGTGAACTAGCATAAGATCTTGTATATATTTCCCTGTGATATACAGTATAATCTTGATTATCTATTCTGCATATGCCTGGCAGTATCTACAAATTTCAAACTCCCAATCTGTCCCTTCCCACCCCTCAGCCCCTTGGCAACAGCAAGTTTGTATTCTATGTCTGTGAGTCTGTTTCTGTTTTGTATTTATGCTCTTTTTTATTTATTTTTTTGGATTCCACATGTGAGCAAACTCATATGGTATTTTTCTTTCTCTTTTTGGCTTACTTCACTTAGAATGACATTCTCTAGGGACATCCATGTTGCTGCAAATGGCATATTGGTTTTTTATGGCCAAATAGTATTTCATTGTATAAATATACCACCTCTTCTTTATCCAGTCATCTGTTGATGGACATTTAGGCTGTTTCCATGTCTTGGCTATTGTAAATAGTGCTGCTATGAACATTGGGGTGCAGGTGTATTTTTGAAGTAGGGTTCCTTCTGGACATATGCCCAGGAGTGGGATTATTAGGTCATATGGTAAGTCTATTCTTAGTCTTTTGAGGAATCTACAAACTTTTGCACAGTGGCTGCACCAACCTGCATTCCCACCAGCGGTGTAGGACAGTTCCCTTTTCTCCACAGCCTCTCCAACATTTGTCATTTGTGGACTTTTGAATGATGGCCATTCTGACTTGTGTGAGGTGATAACTCATTGTAGTTTTGATTTGCAATTCTCTGATAATCAGTGATAATGAGCACTTTTTCATGTGCCTGTTAGCCGTTTGTTTGTCTTCACTGGACAATTGCTTGTTTAGGCCTTCTGCCCATTTTTGGATTGAGTTTTTTTTTTTTTTTCTTATTTAGTTGTATGATTTGTTTCTATATTCTGGCGATTAAGCCCTTGTCAGTTTCATGTTTTGCAAAAATTTTCTCCCATTCTGTAGGTTGTCTTTTTGTTTTGCTTATGGTTTCCATTGCTATGCAAAAGCTTCCAAGTTTAATTAGGTCCCATTTGTTTATTTTTGCTTTTATTTTTATTGGACTTCTAGCAAATTCTTAGTTATCCCTTTCCTTTTTATCTTGGAGGCTGCCCCCAGGGACTCTGAGTCCAGCTAGTTTGATGGGGGAGCCCTGAGAGCCGAGCTGATGTGAAAATCAGTGGCTGCAACCTCCAGTGATGTTTACAATGAGGAAATGCTCAGGAGGGATGTGACCAGGAGGTGGACGAGTTGTCTTTTTTTTTTAGTGACTTGTCCTTGTGAAGAATGTTGATTTCCCCAAAGCAGAAAGTGTCCTTCATGTCTTTAGAATTGTCTAAATATAAAGAAAATTCAGATACATGTTGTGAAATTTTTACTGTGTCAGGATAAATCACCTCCACACCCTAAAAAAGAAAGACTGAGAACACCTCATGGATTTAAGTGGTTTGTTCTGATACGCTTCCACCAGATTCTTACGGACCTGGAAAAACTGAGTGTCAGGAACAATCTTTGCACTGAAGCAGAATCAATGCCACATGAACACTCCACCCAAAGAAGAGTCTGTTCTGTTTCTTTTGAGCCTACTAAGGAGGGCGTTTCTAGGTCATCTTTGTTGGGATTTTTTCCCTCAAAGGGAATGAGGCTGAGTTCTCACAGTTTAGTCAGCCCTCTTTCCCTACCACATCTTTGAGCATTTGGATAAACTAACTTGTCCTTCTCCACCGTTGCTCATGGCCACTGACAGAACCTGAGTCCATCGGCCCTGATGGATAGACTTTAGGTAGAAGGCAGCTGCTGACGTCAGCACTCAGACAGTGCCGTGTGTAACAAGCATGCCCATGGTGGAGGGGGTTTCACCAGTTAGCGACTAGATGGTGTTTGTTTTTGTGCCTTTTATCTGCATGTCTCTCCTTTGTGCTGAGATCCACTGCTCTCTCAGATGGCAGCTATGCAAAGACAGTGCATGTTTTCCACCAGCACACATTTTACTGACCCCAACTGTGAGAGCTGACAATGACAGTGTTACTGATTTCAGAGGCTGCTTTCTAGAGGGGTTTTATTTGCACAAGACTGAAACTTGGTGTCTAAATAAAGTACAAATTACATTGTGCATTTATTCCCTCCTATAATACTTATAAATCTAGTTTTTACAAAACTATGTGTTTGGCTTTTGTTTTGGTGACTGAACATTCCAGAAATACAAATTAATTTTCTTGGTGGCTGTTAATGGACATAGGTGCAGTACTGTGAAATATGCATGTAAATTATTTTTACTGATTATTTTGAGTTCTCTTTTTATGTAACTTCATTCTTTGTGTAATCTTGTATAATATGATTAAAACTCTATTATACAAATCCCTATTTATTTCAGAAGTCTGACATTACATGCTCTGGTTCAGAACCAAAGTGAATATTGAAGAAAACCTCCATGGTTTTTAGATAGTTGGGCTAAAATATATCATTAATTTTTGCTGGAATAGTAATTTTGATATTATTCTAAGAGCTGGTCTGCTTTCTCACTCATGTCCAGTCTATAAATGTAGAAATACATCTCTGTACATCTCTCTGTATTTTAACACATACCTTCATTGCTCTTTCCCCATACATGTTGGGTGTATTTTTGGAGACATTTCATAGGGGTTTGTCCAGGTACTTCATGAACATACAATAGAAGATGGAGGCGTCCCATGCCCTGTAGTTTTGTGTTTGCTTATTTTCAATTTCAAGTTGGCTTCTACATTCATAAGTTAAGTTCTGTTAACTATTTTAAAAATATTTGCAATGTGCCTGTCAGCAAAGTCAAATCTCTAACATTTTGTGTATCAGATATTTGACGTATGTGTGCAGCAGTGAAACTATTACCAAATCAAGGCAGTAAACATGCCCACACTCCCAAGAGCTCCTTTGAACTCAAGTGTCCCTTCTCGCCTCTCTGTGGAGCTATCTGAGGATGTGGTTGAGGGTTTCTAAAGATGATTCTCTGTGACATATACACTGGGAATGTCTTTGAGGTTCCTCATTATATCTAATATCTTTTCAGATCCTCGACACTCTGATTCTCCTTTTCCATCCTGCGTCTGATGTTTATGAACTTCTGTGGAAGCTTATTCTTCTTGCTGCCTCCTGGGGAGTTTCTATTTTTCTCTTGTTCGTCTGGAGGACCGTCCTTGCTGTAAGTATTACTAAAGTACCTGACAGTGTCCTTTTAATCACACCTAATAGGAATTTATATAGTCACTGGACATTTTATTTGCCTGCCTGGGCCAGAATCCAGGAGTCTTTTCTTTGTTTCCTTTTAGATTATTAACTTGAACACAAATTAGTTTTGAAATGGAAATTTGTTGCAAAATCTTTATAGTAAGAACTCATTGAGCAAGACAACAGTATATTCTCAATGAGACAATGGCAATTTATAAACTCTCCTCTTCAATAACAAAACAGGAAGGTTAAGTATTTGGCGAGTCCATCTATCTCTCCACCTGCCCCTGCCTGTGTGTTGGGTGACAGGGGACAGGGAAGCTCAGTGTTCCTGAGCAAGTGTGAAGTTAAGGGAACATCTGTGGTTTTCTGTTTGCCCTCCATGGATGCATTCTTCTATTGCCACATTATTGCCACTGGATCTTCGACACTGTGATGATTCTCCAATATCTTGGCAAGGTTAGGGGCTGGCCTCAGTCTCTGATCATCACTTAAAGTTTTGAATGAAGAAATATGTGTTAAGGGTCAGGGAAATGTGTCTTTACATGGTATTACAGTGGAGTCCTGCCTGGGTTTTTCTGGACTATTACTCTTCATACGATGACTTGTATCTGAGCCAAGAAGCACGTTCGCTTCTTGAAAATGGTCGCTGTCCGTCCTGCTGCTGTGTGTGGTTTCACTACAGCAATTACTCACTTTCATTCTCGTCTGATGTCTCATCTGATGTCCGTTTGTTTTTAGTGGTCTTGACAAATCTTACGACCTCATATGTTACAATTGCTTATCAATTCAACAGTCAACTCTGTATAAGATTTCAGAAAACCTTTCATTGAATGAAAGGGGTGCATCTTAATCTTAGTATAAAGATTTTGCCTTTATTTTTCTTTTAGTTTTCTCCTCTCTGTCTCTCTCTCTCTTTTGAAGGTTACACAACAATCCAGGTTCTGGACTTAAGTGTGGATGTTTGGTTTGACAAAAAAAATTAGATAAATGATGCATTACAACAACATATCATGAAAATAATATAGTTCAGTGTTGTTAAATGTGAATATGTGTTATGAAAATTGAATAGAGTGATGTTTATTTAATAGAATGTAAGCAGATCTTTTGTTCTAAAATAAGTTATTTACCATTGTGCTATCAGAAATGGTGAGTGAAAGATCATACCTTAAGTAGGAAATTCTGATTTTTCCTGATTTTTAATCATATTAATTGTTATGCTGTACCAAAGTGATAATTGTGATTTCAATGGATTACTGTTTTGATAGTATATTAGAAATTATAGATTTACTAATTATATGTTTTGACTTCAAATTTAATATTTCTTCCTCTCCTAGGTAAAGCCTCCAGTGTGTCAAGGTAAGGTATTAGGGTTTAGTTTCCTTTGTAATATTTTCTCAATACCAGGATTTGATGTGGATTTTAATTCAACTAAGAGTAAACACAATGACTTCTGATGTCTAACTGACTTCTCAACTCTTGAAAATTTTACTCCTGCAATGGTGTCTAAATGACATCGTAGAGGAAGTTGACATCTATTGAGCTAAGAGGCCAGGAGGGTCACAGGAGTAGGGAGACTAGGATGAGTTTAATTTTGCATAGCAAACTTGAGGAAGCAGGTGATGAGAAGAGTCTAATGTTCGGAGTGTGTCCCTAATATGAGCTGGCTCTTGGTGAAAAGTAAAAATGCTGAAACACTACTTGAGCCTGTCAGGACTCTCCAGGCTGAGGGAGGGATGCAGATGTAGCCAGGCGGTGTGTGTCACAGCAGAGGGGCATCCATGGGCTGTGACTCATAAGTGAAAGGAGCCATTCATGACAGTGGGGACTTAATGGAAGTGATTCAGCCTGAGGATGATGCTTTCTATGCAGGCTTCACACTCTGCTGACAGAGTGGGGCTGTGCATGTTGGGCAGGGTGGATGCCCGGCACTCAGTAGGCCCTCAAGGGCTGCTGTTGGTGACAGTTGATGCAGAAGGGCTGGTGCTGAGAAGAGGGATCTCAGCATCAGAGCATCACCACTGGGCAGACAGAAGACGCGTGTGCACTGTGTGGTCAGATGAGGGACTTAGATGCCTGAGAGAGGAGTCTGGTTCTGAGGGCTGCGTTCTAGAGCTTCACACATGGAGTCGCCTGTGACTGGCTGTTTTACATGTGCTGCTTTCCTGAAGCAGTGATGTTAACATTCTCATCCTGGTGATAGAAAAGCTTGTCATTTAGGGCCTGTGTGTTATCCAGGTCCTCCAGTGACTAGGTGGGGAAGCCCACATGGTACCAAAGTGTTTAATTCCAGCTACCTTGTCCTTCAGGGCCCCCAACATGATTTTCATTAAAGACGATCTTCCAGGCAGCAGGAAGACACTGGAGGCCAGTGCAGGCCCAGTCAGGCAACGTTTTGAACTTGCCTTCTGTGGTGTTGCAGATAGGGCCTGGCTGTGGGGTGAACCTGCGTGGGATAAGGGTTCTATTTTTTTAAGCAGGGGCATGTTTACTTACCTTAGTAATTGGAGGAGAGAATGTTAAGGGGACAGGATGCTTGGTTTTTCTTTTTCATCCCTGGTGATGTCAGAAGTATTTGAATGATTGAATTTTCTAAGAATGGTGCTTATAGCTGGGAGAGAATTTAGGGGAAGACTTTTTATTGTGTTTCTGCATCTTTGAAAAAAATTAAACTAGGAATCTCAATGATCTCACATTTAGAATGCCACTAAGATTTGCTTCCTTTAGGCACAGTAGAAAAGCTAAAAGTTTAATTATACTCATAGTGCCAGCCAGATATGTCTCTACTGCTAATAAATCATGATAATTCTATTCTACTGGGTTTTCTTGCCAATATGAGAAATTGCTTCATCTCCTTTTAGTTACTTTAAAGCAGATGACTGAGCAGAGCAAGAATTTGGAGAATGAAAACAGAGAACTTGTAGAAAATATATCTGCTTGGGTGCAGAAGTTATCCTTGTCCTTTTGCTTTTTTTTTTTTTGTGTGATTTTACCTTCAGTTCCTCCCCACTCTGGCAGTTCAGTTATTTGGCTCTCTTTTCCTTCATCCTACTGTCCTGTTCCATGTGTTCCATAAGAGGTCTAGGTTCAAAGCATGTGTCCTAGATAAAAAAAAAACAAACAAACAAAAAAAAAAAACAAATTTCTTCTGTAGAGCACAGGGAACTCTACTTGATATCTTGTAATCTATAATGAAAAACAATGTGAAGACAAACATAGGTGTATATATATATGTAACTGAAACATGCTGTACACCAGAAAATTGACACATTGTAACTGACTATATATCAGTAAAAAAATAAACAAAGCAAGTGTTGTAGATGTAAAGCACCACTTTCTGTATTAGTGGAAGGGGTCACACACAAGATAGGTTCAGCTAGCAGTGTAATTAGTATTTGTAATTCTGTTTCCTTCATTATATTTTTGCATAGACCAACAACGCAAAGAAATGCTTAGAGGAGACCATCAGGCAAAAGAAGCTGCCCTCTGAGAAAGCACTGAAGTTTAAGGTACGAACCTCTTGTTAGATTACATTCTGAAAGTAGAAATGAAAGTAATGAGTAATTGTTACTAATTCAATGTTTCATTGAATGAGAGCTTGAAAGCCATTGAGAAGGTAAATGAAAATTTGAATGACATCATTCAGATTGTTCAAGCTAAGCTGCAGGCTGTGAGGGACCAGAACGCCAAGAACCCACACCTGGTAAGAGCTGCCACTTTGACCATAGCCGGGCTTCTGAGGCTTTTTGTGCCCTGGGCGAGATGCGTGCACCTGCTCCTCCTGCTTTTGACCACAACAGAGTGTGAGAGCCCAGGAGCGGAAATTCCCTGTGAACAATGACCCAGAATTTCATGGACTAAAACCTCTGTGACTTTTTCTATTTCAGAGACTAGGAAATATGTCTTATTTTCACAACCTAGAGAGTTTTCTCACCACTCACACTGCCCTCCAAGATACACAGAAGATGTCAGGAAATACCTGAGAGGATAAGGAAGTTACTAAACTAGGTGCACATTTCCTTGCCCTGTTGATGTTAAACAGAGAATTTTCCATGTGAATTTGGGTAAACTTTGTTTATATTTCACCAGCAACACTCATTTGTGAGCTCTTTGACATGAGCAGTTTCCCATCCTTGCTTCCTCTTGTCGTCCAGTCGTGCCCTCCATTGTCCAGGGAGGAGGAAGCCTGTGGAGGTGAGGAAAAATCTGTGCCTGGAGGTCTTTTTTCCACATTTCTTTATGGGCTTGACATTTGTCCTGGGCCCAGCCTGGATCAGCTGCCATCACAGGAAACTTAGGCGTAGTTGTGGGTACTGGCTGAGAAGGGACAGGATTCCAAAAGGGTTGAAGAGAAGCAACTGCCCATCAGAACAAACCAAGACTGTCTGGAAGAGATTGGCCGGCTGGCAGTGGAAGAGGACCAGCTGAAGAAGGAAATGCAAGATGCAAAGGGTCAGAATGAGCTGCTAGGATGCCCGTTGCTAGAACTTGAAGGAAGAGGCCCTGTCTGCTGTAAACTCTCAAATGGAGCACTGTCTTCAGCCCCAAACCGAAATTCAGGGAAAGTCTCAGATGCTTTCAAGCATATGTAAGGGAACATATAACACTTGCTTTCCTTTCTTTATGAAATTTGTATGTTCAGAATCATTTCACTGCCTTAATATCTTCTGGAGAGAATGCTCACCAAAGTCTTTGGACATGTACCAGGGCTAATATATTTATTTTCTATGGTTTGTTTTGCAGCTAACAAAATACTTTGTTTCTGGAAAAAAAAATTACACTTTTTAAACATATCACCCTGAGTTTTCATTGAAATCTTAGTACATACTTTATTTCTGTCCTGTGTGAAGATACTGGAAAAAGGAACATCTCCAGAGAACTTGAAAGGTGCTGTTTCAATGAACACTTCAGGAATTTGAGGTAAATGCCTCCAGTTGCAGCAGGATTTCCACTGTACACATTAGCTTTCACAAGGAACAACAATCTCATGTCTTAGAAGATTAAATGTTGATATCTACTCAAATTATTTTTCTTGGGAATTTAGTCACCAATGAGAATGTTTTAAGTTGAAATTGCTCTTAATAAATCTCATGTCTGTGAAGCCACAGTGAAATCTGAAGAAATGCATGTGCAGGAGGACGTTCAGCTCAGCATCAAGAAGAGAGTAAGGATTTTTTCTCACCCCCAGAGATGCTTACCTCAGAGAACCGAGCATCACTGTGTCAGTGTTTAATTGTGCTGTAACGCACGGAAAGCAGATGGCCCATCTTAGCTGATTCCAAGCGTATGATTCCTCTCATGTTAAGTATGTGCACATTGCTGTGGATCAGTACTTCTTGAATGTCTTCTCATATCTATCTTACAGCCAGGTGTTTAGAAGACCAGATCTGAGGATTCGATGCAGCGAGCTGTGACAACAGGGGACTGCAGCCTGGAAGGTATGTTGCTTGTTGGGAAGAAAACCTTACATACAGGATTCCTGGGAGATGTTTTGGCTTCAGTTCTAGACCCCTAGAATAAAATAAATATAATAAAGAGAGTTAAATAACTTATTTTTTGGGGTTTGTTTTTTTTTTGGTTTTCCAGTGCAAAGAACAGTTAAGTTTACACTATACTGTAGTCTATTAAGTGAGCAATACCACTGTGTCTAAAAACCCCAATGTTCATAACTTAATGAAAATACTCTTTATTACTAAAAACTGCTAGCCATCATTGGAGCCTTTAGTGAGGTTTAATCTTTTTGTTGGTGGATGGTTTTTTTTTTTTAACTTTTTTTTTATTGAGTTACAGTCATTTTGGTGGATGGCCTTGAATTAACATTGGTGGCTGCTGACTGGTCATTGTGGCAGTTGCTGAAGATCGGTGTGGCTTTTGCAATTTCTTAACATAAGAGCACAATGAAGTTTGTGACAGGATTCTCTCTTCCTTTCAGGAACAAGTCCTCTGTCACAGGCAATTTGACACATTTTACACACAGTAGAAATTCTTTCCAAATTGGAGTCAGTCCTCTCAAACCCTGTGGTAATTTATCAGCTAAGTTCATACGCTCTTCTAAGTCCTTTGTTATTTCAACCTTCTTCACAGCATCTTCACCAGTTGATTCCATCTCAAGAAACCAATTTCTTTGCTTGTCCATAAGAAGCAGCTCCTCATTCATGCACATTTTATCA
Source organism: Camelus bactrianus (assembly GCF_048773025.1). Lineage (NCBI taxonomy): Eukaryota > Metazoa > Chordata > Mammalia > Artiodactyla > Camelidae > Camelus > Camelus bactrianus. The sequence continues at coordinate 13,899,507 of NC_133574.1, forward strand.
TGAGGTTGCAGCCAATCAGTCATATCTTCAGGCTCCACTTGTAACTCTAGTTCTCCTGCTATTTTCAGCACATCTGCAGCTCCTTCCTGCACTGAATTCTTGAGCCCTTCAAAGTCACACATCAGGATTGGAATCAATTCCTTCCAAACCCCAGTTCATGTTGATATTTTGACTTCTTCCCATGAATCACGAATGTTCTTAATGGCATGTAAAATGGTGAATCCTTTCCAGAAAATTTTCCATTCATTTGCCCAGACCCATCATTGGTGTCACTGTCTATGGCAGCTAAAGCCTTCCAAAATGTATTTCTTAAATAATAAGACTTGAAAGTCATAATTACTCCTGATTCATGGGCTGCAGAATAGATGTCGTGTTAAGCATGGAAACAGCATTCATCTCATGCATCTCCATCAGAGCTCCTGGATGACTTGTGCATTGTCCATGAGCAGTAATATTTTGAAAGAATTTTTTTTGTGTGTTTTGTTTTGTTTTCTGAGCAGTAGGTCTCAACAATGGGCTAAAATATTCATGTTGTAAATAGATGTGCTGTCATTCAGGCTTTGTTCTATTTATAGAGCACAGAGTAGATTTCACTTGATTCTCATGGGACATAGGATTTTCATAATGTTAAATGAATATTGGCTTCGTTAGCCGCTAACGGGAAAATCAGCCTGTCCATTGAAGCCTTGATGCCAGGCGCTGACTTCTCTCCAGCTGTGATGGTGCTGGGTGGCCTCCCCTTGCAGTTCTCTGCATTGAAAACCTGTTGTTTAGTGCAGCCACCTTCATTAGCTGCCTTAGCTTCATCTCCTGGAGCACTTGCAGCAGCCTCTGGGTCAGCTCTTCCCGCCTTACCTTGCACAGGTATGCAGTGGAGATGGAATCTTGCCTTAAACTTCATGGGCCAACCCCTGCTGGCTTCACACTTTTATTCTGAAGCCTCTTCACCTCTCTCAGGGTTTATAGAATTGCTGAGAACTAGGGACTTCCGCTGGATTAGGCTTTGCCTTAAAGGAATATCATGCCTGTTTTAGTTAAAATGATAAAGAACCAAATATTTCAGAAACTACAAAAATGTGACACAGAGATAAGAAATGAGCAAATGCTGCCAGAAAAAAATGTCACCAATGGAATTGCTGTACTCAGGGTTGTTACAAATCTTCAATTGTTTAAAAATATGCATTACCAGGGAGGGCAATAAAATGAAACATGCCTGTAATAGCAAAGAATTTGCACTGGGAAGGTAAAAAGGGGATTCCTGCCTTCAGAATTCTCTCCTTTCTCCACTCCCCAGCACAGCCAAGCTCTTGAGTGCACATGTGCACACACAAAGCCAGTTGTTTTAGGTTTATAGAGGGTAAAAAGAAAATGCAAGACCACCATGCTGCATCGGGATCTCTGAAAGAACGTGAGGAAGACGGTTTCCAAAGGCAGGTGAAGAAAGTACGCGTCCTTGATGAAATCAGTGGACAGAGATCTATGGACACTGAAGGGTAAGACATTTCCGTGTTAATTATGACAATGTGTGAATGAATGTGTGGAGTTATGTGGATATTGTAATATGTTTCAGAATACTTACCACCATATTTTCTTTACCATATTCAATCAGTACAGATGTGCATTTATTTTTCGACCTTGATTTCTGTAATCTGCTGCTTCTGTTCATTCTAACTGGTTACCAGAGTCTTGTTTGTATTTAGTTTGAGATTTTAGCGGGTTCTTGGACCAGATTTAGTCACTTAATTATCTGGATCCCCCTAGGTCCATTTTTATTGTCCTTAGGTTTCAACCACATCAAAGTGTCATGACCTGCCATGTGTCTATCATTTTTAATAAACTCTAGATATTGGGTAGAAAATAGAGAAAATTTGAGGCCTCGTGTGAGGTTAACTTGCTGCAGAGAAGGTGGGCATTACAGCTGGCAGGTGGTCAGGTCGCCAGCAGCGCTACATCCTGTTAACCCGGTTAGCAGCTGAGATCAGTCAGTGCAGCCAGCTTTCGTGAGGCCCGTGTGTCTCCTGTCCACCTTTGTTTCTGGCATGTAGCTCTCGTGGATCCAAGCTAAGTCCTGTGGGTCTCTCTAGGGATCACCTTCGCTGACGGACAGTGAGCTCCAGCTGCCTGACTGCGGTGCCTGTGCGTAGGGGGCACCGGCTGCCGGGCTGCTCTGCATCTCAGTGGTTTCCTCTGCAGTTACCGGGTGACCCCCGGGGAAGGTGGGCCCAGTCCTGGGCTTTCTTCTTCTCCATCTTGGCCTCATGTCCCTTTCTGGCTTGTTAGCAATTTGGTACATTTGATCATGGATTTCATAATTTGTCCAGAGTTTCCTGTCATTCTCAGGGAGAGGTCATGGACATCACACCCATTAACCCGCTTTCAAAAACAAACATTTCCTTATATTTCCTAAAGGATCAGGTTTTGCTCCAGGTTTTGACTGAAATCTGGGCTCTCTGTGGGAGAAATCAAACAAGTCATGAACGCTTGCTTTACCCTAATGTGTTTCGTTGTGATGACTTGGTCAGACCCTGATTCCCACGTTGAAACACAGTGAGCTCGTGCTGTCCCAGGCACAGGAGCCTAAGCCTGGTGGGGGGGGCTCAGAGCACACCTCACGTGGGCTTTTCCTGTGTGTTTACTTTATGCATAAATGATTAAGGGTGAGGACGCTGAAGGGAAGCCCAGATACCAAACAGTTGCCAGAGGCCTGAGTGTAGCTTTTTCATATTTATTAGTGGGGGTACTTTAATTCTTTCCTGTGTATTTATCAGCCTGAGCATTTATGGGGAAGGGCGAAAGGAACATGGAATTCTTCCCTTCCAGTTTCTGGGAGGGAAACTGGCAGAATTTCAGAGTTTCTTTCCCCTCTCAGGAAGGTGGACATGAACGGATGTGAGCTGGTGGGAAAGCAGCAGTTGTTGGCAGCAAAGGAGGAGGCAAAATTGGCTGAAGAGGAGACAAGATGGTACAAGTGAGTTCAGCTCCTCTGCACCTGCGGCTCTGAAAACACCTGTTGGATTTTTTGAAAACTTTTCTAAAATATTTAGACACAATATCATAAACTGACCCAAACAAAAGACATTTGTATACATGGCTTCACACAGGAGGAAAAGTGTTAAGTTTTACATATGTTAAGTTAAACGTTTAACTTTAAAAAGTATTAAGTTACTAAGAATTTCCTGGTCCCAGTGCTGGCCAGACTGAGAGGAGAGACGGTTCACAGAGATGTTTCTGAAGGTGCTATAAACCGTTCTCACCCTGAGGATAGCAGTTTAGTGTAGCGTCAGTCGGACTAATAAACATTCCCGTGCTGCTGGGGAGACCCAGGGGTAAGAAGTAAGGTCAAGATGTAAGGAAAGGAAGAATCAAGCTTTGTGATGAAAGATGCTCAGCACAGGACACGTGAGGGAAATGCTGAGAATGGGAGGGGGAAATGTGTCAGCGCAGAACCAGGCAGGCGTTCAGTAACAGTGACGGAAGGAGTGGCTGCAGCGACAGCTTTGCACCTGCTGTGTTTCTGCAGCCTTGTGCAGTGTGTCTTGAGCGGTGAGATGATGTGTGTGAGTGTGCAGTGCAGATAACATGGACTGGGGCAGATTATTTAACAGCATACCCAGCATTGTGTCTTCTCTGATGGAACAATTTGTAACTCATAGGATAAGACTTGAAGAATGTCACGGGCAAATGCGGGAAGCAGAGATCATTTGGAGACACCAGGTAACCTGCCTTCCTCCTGACACACCGAGTCCTCAGCACCTGATGCAGACAGTTATTGTGGCCCTGAGAACCCCTAGCCATGGGGTGTTTCTTGATGTGTTGAATTTTTCAGGTCACTCTTGCCGAGAAGAAGGCCCAAGACAGCTCGGTAAGAATTTGTTTCCTTCCTTCCCTTTGTGCACAGTCGGCCACAACTGAACGTGGATGTGTTTTTCTCCCACAGCTCAGGGCTCAGGAGCTGGAGAGGGAAATCTCTGAATTGAGAAGGGAAAACTCTGACCTGAGAAGGGAAAAATCCTCTGAGCTGAGAAGGGAAGTTGCCCACCTGAAACAGAGGTACAGAATTTTGACACATTTTTACGGGTGTTTTGAGATTTTTAAGGACTGGTTGTTTTGTGCCTAGTAGAGGAATTGGTAGTGTAATTTGTATTGAAGCCATTCTTTATCTTTAAGATTGGATGCAATCTGCAGATGGAGGCGGGCAGAGGAATACATGAGGCAGGAGTCCACCCCAGGAGGACCGTACAGGCTGCACCCTCCCCTGAGAGGTAAGGAGCGCACTGTGAAGTGCGGCAGCTCCATTTCTGCAGCAGGAGCTGCCCAGTGGGCTGCTTGTCCCCATGGGTAGTTGTCGGGTTTCCTGGACACCACACCACACACTCACTGTGGGGAACAGGTTCACAGCTGGGTGACAAGATGCTGTTTTCTTAACATGCCACCAGCCAGCAGGGCTCTGTCCTCTGTGAGCGGTGGAGCTCACGCCCCTCCAGGGACTGCGGGCCGCCCCCCAGTCTCTTGGTTGCCTGGCGTGGCTGGCATGGCTGGTTTCTATGCAATAGAGGACATGAGCGTCAGCCCTCTCTTCCCGCCTGGACACGGTTTTGAAGGCTGAATTTTCTTCTCATTTCAGGAAAATAACATGGATGACGTTTTAGAATGAAGGCAGTATGTCATAACGAGAAAAATATTTTCCTTCATTTGCCTTGGTGGATAAATATTCTATTCAAGTTCTGCTTTACGGCAGCAGGCATTTCTTCACTAATTTTGCAGGTCCCTTCGTTCTTATAAAAAAGCTTGCACAGTGACCTAGAGTAGCCAGTTAGTAAGTGACATGACTACGTAGCATCCCTCTCCCAGAGTTAACGTGTAACTCTAAAGTCTCCCACCAGCTACTCCATGTAACTCACCATTCTTTTGCCGATTATTACAACATGAGTCATTGAGGCTACTTCTTTCATAAATGTTTACGTGACATCTGGTCACTTATACAAGACATGCGCTGTCAGAGAGAAGGCTTTTAACAGTTTACCAACAGGCTGAGGAGGAAGAGGTGGAGCTCACAGTCAGAGGTTGTTGATACTCTTCCTACGAAAGACCCTTCTTACTTTAATGTATAATCTGTAAACAGACTGATTTGCCCTGAAGTGTGCTGTGAGTCCACTGTGTAAGTGTTGGTTGACAGGGATCTGAGACATGAGACCCCATCCAGGGAGATTAGCTATGAAAACACCTGAATCAAGGTCCTGTGGTGTCCTCGTCATGGGACAGGGGTCCAGTCTCCCCTCGTCCTCGTGGTCAACTGAGGTGAGAAGGAGAACTGCGGCCTCTGTGAAGAGCCAAGGGCGTGGGCGGAAGTGAGAGCACTTGGAGGAGGGCACAGAGAGCTCGGCTCGTGCTTCCCCCACACGGCATCTGTCAGATAGAATCCGCCTTCAGCGCTGCTCTCCCTTTACAGCTTCAGGGACAGATGACACCCCTGTTAGGAATGGAACCGCTTTCTGGCTCAGGAGGCAGAGGAAACCAAAGTAAGTAATTTTAATCAGTTGTGTTCCAGTGGTCATTTTGTATTGAATAATCTCTGGAACTAGCATTTTCCTTTTGAACAAACAATTCCTGGCTTTGCCTGTGGATTGGGAATTAGGGGATAAGTATGCCCAGTCATCACAGTGAAGTTTGGTAAAAGTATTTTATCGCCAAAGCATCCTGAGCAGCCCAGGATGCAGGCAGGCCCAGGGCTGAAGAGAGCATGCAGCGTAGCTGCCAACTGGGCACCCAGGGCATGGGAGGGTGCAAGTTGCCGACGAATGCTGAGTTGGGTTTTGGCTCTTGACGGTGTTGGCGATTTTGTCCGTCATTCAACCAAGCCCACCTTTCTGTCCTGCAGGACACCCCGTGGGCCGGAGGGCCCCAACCTTTCCGAGGACCAGCCTGCGTGGCCTGCCCCGGGTGCGGCCCGTCGTCGCCCAGCGGTGCATCTGCACCTGTTCCCCCTTGGTGCCCTGTGCAACCTCGCACCCCACCGCCAGCTGCTCCGCTCGGTAAGAGGAAAGCATAGTCCTCTGTTGCTTCCTTGAGTCACTGCAGAAGAAGGGCAGATCGCTCTCCGGGGATTCCCCGTGAACGGGCGGCCGTGACTGGGCTCACGGCCGTGTCCCTCTGGTCCCTTAGCAGACGAAATTGATGGACCGCGCCTTACCCGTCCTGCCCTGGGGAGGGAGGTGTCGTAGAGGGAAAGAGGGTCCTCTGACGGAGGGCAGAAGTGCCGGTTCTGCACACGGGCCTTCAACAGACACCACGTTCCGGGCTCCCTGGAGGACAAGCCGGCCCCTGTAACTGTCTGCAGCGAGTGGAGCCCTGAACTTCCACAGCCGATGATCGGCTATGGAAGAAACACCCGAAAACGGGGCCTGTGGTCTCTTCAGTCAAGGGTCCTCAGACCTGTTTCCCACTCGGTCTGCTATGAGACTTAGTGTGATACGGGAAGAAGGCCTCAAAGATCTTTTGCGCTTCAGCAAACTAACATGTTTTGTAAGGCAGTGAACAGTGAAAGAGTGTTTTGTATATTATTTTATCTATGCCGAGAAGCTAGTTGACTCGGGGAAGGACATAGGTTAGTGGTAAATAGAATGCTTGCTTAGCATGCCGAATTCACTGTACTCATTCCCGGTACCTCCATTTAAAAACAGAAGAAAAGAAAAAACAAAAAAAAAAGAGCAATCTTCAAATGTTAGAAATACATAGTGCGCAACCCAACTTCTTATCCATTCTTTTTACGTGTTTTCCTCTTACTACTTGGTTTGAAATATATCCCAACCGTGACTTAAGCATTTTTTTCAGAAAATGCTCTAACACTTTGAAAGTCTTTTCTGCCACTTTTGTTTTGACACATCCACGAACGGAGATAGACGCACATTGTTGTTTTAATATACATTCGTGAATATTCTCATTAATGTACCTGTAACTACATTTTACAGATGGCGTGTCAGTGCGCCACTTTACAGAAGAGAGGGGAAGGGAATCTTCCTGGGATGAGGTACAGTCTCTTGTTGTTAATGTCCTTGTGTGACTATATAAGTACCAGGGGATTCAGAGACATAAACCGGGGGTTGGTGTGAGTGTGCATTTTCAAGTTTGCATCTGCTGCTGAGAATTTGTGACTTATGCTTTTAACTTACAGTTTACGATGTGATTCTGTGCTTAATGCCGTAGGACTGGATAATGCACTTGTGTTCATTTTCCAGACTCACCTAGTGAAATCATTGTCTCTATGGGCATTCTTATTTTCAGGGTCTTTCCCTTACAGTTTATTAGAGGATATTGAAAAGAAATACATCCCTAGGAATGTTAGGTGCATCTTGGAATTGGTTCTTGTTTTAGCCGTCCTCACTTGGAATTAATTAAGTGATGTTTGATTTTCAAGACAGCATGATTTTTCTTCCCATTCCACCGCCAGAAACAGTGGTCTAGTTTCCTTAATGCCTTACGCTGTTTACAACCTGCTCCTTTTACTCAGGCTGCCCTTCCCCAAAGCCCCTCCACATCCCCCCCTGCGCTGGATCTCTCTTTTACGAAACAGTGCGGTCTTCCCAGCATTCCCTGAGCTATCCACGTGCAGCGGACTCTCCTGTCCTTTGTGGCGTTACTGTACCCGTTCACCTCAGTTGTAGAGCTGTTGAAACTTTTCTGTGCTGATTTGTTTTCATGGATCCTGTGCCTCTGGCAGAACAGAGAGGAGAATCTGCCTTTTATTTGTACCGCCAGCTTCTCCCAGGATAGGGCTTATGTTCTGATAGCTTCGGTAAATAACTGTTGTCTACCTGACTGTCTAAGCGTATGCAGATGATCTGAAGTTCGGTTCCTGATTTATCTTGTTTTGTGTTCCTAGGAAGGGGCGACTAAGCCCGAAATTACAAAACCGGAGTACGCTACTGGGACTGTAGAAATGGCTCCGCAGGAGCTGACGGATCATAAAACACTGACCTCTATTGGTGGAGCACACGGAGCTTATTAAAAACTGGGTAGGTTAGTGAACGTGGCTGGCATTTCTTGTTCTCTGTGCCTAGAAACTAGTGTGCTTGGGGGGAAGGGTATATGTAGCTCAGCAGTAGAGAGAATGCGGGCTTAGCATGCAGGAGTTCGTGGGGTCAGTATCCAGTTCCTCCAAGAAACGAGTGTGATACGGGGAAGGAAGGAAGGAAGGAAGGCGCAAAGGTTTTGTTTCGCTTCAGCAGTGTCTTCTCAGGAAAGCCTAATCCTCCATCCTTTCCTGTGGTTTTTAGCCGACGCGGGACCTGGCGCGGCTCCGGTGTGGCCCGGCAGCACCCGCCCGCCTGCGGCGGCCCCGGAGGCCCAGGTAAGTGGGGTGGTCATGCTCTGTTGGACCTCGTCCTGGGAAAGGTGATCTTCCCGTTCTCCCGGCAGCCGTTCCTGGCCTCGTCTGCAGACTGTGTGTCCTGTGACGGGTCTGGCGTGGCGTGTCGCTGCCTTTTTCAGACTCAAAACTCTTGCCCAGGAGCCAGTGGGCTGCTTCTCCCGGGAGCCCGTCGCCTTGGCTGGTGCCTGCAGGAGCCATGAGGGAGTGCTTAGGAGCCGGGGCCCGCAGACTTTGACTGTGGGTTTCTCGAAACAGCGTGAGGAGGGTGAGCCCTCGCTCCACACTGACTTCTCCTGGCTCGGCTGACTCCTTCCTGACCTCCTGCACCTGGGGTTGCTCCTGGGTCACTGAGACGGATTTCTGTGTCGTCGTTCTTTTGACTGGTTTCCCGGCTCAGGCCAGGTGATTCTCCTGTTTAGAATGTCCATTCAGATCCTGGTAACTGGAAAAGGGGCAAAGCCCTCCCTCCAGCTTTGTACGGTGTGCTTTGTGCAACTTTGAGTCTTCCTGGGTGTGGTAAACGTCACAGCCCGTCACTGTCTTTTCTCGGGAGGTAAGTGTGTCTTGGCCGCTGCCTCCAGTTGTCCTCTGAGCAGAAAAGCCTGGTTCTCGGAGATGGTGCGTTTGTAGTAGGGAATAGAGGCTGGAAGGGAAAGAGCCCGCCGTGAAAATGCCTCCTTCCCTGCGGGGGAATTCCGATGCGCCCCAGAGTGCGTACGTTGTGTTTGTCCCCCACCCTGCGCCGGGTCGGGCCTGCCCTGGAAGCTGTCAGAGCTGCTCTTCGGTCTCATGACACACCGTTTGGTTTTGCGCACGAGCTGCTACAGTCCGTTTGCTGTCAGGTGTGGGGTTGAGACTCCCCACGTCACTCTACCCTAGCACGCAGGTAGGGTGCGTTCCGTAGCGAACGTAAAATCCAGACGTCCCTGAGGATAGGGATGATTGTAGCGGAGCCTGAGTCCCTTCTGAGGACAGCCTTGTCCCCTCAGGAGCCCTTGGCCAGCTCTGCTGCAGGACTCCGGGATGCCCAGCTCCCCAGTGTTCTTTGCGCCCAGGGGCAGCCCTGCGGGGCAGAGGAGGACCCTTTGTGTGGAGGGGGCAGAGAGGGCCTGGCAGTGTCCTGCAGGAAGAGCCCTTCAGGCAGAGCGGTAACCGTGGTGCAGCTCTGCTTGCTCGTGTGGAGAATGAGCTCTTCACTTCCGTCCCGTCTCAATGTTACTTGTCCGCGCCGGGCAAGCTTGCGTGGAGCTGGTGAAGGTGGCCGGGAGGGCCGCCCCGTCCAGAGCGGCTGGCTGTTGGGAAGGCGCTAGTTTGCCCGTGTGCTGGAAGCTCGGTGTGCAGCCTCTCGGGAAGGAGGACCCTTGGCTTCCTCCACTAGGAGACAGCAGCGGCGGCGACGTGCGGCGTCAGGGTCGTATCCCCGTGTCCCCCTGTGCGGCCCAGGCTGCAGGCAGGCCCCAGAGGGCTGGGAGGAGCGTGTGGCACCATGATGCTCTCTGGGCACCCGGTGGAGGGGAGGGTGCCCGGTGCCGACGGCTGCTGCGTTGGGGTTCGGCTCTTGTCGGTGTTGGCGCATTTGTCTTTCATCCAACCCAGCCCTCCCTTCTGTCCTGCAGGTCACCCCGTGGGCCGGAGGGCCCCAACCTTTCCGAGGACCAGCCTGCGTGGCCTGCCCCGGGTGCGGCCCGTCGTCGCCCAGCTGGGCACCTGCACCTGTTCCCCCTTGGTGCCCTGTGCAACCTCGCCTCCCACCGCCAGCTGCTCCGCTCGGTAAGAGGAAAGCATAGTCCTCTTTTGCTTCCTTGAGTCACTGCAGAAGAAGGGCAGATCGCTCTCCGGGTCTTCCCCGTGCACGGGCGGTCGTGACTGGGCTCACGGCCGTGTCCCTCTGGTCCATTAGCAGACGCACTTGATGGACCGCGTCATCCCGTCCTGCCCTGGGGAGGGAGGTGTCTGTTGTAGAGGAAAGAGTGTCCTCTGACCGAGGGCAGACGTGTCGATTCTGCACACGGACCGTCAACAGACACCACGTTCCGGGCTCCCTGGAGGACAAGCCCGCCCCTGTCACTGTGTGCAGCGAGTGGAGCCCTGAACTTCCACAGCCGATGATCGGTTATGGAAGAAACACCCGAACCCGGGGCCTGTGGTCTCTTCAGTTAAAGGTCCTGAGACCTGTCTCCCACTCGGTCTGATTTGAGACTTAGTGTGTTACGGGGAAGAAGGCCTCAAAGATCTTTAGCGCTTCAGCAAACTAACATGTTTTGTGAGGCAGTGAACCGTGAAAGAGTGTTTTGTATTTTATTTTATCTATGCCGAGAAGCTAGTTGACTCGGGGAAGGACATAGGTTAGTGGTAAATAGAATGCTTGCTTAGCATGCCGAAATCCATGTGCTCATTCCCGGTACCTCCATTTAAAAACAGAAGAAAAGAAAAAACAAAAACAAGAGCAAACTTCAAATGTTAGAAATACATAGTGCGCAAACCCAACTTCCATATCCATTCTTTTTACGTGTTTTCCTCTTACTACTTGGTTTGAAATATATCCCAACCGTGACTTAAGCATTTTTTTCAGAAAATGCTCTAACTCTTTGAAAGTCTTTTCTGCCACTTTTGTTTTGACACATCCACGAACGGAGATAGACGCACATGGTGGTTTTAATATACATTCGTGAATATTCTCATTAATGTACCTGTAACTACATTTTACAGATGGCGTGTCAGTGCGCCACTTTACAGAAGAGAGAGGAAGGGAATCTTCCTGGGATGAGGTACAGTCTCTTGTTTTTAATGTCCTTGTGTGACTATATAAGTACCAGGGGATTCAGAGACATAAACCGGGGGTTGGTGTGAGTGTGCATTTTCACGTTTGCATCTGCTGCTGAGAATTTGTGACTTATGCTTTAACTTACAGTTTAGGATGTGATTCTGTGCTTAATGCCGTAGGACTGGATAATGCACTTGTTCCATTTTCCAGACTCACCTAGTGAAATCATTGTCTCTATGGGCATTCTTATTTTCAGGGTCTTTCCCTTACAGTTTATTAGAGGATATTGAAAAGAAATACATCCCTAGGATTGTTAGGTGCATCTTGGAATTGGTTCTTGTTTTAGCCGTCCTCACTTGGAATTAATTAAGTGATGTTTGATTTTCAAGACAGCATGATTTTTCTTCCCATTCCACCGCCAGAAACAGTGGTCTAGTTTCCTTAATGCCTTACGCTGTTTACAACCTGCTCCTTTTACTCAGGCTGCCCTTCCCCAAAGCCCCTCCACATCCCCCCCTGCGCTGGATCTCTCTTTTACGAAACAGTGCGGTCTTCCCAGCATTCCCTGAGCTATCCACGTGCAGCGGACTCTCCTGTCCTTTGTGGCGTTACTGTACCCGTTCACCTCAGTTGTAGAGCTGTTGAAACTTTTCTGTGCTGATTTGTTTTCATGGATCCTGTGCCTCTGGCAGAACAGAGAGGAGAATCTGCCTTTTATTTGTACCGCCAGCTTCTCCCAGGATAGGGCTTATGTTCTGATAGCTTCGGTAAATAACTGTTGTCTACCTGACTGACTAAGCGTATGCACATGATCTGAAGTTCGGTTCCTGATTTATCTTGTTTTGTGTTCCTAGGAAGGGGCGACTAAGCCCGAAATTACAAAACCGGAGTACGCTACTGGGACTGTAGAAATGGCTCCGCAGTAGCTGACGGATCATAAAACACTGACCTCTATTGGTGGAGCACACGGATTTTATTATACACTGGGTAAGTTAGTGAACGTGGCTGGCATTTCTTGTTCTCTGTGCCTAGAAACTAGTGTGCTTTGGGGGAAGGGTATATGTAGCTCAGCAATAGAGAGAATGCGGGCTTAGCATGCAGGAGTTCCTGGGGTCAGTATCCAGTTCCTCCAAGAAACGAGTGTGATACGGGGAAGGAAGGAAGGAAGGAAGGCGCAAAGGTTTTGTTTCGCTTCAGCAGTGTCTTCGCAGGAAAGCCTAATCCTCCATCCTTTCCTGTGGTTTTTAGCCGACGCGGGACCTGGCGCGGCTCCGGTGTGGCCCGGCAGCACCCGCCCGCCTGCGGCGGCCCCGGAGGCCCAGGTAAGTGGGGTGGTCATGCTCTGTTGGACCTCGTCCTGGGAAAGGTGATCTTCCCGTTCTCCCGGCAGCCGTTCCTGGCCTCGTCTGCAGACTGTGTGTCCTGTGACGGGTCTGGCGTGGCGTGTCGCTGCCTTTTTCAGACTCAAAACTCTTGCCCAGGAGCCAGTGGGCTGCTTCTCCCGGGAGCCCGTCGCCTTGGCTGGTGCCTGCAGGAGCCATGAGGGAGTGCTTAGGAGCCGGGGCCCGCAGACTTTGACTGTGGGTTTCTCGAAACAGCGTGAGGAGGGTGAGCCCTCGCTCCACACTGACTTCTCCTGGCTCGGCTGACTCCTTCCTGACCTCCTGCACCTGGGGTTGCTCCTGGGTCACTGAGACGGATTTCTGTGTCGTCGTTCTTTTGACTGGTTTCCCGGCTCAGGCCAGGTGATTCTCCTGTTTAGAATGTCCATTCAGATCCTGGTAACTGGAAAAGGGGCAAAGCCCTCCCTCCAGCTTTGTACGGTGTGCTTTGTGCAACTTTGAGTCTTCCTGGGTGTGGTAAACGTCTCAGCCCGTCACTGTCTTTTCTCGGGAGGTAAGTGTGTCTTGGCCGCTGCCTCCAGTTGTCCTCTGAGCAGAAAAGCCTGGTTCTCGGAGATGGTGCGTTTGTAGTAGGGAATAGAGGCTGGAAGGGAAAGAGCCCGCCGTGAAAATGCCTCTTTCCCTGCGGGGGAATTCCGATGCGCCCCAGAGTGCGTACGTTGTGTTTGTCCCCCACCCTGCGCCGGGTCGGGCCTGCCCTGGAAGCTGTCAGAGCTGCTCGTCGGTCTCATGACACACCGTTTGGTTTTGCGCACGAGCTGCTACAGTCCGTTTGCTGTCAGGTGTGGGGTTGAGACTCCCCACGTCACTCTACCCTAGCACGCAGGTAGGGTGCGTTCCGTAGCGAACGTAAAATCCAGACGTCCCTGAGGATAGGGATGATTGTAGCGGAGCCTGAGTCCCTTCTGAGGACAGCCTTGTCCCCTCAGGAGCCCTTGGCCAGCTCTGCTGCAGGACTCCGGGATGCCCAGCTCCCCAGTGTTCTTTGCGCCCAGGGGCAGCCCTGCGGGGCAGAGGAGGACCCTTTGTGTGGAGGGGGCAGAGAGGGCCTGGCAGTGTCCTGCAGGAAGAGCCCTTCAGGCAGAGCGGTAACCGTGGTGCAGCTCTGCTTGCTCGTGTGGAGAATGAGCTCTTCACGTCCGTCCCGTCTCAATGTTACTTGTCCGCGCCGGGCAAGCTTGCGTGGAGCTGGTGAAGGTGGCCGGGAGGGCCGCCCCGTCCAGAGCGGCTGGCTGTTGGGAAGGCGCTAGTTTGCCCGTGTGCTGGAAGCTCGGTGTGCAGCCTCTCGGGAAGGAGGACCCTTGGCTTCCTCCACTAGGAGACAGCAGCGGCGGCGACATGCGGCGTCAGGGTCGTATCCCCGTGTCCCCCTGTGCGGCCCAGGCTGCAGGCAGGCCCCAGAGGGCTGGGAGGAGCGTGTGGCACCATGCTGCTCTCTGGGCACCCGGTGGAGGGGAGGGTGCCCGGTGCCGACGGCTGCTGCGTTGGGGTTCGGCTCTTGTCGGTGTTGGCGCATTTGTCTTTCATCCAACCCAGCCCTCCCTTCTGTCCTGCAGGTCACCCCGTGGGCCGGAGGGCCCCAACCTTTCCGAGGACCAGCCTGCGTGGCCTGCCCCGGGTGCGGCCCGTCGTCGCCCAGCTGGGCACCTGCACCTGTTCCCCCTTGGTGCCCTGTGCAACCTCGCCTCCCACCGCCAGCTGCTCCGCTCGGTAAGAGGAAAGCATAGTCCTCTTTTGCTTCCTTGAGTCACTGCAGAAGAAGGGCAGATCGCTCTCCGGGTCTTCCCCGTGCACGGGCGGTCGTGACTGGGCTCACGGCCGTGTCCCTCTGGTCCATTAGCAGACGCACTTGATGGACCGCGTCATCCCGTCCTGCCCTGGGGAGGGAGGTGTCTGTTGTAGAGGAAAGAGTGTCCTCTGACCGAGGGCAGACGTGTCGATTCTGCACACGGACCGTCAACAGACACCACGTTCCGGGCTCCCTGGAGGACAAGCCCGCCCCTGTCACTGTGTGCAGCGAGTGGAGCCCTGAACTTCCACAGCCGATGATCGGTTATGGAAGAAACACCCGAACCCGGGGCCTGTGGTCTCTTCAGTTAAAGGTCCTGAGACCTGTCTCCCACTCGGTCTGATTTGAGACTTAGTGTGTTACGGGGAAGAAGGCCTCAAAGATCTTTAGCGCTTCAGCAAACTAACATGTTTTGTGAGGCAGTGAACCGTGAAAGAGTGTTTTGTATTTTATTTTATCTATGCCGAGAAGCTAGTTGACTCGGGGAAGGACATAGGTTAGTGGTAAATAGAATGCTTGCTTAGCATGCCGAAATCCATGTGCTCATTCCCGGTACCTCCATTTAAAAACAGAAGAAAAGAAAAAACAAAAACAAGAGCAAACTTCAAATGTTAGAAATACATAGTGCGCAAACCCAACTTCCATATCCATTCTTTTTACGTGTTTTCCTCTTACTACTTGGTTTGAAATATATCCCAACCGTGACTTAAGCATTTTTTTCAGAAAATGCTCTAACTCTTTGAAAGTCTTTTCTGCCACTTTTGTTTTGGCACATCCACGAACAGAGATAGACGCACATGGTGGTTTTAATATACATTCGTGAATATTCTCATTAATGTACCTGTAACTACATTTTACAGATGGCGTGTCAGTGCGCCACTTTACAGAAGAGAGAGGAAGGGAATCTTCCTGGGATGAGGTACAGTCTCTTGTTGTTAATGTCCTTGTGTGACTATATAAGTACCAGGGGATTCAGAGACATAAACCGGGGGTTGGTGTGAGTGTGCATTTTCACGTTTGCATCTGCTGCTGAGAATTTGTGACTTATGCTTTAACTTACAGTTTAGGATGTGATTCTGTGCTTAATGCCGTAGGACTGGATAATGCACTTGTGTTCATTTTCCAGACTCACCTAGTGAAACCAGTGTCTGTATGGGCATTCTTTTTTTCAGGGTCTTTCCCTTACAGTTTATTAGAGGATATTGAAAAGAAATACATCCCTGGGAATGTTAGGTGCATCTTGGAGTTGGTTCTTGTTTTAGCCGTCCTCACTTGGAATTTATTAAGTGATGTATCATTTTCAAGGCAGCATGTTTTGTCTTCCCATTCCACCGCCAGTAACAGTGGTCTAGTTTCCTTAATGCCTTACGCTGATTCCCACCTGCTCCTTTTACTCAGGCTGCCCTTCCCCAAAGCCCCTCCACATCCCCCCCTGCGCTGGATCTCTCTTTTACGAAACAGTGCGGTCTTCCCAGCATTCCCTGAGCTATCCACGTGCAGTGGACTCTCCTGTCCTTTGTGGCGTTACTGTACCCGTTCACCTCAGTTGTAGAGCTGTTGAAACTTTTCTGTGCTGATTTGTTTTCATGGATCCTGTGCCTCTGGCAGAACAGAGAGGAGAATCTGCCTTTTATTTGTACCGCCAGCTTCTCCCAGGATAGGGCTTATGTTCTGATAGCTTCGGTAAATAACTGTTGTCTACCTGACTGACTAAGCGTATGCACATGATCTGAAGTTCGGTTCCTGACTTATCTTGTTTTGTGTTCCTAGGAAGGGGCGACTAAGCCCGAAATTACAAAACCGGAGTACGCTACTGGGACTGTAGAAATGGCTCCGCAGGAGCTGACGGATCATAAAACACTGACCTCTACTGGTGGAGCACACGGAGCTTATTATTCACTGGGTAAGTTAGTGAACGTGGCTGGCATTTCTTGTTCTCTGTGCCTAGAAACTAGTGTGCTTGGGGGGAAGGGTATATGTAGCTCAGCAGTAGAGAGAATGCGGGCTTAGCATGCAGGAGTTCGTGGGGTCAGTATCCAGTTCCTCCAAGAAACGAGTGTGATACGGGTAAGGGAGGAAGGAAGGAAGGCGCAAAGATTTTGTTTCGCTTCAGCAGTGTCTTCACAGGAAAGCTTAATCCTCCATCCTTTTCTGTGGTTTTTAGCCGACGCGGGACCTGGCGCGGCTCCGGTGTGGCCCGGCAGCGCCCGCCCGCCTGCGGCGGCCCCGGAGGCCCAGGTAAGTGGGGTGGTCATGCTCTGTTGGACCTCGTCCTGGGAAAGGTGATCTTCCCGTTCTCCCGGCAGCCGTTCCTGGCCTCGTCTGCAGACTGTGTGTCCTGTGACGGGTCTGGCGTGGCGTGTCGCTGCCTTTTTCAGACTCAAAACTCTTGCCCAGGAGCCAGTGGGCTGCTTCTCCCGGGAGCCCGTCGCCTTGGCTGGTGCCTGCAGGAGCCATGAGGGAGTGCTTAGGAGCCGGGGCCCGCAGACTTTGACTGTGGGTTTCTCGAAACAGCGTGAGGAGGGTGAGCCCTCGCTCCACACTGACTTCTCCTGGCTCGGCTGACTCCTTCCTGACCTCCTGCACCTGGGGTTGCTCCTGGGTCACTGAGACGGATTTCTGTGTCGTCGTTCTTTTGACTGGTTTCCCGGCTCAGGCCAGGTGATTCTCCTGTTTAGAATGTCCATTCAGATCCTGGTAACTGGAAAAGGGGCAAAGCCCTCCCTCCAGCTTTGTACGGTGTGCTTTGTGCAACTTTGAGTCTTCCTGGGTGTGGTAAACGTCTCAGCCCGTCACTGTCTTTTCTCGGGAGGTAAGTGTGTCTTGGCCGCTGCCTCCAGTTGTCCTCTGAGCAGAAAAGCCTGGTTCTCGGAGATGGTGCGTTTGTAGTAGGGAATAGAGGCTGGAAGGGAAAGAGCCCGCCGTGAAAATGCCTCTTTCCCTGCGGGGGAATTCCGATGCGCCCCAGAGTGCGTACGTTGTGTTTGTCCCCCACCCTGCGCCGGGTCGGGCCTGCCCTGGAAGCTGTCAGAGCTGCTCGTCGGTCTCATGACACACCGTTTGGTTTTGCGCACGAGCTGCTACAGTCCGTTTGCTGTCAGGTGTGGGGTTGAGACTCCCCACGTCACTCTACCCTAGCACGCAGGTAGGGTGCGTTCCGTAGCGAACGTAAAATCCAGACGTCCCTGAGGATAGGGATGATTGTAGCGGAGCCTGAGTCCCTTCTGAGGACAGCCTTGTCCCCTCAGGAGCCCTTGGCCAGCTCTGCTGCAGGACTCCGGGATGCCCAGCTCCCCAGTGTTCTTTGCGCCCAGGGGCAGCCCTGCGGGGCAGAGGAGGACCCTTTGTGTGGAGGGGGCAGAGAGGGCCTGGCAGTGTCCTGCAGGAAGAGCCCTTCAGGCAGAGCGGTAACCGTGGTGCAGCTCTGCTTGCTCGTGTGGAGAATGAGCTCTTCACGTCCGTCCCGTCTCAATGTTACTTGTCCGCGCCGGGCAAGCTTGCGTGGAGCTGGTGAAGGTGGCCGGGAGGGCCGCCCCGTCCAGAGCGGCTGGCTGTTGGGAAGGCGCTAGTTTGCCCGTGTGCTGGAAGCTCGGTGTGCAGCCTCTCGGGAAGGAGGACCCTTGGCTTCCTCCACTAGGAGACAGCAGCGGCGGCGACATGCGGCGTCAGGGTCGTATCCCCGTGTCCCCCTGTGCGGCCCAGGCTGCAGGCAGGCCCCAGAGGGCTGGGAGGAGCGTGTGGCACCATGCTGCTCTCTGGGCACCCGGTGGAGGGGAGGGTGCCCGGTGCCGACGGCTGCTGCGTTGGGGTTCGGCTCTTGTCGGTGTTGGCGCATTTGTCTTTCATCCAACCCAGCCCTCCCTTCTGTCCTGCAGGTCACCCCGTGGGCCGGAGGGCCCCAACCTTTCCGAGGACCAGCCTGCGTGGCCTGCCCCGGGTGCGGCCCGTCGTCGCCCAGCTGGGCACCTGCACCTGTTCCCCCTTGGTGCCCTGTGCAACCTCGCCTCCCACCGCCAGCTGCTCCGCTCGGTAAGAGGAAAGCATAGTCCTCTTTTGCTTCCTTGAGTCACTGCAGAAGAAGGGCAGATCGCTCTCCGGGTCTTCCCCGTGCACGGGCGGTCGTGACTGGGCTCACGGCCGTGTCCCTCTGGTCCATTAGCAGACGCACTTGATGGACCGCGTCATCCCGTCCTGCCCTGGGGAGGGAGGTGTCTGTTGTAGAGGAAAGAGTGTCCTCTGACCGAGGGCAGACGTGTCGATTCTGCACACGGACCGTCAACAGACACCACGTTCCGGGCTCCCTGGAGGACAAGCCCGCCCCTGTCACTGTGTGCAGCGAGTGGAGCCCTGAACTTCCACAGCCGATGATCGGTTATGGAAGAAACACCCGAACCCGGGGCCTGTGGTCTCTTCAGTTAAAGGTCCTGAGACCTGTCTCCCACTCGGTCTGATTTGAGACTTAGTGTGTTACGGGGAAGAAGGCCTCAAAGATCTTTAGCGCTTCAGCAAACTAACATGTTTTGTGAGGCAGTGAACCGTGAAAGAGTGTTTTGTATTTTATTTTATCTATGCCGAGAAGCTAGTTGACTCGGGGAAGGACATAGGTTAGTGGTAAATAGAATGCTTGCTTAGCATGCCGAAATCCATGTGCTCATTCCCGGTACCTCCATTTAAAAACAGAAGAAAAGAAAAAACAAAAACAAGAGCAAACTTCAAATGTTAGAAATACATAGTGCGCAAACCCAACTTCCATATCCATTCTTTTTACGTGTTTTCCTCTTACTACTTGGTTTGAAATATATCCCAACCGTGACTTAAGCATTTTTTTCAGAAAATGCTCTAACTCTTTGAAAGTCTTTTCTGCCACTTTTGTTTTGGCACATCCACGAACAGAGATAGACGCACATGGTGGTTTTAATATACATTCGTGAATATTCTCATTAATGTACCTGTAACTACATTTTACAGATGGCGTGTCAGTGCGCCACTTTACAGAAGAGAGAGGAAGGGAATCTTCCTGGGATGAGGTACAGTCTCTTGTTGTTAATGTCCTTGTGTGACTATATAAGTACCAGGGGATTCAGAGACATAAACCGGGGGTTGGTGTGAGTGTGCATTTTCACGTTTGCATCTGCTGCTGAGAATTTGTGACTTATGCTTTAACTTACAGTTTAGGATGTGATTCTGTGCTTAATGCCGTAGGACTGGATAATGCACTTGTGTTCATTTTCCAGACTCACCTAGTGAAACCAGTGTCTGTATGGGCATTCTTTTTTTCAGGGTCTTTCCCTTACAGTTTATTAGAGGATATTGAAAAGAAATACATCCCTGGGAATGTTAGGTGCATCTTGGAGTTGGTTCTTGTTTTAGCCGTCCTCACTTGGAATTTATTAAGTGATGTATCATTTTCAAGGCAGCATGTTTTGTCTTCCCATTCCACCGCCAGTAACAGTGGTCTAGTTTCCTTAATGCCTTACGCTGATTCCCACCTGCTCCTTTTACTCAGGCTGCCCTTCCCCAAAGCCCCTCCACATCCCCCCCTGCGCTGGATCTCTCTTTTACGAAACAGTGCGGTCTTCCCAGCATTCCCTGAGCTATCCACGTGCAGTGGACTCTCCTGTCCTTTGTGGCGTTACTGTACCCGTTCACCTCAGTTGTAGAGCTGTTGAAACTTTTCTGTGCTGATTTGTTTTCATGGATCCTGTGCCTCTGGCAGAACAGAGAGGAGAATCTGCCTTTTATTTGTACCGCCAGCTTCTCCCAGGATAGGGCTTATGTTCTGATAGCTTCGGTAAATAACTGTTGTCTACCTGACTGACTAAGCGTATGCACATGATCTGAAGTTCGGTTCCTGACTTATCTTGTTTTGTGTTCCTAGGAAGGGGCGACTAAGCCCGAAATTACAAAACCGGAGTACGCTACTGGGACTGTAGAAATGGCTCCGCAGGAGCTGACGGATCATAAAACACTGACCTCTACTGGTGGAGCACACTGAGTTTATTATACACTGGGTAAGTTAGTGAACGTGGCTGGCATTTCTTGTTCTCTGTGCCTAGAAACTAGTGTGCTTGGAGGGAAGGGTATATGTAGCTCAGCAGTAGAGAGAATGCGGGCTTAGCATGCAGGAGTTCGTGGGGTCAGTATCCAGTTCCTCCAAGAAACGAGTGTGATACGGGTAAGGGAGGAAGGAAGGAAGGCGCAAAGATTTTGTTTCGCTTCAGCAGTGTCTTCACAGGAAAGCTTAATCCTCCATCCTTTTCTGTGGTTTTTAGCCGACGCGGGACCTGGCGCGGCTCCGGTGTGGCCCGGCAGCGCCCGCCCGCCTGCGGCGGCCCCGGAGGCCCAGGTAAGTGGGGTGGTCATGCTCTGTTGGACCTCGTCCTGGGAAAGGTGATCTTCCCGTTCTCCCGGCAGCCGTTCCTGGCCTCGTCTGCAGACTGTGTGTCCTGTGACGGGTCTGGCGTGGCGTGTCGCTGCCTTTTTCAGACTCAAAACTCTTGCCCAGGAGCCAGTGGGCTGCTTCTCCCGGGAGCCCGTCGCCTTGGCTGGTGCCTGCAGGAGCCATGAGGGAGTGCTTAGGAGCCGGGGCCCGCAGACTTTGACTGTGGGTTTCTCGAAACAGCGTGAGGAGGGTGAGCCCTCGCTCCACACTGACTTCTCCTGGCTCGGCTGACTCCTTCCTGACCTCCTGCACCTGGGGTTGCTCCTGGGTCACTGAGACGGATTTCTGTGTCGTCGTTCTTTTGACTGGTTTCCCGGCTCAGGCCAGGTGATTCTCCTGTTTAGAATGTCCATTCAGATCCTGGTAACTGGAAAAGGGGCAAAGCCCTCCCTCCAGCTTTGTACGGTGTGCTTTGTGCAACTTTGAGTCTTCCTGGGTGTGGTAAACGTCACAGCCCGTCACTGTCTTTTCTCGGGAGGTAAGTGTGTCTTGGCCGCTGCCTCCAGTTGTCCTCTGAGCAGAAAAGCCTGGTTCTCAGAGATGGTGCGTTTGGAGTAGGGAATAGAGGCTGGAAGGGAAAGAGCCCGCCGTGAAAATGCCTCCTTCCCTGCGGGGGAATTCCGATGCGCCCCAGAGTGCGTAAGTTGTGTTTGTCCCCCACCCTGCGCCGGGTCGGGCCTGCCCTGGAAGCTGTCAGAGCTGCTCGTCGGTCTCATGGCACACCGTTTGGTTTTGCGCACGAGCTGGTACAGTCCGTTTGCTGTCAGGTGTGGGGTTGAGACTCCCCACGTCACTCTAACCTAGCACGCAGGTAGGGTGCGTACCGTAGAGAACGTAAAATCCAGACGTCCCTGAGGATAGGGATGATTGTAGCGGAGCCTAAGTCCCTTCTGAGGACAGCCTTGTCCCCTCAGGAGCCCTTGGCCAGCTCTGCTGCAGGACTCCGGGATGCCCAGCTCCCCAGGGCTCTTTGCGCCCAGGGGCAGCCCTGCGGGGCAGAGGAGGACCCTTTGTGTGGAGGGGGCAGAGAGGGCCTGGCAGTGTCCTGCAGGAAGAGCCCTTCAGGCAGAGCGGTAACCGTGGTGCAGCTCTGCTTGCTCGTGTGGAGAATGAGCTCTTCACGTCCGTCCCGTCTCAATGTTACTTGTCCGCGCCGGGCAAGCTTGCGTGGAGCTGGTGAAGGTGGCCGGGAGGGCCGCCCCGTCCAGAGCGGCTGGCTGTTGGGAAGGCGCTAGTTTGCCCGTGTGCTGGAAGCTCGGTGTGCAGCCTCTCGGGAAGGAGGACCCTTGGCTTCCTCCACTAGGAGACAGCAGCGGCGGCGACGTGCGGCGTCAGGGTCGTATCCCCGTGTCCCCTGTGCGGCCCAGGCTGCAGGCAGGCCCCAGAGGGCTGGGAGGAGCGTGTGGCACCATGCTGCTCTCTGGGCACCCGGTGGAGGGGAGGGTGCCCGGTGCCGACGGCTGCTGCGTTGGGGTTCGGCTCTTGTCGGTGTTGGCGCATTTGTCTTTCATCCAACCCAGCCCTCCCTTCTGTCCTGCAGGTCACCCCGTGGGCCGGAGGGCCCCAACCTTTCCGAGGACCAGCCTGCGTGGCCTGCCCCGGGTGCGGCCCGTCGTCGCCCAGCTGGGCACCTGCACCTGTTCCCCCTTGGTGCCCTGTGCAACCTCGCCTCCCACCGCCAGCTGCTCCGCTCGGTAAGAGGAAAGCATAGTCCTCTTTTGCTTCCTTGAGTCACTGCAGAAGAAGGGCAGATCGCTCTCCGGGTCTTCCCCGTGCACGGGCGGTCGTGACTGGGCTCACGGCCGTGTCCCTCTGGTCCATTAGCAGACGCACTTGATGGACCGCGTCATCCCGTCCTGCCCTGGGGAGGGAGGTGTCTGTTGTAGAGGAAAGAGTGTCCTCTGACCGAGGGCAGACGTGTCGATTCTGCACACGGACCGTCAACAGACACCACGTTCCGGGCTCCCTGGAGGACAAGCCCGCCCCTGTCACAGTGTGCAGCGAGTGGAGCCCTGAACTTCCACAGCCGATGATCGGTTATGGAAGAAACACCCGAACCCGGGGCCTGTGGTCTCTTCAGTTAAAGGTCCTGAGACCTGTCTCCCACTCGGTCTGATTTGAGACTTAGTGTGTTACGGGGAAGAAGGCCTCAAAGATCTTTAGCGCTTCAGCAAACTAACATGTTTTGTGAGGCAGTGAACCGTGAAAGAGTGTTTTGTATTTTATTTTATCTATGCCGAGAAGCTAGTTGACTCGGGGAAGGACATAGGTTAGTGGTAAATAGAATGCTTGCTTAGCATGCCGAAATTCATGTGCTCATTCCCGGTACCTCCATTTAAAAACAGAAGAAAAGAAAAAACAAAAACAAGAGCAAACTTCAAATGTTAGAAATACATAGTGCGCAAACCCAACTTCCATATCCATTCTTTTTACGTGTTTTCCTCTTACTACTTGGTTTGAAATATATCCCAACCGTGACTTAAGCATTTTTTTCAGAAAATGCTCTAACTCTTTGAAAGTCTTTTCTGCCACTTTTGTTTTGGCACATCCACGAACGGAGATAGACGCACATGGTGGTTTTAATATACATTCGTGAATATTCTCATTAATGTACCTGTAACTACATTTTACAGATGGCGTGTCAGTGCGCCACTTTACAGAAGAGAGAGGAAGGGAATCTTCCTGGGATGAGGTACAGTCTCTTGTTGTTAATGTCCTTGTGTGACTATATAAGTACCAGGGGATTCAGAGACATAAACCGGGGGTTGGTGTGAGTGTGCATTTTCACGTTTGCATCTGCTGCTGAGAATTTGTGACTTATGCTTTAACTTACAGTTTAGGATGTGATTCTGTGCTTAATGCCGTAGGACTGGATAATGCACTTGTGTTCATTTTCCAGACTCACCTAGTGAAACCAGTGTCTGTATGGGCATTCTTTTTTTCAGGGTCTTTCCCTTACAGTTTATTAGAGGATATTGAAAAGAAATACATCCCTGGGAATGTTAGGTGCATCTTGGAGTTGGTTCTTGTTTTAGCCGTCCTCACTTGGAATTTATTAAGTGATGTATCATTTTCAAGGCAGCATGTTTTGTCTTCCCATTCCACCGCCAGTAACAGTGGTCTAGTTTCCTTAATGCCTTACGCTGATTCCCACCTGCTCCTTTTACTCAGGCTGCCCTTCCCCAAAGCCCCTCCACATCCCCCCCTGCGCTGGATCTCTCTTTTACGAAACAGTGCGGTCTTCCCAGCATTCCCTGAGCTATCCACGTGCAGTGGACTCTCCTGTCCTTTGTGGCGTTACTGTACCCGTTCACCTCAGTTGTAGAGCTGTTGAAACTTTTCTGTGCTGATTTGTTTTCATGGATCCTGTGCCTCTGGCAGAACAGAGAGGAGAATCTGCCTTTTATTTGTACCGCCAGCTTCTCCCAGGATAGGGCTTATGTTCTGATAGCTTCGGTAAATAACTGTTGTCTACCTGACTGACTAAGCGTATGCACATGATCTGAAGTTCGGTTCCTGACTTATCTTGTTTTGTGTTCCTAGGAAGGGGCGACTAAGCCCGAAATTACAAAACCGGAGTACGCTACTGGGACTGTAGAAATGGCTCCGCAGGAGCTGACGGATCATAAAACACTGACCTCTACTGGTGGAGCACACTGAGTTTATTATACACTGGGTAAGTTAGTGAACGTGGCTGGCATTTCTTGTTCTCTGTGCCTAGAAACTAGTGTGCTTGGAGGGAAGGGTATATGTAGCTCAGCAGTAGAGAGAATGCGGGCTTAGCATGCAGGAGTTCGTGGGGTCAGTATCCAGTTCCTCCAAGAAACGAGTGTGATACGGGTAAGGGAGGAAGGAAGGAAGGCGCAAAGATTTTGTTTCGCTTCAGCAGTGTCTTCACAGGAAAGCTTAATCCTCCATCCTTTTCTGTGGTTTTTAGCCGACGCGGGACCTGGCGCGGCTCCGGTGTGGCCCGGCAGCGCCCGCCCGCCTGCGGCGGCCCCGGAGGCCCAGGTAAGTGGGGTGGTCATGCTCTGTTGGACCTCGTCCTGGGAAAGGTGATCTTCCCGTTCTCCCGGCAGCCGTTCCTGGCCTCGTCTGCAGACTGTGTGTCCTGTGACGGGTCTGGCGTGGCGTGTCGCTGCCTTTTTCAGACTCAAAACTCTTGCCCAGGAGCCAGTGGGCTGCTTCTCCCGGGAGCCCGTCGCCTTGGCTGGTGCCTGCAGGAGCCATGAGGGAGTGCTTAGGAGCCGGGGCCCGCAGACTTTGACTGTGGGTTTCTCGAAACAGCGTGAGGAGGGTGAGCCCTCGCTCCACACTGACTTCTCCTGGCTCGGCTGACTCCTTCCTGACCTCCTGCACCTGGGGTTGCTCCTGGGTCACTGAGACGGATTTCTGTGTCGTCGTTCTTTTGACTGGTTTCCCGGCTCAGGCCAGGTGATTCTCCTGTTTAGAATGTCCATTCAGATCCTGGTAACTGGAAAAGGGGCAAAGCCCTCCCTCCAGCTTTGTACGGTGTGCTTTGTGCAACTTTGAGTCTTCCTGGGTGTGGTAAACGTCACAGCCCGTCACTGTCTTTTCTCGGGAGGTAAGTGTGTCTTGGCCGCTGCCTCCAGTTGTCCTCTGAGCAGAAAAGCCTGGTTCTCGGAGATAGTGCGTTTGTAGTAGGGAATAGAGGCTGGAAGGGAAAGAGCCCGCCGTGAAAATGCCTCCTTCCCTGCGGGGGAATTCCGATGCGCCCCAGAGTGCGTACGTTGTGTTTGTCCCCCACCCTGCGCCGGGTCGGGCCTGCCCTGGAAGCTGTCAGAGCTGCTCGTCGGTCTCATGGCACACCGTTTGGTTTTGCGCACGAGCTGGTACAGTCCGTTTGCTGTCAGGTGTGGGGTTGAGACTCCCCACGTCACTCTAACCTAGCACGCAGGTAGGGTGCGTACCGTAGAGAACGTAAAATCCAGACGTCCCTGAGGATAGGGATGATTGTAGCGGAGCCTAAGTCCCTTCTGAGGACAGCCTTGTCCCCTCAGGAGCCCTTGGCCAGCTCTGCTGCAGGACTCCGGGATGCCCAGCTCCCCAGGGCTCTTTGCGCCCAGGGGCAGCCCTGCGGGGCAGAGGAGGACCCTTTGTGTGGAGGGGGCAGAGAGGGCCTGGCAGTGTCCTGCAGGAAGAGCCCTTCAGGCAGAGCGGTAACCGTGGTGCAGCTCTGCTTGCTCGTGTGGAGAATGAGCTCTTCACGTCCGTCCCGTCTCAATGTTACTTGTCCGCGCCGGGCAAGCTTGCGTGGAGCTGGTGAAGGTGGCCGGGAGGGCCGCCCCGTCCAGAGCGGCTGGCTGTTGGGAAGGCGCTAGTTTGCCCGTGTGCTGGAAGCTCGGTGTGCAGCCTCTCGGGAAGGAGGACCCTTGGCTTCCTCCACTAGGAGACAGCAGCGGCGGCGACGTGCGGCGTCAGGGTCGTATCCCCGTGTCCCCCTGTGCGGCCCAGGCTGCAGGCAGGCCCCAGAGGGCTGGGAGGAGCGTGTGGCACCATGCTGCTCTCTGGGCACCCGGTGGAGGGGAGGGTGCCCGGTGCCGACGGCTGCTGCGTTGGGGTTCGGCTCTTGTCGGTGTTGGCGCATTTGTCTTTCATCCAACCCAGCCCTCCCTTCTGTCCTGCAGGTCACCCCGTGGGCCGGAGGGCCCCAACCTTTCCGAGGACCAGCCTGCGTGGCCTGCCCCGGGTGCGGCCCGTCGTCGCCCAGCTGGGCACCTGCACCTGTTCCCCCTTGGTGCCCTGTGCAACCTCGCCTCCCACCGCCAGCTGCTCCGCTCGGTAAGAGGAAAGCATAGTCCTCTTTTGCTTCCTTGAGTCACTGCAGAAGAAGGGCAGATCGCTCTCCGGGTCTTCCCCGTGCACGGGCGGTCGTGACTGGGCTCACGGCCGTGTCCCTCTGGTCCATTAGCAGACGCACTTGATGGACCGCGTCATCCCGTCCTGCCCTGGGGAGGGAGGTGTCTGTTGTAGAGGAAAGAGTGTCCTCTGACCGAGGGCAGACGTGTCGATTCTGCACACGGACCGTCAACAGACACCACGTTCCGGGCTCCCTGGAGGACAAGCCCGCCCCTGTCACAGTGTGCAGCGAGTGGAGCCCTGAACTTCCACAGCCGATGATCGGTTATGGAAGAAACACCCGAACCCGGGGCCTGTGGCCTCTTCAGTTAAAGGTCCTGAGACCTGTCTCCCACTCGGTCTGATTTGAGACTTAGTGTGTTACGGGGAAGAAGGCCTCAAAGATCTTTAGCGCTTCAGCAAACTAACATGTTTTGTGAGGCAGTGAACCGTGAAAGAGTGTTTTGTATTTTATTTTATCTATGCCGAGAAGCTAGTTGACTCGGGGAAGGACATAGGTTAGTGGTAAATAGAATGCTTGCTTAGCATGCCGAAATCCATGTGCTCATTCCCGGTACCTCCATTTAAAAACAGAAGAAAAGAAAAAACAAAAACAAGAGCAAACTTCAAATGTTAGAAATACATAGTGCGCAAACCCAACTTCCATATCCATTCTTTTTACGTGTTTTCCTCTTACTACTTGGTTTCAAATATATCCCAACCGTGACTTAAGCATTTTTTTCAGAAAATGCTCTAACTCTTTGAAAGTCTTTTCTGCCACTTTTGTTTTGACACATCCACGAACGAAGATAGACGCACATGGTGGTTTTAATATACATTCGTGAATATTCTCATTAATGTACCTGTAACTACATTTTACAGGTGGCGTGTCAGTGCGCCACTTTACAGAAGAGAGAGGAAGGGAATCTTCCTGGGATGAGGTACAGTCTCTTGTTGTTAATGTCCTTGTGTGACTATATAAGTACCAGGGGATTCAGAGACATAAACCGGGGGTTGGTGTGAGTGTGCATTTTCACGTTTGCATCTGCTGCTGAGAATTTTTGACTTATGCTTTTAACTTACAGTTTAGGATGTGATTCTGTGCTTAATGCCGTAGGACTGGATAATGCACTTGTGTTCATTTTCCAGACTCACCTAGTGAAACCAGTGTCTGTATTTGCATTCTTTTTTTCAGGGTCTTTCCCTTACAGTTTATTAGAGGATATTGAAAAGAAATACATCCCTGGGAAAGTTAGGTGCATCTTGGAGTTGGTTCTTGTTTTAGCCGTCCTCACTTGGAATTTATTAAGTGATGTATCATTTTCAAGGCAGCATGTTTTGTCTTCCCATTCCACCGCCAGTAACAGTGGTCTAGTTTCCTTAATGCCTTACGCTGATTCCCACCTGCTCCTTTTACTCAGGCTGCCCTTCCCCAAAGCCCCTCCACATCCCCCTTTGCGCTGGAACTCTCTTTTACGAAACAGTGCGGTCTTCCCAGCATTCCCTGAGCTATCCAAGTGCAGCGGACTCTCCTATCCTTTGTGGCGTTACTGTACCCGTTCACCTCAGTTGTAGAGCTGTTGAAACTTTTCTGTGCTGATTTGTTTTCATGGATCCTGTGCCTCTGGCAGAACAGAGAGGAGAATCTGCCTTTTATTTGTACTGCCAGCTTCTCCCAGGATAGGGCTTATGTTCTGATAGCTTCGGTAAATAACTGTTGTCTACCTGACTGACTAAGCGTATGCACATGATCTGAAGTTCGGTTCCTGACTTATCTTGTTTTGTGTTCCTAGGAAGGGGCGACTAAGCCCGAAATTACAAAACCGGAGTACGCTACTGGGACTGTAGAAATGGCTCCGCAGGAGCTGACGGATCATAAAACACTGACCTCTACTGGTGGAGCACACGGAGCTTATTATTCACTGGGTAAGTTAGTGAACGTGGCTGGCATTTCTTGTTCTCTGTGCCTAGAAACTAGTGTGCTTGGGGGGAAGGGTATATGTAGCTCAGCAGTAGAGAGAATGCGGGCTTAGCATGCAGGAGTTCGTGGGGTCAGTATCCAGTTCCTCCAAGAAACGAGTGTGATACGCGTAAGGGAGGAAGGAAGGAAGGCGCAAAGATTTTGTTTCGCTTCAGCAGTGTCTTCACAGGAAAGCTTAATCCTCCATCCTTTTCTGTGGTTTTTAGCCGACGCGGGACCTGGCGCGGCTCCGGTGTGGCCCGGCAGCGCCCGCCCGCCTGCGGCGGCCCCGGAGGCCCAGGTAAGTGGGGTGGTCATGCTCTGTTGGACCTCGTCCTGGGAAAGGTGATCTTCCCGTTCTCCCGGCAGCCGTTCCTGGCCTCGTCTGCAGACTGTGTGTCCTGTGACGGGTCTGGCGTGGCGTGTCGCTGCCTTTTTCAGACTCAAAACTCTTGCCCAGGAGCCAGTGGGCTGCTTCTCCCGGGAGCCCGTCGCCTTGGCTGGTGCCTGCAGGAGCCATGAGGGAGTGCTTAGGAGCCGGGGCCCGCAGACTTTGACTGTGGGTTTCTCGAAACAGCGTGAGGAGGGTGAGCCCTCGCTCCACACTGACTTCTCCTGGCTCGGCTGACTCCTTCCTGACCTCCTGCACCTGGGGTTGCTCCTGGGTCACTGAGACGGATTTCTGTGTCGTCGTTCTTTTGACTGGTTTCCCGGCTCAGGCCAGGTGATTCTCCTGTTTAGAATGTCCATTCAGATCCTGGTAACTGGAAAAGGGGCAAAGCCCTCCCTCCAGCTTTGTACGGTGTGCTTTGTGCAACTTTGAGTCTTCCTGGGTGTGGTAAACGTCACAGCCCGTCACTGTCTTTTCTCGGGAGGTAAGTGTGTCTTGGCCGCTGCCTCCAGTTGTCCTCTGAGCAGAAAAGCCTGGTTCTCGGAGATGGTGCGTTTGGAGTAGGGAATAGAGGCTGGAAGGGAAAGAGCCCGCCGTGAAAATGCCTCCTTCCCTGCGGGGGAATTCCGATGCGCCCCAGAGTGCGTACGTTGTGTTTGTCCCCCACCCTGCGCCGGGTCGGGCCTGCCCTGGAAGCTGTCAGAGCTGCTCGTCGGTCTCATGGCACACCGTTTGGTTTTGCGCACGAGCTGGTACAGTCCGTTTGCTGTCAGGTGTGGGGTTGAGACTCCCCACGTCACTCTAACCTAGCACGCAGGTAGGGTGCGTACCGTAGAGAACGTAAAATCCAGACGTCCCTGAGGATAGGGATGATTGTAGCGGAGCCTAAGTCCCTTCTGAGGACAGCCTTGTCCCCTCAGGAGCCCTTGGCCAGCTCTGCTGCAGGACTCCGGGATGCCCAGCTCCCCAGGGCTCTTTGCGCCCAGGGGCAGCCCTGCGGGGCAGAGGAGGACCCTTTGTGTGGAGGGGGCAGAGAGGGCCTGGCAGTGTCCTGCAGGAAGAGCCCTTCAGGCAGAGCGGTAACCGTGGTGCAGCTCTGCTTGCTCGTGTGGAGAATGAGCTCTTCACGTCCGTCCCGTCTCAATGTTACTTGTCCGCGCCGGGCAAGCTTGCGTGGAGCTGGTGAAGGTGGCCGGGAGGGCCGCCCCGTCCAGAGCGGCTGGCTGTTGGGAAGGCGCTAGTTTGCCCGTGTGCTGGAAGCTCGGTGTGCAGCCTCTCGGGAAGGAGGACCCTTGGCTTCCTCCACTAGGAGACAGCAGCGGCGGCGACGTGCGGCGTCAGGGTCGTATCCCCGTGTCCCCCTGTGCGGCCCAGGCTGCAGGCAGGCCCCAGAGGGCTGGGAGGAGCGTGTGGCACCATGCTGCTCTCTGGGCACCCGGTGGAGGGGAGGGTGCCCGGTGCCGACGGCTGCTGCGTTGGGGTTCGGCTCTTGTCGGTGTTGGCGCATTTGTCTTTCATCCAACCCAGCCCTCCCTTCTGTCCTGCAGGTCACCCCGTGGGCCGGAGGGCCCCAACCTTTCCGAGGACCAGCCTGCGTGGCCTGCCCCGGGTGCGGCCCGTCGTCGCCCAGCTGGGCACCTGCACCTGTTCCCCCTTGGTGCCCTGTGCAACCTCGCCTCCCACCGCCAGCTGCTCCGCTCGGTAAGAGGAAAGCATAGTCCTCTTTTGCTTCCTTGAGTCACTGCAGAAGAAGGGCAGATCGCTCTCCGGGTCTTCCCCGTGCACGGGCGGTCGTGACTGGGCTCACGGCCGTGTCCCTCTGGTCCATTAGCAGACGCACTTGATGGACCGCGTCATCCCGTCCTGCCCTGGGGAGGGAGGTGTCTGTTGTAGAGGAAAGAGTGTCCTCTGACCGAGGGCAGACGTGTCGATTCTGCACACGGACCGTCAACAGACACCACGTTCCGGGCTCCCTGGAGGACAAGCCCGCCCCTGTCACAGTGTGCAGCGAGTGGAGCCCTGAACTTCCACAGCCGATGATCGGTTATGGAAGAAACACCCGAACCCGGGGCCTGTGGCCTCTTCAGTTAAAGGTCCTGAGACCTGTCTCCCACTCGGTCTGATTTGAGACTTAGTGTGTTACGGGGAAGAAGGCCTCAAAGATCTTTTGCGCTTCAGCAAACTAACAGGTTTTGTGAGGCAGTGAACCGTGAAAGAGTGTTTTGTATTTTATTTTGTCTATGCCGAGAAGCTAGTTGACTCGGGGAAGGTCATAGGTTAGTGGTAAATAGAATGCTTGCTTAGCATGCCGAAATCCGTGTGCTCATTCCCGGTACATCCATTTAAAAACAGAAGAAAAGAAAAAACAAAAACAAGAGCAAACTTCAAATGTTAGAAATACATAGTGTGCAAACCCAACTTCCATATCCATTCTTTTTACGTGTTTTCCTCTTACTACTTGGTTTGAAATATATCCCAACCGTGACTTAAGCATTTTTTTCAGAAAATGCTCTAACTCTTTGAAAGTCTTTTCTGCCACTTTTGTTTTGACACATCCACGAACGGAGATAGACGCACATGGTGGTTTTAATATACATTCGTGAATATTCTCATTAATGTATCTGTAACTACATTTTACAGATGGCGTGTCAGTGCGCCACTTTACAGAAGAGAGAGGAAGGGAATCTTCCTGGGATGAGGTACAGTCTCTTGTTGTTAATGTCCTTGTGTGACTATATAAGTACCAGGGGATTCAGAGACATAAACCGGGGGTTGGTGTGAGTGTGCATTTTCACGTTTGCATCTGCTGCTGAGAATTTGTGACTTATGCTTTTAACTTACAGTTTAGGATGTGATTCTGTGCTTAATGCCGTAGGACTGGATAATGCACTTGTGTTCATTTTCCAGACTCACCTAGTGAAACCAGTGTCTGTATGGGCATTCTTTTTTTCAGGGTCTTTCCCTTACAGTTTATTAGAGGATATTGAAAAGAAATACATCCCTGGGAATGTTAGGTGCATCTTGGAGTTGGTTCTTGTTTTAGCCGTCCTCACTTGGAATTTATTAAGTGATGTATCATTTTCAAGGCAGCATGTTTTGTCTTCCCATTCCACCGCCAGTAACAGTGGTCTAGTTTCCTTAATGCCTTACGCTGATTCCCACCTGCTCCTTTTACTCAGGCTGCCCTTCCCCAAAGCCCCTCCACATCCCCCCCTGCGCTGGAACTCTCTTTTACGAAACAGTGCGGTCTTCCCAGCATTCCCTGAGCTATCCACGTGCTGCGGACTCTCCTGTCCTTTGTGGCGTTACTGTACCCGTTCACCTCAGTTGTAGAGCTGTTGAAACTTTTCTGTGCTGATTTGTTTTCATGGATCCTGTGCCTCTGGCAGAACAGAGAGGAGAATCTGCCTTTTATTTGTACCGCCAGCTTCTCCCAGGATAGGGCTTATGTTCTGATAGCTTCGGTAAATAACTGTTGTCTACCTGACTGACTAAGCGTATGCACATGATCTGAAGTTCGGTTCCTGATTTATCTTGTTTTGTGTTCCTAGGAAGGGGCGACTAAGCCCGAAATTACAAAACCGGAGTACGCTACTGGGACTGTAGAAATGGCTCCGCAGGAGCTGACGGATCATAAAACACTGACCTCTACTGGTGGAGCACACGGAGTTTATTATACACTGGGTAGGTTAGTGAACGTGGCTGGCATTTCTTGTTCTCTGTGCCTAGAAACTTGTGTGCTTGGGGGGAAGGGTATATGTAGCTCAGCAGTAGAGAGAATGCGGGCTTAGCATGCAGGAGTTCGTGGGGTCAGTATCCAGTTCCTCCAAGAAACGAGTGTGATACGGGTAAGGGAGGAAGGAATGAAGGCGCAAAGATTTTGTTTCGCTTCAGCAGTGTCTTCACAGGAAAGCTTAATCCTCCATCCTTTTCTGTGGTTTTTAGCCGACGCGGGACCTGGCGCGGCTCCGGTGTGGCCCGGCAGCGCCCGCCCGCCTGCGGCGGCCCCGGAGGCCCAGGTAAGTGGGGTGGTCATGCTCTGTTGGACCTCGTCCTGGGAAAGGTGATCTTCCCGTTCTCCCGGCAGCCGTTCCTGGCCTCGTCTGCAGACTGTGTGTCCTGTGACGGGTCTGGCGTGGCGTGTCGCTGCCTTTTTCAGACTCAAAACTCTTGCCCAGGAGCCAGTGGGCTGCTTCTCCCGGGAGCCCGTCGCCTTGGCTGGTGCCTGCAGGAGCCATGAGGGAGTGCTTAGGAGCCGGGGCCCGCAGACTTTGACTGTGGGTTTCTCGAAACAGCGTGAGGAGGGTGAGCCCTCGCTCCACACTGACTTCTCCTGGCTCGGCTGACTCCTTCCTGACCTCCTGCACCTGGGGTTGCTCCTGGGTCACTGAGACGGATTTCTGTGTCGTCGTTCTTTTGACTGGTTTCCCGGCTCAGGCCAGGTGATTCTCCTGTTTAGAATGTCCATTCAGATCCTGGTAACTGGAAAAGGGGCAAAGCCCTCCCTCCAGCTTTGTACGGTGTGCTTTGTGCAACTTTGAGTCTTCCTGGGTGTGGTAAACGTCACAGCCCGTCACTGTCTTTTCTCGGGAGGTAAGTGTGTCTTGGCCGCTGCCTCCAGTTGTCCTCTGGGCAGAAAAGCCTGGTTCTCGGAGATGGTGCGTTTGTAGTAGGGAATAGAGGCTGGAAGGGAAAGAGCCCGCCGTGAAAATGCCTCCTTCCCTGCGGGGGAATTCCGATGCGCACCAGAGTGCGTACGTTGTGTTTGTCCCCCACCCTGCGCCGGGTCGGGCCTGCCCTGGAAGCTGTCAGAGCTGCTCGTCGGTCTCATGGCACACCGTTTGGTTTTGCGCACGAGCTGGTACAGTCCGTTTGCTGTCAGGTGTGGGGTTGAGACTCCCCACGTCACTCTAACCTAGCACGCAGGTAGGGTGCGTACCGTAGAGAACGTAAAATCCAGACGTCCCTGAGGATAGGGATGATTGTAGCGGAGCCTAAGTCCCTTCTGAGGACAGCCTTGTCCCCTCAGGAGCCCTTGGCCAGCTCTGCTGCAGGACTCCGGGATGCCTAGCTCCCCAGGGCTCTTTGCGCCCAGGGGCAGCCCTGCGGGGCAGAGGAGGACCCTTTGTGTGGAGGGGGCAGAGAGGGCCTGGCAGTGTCCTGCAGGAAGAGCCCTTCAGGCAGAGCGGTAACCGTGGTGCAGCTCTGCTTGCTCGTGTGGAGAATGAGCTCTTCACGTCCGTCCCGTCTCAATGTTACTTGTCCGCGCCGGGCAAGCTTGCGTGGAGCTGGTGAAGGTGGCCGGGAGGGCCGCCCCGTCCAGAGCGGCTGGCTGTTGGGAAGGCGCTAGTTTGCCCGTGTGCTGGAAGCTCGGTGTGCAGCCTCTCGGGAAGTAGGACCCTTGGCTTCCTCCACTAGGAGACAGCAGCGGCGGCGACGTGCGGCGTCAGGGTCGTATCCCCGTGTCCCCCTGTGCGGCCCAGGCTGCAGGCAGGCCCCAGAGGGCTGGGAGGAGCGTGTGGCACCATGCTGCTCTCTGGGCACCCGGTGGAGGGGAGGGTGCCCGGTGCCGACGGCTGCTGCGTTGGGGTTCGGCTCTTGTCGGTGTTGGTGCATTTGTCTTTCATCCAACCCAGCCCTCCCTTCTGTCCTGCAGGTCACCCCGTGGGCCGGAGGGCCCCAACCTTTCCGAGGACCAGCCTGCGTGGCCTGCCCCGGGTGCGGCCCGTCGTCGCCCAGCTGGGCACCTGCACCTGTTCCCCCTTGGTGCCCTGTGCAACCTCGCCTCCCACCGCCAGCTGCTCCGCTCGGTAAGAGGAAAGCATAGTCCTCTTTTGCTTCCTTGAGTCACTGCAGAAGAAGGGCAGATCGCTCTCCGGGTCTTCCCCGTGCACGGGCGGTCGTGACTGGGCTCACGGCCGTGTCCCTCTGGTCCATTAGCAGACGCACTTGATGGACCGCGTCATCCCGTCCTGCCCTGGGGAGGGAGGTGTCTGTTGTAGAGGAAAGAGTGTCCTCTGACCGAGGGCAGACGTGTCGATTCTGCACACGGACCGTCAACAGACACCACGTTCCGGGCTCCCTGGAGGACAAGCCCGCCCCTGTCACAGTGTGCAGCGAGTGGAGCCCTGAACTTCCACAGCCGATGATCGGTTATGGAAGAAACACCCGAACCCGGGGCCTGTGGCCTCTTCAGTTAAAGGTCCTGAGACCTGTCTCCCACTCGGTCTGATTTGAGACTTAGTGTGTTACGGGGAAGAAGGCCTCAAAGATCTTTAGCGCTTCAGCAAACTAACATGTTTTGTGAGGCAGTGAACCGTGAAAGAGTGTTTTGTATTTTATTTTATCTATGCCGAGAAGCTAGTTGACTCGGGGAAGGTCATAGGTTAGTGGTAAATAGAATGCTTGCTTAGCATGCCGAAATCCGTGTGCTCATTCCCGGTACCTCCATTTAAAAACAGAAGAAAAGATAAAACAAAAACAAGAGCAAACTTCAAATGTTAGAAATACATAGTGCGCAAACCCAACTTACATATCCATTCTTTTTACGTGTTTTCCTCTTACTACTTGGTTTGAAATATATCCCAACCGTGACTTAAGCATTTTTTTCAGAAAATGCTCTAACTCTTTGAAAGACTTTTCTGCCACTTTTGTTTTTACACATCCACGAACGGAGATAGACGCACATGGTGGTTTTAATATACATTCGTGAATATTCTCATTAATGTACCTGTAACTACATTTTACAGATGGCGTGTCTGTGCGCCACTTTACAGAAGAGAGAGGAAGGGAATCTTCCTGGGATGAGGTACAGTCTCTTGTTGTTAATGTCCTTGTGTGACTATATAAGTACCAGGGGATTCAGAGACATAAACCGGGGGTTGGTGTGAGTGTGCATTTTCACGTTTGCATCTGCTGCTGAGAATTTGTGACTTATGCTTTTAACTTACAGTTTAGGATGTGATTCTGTGCTTAATGCCGTAGGACTTGATAATGTACTTGTGTTCATTTTTCAGACTCACCTAGTGAAACCAGTGTCTGTATTTGCATTCTTTTTTTCAGGGTCTTTCCCTTACAGTTTATTAGAGGATATTGAAAAGAAATACATCCCTGGGAAAGTTAGGTGCATCTTGGAGTTGGTTCTTGTTTTAGCCGTCCTCACTTGGAATTTATTAAGTGATGTATCATTTTCAAGGCAGCATGTTTTGTCTTCCCATTCCACCGCCAGTAACAGTGGTCTAGTTTCCTTAATGCCTTACGCTGATTCCCACCTGCTCCTTTTACTCAGGCTGCCCTTCCCCAAAGCCCCTCCACATCCCCCCCTGCGCTGGAACTCTCTTTTACGAAACATTGCGGTCTTCCCAGCATTCCCTGAGCTATCCAAGTGCAGCGGAGTCTCCTGTCCTTTGTGGCGTTACTGTACCCGTTCACCTCAGTTGTAGAGCTGTTGAAACTTTTCTGTGCTGATTTGTTTTCATGGATCCTGTGCCTCTGGCAGAACAGAGAGGAGAATCTGCCTTTTATTTGTACCGCCAGCTTCTCCCAGGATATTGCTTATGTTCTGATAGCTTCGGTAAATAACTGTTGTCTACCTGACTGACTAAGCGTATGCACATGATCTGAAGTTCGGTTCCTGATTTATCTTGTTTTGTGTTCCTAGGAAGGGGCGACTAAGCCCGAAATTACAAAACCGGAGTACGCTACTGGGACTGTAGAAATGGCTCCGCAGGAGCTGACGGATCATAAAACACTGACCTCTACTGGTGGAGCACACGGAGTTTATTATACACTGGGTAAGTTAGTGAACGTGGCTGGCATTTTTTGTTCTCTGTGCCTAGAAACTAGTGTGCTTGGGGGGAAGGGTATATGTAGCTCAGCAGTAGAGAGAATGCGGGCTTAGCATGCAGGAGTTCGTGGGGTCAGTATCCAGTTCCTCCAAGAAACGAGTGTGATACGGGTAAGGGAGGAAGGAATGAAGGCGCAAAGATTTTGTTTCGCTTCAGCAGTGTCTTCACAGGAAAGCTTAATCCTCCATCCTTTTCTGTGGTTTTTAGCCGACGCGGGACCTGGCGCGGCTCCGGTGTGGCCCGGCAGCGCCCGCCCGCCTGCGGCGGCCCCGGAGGCCCAGGTAAGTGGGGTGGTCATGCTCTGTTGGACCTCGTCCTGGGAAAGGTGATCTTCCCGTTCTCCCGGCAGCCGTTCCTGGCCTCGTCTGCAGACTGTGTGTCCTGTGACGGGTCTGGCGTGGCGTGTCGCTGCCTTTTTCAGACTCAAAACTCTTGCCCAGGAGCCAGTGGGCTGCTTCTCCCGGGAGCCCGTCGCCTTGGCTGGTGCCTGCAGGAGCCATGAGGGAGTGCTTTGGAGCCGGGGCCCGCAGACTTTGACTGTGGGTTTCTCGAAACAGCGTGAGGAGGGAGAGCCCT
Organism: Camelus bactrianus; assembly: GCF_048773025.1. NCBI lineage: Eukaryota > Metazoa > Chordata > Mammalia > Artiodactyla > Camelidae > Camelus > Camelus bactrianus. The sequence goes on from NC_133574.1 coordinate 13,936,906, forward strand.
CGCTCCACACTGACTTCTCCTGGCTCGGCTGACTCCTTCCTGACCTCCTGCACCTGGGGTTGCTCCTGGGTCACTGAGACGGATTTCTGTGTCGTCGTTCTTTTGACTGGTTTCCCGGCTCAGGCCAGGTGATTCTCCTGTTTAGAATGTCCATTCAGATCCTGGTAACTGGAAAAGGGGCAAAGCCCTCCCTCCAGCTTTGTACGGTGTGCTTTGTGCAACTTTGAGTCTTCCTGGGTGTGGTAAACGTCACAGCCCGTCACTGTCTTTTCTCGGGAGGTAAGTGTGTCTTGGCCGCAGCCTCCAGTCGTCCTCTGGGCAGAAAAGCCTGGTTCTCGGAGATGGTGCGTTTGTAGTAGGGAATAGAGGCTGGAAGGGAAAGAGCCCGCCGTGAAAATGCCTCCTTCCCTGCGGGGGAATTCCGATGCGCACCAGAGTGCGTACGTTGTGTTTGTCCCCCACCCTGCGCCGGGTCGGGCCTGCCCTGGAAGCTGTCAGAGCTGCTCGTCGGTCTCATGGCACACCGTTTGGTTTTGCGCACGAGCTGGTACAGTCCGTTTGCTGTCAGGTGTGGGGTTGAGACTCCCCACGTCACTCTAACCTAGCACGCAGGTAGGGTGCGTACCGTAGAGAACGTAAAATCCAGACGTCCCTGAGGATAGGGATGATTGTAGCGGAGCCTAAGTCCCTTCTGAGGACAGCCTTGTCCCCTCAGGAGCCCTTGGCCAGCTCTGCTGCAGGACTCCGGGATGCCCAGCTCCCCAGGGCTCTTTGCGCCCAGGGGCAGCCCTGCGGGGCAGAGGAGGACCCTTTGTGTGGAGGGGGCAGAGAGGGCCTGGCAGTGTCCTGCAGGAAGAGCCCTTCAGGCAGAGCGGTAACCGTGGTGCAGCTCTGCTTGCTCGTGTGGAGAATGAGCTCTTCACGTCCGTCCCATCTCAATGTTACTTGTCCGCGCCGGGCAAGCTTGCGTGGAGCTGGTGAAGGTGGCCGGGAGGGCCGCCCCGTCCAGAGCGGCTGGCTGTTGGGAAGGCGCTAGTTTGCCCGTGTGCTGGAAGCTCGGTGTGCAGCCTCTCGGGAAGGAGGACCCTTGGCTTCCTCCACTAGGAGACAGCAGCGGCGGCGACGTGCGGCGTCAGGGTCGTATCCCCGTGTCCCCCTGTGCGGCCCAGGCTGCAGGCAGGCCCCAGAGGGCTGGGAGGAGCGTGTGGCACCATGCTGCTCTCTGGGCACCCGGTGGAGGGGAGGGTGCCCGGTGCCGACGGCTGCTGCGTTGGGGTTCGGCTCTTGTCGGTGTTGGCGCATTTGTCTTTCATCCAACCCAGCCCTCCCTTCTGTCCTGCAGGTCACCCCGTGGGCCGGAGGGCCCCAACCTTTCCGAGGACCAGCCTGCGTGGCCTGCCCCGGGTGCGGCCCGTCGTCGCCCAGCTGGGCACCTGCACCTGTTCCCCCTTGGTGCCCTGTGCAACCTCGCCTCCCACCGCCAGCTGCTCCGCTCGGTAAGAGGAAAGCATAGTCCTCTTTTGCTTCCTTGAGTCACTGCAGAAGAAGGGCAGATCGCTCTCCGGGTCTTCCCCGTGCACGGGCGGTCGTGACTGGGCTCACGGCCGTGTCCCTCTGGTCCATTAGCAGACGCACTTGATGGACCGCGTCATCCCGTCCTGCCCTGGGGAGGGAGGTGTCTGTTGTAGAGGAAAGAGTGTCCTCTGACCGAGGGCAGACGTGTCGATTCTGCACACGGACCGTCAACAGACACCACGTTCCGGGCTCCCTGGAGGACAAGCCCGCCCCTGTCACAGTGTGCAGCGAGTGGAGCCCTGAACTTCCACAGCCGATGATCGGTTATGGAAGAAACACCCGAACCCGGGGCCTGTGGTCTCTTCAGTTAAAGGTCCTGAGACCTGTCTCCCACTCGGTCTGATTTGAGACTTAGTGTGTTACGGGGAAGAAGGCCTCAAAGATCTTTAGCGCTTCAGCAAACTAACATGTTTTGTAAGGCAGTGAACCGTGAAAGAGTGTTTTGTATTTTATTTTATCTATGCCGAGAAGCTAGTTGACTCGTGGAAGGACATAGGTTAGTGGTAAATAGAATGCTTGCTTAGCATGCCGAAATCCGTGTGCTCATTCCCGGTACCTCCATTTAAAAACAGAAGAAAAGAAAAAACAAAAACAAGAGCAAACTTCAAATGTTAGAAATACATAGTGCGCAAACCCAACTTCCATATCCATTCTTTTTACGTGTTTTCCTCTTACTACTTGGTTTGAAATATATCCCAACCGTGACTTAAGCATTTTTTTCAGAAAATGCTCTAACTCTTTGAAAGTCTTTTCTGCCACTTTTGTTTTGACACATCCACGAACGGAGATAGACGCACATGGTGGTTTTAATATACATTCGTGAATATTCTCATTAATGTACCTGTAACTACATTTTACAGATGGCGTGTCAGTGCGCCACTTTACAGAAGAGAGAGGAAGGGAATCTTCCTGGGATGAGGTACAGTCTCTTGTTGTTAATGTCCTTGTGTGACTATATAAGTACCAGGGGATTCAGAGACATAAACCGGGGGTTGGTGTGAGTGTGCATTTTCACGTTTGCATCTGCTGCTGAGAATTTGTGACTTATGCTTTTAACTTACAGTTTAGGATGTGATTCTGTGCTTAATGCCGTAGGACTTGATAATGCACTTGTGTTCATTTTTCAGACTCACCTAGTGAAACCAGTGTCTGTATTTGCATTCTTTTTTTCAGGGTCTTTCCCTTACAGTTTATTAGAGGATATTGAAAAGAAATACATCCCTGGGAATGTTAGGTGCATCTTGGAGTTGGTTCTTGTTTTAGCCGTCCTCACTTGGAATTTATTAAGTGATGTATCATTTTCAAGGCAGCATGTTTTGTCTTCCCATTCCACCGCCAGTAACAGTGGTCTAGTTTCCTTAATGCCTTACGCTGATTCCCACCTGCTCCTTTTACTCAGGCTGCCCTTCCCCAAAGCCCCTCCACATCCCCCCCTGCGCTGGAACTCTCTTTTACGAAACAGTGCGGTCTTCCCAGCATTCCCTGAGCTATCCACGTGCTGCGGACTCTCCTGTCCTTTGTGGCGTTACTGTACCCGTTCACCTCAGTTGTAGAGCTGTTGAAACTTTTCTGTGCTGATTTGTTTTCATGGATCCTGTGCCTCTGGCAGAACAGAGAGGAGAATCTGCCTTTTATTTGTACCGCCAGCTTCTCCCAGGATAGGGCTTATGTTCTGATAGCTTCGGTAAATAACTGTTGTCTACCTGACTGTCTAAGCGTATGCACATGATCTGAAGTTCGGTTCCTGATTTATCTTGTTTTGTGTTCCTAGGAAGGGGCGACTAAGCCCGAAATTACAAAACCGGAGTACGCTACTGGGACTGTAGAAATGGCTCCGCAGGAGCTGACGGATCATAAAACACTGACCTCTACTGGTGGAGCACACGGAGTTTATTATACACTGGGTAAGTTAGTGAACGTGGCTGGCATTTCTTGTTCTCTGTGCCTAGAAACTAGTGTGCTTGGGGGGAAGGGTATATGTAGCTCAGCAGTAGAGAGAATGCGGGCTTAGCATGCAGGAGTTCGTGGGGTCAGTATCCAGTTCCTCCAAGAAACGAGTGTGATACGGGTAAGGGAGGAAGGAATGAAGGCGCAAAGATTTTGTTTCGCTTCAGCAGTGTCTTCACAGGAAAGCTTAATCCTCCATCCTTTTCTGTGGTTTTTAGCCGACGCGGGACCTGGCGCGGCTCCGGTGTGGCCCGGCAGCGCCCGCCCGCCTGCGGCGGCCCCGGAGGCCCAGGTAAGTGGGGTGGTCATGCTCTGTTGGACCTCGTCCTGGGAAAGGTGATCTTCCCGTTCTCCCGGCAGCCGTTCCTGGCCTCGTCTGCAGACTGTGTGTCCTGTGACGGGTCTGGCGTGGCGTGTCGCTGCCTTTTTCAGACTCAAAACTCTTGCCCAGGAGCCAGTGGGCTGCTTCTCCCGGGAGCCCGTCGCCTTGGCTGGTGCCTGCAGGAGCCATGAGGGAGTGCTTAGGAGCCGGGGCCCGCAGACTTTGACTGTGGGTTTCTCGAAACAGCGTGAGGAGGGTGAGCCCTCGCTCCACACTGACTTCTCCTGGCTCGGCTGACTCCTTCCTGACCTCCTGCACCTGGGGTTGCTCCTGGGTCACTGAGACGGATTTCTGTGTCGTCGTTCTTTTGACTGGTTTCCCGGCTCAGGCCAGGTGATTCTCCTGTTTAGAATGTCCATTCAGATCCTGGTAACTGGAAAAGGGGCAAAGCCCTCCCTCCAGCTTTGTACGGTGTGCTTTGTGCAACTTTGAGTCTTCCTGGGTGTGGTAAACGTCTCAGCCCGTCACTGTCTTTTCTCGGGAGGTAAGTGTGTCTTGGCCGCTGCCTCCAGTTGTCCTCTGAGCAGAAAAGCCTGGTTCTCGGAGATGGTGCGTTTGTAGTAGGGAATAGAGGCTGGAAGGGAAAGAGCCCGCCGTGAAAATGCCTCCTTCCCTGCGGGGGAATTCCGATGCGCCCCAGAGTGCGTAAGTTGTGTTTGTCCCCCACCCTGCGCCGGGTCGGGCCTGCCCTGGAAGCTGTCACAGCTGCTCGTCGGTCTCATTACACACAGTTTGGTTTTGCGCACGAGCTGATACAGTCCGTTTGCTGTCAGGTGTGGGGTTGAGACTCCCCACGTCACTCTACCCTAGCACGCAGGTAGGGTGCGTACCGTAGAGAACGTAAAATCCAGACGTCCCTGAGGATAGGGATGATTGTAGCGGAGCCTGAGTCCCTTCTGAGGACAGCCTTGTCCCCTCAGGAGCCCTTGGCCAGCTCTGCTGCAGGACTCCGGGATGCCCAGCTCCCCAGGGCTCTTTGCGCCCAGGGGCAGCCCTGCGGGGCAGAGGAGGACCCTTTGTGTGGAGGGGGCAGAGAGGGCCTGGCAGTGTCCTGCAGGAAGAGCCCTTCAGACAGAGCGGTAACCGTGGTGCAGCTCTGCTTGCTCGTGTGGAGAATGAGCTCTTCACGTCCGTCCCGTCTCAATGTTACTTGTCCGGGCCGGGCAAGCTTGCGTGGAGCTGGTGAAGGTGGCCGGGAGGGCCGCCCCGTCCAGAGCGGCTGGCTGTTGGGAAGGCGCTAGTTTGCCCGTGTGCTGGAAGCTCGGTGTGCAGCCTCTCGGGAAGGAGGACCCTTGGCTTCCTCCACTAGGAGACAGCAGCGGCGGCGACATGCGGCGTCAGGGTCGTATCCCCGTGTCCCCCTGTGCGGCCCAGGTTGCAGGCAGGCCCCAGAGGGCTGGGAGGAGCGTGTGGCACCATGCTGCTCTCTGGGCACCCGGTGGAGGGGAGGGTGCCCGGTGCCGACGGCTGCTGCGTTGGGGTTCGGCTCTTGTCGGTGTTGGCGCATTTGTCTTTCATCCAACCCAGCCCTCCCTTCTGTCCTGCAGGTCACCCCGTGGGCCGGAGGGCCCCAACCTTTCCGAGGACCAGCCTGCGTGGCCTGCCCCGGGTGCGGCCCGTCGTCGCCCAGCTGGGCACCTGCACCTGTTCCCCCTTGGTGCCCTGTGCAACCTCGCCTCCCACCGCCAGCTGCTCCGCTCGGTAAGAGGAAAGCATAGTCCTCTTTTGCTTCCTTGAGTCACTGCAGAAGAAGGGCAGATCGCTCTCCGGGTCTTCCCCGTGCACGGGCGGTCGTGACTGGGCTCACGGCCGTGTCCCTCTGGTCCATTAGCAGACGCACTTGATGGACCGCGTCATCCCGTCCTGCCCTGGGGAGGGAGGTGTCTGTTGTAGAGGAAAGAGTGTCCTCTGACCGAGGGCAGACGTGTCGATTCTGCACACGGACCGTCAACAGACACCACGTTCCGGGCTCCCTGGAGGACAAGCCCGCCCCTGTCACAGTGTGCAGCGAGTGGAGCCCTGAACTTCCACAGCCGATGATCGGTTATGGAAGAAACACCCGAACCCGGGGCCTGTGGTCTCTTCAGTTAAAGGTCCTGAGACCTGTCTCCCACTCGGTCTGATTTGAGACTTAGTGTGTTACGGGGAAGAAGGCCTCAAAGATCTTTTGCGCTTCAGCAAACTAACATGTTTTGTGAGGCAGTGAACCGTGAAAGAGTGTTTTGTATTTTATTTTATCTATGCCGAGAAGCTAGTTGACTCGTGGAAGGTCATAGGTTAGTGGTAAATAGAATGCTTGCTTAGCATGCCGAAATCCGTGTGCTCATTCCCGGTACCTCCATTTAAAAACAGAAGAAAAGAAAAAACAAAAACAAGAGCAAACTTCAAATGTTAGAAATACATAGTGCGCAAACCCAACTTCCATATCCATTCTTTTTACGTGTTTTCCTCTTACTACTTGGTTTGAAATATATCCCAACCGTGACTTCTGAAAAAAATGCTCTAACTCTTTGAAAGTCTTTTCTGCCACTTTTGTTTTGACACATCCACGAACGGAGATAGACGCACATGGTGGTTTTAATATACATTCGTGAATATTCTCACTAATGTACCTGTAACTACATTTTACAGATGGCGTGTCAGTACGCCACTTTACAGAAGAGAGAGGAAGGGAATCTTCCTGGGATGAGGTACAGTCTCTTGTTGTTAATGTCCTTGTGTGACTATATAAGTACCAGGGGATTCAGAGACATAAACCGGGGGTTGGTGTGAGTGTGCATTTTCACGTTTGCATCTGCTGCTGAGAATTTGTGACTTATGCTTTTAACTTACAGTTTAGGATGTGATTCTGTGCTTAATGCCGTAGGACTGGATAAAGCACTTGTGTTCATTTTCCAGACTCACCTAGTGAAACCAGTGTCTGTATGGGCATTCTTTTTTTCAGGGTCTTTCCCTTACAGTTTATTAGAGGATATTGAAAAGAAATACATCCCTGGGAAAGTTAGGTGCATCTTGGAGTTGGTTCTTGTTTTAGCCGTCCTCACTTGGAATTTATTAAGTGATGTATCATTTTCAAGGCAGCATGTTTTGTCTTCCCATTCCACCGCCAGTAACAGTGGTCTACTTTCCTTAATGCCTTACGCTGATTCCCACCTGCTCCTTTTACTCAGGCTGCCCTTCCCCAAAGCCCCTCCACATCCCCCCCTGCGCTGGAACTCTCTTTTACGAAACAGTGCGGTCTTCCCAGCATTCCCTGAGCTATCCACGTGCAGCGGACTCTCCTGTCCTTTGTGGCGTTACTGTACCCGTTCACCTCAGTTGTAGAGCTGTTGAAACTTTTCTGTGCTGATTTGTTTTCATGGATCCTGTGCCTCTGGCAGAACAGAGAGGAGAATCTGCCTTTTATTTGTACCGCCAGCTTCTCCCAGGATAGGGCTTATGTTCTGATAGCTTCGGTAAATAACTGTTGTCTACCTGACTGACTAAGCGTATGCACATGATCTGAAGTTCGGTTCCTGATTTATCTTGTTTTGTGTTCCTAGGAAGGGGCGACTAAGCCCGAAATTACAAAACCGGAGTACGCTACTGGGACTGTAGAAATGGCTCCACAGGAGCTGACGGATCATAAAACACTGACCTATACTGGTGGAGCACACGGATTTATTATACACTGGGTAAGTTAGTGAACGTGGCTGGCATTTCTTGTTCTCTGTGCCTAGAAACTAGTGTGCTCTGGGGGGAAGGGTATATGTAGCTCAGCAGTAGAGAGAATGCGGGCTTAGCATGCAGGAGTTCGTGTGGTCAGTATCCAGTTCCTCCAAGAAACGAGTGTGATACGTGTAAGGGAGGAAGGAAGGAAGGCGCAAAGGTTTTGTTTCGCTTCAGCAGTGTCTTCGCAGGAAAGCCTAATCCTCCATCCTTTCCTGTGGTTTTTAGACGACGCGGGACCTGGCGCGGCTCCGGTGTGGCCCGGCAGCGCCCGCCCGCCTGCGGCGGCCCCGGAGGCCCAGGTAAGTGGGGTGGTCATGCTCTGTTGGACCTCGTCCTGGGAAAGGTGATCTTCCCGTTCTCCCGGCAGCCGTTCCTGGCCTCGTCTGCAGACTGTGTGTCCTGTGACGGGTCTGGCGTGGCGTGTCGCTGCCTTTTTCAGACTCAAAACTCTTGCCCAGGAGCCAGTGGGCTGCTTCTCCCGGGAGCCCGTCGCCTTGGCTGGTGCCTGCAGGAGCCATGAGGGAGTGCTTAGGAGCCGGGGCCCGCAGACTTTGACTGTGGGTTTCTCGAAACAGCGTGAGGAGGGTGAGCCCTCGCTCCACACTGACTTCTCCTGGCTCGGCTGACTCCTTCCTGACCTCCTGCACCTGGGGTTGCTCCTGGGTCACTGAGACGGATTTCTGTGTCGTCGTTCTTTTGACTGGTTTCCCGGCTCAGGCCAGGTGATTCTCCTGTTTAGAATGTCCATTCAGATCCTGGTAACTGGAAAAGGGGCAAAGCCCTCCCTCCAGCTTTGTACGGTGTGCTTTGTGCAACTTTGAGTCTTCCTGGGTGTGGTAAACGTCACAGCCCGTCACTGTATTTTCTCGGGAGGTAAGTGTGTCTTGGCCGCTGCCTCCAGTTGTCCTCTGAGCAGAAAAGCCTGGTTCTCGGAGATGGTGCGTTTGTAGTAGGGAATAGAGGCTGGAAGGGAAAGAGCCCGCCGTGAAAATGCCTCCTTCCCTGCGGGGGAATTCCGATGCGCACCAGAGTGCGTATGTTGTGTTTGTCCCCCACCCTGCGCCGGGTCGGGCCTGCCCTGGAAGCTGTCAGAGCTGCTCGTCGGTCTCATGGCACACCGTTTGGTTTTGCGCACGAGCTGGTACAGTCCGTTTGCTGTCAGGTGTGGGGTTGAGACTCCCCACGTCACTCTACCCTAGCACGCAGGTCAGGTGCGTTCCGTAGCGAACGTAAAATCCAGACGTCCCTGAGGATAGGGATGATTGTAGCGGAGCCTGAGTCCCTTCTGAGGACAGCCTTGTCCCCTCAGGAGCCCTTGGCCAGCTCTGCTGCAGGACTCCGGGATGCCCAGCTCCCCAGGGCTCTTTGCGCCCAGGGGCAGCACTGCGGGGCAGAGGAGGACCCTTTGTGTGGAGGGGGCAGAGAGGGCCTGGCAGTGTCCTGCAGGAAGAGCCCTTCAGGCAGAGCGGTAACCGTGGTGCAGCTCTGCTTGCTCGTGTGGAGAATGAGCTCTTCACGTCCGTCCCGTCTCAATGTTACTTGTCCGCGACGGGCAAGCTTGCGTGGAGCTGGTGAAGGTGTCCTGGAGGGCCGCCCCGTCCAGAGAGGCTGGCTGTTGGGAAGGCGCTAGTTTGCCCGTGTGCTGGAAGCTCGGTGTGCAGCCTCTCGGGAAGGAGGACCCTTGGCTTCCTCCACTAGGAGACAGCAGCGGCGGCGACGTGCGGCGTCAGGGTCGTATCCCCGTGTCCCCCTGTGCGGCCCAGGCTGCAGGCAGGCCCCAGAGGGCTTGGAGGAGCGTGTGGCACCATGCTGCTCTCTGGGCAACCGGTGGAGGGGAGGGTGTCCGGTGCCGACGGCTGCTGCGTTGGGTTTCGGCTCTTGTCGGTGTTGGCGCATTTGTCTGTCATCCAACCCAGCCCTCCCTTCTGTCCTGCAGGTCACCCCGTGGGTCGGAGGGCCCCAACTTTCCGAGGACCAGCCTGCGTGGCCTGCCCCTGGTGCGGACCGTCGTCGCCCAGCTGGGCACCTGCACCTGTTCCCCCTTGGTGCCCTGTGCATCCTCGCCTCCCACCGCCAGCTACTCCGCTCGGTAAGAGGAAAGCATAGTCCTCTGTTGCTTCCTTGAGTCACTGCCGAATAAGGGCAGATCGCTCTCCGGGGCTTCCTCGTGCACTGGCGGTCGTGACTGGGCTCACTGCCGTGTCCCTCTGGTCCATTAGCAGACGCACTTGATGGACCGCGTCATCCCGACCTGCCCTGGGGAGGGAGGTGTCTGTTGTAGAGGAAAGAGTGTCCTCTGACCGAGGGCAGACGTGTCGATTCTGCACACGGACCGTCAACAGACACCACGTTCCGGGCTCCCTGGAGGACAAGCCCGCCCCTGTCACAGTGTGCAGCGTGTGGAGCCCTGAACTTCCACAGCCGATGATCGGTTATGGAAGAAACACCCGAACCCGGGGCCTGTGGTCTCTTCAGTTAAAAGTCCTGAGACCTGTCTCCCACTCGGTCTGCTATGAGACTTAGTGTGTTACGCGGAAAGAGGCTTAAAAGATCTTTTGCGCTTCAGCAAACTAACATGCTTTGTAAGGCAGTGAACCGTGAAAGAGTGTTTTGTATTTTATTTTATCTATGCCGAGAAGCTAGTTGACTCGGGGAAGGACATAGGTTAGTGGTAAATAGAATGCTTGCTTAGCATGCCGAAATCCGTGTGCTCATTCCCGGTACCTCCATTTAAAAACAGAAGAAAAGAAAAAACAAAAACAAGAGCAAACTTCAAATGTTAGAAATACATAGTGCGCAAACCCAACTTCCATATCCATTCTTTTTACGTGTTTTCCTCTTACTACTTGGTTTGAAATATATCCCAACCGTGACTTAAGCATTTTTTTCAGAAAATGCTCTAACTCTTTGAAAGTCTTTTCTGCCACTTTTGTTTTGACACATCCACGAACGGAGATAGACGCACATGGTGGTTTTAATATACATTCGTGAATATTCTCATTAATGTACCTGTAACTACATTTTACAGATGGCGTGTCAGTGCGCCACTTTACAGAAGAGAGAGGAAGGGAATCTTCCTGGGATGAGGTACAGTCTCTTGTTGTTAATGTCCTTGTGTGACTATATAAGTACCAGGGGATTCAGAGACATAAACCGGGGGTTGGTGTGAGTGTGCATTTTCACGTTTGCATCTGCTGCTGAGAATTTGTGACTTATGCTTTTAACTTACAGTTTAGGATGTGATTCTGTGCTTAATGCCGTAGGACTGGATAATGCACTTGTGTTCATTTTCCAGACTCACCTAGTGAAACCAGTGTCTGTATGGGCATTCTTTTTTTCAGGGTCTTTCCCTTACAGTTTATTAGAGGATATTGAAAAGAAATACATCCCTGGGAAAGTTAGGTGCATCTTGGAGTTGGTTCTTGTTTTAGCCGTCCTCACTTGGAATTTATTAAGTGATGTATCATTTTCAAGGCAGCATGTTTTGTCTTCCCATTCCACCGCCAGTAACAGTGGTCTAGTTTCCTTAATGCCTTACGCTGATTCCCACCTGCTCCTTTTACTCAGGCTGCCCTTCCCCAAAGCCCCTCCACATCCCCCCCTGCGCTGGAACTCTCTTTTACGAAACAGTGCGGTCTTCCCAGCATTCCCTGAGCTATCCACGTGCAGCGGACTCTCCTGTCCTTTGTGGCGTTACTGTACCCGTTCACCTCAGTTGTAGAGCTGTTGAAACTTTTCTGTGCTGATTTGTTTTCATGGATCCTGTGCCTCTGGCAGAACAGAGAGGAGAATCTGCCTTTTATTTGTACCGCCAGCTTCTCCCAGGATAGGGCTTATGTTCTGATAGCTTCGGTAAATAACTGTTGTCTACCTGACTGACTAAGCGTATGCACATGATCTGAAGTTCGGTTCCTGATTTATCTTGTTTTGTGTTCCTAGGAAGGGGCGACTAAGCCCGAAATTACAAAACCGGAGTACGCTACTGGGACTGTAGAAATGGCTCCGCAGGAGCTGACGGATCATAAAACACTGACCTCTACTGGTGGAGCACACGGAGTTTATTATACACTGGGTAGGTTAGTGAACGTGGCTGGCATTTCTTGTTCTCTGTGCCTAGAAACTAGTGTGCTTGGGGGGAAGGGTATATGTAGCTCAGCAGTAGAGAGAATGCGGGCTTAGCATGCAGGAGTTCGTGGGGTCAGTATCCAGTTCCTCCAAGAAACGAGTGTGATACGGGTAAGGGAGGAAGGAATGAAGGCGCAAAGATTTTGTTTCGCTTCAGCAGTGTCTTCACAGGAAAGCTTAATCCTCCATCCTTTTCTGTGGTTTTTAGCCGACGCGGGACCTGGCGCGGCTCCGGTGTGGCCCGGCAGCGCCCGCCCGCCTGCGGCGGCCCCGGAGGCCCAGGTAAGTGGGGTGGTCATGCTCTGTTGGACCTCGTCCTGGGAAAGGTGATCTTCCCGTTCTCCCGGCAGCCGTTCCTGGCCTCGTCTGCAGACTGTGTGTCCTGTGACGGGTCTGGCGTGGCGTGTCGCTGCCTTTTTCAGACTCAAAACTCTTGCCCAGGAGCCAGTGGGCTGCTTCTCCCGGGAGCCCGTCGCCTTGGCTGGTGCCTGCAGGAGCCATGAGGGAGTGCTTAGGAGCCGGGGCCCGCAGACTTTGACTGTGGGTTTCTCGAAACAGCGTGAGGAGGGTGAGCCCTCGCTCCACACTGACTTCTCCTGGCTCGGCTGACTCCTTCCTGACCTCCTGCACCTGGGGTTGCTCCTGGGTCACTGAGACGGATTTCTGTGTCGTCGTTCTTTTGACTGGTTTCCCGGCTCAGGCCAGGTGATTCTCCTGTTTAGAATGTCCATTCAGATCCTGGTAACTGGAAAAGGGGCAAAGCCCTCCCTCCAGCTTTGTACGGTGTGCTTTGTGCAACTTTGAGTCTTCCTGGGTGTGGTAAACGTCACAGCCCGTCACTGTCTTTTCTCGGGAGGTAAGTGTGTCTTGGCCGCTGCCTCCAGTTGTCCTCTGAGCAGAAAAGCCTGGTTCTCGGAGATGGTGCGTTTGTAGTAGGGAATAGAGGCTGGAAGGGAAAGAGCCCGCCGTGAAAATGCCTCCTTCCCTGCGGGGGAATTCCGATGCGCCCCAGAGTGCGTACGTTGTGTTTGTCCCCCACCCTGCGCCGGGTCGGGCCTGCCCTGGAAGCTGTCAGAGCTGCTCGTCGGTCTCATGGCACACCGTTTGGTTTTGCGCACGAGCTGGTACAGTCCGTTTGCTGTCAGGTGTGGGGTTGAGACTCCCCACGTCACTCTAACCTAGCACGGAGGTAGGGTGCGTACAGTAGAGAACGTAAAATCCAGACGTCCCTGAGGATAGGGATGATTGTAGCGGAGCCTAAGTCCCTTCTGAGGACAGCCTTGTCCCCTCAGGAGCCCTTGGCCAGCTCTGCTGCAGGACTCCGGGATGCCCAGCTCCCCAGGGCTCTTTGCGCCCAGGGGCAGCCCTGCGGGGCAGAGGAGGACCCTTTGTGTGGAGGGGGCAGAGAGGGCCTGGCAGTGTCCTGCAGGAAGAGCCCTTCAGGCAGAGCGGTAACCGTGGTGCAGCTCTGCTTGCTCGTGTGGAGAATGAGCTCTTCACGTCCGTCCCGTCTCAATGTTACTTGTCCGCGCCGGGCAAGCTTGTGTGGAGCTGGTGAAGGTGGCCGGGAGGGCCGCCCCGTCCAGAGCGGCTGGCTGTTGGGAAGGCGCTAGTTTGCCCGTGTGCTGGAAGCTCGGTGTGCAGCCTCTCGGGAAGGAGGACCCTTGGCTTCCTCCACTAGGAGACAGCAGCGGCGGCGACGTGCGGCGTCAGGGGCGTATCCCCGTGTCCCCCTGTGCGGCCCAGGCTGCAGGCAGGCCCCAGAGGGCTGGGAGGAGCGTGTGGCACCATGCTGCTCTCTGGGCACCCGGTGGAGAGGAGGGTGCCCGGTGCCGACGGCTGCTGCGTTGGGGTTCGGCTCTTGTCGGTGTTGGCGCATTTGTCTTTCATCCAACCCAGCCCTCCCTTCTGTCCTGCAGGTCACCCTGTGGGCCGGAGGGCCCCAACCTTTCCGAGGACCAGCCTGCGTGGCCTGCCCCGGGTGCGGCATGTCGTCGCCCAGCTGGGCACCTGCACGTGTTCCCCCTTGGTGCCCTGTGCAACCTCGCCTCCCACCGCCAGCTGCTCCGCTCGGTAAGAGGAAAGCATAGTCCTCTTTTGCTTCCTTGAGTCACTGCAGAAGAAGGGCAGATCGCTCTCCGGGTCTTCCCCGTGCACGGGCGGTCGTGACTGGGCTCACGGCCGTGTCCCTCTGGTCCATTAGCAGACGCACTTGATGGACCGCGTCATCCCGTCCTGCCCTGGGGAGGGAGGTGTCTGTTGTTGAGGAAAGAGTGTCCTCTGACCGAGGGCAGACGTGTCGATTCTGCACACGGACCGTCAACAGACACCACGTTCCGGGCTCCCTGGAGGACAAGCCCGCCCCTGTCACAGTGTGCAGCGAGTGGAGCCCTGAACTTCCACAGCCGATGATCGGTTATGGAAGAAACACCCGAACCCTGGGCCTGTGGTCTCTTCAGTTAAAGGTCCTGAGTCCTGTCTCCCACTCGGTCTGATTTGAGACTTAGTGTGTTACGGGGAAGAAGGCCTCAAAGATCTTTTGCGCTTCAGCAAACTAACATGTTTTGTGAGGCAGTGAACCGTGAAAGAGTGTTTTGTATTTTATTTTATCTATGCCGAGAAGCTAGTTGACTCGTGCAAGGTCATAGGTTAGTGGTAAATAGAATGCTTGCTTAGCATGCCGAAATCCATGTGCTCATTCCTGGTACCTCAATTTAAAAACAGAAGAAAAGAAAAAACAAAAACAAGAGCAAACTTCAAATGTTAGAAATACATAGTGCGCAAACCCAACTTCCATATCCATTCTTTTTACGTGTTTTCCTCTTACTACTTGGTTTGAAATATATCCCAACCGTGACTTAAGCATTTTTTTCAGAAAATGCTCTAACTCTTTGAAAGTCTTTTCTGCCACTTTTGTTTTGACACATCCACGAACGGAGATAGACGCACATGGTGGTTTTAATATACATTCGTGAATATTCTCATTAATGTACCTGTAACTACATTTTACAGATGGCGTGTCAGTGCGCCACTTTACAGAAGAGAGAGGAAGGGAATCTTCCTGGGATGAGGTACAGTCTCTTGTTGTTAATGTCCTTGTGTGACTATATAAGTACCAGGGGATTCAGAGACATAAACCGGGGGTTGGTGTGAGTGTGCATTTTCACGTTTGCATCTGCTGCTGAGAATTTGTGACTTATGCTTTTAACTTACAGTTTAGGATGTGATTCTGTGCTTAATGCCGTAGGACTGGATAATGCACTTGTGTTCATTTTCCAGACTCACCTAGTGAAACCAGTGTCTGTATGGGCATTCTTTTTTTCAGGGTCTTTCCCTTACAGTTTATTAGAGGATATTGAAAAGAAATACATCCCTGGGAAAGTTAGGTGCATCTTGGAGTTGGTTCTTGTTTTAGCCGTCCTCACTTGGAATTTATTAAGTGATGTATCATTTTCAAGGCAGCATGTTTTGTCTTCCCATTCCACCGCCAGTAACAGTGGTCTAGTTTCCTTAATGCCTTACGCTGATTCCCACCTGCTCCTTTTACTCAGGCTGCCCTTCCCCAAAGCCCCTCCACATCCCCCCCTGCGCTGGAACTCTCTTTTACGAAACAGTGCGGTCTTCCCAGCATTCCCTGAGCTATCCACGTGCTGCGGACTCTCCTGTCCTTTGTGGCGTTACTGTACCCGTTCACCTCAGTTGTAGAGCTGTTGAAACTTTTCTGTGCTGATTTGTTTTCATGGATCCTGTGCCTCTGGCAGAACAGAGAGGAGAATCTGCCTTTTATTTGTACCGCCAGCTTCTCCCAGGATAGGGCTTATGTTCTGATAGCTTCGGTAAATAACTGTTGTCTACCTGACTGACTAAGCGTATGCACATGATCTGAAGTTCGGTTCCTGATTTATCTTGTTTTGTGTTCCTAGGAAGGGGCGACTAAGCCCGAAATTACAAAACCGGAGTACGCTACTGGGACTGTAGAAATGGCTCCGCAGGAGCTGACGGATCATAAAACACTGACCTCTACTGGTGGAGCACACGGAGTTTATTATACACTGGGTAGGTTAGTGAACGTGGCTGGCATTTCTTGTTCTCTGTGCCTAGAAACTAGTGTGCTTGGGGGGAAGGGTATATGTAGCTCAGCAGTAGAGAGAATGCGGGCTTAGCATGCAGGAGTTCGTGGGGTCAGTATCCAGTTCCTCCAAGAAACGAGTGTGATACGGGTAAGGGAGGAAGGAATGAAGGCGCAAAGATTTTGTTTCGCTTCAGCAGTGTCTTCACAGGAAAGCTTAATCCTCCATCCTTTTCTGTGGTTTTTAGCCGACGCGGGACCTGGCGCGGCTCCGGTGTGGCCCGGCAGCGCCCGCCCGCCTGCGGCGGCCCCGGAGGCCCAGGTAAGTGGGGTGGTCATGCTCTGTTGGACCTCGTCCTGGGAAAGGTGATCTTCCCGTTCTCCCGGCAGCCGTTCCTGGCCTCGTCTGCAGACTGTGTGTCCTGTGACGGGTCTGGCGTGGCGTGTCGCTGCCTTTTTCAGACTCAAAACTCTTGCCCAGGAGCCAGTGGGCTGCTTCTCCCGGGAGCCCGTCGCCTTGGCTGGTGCCTGCAGGAGCCATGAGGGAGTGCTTAGGAGCCGGGGCCCGCAGACTTTGACTGTGGGTTTCTCGAAACAGCGTGAGGAGGGTGAGCCCTCGCTCCACACTGACTTCTCCTGGCTCGGCTGACTCCTTCCTGACCTCCTGCACCTGGGGTTGCTCCTGGGTCACTGAGACGGATTTCTGTGTCGTCGTTCTTTTGACTGGTTTCCCGGCTCAGGCCAGGTGATTCTCCTGTTTAGAATGTCCATTCAGATCCTGGTAACTGGAAAAGGGGCAAAGCCCTCCCTCCAGCTTTGTACGGTGTGCTTTGTGCAACTTTGAGTCTTCCTGGGTGTGGTAAACGTCACAGCCCGTCACTGTCTTTTCTCGGGAGGTAAGTGTGTCTTGGCCGCTGCCTCCAGTTGTCCTCTGAGCAGAAAAGCCTGGTTCTCGGAGATGGTGCGTTTGTAGTAGGGAATAGAGGCTGGAAGGGAAAGAGCCCGCCGTGAAAATGCCTCCTTCCCTGCGGGGGAATTCCGATGCGCCCCAGAGTGCGTACGTTGTGTTTGTCCCCCACCCTGCGCCGGGTCGGGCCTGCCCTGGAAGCTGTCAGAGCTGCTCGTCGGTCTCATGGCACACCGTTTGGTTTTGCGCACGAGCTGGTACAGTCCGTTTGCTGTCAGGTGTGGGGTTGAGACTCCCCACGTCACTCTAACCTAGCACGCAGGTAGGGTGCGTACCGTAGAGAACGTAAAATCCAGACGTCCCTGAGGATAGGGATGATTGTAGCCGAGCCTAAGTCCCTTCTGAGGACAGCCTTGTCCCCTCAGGAGCCCTTGGCCAGCTCTGCTGCAGGACTCCGGGATGCCCAGCTCCCCAGGGCTCTTTGCGCCCAGGGGCAGCCCTGCGGGGCAGAGGAGGACCCTTTGTGTGGAGGGGGCAGAGAGGGCCTGGCAGTGTCCTGCAGGAAGAGCCCTTCAGGCAGAGCGGTAACCGTGGTGCAGCTCTGCTTGCTCGTGTGGAGAATGAGCTCTTCACGTCCGTCCCGTCTCAATGTTACTTGTCCGCGCCGGGCAAGCTTGCGTGGAGCTGGTGAAGGTGGCCGGGAGGGCCGCCCCGTCCAGAGCGGCTGGCTGTTGGGAAGGCGCTAGTTTGCCCGTGTGCTGGAAGCTCGGTGTGCAGCCTCTCGGGAAGGAGGACCCTTGGCTTCCTCCACTAGGAGACAGCAGCGGCGGCGACGTGCGGCGTCAGGGTCGTATCCCCGTGTCCCCCTGTGCGGCCCAGGCTGCAGGCAGGCCCCAGAGGGCTGGGAGGAGCGTGTGGCACCATGATGCTCTCTGGGCACCCGGTGGAGGGGAGGGTGCCCGGTGCCGACGGCTGCTGCGTTGGGGTTCGGCTCTTGTCGGTGTTGGCGCATTTGTCTTTCATCCAACCCAGCCCTCCCTTCTGTCCTGCAGGTCACCCCGTGGGCCGGAGGGCCCCAACCTTTCCGAGGACCAGCCTGCGTGGCCTGCCCCGGGTGCGGCCCTTCGTCGCCCAGCTGGGCACCTGCACCTGTTCCCCCTTGGTGCCCTGTGCAACCTCGCCTCCCACCGCCAGCTGCTCCGCTCGGTAAGAGGAAAGCATAGTCCTCTTTTGCTTCCTTGAGTCACTGCAGAAGAAGGGCAGATCGCTCTCCGGGGCTTCCCCGTGCACGGGCGGTCGTGACTGGGCTCACGGCCGTGTCCCTCTGGTCCATTAGCAGACGCACTTGATGGACCGCGTCATCCCGTCCTGCCCTGGGGAGGGAGGTGTCTGTTGTAGAGGAAAGAGTGTCCTCTGACCGAGGGCAGACGTGTCGATTCTGCACACGGACCGTCAACAGACACCACGTTCCGGGCTACCTGGAGGACAAGCCCGCCCCTGTCACTGTGTGCAGCGAGTGGAGCACTGAACTTCCACAGCCGATGATCGGTTATGGAAGAAACACCCGAACCCGGGGCCTGTGGTCTCTTCAGTCAAGGGTCCTGAGACCTGTCTCCCACTCGGTCTGATTTGAGACTTAGTGTGTTACGGGGAAGAAGGCCTCAAAGATCTTTTGCGCTTCAGCAAACTAACATGTTTTGTGAGGCAGTGAACCGTGAAAGAGTGTTTTGTATTTTATTTTATCTATGCCGAGAAGCTAGTTGACTCGGGGAAGGTCATAGGTTAGTGGTAAATAGAATGCTTGCTTAGCATGCCGAAATCCGTGTGCTCATTCCCGGTACCTCCATTTAAAAACAGAAGAAAAGAAAAAACAAAAACAAGAGCAAACTTCAAATGTTAGAAATACATAGTGCGCAAACCCAACTTCCATATCCATTCTTTTTACGTGTTTTCCTCTTACTACTTGGTTTGAAATATATCCCAACCGTGACTTAAGCATTTTTTTCAGAAAATGCTCTAACTCTTTGAAAGTCTTTTCTGCCACTTTTGTTTTGACACATCCACGAACGGAGATAGACGCACATGGTGGTTTTAATATACATTCGTGAATATTCTCATTAATGTATCTGTAACTACATTTTACAGATGGCGTGTCAGTGCGCCACTTTACAGAAGAGAGAGGAAGGGAATCTTCCTGGGATGAGGTACAGTCTCTTGTTGTTAATGTCCTTGTGTGACTATATAAGTACCAGGGGATTCAGAGACATAAACCGGGGGTTGGTGTGAGTGTGCATTTTCACGTTTGCATCTGCTGCTGAGAATTTGTGACTTATGCTTTTAACTTACAGTTTAGGATGTGATTCTGTGCTTAATGCCGTAGGACTGGATAATGCACTTGTGTTCATTTTCCAGACTCACCTAGTGAAACCAGTGTCTGTATGGGCATTCTTTTTTTCAGGGTCTTTCCCTTACAGTTTATTAGAGGATATTGAAAAGAAATACATCCCTGGGAATGTTAGGTGCATCTTGGAGTTGGTTCTTGTTTTAGCCGTCCTCACTTGGAATTTATTAAGTGATGTATCATTTTCAAGGCAGCATGTTTTGTCTTCCCATTCCACCGCCAGTAACAGTGGTCTAGTTTCCTTAATGCCTTACGCTGTTTCCCACCTGCTCGTTTTACTCAGGCTGCCCTTCCCCAAAGCCCCTCCACATCCCCCCTCTGCGCTGGAACTCTCTTTCACGAAACAGTGCGTTCTTCCCAGCATTCCCTGAGCTATCCACGTGCTGCGGACTCTCCTGTCCTTTGTGGCGTTACTGTACCCGTTCACCTCAGTTGTAGAGCTGTTGAAACTTTTCTGTGCTGATTTGTTTTCATGGATCCTGTGCCTCTGGCAGAACAGAGAGGAGAATCTGCCTTTTATTTGTACCGCCAGCTTCTCCCAGGATAGGGCTTATGTTCTGATAGCTTCGGTAAATAACTGTTGTCTACCTGACTGACTAAGCGTATGCACATGATCTGAAGTTCGGTTCCTGATTTATCTTGTTTTGTGTTCCTAGGAAGGGGTGACTAATCCCGAAATTACAAAACCGGAGTACGCTACTGGGACTGTAGAAATGGCTCCGCAGGAGCTGACGGATCATAAAACACTGACCTCTACTGGTGGAGCACACGGAGTTTATTATACACTGGGTAGGTTAGTGAACGTGGCTGGCATTTCTTGTTCTCTGTGCCTAGAAACTAGTGTGCTTGGGGGGAAGGGTATATGTAGCTCAGCAGTAGAGAGAATGCGGGCTTAGCATGCAGGAGTTCGTGGGGTCAGTATCCAGTTCCACCAAGAAACGAGTGTGATACGGGTAAGGGAGGAAGGAAGGAAGGCGCAAAGATTTTGTTTCGCTTCAGCAGTGTCTTCACAGGAAAGCTTAATCCTCCATCCTTTTCTGTGGTTTTTAGCCGACGCGGGACCTGGCGCGGCTCCGGTGTGGCCCGGCAGCGCCCGCCCGCCTGCGGCGGCCCCGGAGGCCCAGGTAAGTGGGGTGGTCATGCTCTGTTGGACCTCGTCCTGGGAAAGGTGATCTTCCCGTTCTCCCGGCAGCCGTTCCTGGCCTCGTCTGCAGACTGTGTGTCCTGTGACGGGTCTGGCGTGGCGTGTCGCTGCCTTTTTCAGACTCAAAACTCTTGCCCAGGAGCCAGTGGGCTGCTTCTCCCGGGAGCCCGTCGCCTTGGCTGGTGCCTGCAGGAGCCATGAGGGAGTGCTTAGGAGCCGGGGCCCGCAGACTTTGACTGTGGGTTTCTCGAAACAGCGTGAGGAGGGTGAGCCCTCGCTCCACACTGACTTCTCCTGGCTCGGCTGACTCCTTCCTGACCTCCTGCACCTGGGGTTGCTCCTGGGTCACTGAGACGGATTTCTGTGTCGTCGTTCTTTTGACTGGTTTCCCGGCTCAGGCCAGGTGATTCTCCTGTTTAGAATGTCCATTCAGATCCTGGTAACTGGAAAAGGGGCAAAGCCCTCCCTCCAGCTTTGTACGGTGTGCTTTGTGCAACTTTGAGTCTTCCTGGGTGTGGTAAACGTCACAGCCCGTCACTGTCTTTTCTCGGGAGGTAAGTGTGTCTTGGCCGCTGCCTCCAGTTGTCCTCTGAGCAGAAAAGCCTGGTTCTCGGAGATGGTGCGTTTGGAGTAGGGAATAGAGGCTGGAAGGGAAAGAGCCCGCCGTGAAAATGCCTCCTTCCCTGCGGGGGAATTCCGATGCGCCCCAGAGTGCGTACGTTGTGTTTGTCCCCCACCCTGCGCCGGGTCGGGCCTGCCCTGGAAGCTGTCAGAGCTGCTCGTCGGTCTCATGGCACACCGTTTGGTTTTGCGCACGAGCTGGTACAGTCCGTTTGCTGTCAGGTGTGGGGTTGAGACTCCCCACGTCACTCTAACCTAGCACGCAGGTAGGGTGCGTACCGTAGAGAACGTAAATTCCAGACGTCCCTGAGGATAGGGATGATTGTAGCGGAGCCTAAGTCCCTTCTGAGGACAGCCTTGTCCCCTCAGGAGCCCTTGGCCAGCTCTGCTGCAGGACTCCGGGATGCCCAGCTCCCCAGGGCTCTTTGCGCCCAGGGGCAGCACTGCGGGGCAGAGGAGGACCCTTTGTGTGGAGGGGGCAGAGAGGGCCTGGCAGTGTCCTGCAGGAAGAGCCCTTCAGGCAGAGCGGTAACCGTGGTGCAGCTCTGCTTGCTCGTGTGGAGAATGAGCTCTTCACGTCCGTCCCTTCTCAATGTTACTTGTCCGCGCCGGGCAAGCTTGCGTGGAGCTGGTGAAGGTGGCCGGGAGGGCCGCCCCGTCCAGAGCGGCTGGCTGTTGGGAAGGCGCTAGTTTGCCCGTGTGCTGGAAGCTCGGTGTGCAGCCTCTCGGGAAGGAGGACCCTTGGCTTCCTCCACTAGGAGACAGCAGCGGCGGCGACATGCGGCGTCAGGGTCGTATCCCCGTGTCCCCCTGTGCGGCCCAGGCTGCAGGCAGGCCCCAGAGGGCTGGGAGGAGCGTGTGGCACCATGCTGCTCTCTGGGCACCCGGTGGAGGGGAGGGTGCCCGGTGCCGACGGCTGCTGCGTTGGGGTTCGGCTCTTGTCGGTGTTGGCGCATTTGTCTTTCATCCAACCCAGCCCTCCCTTCTGTCCTGCAGGTCACCCCGTGGGCCGGAGGGCCCCAACCTTTCCGAGGACCAGCCTGCGTGGCCTGCCCCGGGTGCGGCCCGTCGTCGCCCAGCTGGGCACCTGCACCTGTTCCCCCTTGGTGCCCTGTGCAACCTCGCCTCCCACCGCCAGCTGCTCCGCTCGGTAAGAGGAAAGCATAGTCCTCTTTTGCTTCCTTGAGTCACTGCAGAAGAAGGGCAGATCGCTCTCCGGGTCTTCCCCGTGCACGGGCGGTCGTGACTGGGCTCACGGCCGTGTCCCTCTGGTCCCTTAACAGACGCAATTGATGAACCGCGTCATCCCGTCCTGCCCTGGGGAGGGAGGTGTCTGTTGTAGAGGAAAGAGTGTCCTCTGACCGAGGGCAGACGTGTCGATTCTGCACACGGACCGTCAACAGACACCACGTTCCGGGCTCCCTGGAGGACAAGCCCGCCCCTGTCACTGTGTGCAGCGAGTGGAGCCCTGAACTTCCACAGCCGATGATCGGTTATGGAAGAAACACCCGAACCCGGGGCCTGTGGTCTCTTCAGTTAAAGGTCCTGAGACCTGTCTCCCACTCGGTCTGATTTGAGACTTAGTGTGTTACGGGGAAGAAGGCCTCAAAGATCTTTTGCGCTTCAGCAAACTAACATGTTTTGTGAGGCAGTGAACCGTGAAAGAGTGTTTTGTATTTTATTTTATCTATGCCGAGAAGCTAGTTGACTCGTGGAAGGTCATAGGTTAGTGGTAAATAGAATGCTTGCTTAGCATGCCGAAATCCGTGTGCTCATTCCCGGTACCTCCATTTAAAAACAGAAGAAAAGAAAAAACAAAAACAAGAGCAAACTTCAAATGTTAGAAATACATAGTGCGCAAACCCAACTTCCATATCCATTCTTTTTACGTGTTTTCCTCTTACTACTTGGTTTGAAATATATCCCAACCGTGACTTAAGCATTTTTTTCAGAAAATGCTCTAACTCTTTGAAAGTCTTTTCTGCCACTTTTGTTTTGACACATCCACGAACGGAGATAGACGCACATGGTGGTTTTAATATACATTCGTGAATATTCTCATTAATGTACCTGTAACTACATTTTACAGATGGCGTGTCAGTGCGCCACTTTACAGAAGAGAGAGGAAGGGAATCTTCCTGGGATGAGGTACAGTCTCTTGTTGTTAATGTCCTTGTGTGACTATATAAGTACCAGGGGATTCAGAGACATAAACCGGGGGTTGGTGTGAGTGTGCATTTTCACGTTTGCATCTGCTGCTGAGAATTTGTGACTTATGCTTTTAACTTACAGTTTAGGATGTGATTCTGTGCTTAATGCCGTAGGACTGGATAATGCACTTGTGTTCATTTTCCAGACTCACCTAGTGAAACCAGTGTCTGTATGGGCATTCTTTTTTTCAGGGTCTTTCCCTTACAGTTTATTAGAGGATATTGAAAAGAAATACATCCCTGGGAAAGTTAGGTGCATCTTGGAGTTGGTTCTTGTTTTAGCCGTCCTCACTTGGAATTTATTAAGTGATGTATCATTTTCAAGGCAGCATGTTTTGTCTTCCCATTCCACCGCCAGTAACAGTGGTCTAGTTTCCTTAATGCCTTACGCTGATTCCCACCTGCTCCTTTTACTCAGGCTGCCCTTCCCCAAAGCCCCTCCACATCCCCCCCTGCGCTGGAACTCTCTTTTACGAAACAGTGCGGTCTTCCCAGCATTCCCTGAGCTATCCACGTGCTGCGGACTCTCCTGTCCTTTGTGGCGTTACTGTACCCGTTCACCTCAGTTGTAGAGCTGTTGAAACTTTTCTGTGCTGATTTGTTTTCATGGATCCTGTGCCTCTGGCAGAACAGAGAGGAGAATCTGCCTTTTATTTGTACCGCCAGCTTCTCCCAGGATAGGGCTTATGTTCTGATAGCTTCGGTAAATAACTGTTGTCTACCTGACTGACTAAGCGTATGCACATGATCTGAAGTTCGGTTCCTGATTTATCTTGTTTTGTGTTCCTAGGAAGGGGTGACTAATCCCGAAATTACAAAACCGGAGTACGCTACTGGGACTGTAGAAATGGCTCCGCAGGAGCTGACGGATCATAAAACACTGACCTCTACTGGTGGAGCACACGGAGTTTATTATACACTGGGTAGGTTAGTGAACGTGGCTGGCATTTCTTGTTCTCTGTGCCTAGAAACTAGTGTGCTTGGGGGGAAGGGTATATGTAGCTCAGCAGTAGAGAGAATGCGGGCTTAGCATGCAGGAGTTCGTGGGGTCAGTATCCAGTTCCTCCAAGAAACGAGTGTGATACGGGTAAGGGAGGAAGGAATGAAGGCGCAAAGATTTTGTTTCGCTTCAGCAGTGTCTTCACAGGAAAGCTTAATCCTCCATCCTTTTCTGTGGTTTTTAGCCGACGCGGGACCTGGCGCGGCTCCGGTGTGGCCCGGCAGCGCCCGCCCGCCTGCGGCGGCCCCGGAGGCCCAGGTAAGTGGGGTGGTCATGCTCTGTTGGACCTCGTCCTGGGAAAGGTGATCTTCCCGTTCTCCCGGCAGCCGTTCCTGGCCTCGTCTGCAGACTGTGTGTCCTGTGACGGGTCTGGCGTGGCGTGTCGCTGCCTTTTTCAGACTCAAAACTCTTGCCCAGGAGCCAGTGGGCTGCTTCTCCCGGGAGCCCGTCGCCTTGGCTGGTGCCTGCAGGAGCCATGAGGGAGTGCTTAGGAGCCGGGGCCCGCAGACTTTGACTGTGGGTTTCTCGAAACAGCGTGAGGAGGGTGAGCCCTCGCTCCACACTGACTTCTCCTGGCTCGGCTGACTCCTTCCTGACCTCCTGCACCTGGGGTTGCTCCTGGGTCACTGAGACGGATTTCTGTGTCGTCGTTCTTTTGACTGGTTTCCCGGCTCAGGCCAGGTGATTCTCCTGTTTAGAATGTCCATTCAGATCCTGGTAACTGGAAAAGGGGCAAAGCCCTCCCTCCAGCTTTGTACGGTGTGCTTTGTGCAACTTTGAGTCTTCCTGGGTGTGGTAAACGTCACAGCCCGTCACTGTCTTTTCTCGGGAGGTAAGTGTGACTTGGCCGCTGCCTCCAGTTGTCCTCTGAGCAGAAAAGCCTGGTTCTCGGAGATGGTGCGTTTGGAGTAGGGAATAGAGGCTGGAAGGGAAAGAGCCCGCCGTGAAAATGCCTCCTTCCCTGCGGGGGAATTCCGATGCGCCCCAGAGTGCGTACGTTGTGTATGTCCCCCACCCTGCGCCGGGTCGGGCCTGCCCTGGAAGCTGTCAGAGCTGCTCGTCGGTCTCATGGCACACCGTTTGGTTTTGCGCACGAGCTGGTACAGTCCGTTTGCTGTCAGGTGTGGGGTTGAGACTCCCCACGTCACTCTAACCTAGCACGCAGGTAGGGTGCGTACCGTAGAGAACGTAAAATCCAGACGTCCCTGAGGATAGGGATGATTGTAGCGGAGCCTAAGTCCCTTCTGAGGACAGCCTTGTCCCCTCAGGAGCCCTTGGCCAGCTCTGCTGCAGGACTCCGGGATGCCCAGCTCCCCAGGGCTCTTTGCGCCCAGGGGCAGCCCTGCGGGGCAGAGGAGGACCCTTTGTGTGGAGGGGGCAGAGAGGGCCTGGCAGTGTCCTGCAGGAAGAGCCCTTCAGGCAGAGCGGTAACCGTGGTGCAGCTCTGCTTGCTCGTGTGGAGAATGAGCTCTTCACGTCCGTCCCGTTTCAATGTTACTTGTCCGCGCCGGGCAAGCTTGCGTGGAGTTGGTGAAGGTGGCCGGGAGGGCCGCCCCGTCCAGAGCGGCTGGCTGTTGGGAAGGCGCTAGTTTGCCCGTGTGCTGGAAGCTCGGTGTGCAGCCTCTCGGGAAGGAGGACCCTTGGCTTCCTCCACTAGGAGACAGTAGCGGCGGCGACGTGCGGCGTCAGGGTCGTATCCCCGTGTCCCCCTGTGCGGCCCAGGCTGCAGGCAGGCCCCAGAGGGCTGGGAGGAGCGTGTGGCACCATGCTGCTCTCTGGGCACCCGGTGGTGGGAGGGTGCCCGGTGCCGACGGCTGCTGCGTTGGGGTTCGGCTCTTGTCGGTGTTGGCGCATTTGTCTTTCATCCAACCCAGCCCTCCCTTCTGTCCTGCAGGTCACCCCGTGGGCCGGAGGGCCCCAGCCTTTCCGAGGACCAGCCTGCGTGGCCTGCCCCGGGTGCGGCCCGTCGTCGCCCAGCTGGGCACCTGCACCTGTTCCCCCTTGGTGCCCTGTGCAACCTCGCCTCCCACCGCCAGCTGCTCCGCTCGGTAAGAGGAAAGCATAGTCCTCTTTTGCTTCCTTGAGTCACTGCAGAAGAAGGGCAGATCGCTCTCCGGGTCTTCCCCGTGCACGGGCGGTCGTGACTGGGCTCACGGCCGTGTCCCTCTGGTCCATTAGCAGACGCACTTGATGGACCGCGTCATCCCGTCCTGCCCTGGGGAGGGAGGTGTCTGTTGTTGAGGAAAGAGTGTCCTCTGACCGAGGGCAGACGTGTCGATTCTGCACACGGACCGTCAACAGACACCACGTTCCGGGCTCCCTGGAGGACAAGCCCGCCCCTGTCACAGTGTGCAGCGAGTGGAGCCCTGAACTTCCACAGCCGATGATCGGTTATGGAAGAAACACCCGAACCCGGGGCCTGTGGTCTCTTCAGTTAAAGGTCCTGAGACCTGTCTCCCACTCGGTCTGATTTGAGACTTAGTGTGTTACGGGGAAGAAGGCCTCAAAGATCTTTAGCGCTTCAGCAAACTAACATGTTTTGTGAGGCAGTGAACCGTGAAAGAGTGTTTTGTATTTTATTTTATCTATGCCGAGAAGCTAGTTGACTCGGGGAAGGTCATAGGTTAGTGGTAAATAGAATGCTTGCTTAGCATGCCGAAATCCGTGTGCTCATTCCCGGTACCTCCATTTAAAAACAGAAGAAAAGAAAAAACAAAAACAAGAGCAAACTTCAAATGTTAGAAATACATAGTGCGCAAACCCAACTTCCATATCCATTCTTTTTACGTGTTTTCCTCTTACTACTTGGTTTGAAATATATCCCAACCGTGACTTAAGCATTTTTTTCAGAAAATGCTCTAACTCTTTGAAAGTCTTTTCTGCCACTTTTGTTTTGACACATCCACGAACGGAGATAGACGCACATGGTGGTTTTAATATACATTCGTGAATATTCTCATTAATGTACCTGTAACTACATTTTACAGATGGCGTGTCAGTGCGCCACTTTACAGAAGAGAGAGGAAGGGAATCTTCCTGGGATGAGGTACAGTCTCTTGTTGTTAATGTCCTTGTGTGACTATATAAGTACCAGGGGATTCAGAGACATAAACCGGGGGTTGGTGTGAGTGTGCATTTTCACGTTTGCATCTGCTGCTGAGAATTTGTGACTTATGCTTTTAACTTACAGTTTAGGATGTGATTCTGTGCTTAATGCCGTAGGACTGGATAATGCACTTGTGTTCATTTTCCAGACTCACCTAGTGAAACCAGTGTCTGTATGGGCATTCTTTTTTTCAGGGTCTTTCCCTTACAGTTTATTAGAGGATATTGAAAAGAAATACATCCCTGGGAAAGTTAGGTGCATCTTGGAGTTGGTTCTTGTTTTAGCCGTCCTCACTTGGAATTTATTAAGTGATGTATCATTTTCAAGGCAGCATGTTTTGTCTTCCCATTCCACCGCCAGTAACAGTGGTCTACTTTCCTTAATGCCTTACGCTGATTCCCACCTACTCCTTTTACTCAGGCTGCCCTTCCCCAAAGCCCCTCCACATCCCCCCCTGCGCTGGAACTCTCTTTTACGAAACAGTGCGGTCTTCCCAGCATTCCCTGAGCTATCCACGTGCTGCGGACTCTCCTGTCCTTTGTGGCGTTACTGTACCCGTTCACCTCAGTTGTAGAGCTGTTGAAACTTTTCTGTGCTGATTTGTTTTCATGGATCCTGTGCCTCTGGCAGAACAGAGAGGAGAATCTGCCTTTTATTTGTACCGCCAGCTTCTCCCAGGATAGGGCTTATGTTCTGATAGCTTCGGTAAATAACTGTTGTCTACCTGACTGACTAAGCGTATGCACATGATCTGAAGTTCGGTTCCTGATTTATCTTGTTTTGTGTTCCTAGGAAGGGGCGACTAAGCCCGAAATTACAAAACCGGAGTACGCTACTGGGACTGTAGAAATGGCTCCGCAGGAGCTGACGGATCATAAAACACTGACCTCTACTGGTGGAGCACACGGAGTTTATTATACACTGGGTAGGTTAGTGAACGTGGCTGGCATTTCTTGTTCTCTGTGCCTAGAAACTAGTGTGCTTGGGGGGAAGGGTATATGTAGCTCAGCAGTAGAGAGAATGCGGGCTTAGCATGCAGGAGTTCGTGGGGTCAGTATCCAGTTCCTCCAAGAAACGAGTGTGATACGGGTAAGGGAGGAAGGAATGAAGGCGCAAAGATTTTGTTTCGCTTCAGCAGTGTCTTCACAGGAAAGCTTAATCCTCCATCCTTTTCTGTGGTTTTTAGCCGACGCGGGACCTGGCGCGGCTCCGGTGTGGCCCGGCAGCGCCCGCCCGCCTGCGGCGGCCCCGGAGGCCCAGGTAAGTGGGGTGGTCATGCTCTGTTGGACCTCGTCCTGGGAAAGGTGATCTTCCCGTTCTCCCGGCAGCCGTTCCTGGCCTCGTCTGCAGACTGTGTGTCCTGTGACGGGTCTGGCGTGGCGTGTCGCTGCCTTTTTCAGACTCAAAACTCTTGCCCAGGAGCCAGTGGGCTGCTTCTCCCGGGAGCCCGTCGCCTTGGCTGGTGCCTGCAGGAGCCATGAGGGAGTGCTTAGGAGCCGGGGCCCGCAGACTTTGACTGTGGGTTTCTCGAAACAGCGTGAGGAGGGTGAGCCCTCGCTCCACACTGACTTCTCCTGGCTCGGCTGACTCCTTCCTGACCTCCTGCACCTGGGGTTGCTCCTGGGTCACTGAGACGGATTTCTGTGTCGTCGTTCTTTTGACTGGTTTCCCGGCTCAGGCCAGGTGATTCTCCTGTTTAGAATGTCCATTCAGATCCTGGTAACTGGAAAAGGGGCAAAGCCCTCCCTCCAGCTTTGTACGGTGTGCTTTGTGCAACTTTGAGTCTTCCTGGGTGTGGTAAACGTCACAGCCCGTCACTGTCTTTTCTCGGGAGGTAAGTGTGTCTTGGCCGCTGCCTCCAGTTGTCCTCTGAGCAGAAAAGCCTGGTTCTCGGAGATGGTGCGTTTGTAGTAGGGAATAGAGGCTGGAAGGGAAAGAGCCCGCCGTGAAAATGCCTCCTTCCCTGCGGGGGAATTCCGATGCGCCCCAGAGTGCGTACGTTGTGTTTGTCCCCCACCCTGCGCCGGGTCGGGCCTGCCCTGGAAGCTGTCAGAGCTGCTCGTCGGTCTCATGGCACACCGTTTGGTTTTGCGCACGAGCTGGTACAGTCCGTTTGCTGTCAGGTGTGGGGTTGAGACTCCCCACGTCACTCTAACCTAGCACGCAGGTAGGGTGCGTACCGTAGAGAACGTAAAATCCAGACGTCCCTGAGGATAGGGATGATTGTAGCCGAGCCTAAGTCCCTTCTGAGGACAGCCTTGTCCCCTCAGGAGCCCTTGGCCAGCTCTGCTGCAGGACTCCGGGATGCCCAGCTCCCCAGGGCTCTTTGCGCCCAGGGGCAGCCCTGCGGGGCAGAGGAGGACCCTTTGTGTGGAGGGGGCAGAGAGGGCCTGGCAGTGTCCTGCAGGAAGAGCCCTTCAGGCAGAGCGGTAACCGTGGTGCAGCTCTGCTTGCTCGTGTGGAGAATGAGCTCTTCACGTCCGTCCCGTCTCAATGTTACTTGTCCGCGACGGGCAAGCTTGCGTGGAGCTGGTGAAGGTGGCCGGGAGGGCCGCCCCGTCCAGAGCGGCTGGCTGTTGGGAAGGCGCTAGTTTGCCCGTGTGCTGGAAGCTCGGTGTGCAGCCTCTCGGGAAGGAGGACCCTTGGCTTCCTCCACTAGGAGACAGCAGCGGCGGTGACGTGCGGCGTCAGGGTCGTATCCCCGTGTCCCCCTGTGCGGCCCAGGCTGCAGGCAGGCCCCAGAGGGCTGGGAGGAGCGTGTGGCACCATGCTGCTCTCTGGGCACCCGGTGGAGGGGAGGGTGCCCGGTGCCGACGGCTGCTGCGTTGGGGTTCGGCTCTTGTCTGTGTTGGTGCATTTGTCTTTCATCCAACCCAGCCCTCCCTTCTGTCCTGCAGGTCACCCCGTGGGCCGGAGTGCCCCAACCTTTCCGAGGACCAGCCTGCGTGGCCTGCCCCGGGTGCGGCCCGTCGTCGCCCAGCTGGGCACCTGCACCTGTTCCCCCTTGGTGCCCTGTGCAACCTCGCCTCCCACCGCCAGCTGCTCCGCTCGGTAAGAGGAAAGCATAGTCCTCTTTTGCTTCCTTGAGTCACTGCAGAAGAAGGGCAGATCGCTCTCCGGGTCTTCCCCGTGCACGGGCGGTCGTGACTGGGCTCACGGCCGTGTCCCTCTGGTCCATTAGCAGACGCACTTGATGGACCGCGTCATCCCGTCCTGCCCTGGGGAGGGAGGTGTCTGTTGTAGAGGAAAGAGTGTCCTCTGACCGAGGGCAGACGTGTCGATTCTGCACACGGACCGTCAACAGACACCACGTTCCGGGCTCCCTGGAGGACAAGCCCGCCCCTGTCACAGTGTGCAGCGAGTGGAGCCCTGAACTTCCACAGCCGATGATCGGTTATGGAAGAAACACCCGAACCCGGGGCCTGTGGCCTCTTCAGTTAAAGGTCCTGAGACCTGTCTCCCACTCGGTCTGATTTGAGACTTAGTGTGTTACGGGGAAGAAGGCCTCAAAGATCTTTTGCGCTTCAGCAAACTAACAGGTTTTGTGAGGCAGTGAACCGTGAAAGAGTGTTTTGTATTTTATTTTGTCTATGCCGGGAAGCTAGTTGACTCGGGGAAGGTCATAGGTTAGTGGTAAATAGAATGCTTGCTTAGCATGCCGAAATCCGTGTGCTCATTCCCGGTACCTCCATTTAAAAACAGAAGAAAAGAAAAAACAAAAACAAGAGCAAACTTCAAATGTTAGAAATACATAGTGCGCAAACCCAACTTCCATATCCATTCTTTTTACGTGTTTTCCTCTTACTACTTGGTTTGAAATATATCCCAACCGTGACTTAAGCATTTTTTTCAGAAAATGCTCTAACTCTTTGAAAGTCTTTTCTGCCACTTTTATTTTGACACATCCAGGAACGGAGATAGACGCACATGGTGGTTTTAATATACATTCGTGAATATTCTCATTAATGTATCTGTAACTACATTTTACAGATGGCGTGTCAGTGCGCCACTTTACAGAAGAGAGAGGAAGGGAATCTTCCTGGGATGAGGTACAGTCTCTTGTTGTTAATGTCCTTGTGTGACTATATAAGTACCAGGGGATTCAGAGACATAAACCGGGGGTTGGTGTGAGTGTGCATTTTCACGTTTGCATCTGCTGCTGAGAATTTGTGACTTATGCTTTTAACTTACAGTTTAGGATGTGATTCTGTGCTTAATGCCGTAGGACTTGATAATGCACTTGTGTTCATTTTTCAGACTCACCTAGTGAAACCAGTGTCTGTATTTGCATTCTTTTTTTCAGGGTCTTTCCCTTACAGTTTATTAGAGGATATTGAAAAGAAATACATCCCTGGGAATGTTAGGTGCATCTTGGAGTTGGTTCTTGTTTTAGCCGTCCTCACTTGGAATTTATTAAGTGATGTATCATTTTCAAGGCAGCATGTTTTGTCTTCCCATTCCACCGCCAGTAACAGTGGTCTAGTTTCCTTAATGCCTTACGCTGATTCCCACCTGCTCCTTTTACTCAGGCTGCCCTTCCCCAAAGCCCCTCCACATCCCCCCCTGCGCTGGAACTCTCTTTTACGAAACAGTGCGGTCTTCCCAGCATTCCCTGAGCTATCCACGTGCTGCGGACTCTCCTGTCCTTTGTGGCGTTACTGTACCCGTTCACCTCAGTTGTAGAGCTGTTGAAACTTTTCTGTGCTGATTTGTTTTCATGGATCCTGTGCCTCTGGCAGAACAGAGAGGAGAATCTGCCTTTTATTTGTACCGCCAGCTTCTCCCAGGATAGGGCTTATGTTCTGATAGCTTCGGTAAATAACTGTTGTCTACCTGACTGACTAAGCGTATGCACATGATCTGAAGTTCGGTTCCTGATTTATCTTGTTTTGTGTTCCTAGGAAGGGGCGACTAAGCCCGAAATTACAAAACCGGAGTACGCTACAGGGACTGTAGAAATGGCTCCGCAGGAGCTGACGGATCATAAAACACTGACCTCTACTGGTGGAGCACACGGAGTTTATTATACACTGGGTAAGTTAGTGAACGTGGCTGGCATTTCTTGTTCTCTGTGCCTAGAAACTAGTGTGCTTGGGGGGAAGGGTATATGTAGCTCAGCAGTAGAGAGAATGCGGGCTTAGCATGCAGGAGTTCGTGGGGTCAGTATCCAGTTCCTCCAAGAAACGAGTGTGATACGGGTAAGGGAGGAAGGAATGAAGGCGCAAAGATTTTGTTTCGCTTCAGCAGTGTCTTCACAGGAAAGCTTAATCCTCCATCCTTTTCTGTGGTTTTTAGCCGACGCGGGACCTGGCGCGGCTCCGGTGTGGCCCGGCAGCGCCCGCCCGCCTGCGGCGGCCCCGGAGGCCCAGGTAAGTGGGGTGGTCATGCTCTGTTGGACCTCGTCCTGGGAAAGGTGATCTTCCCGTTCTCCCGGCAGCCGTTCCTGGCCTCGTCTGCAGACTGTGTGTCCTGTGACGGGTCTGGCGTGGCGTGTCGCTGCCTTTTTCAGACTCAAAACTCTTGCCCAGGAGCCAGTGGGCTGCTTCTCCCGGGAGCCCGTCGCCTTGGCTGGTGCCTGCAGGAGCCATGAGGGAGTGCTTAGGAGCCGGGGCCCGCAGACTTTGACTGTGGGTTTCTCGAAACAGCGTGAGGAGGGTGAGCCCTCGCTCCACACTGACTTCTCCTGGCTCGGCTGACTCCTTCCTGACCTCCTGCACCTGGGGTTGCTCCTGGGTCACTGAGACGGATTTCTGTGTCGTCGTTCTTTTGACTGGTTTCCCGGCTCAGGCCAGGTGATTCTCCTGTTTAGAATGTCCATTCAGATCCTGGTAACTGGAAAAGGGGCAAAGCCCTCCCTCCAGCTTTGTACGGTGTGCTTTGTGCAACTTTGAGTCTTCCTGGGTGTGGTAAACGTCTCAGCCCGTCACTGTCTTTTCTCGGGAGGTAAGTGTGTCTTGGCCGCTGCCTCCAGTTGTCCTCTGAGCAGAAAAGCCTGGTTCTCGGAGATGGTGCGTTTGTAGTAGGGAATAGAGGCTGGAAGGGAAAGAGCCCGCCGTGAAAATGCCTCCTTCCCTGCGGGGGAATTCCGATGCGCACCAGAGTGCGTACGTTGTGTTTGTCCCCCACCCTGCGCCGGGTCGGGCCTGCCCTGGAAGCTGTCACAGCTGCTCGTCGGTCTCATTACACACCGTTTGGTTTTGCGCACGAGCTGATACAGTCCGTTTGCTGTCAGGTGTGGGGTTGAGACTCCCCACGTCACTCTACCCTAGCACGCAGGTAGGGTGCGTTCCGTAGCGAACGTAAAATCCAGACGTCCCTGAGGATAGGGGTGATTGTAGCGGAGCCTGAGTCCCTTCTGAGGACAGCCTTGTCCCCTCAGGAGCCCTTGGCCAGCTCTGCTGCAGGACTCCGGGATGCCGAGCTCCCCAGTGCTCTTTGCGCCCAGGGGCAGCCCTGCGGGGCAGAGGAGGACCCTTTGTGTGGAGGGGGCAGAGAGGGCCTGGCAGTGTCCTGCAGGAAGAGCCCTTCAGGCAGAGCGGTAACCGTGGTGCAGCTCTGCTTGCTCGTGTGGAGAATGAGCTCTTCACGTCCGTCCCATCTCAATGTTACTTGTCCGCGCCGGGCAAGCTTGCGTGGAGCTGGTGAAGGTGGCCGGGAGGGCCGCCCCGTCCAGAGCGGCTGGCTGTTGGGAAGGCGCTAGTTTGCCCGTGTGCTGGAAGCTCGGTGTGCAGCCTCTCGGGAAGGAGGACCCTTGGCTTCCTCCACTAGGAGACAGCAGCGGCGGCGACGTGCGGCGTCAGGGTCGTATCCCCGTGTCCCCCTGTGCGGCCCAGGCTGCAGGCAGGCCCCAGAGGGCTGGGAGGAGCGTGTGGCACCATGCTGCTCTCTGGGCACCCGGTGGAGGGGAGGGTGCCCGGTGCCGACGGCTGCTGCGTTGGGGTTCGGCTCTTGTCGGTGTTGGCGCATTTGTCTTTCATCCAACCCAGCCCTCCCTTCTGTCCTGCAGGTCACCCCGTGGGCCGGAGGGCCCCAACCTTTCCGAGGACCAGCCTGCGTGGCCTGCCCCGGGTGCGGCCCGTCGTCGCCCAGCTGGGCACCTGCACCTGTTCCCCCTTGGTGCCCTGTGCAACCTCGCCTCCCACCGCCAGCTGCTCCGCTCGGTAAGAGGAAAGCATAGTCCTCTTTTGCTTCCTTGAGTCACTGCAGAAGAAGGGCAGATCGCTCTCCGGGTCTTCCCCGTGCACGGGCGGTCGTGACTGGGCTCACGGCCGTGTCCCTCTGGTCCATTAGCAGACGCACTTGATGGACCGCGTCATCCAGTCCTGCCCTGGGGAGGGAGGTGTCTGTTGTAGAGGAAAGAGTGTCCTCTGACCGAGGGCAGACGTGTCGATTCTGCACACGGACCGTCAACAGACACCACGTTCCGGGCTCCCTGGAGGACAAGCCCGCCCCTGTCACAGTGTGCAGCGAGTGGAGCCCTGAACTTCCACAGCCGATGATCGGTTATGGAAGAAACACCCGAACCCGGGGCCTGTGGTCTCTTCAGTTAAAGGTCCTGAGACCTGTCTCCCACTCGGTCTGATTTGAGACTTAGTGTTTTACGGGGAAGAAGGCTTCAAAGATCTTTAGCGCTTCAGCAAACTAACATGTTTTTTAAGGCAGTGAACCGTGAAAGAGTGTTTTGTATTTTATTTTATCTATGCCGAGAAGCTAGTTGACTCGGGGAAGGTCATAGGTTAGTGGTAAATAGAATGCTTGCTTAGCATGCCGAAATCCGTGTGCTCATTCCCGGTACCTCCATTTAAAAACAGAAGAAAAGAAAAAACAAAAACAAGAGCAAACTTCAAATGTTAGAAATACATAGTGCGCAAACCCAACTTCCATATCCATTCTTTTTACGTGTTTTCCTCTTACTACTTGGTTTGAAATATATCCCAACCGTGACTTAAGCATTTTTTTCAGAAAATGCTCTAACTCTTTGAAAGTCTTTTCTGCCACTTTTGTTTTGACACATCCACGAACGGAGATAGACGCACATGGTGGTTTTAATATACATTCGTGAATATTCTCATTAATGTACCTGTAACTACATTTTACAGATGGCGTGTCAGTGCGCCACTTTACAGAAGAGAGAGGAAGGGAATCTTCCTGGGATGAGGTACAGTCTCTTGTTGTTAATGTCCTTGTGTGACTATATAAGTACCAGGGGATTCAGAGACATAAACCGGGGGTTGGTGTGAGTGTGCATTTTCATGTTTGCATCTGCTGCTGAGAATTTGTGACTTATGCTTTTAACTTACAGTTTAGGATGTGATTCTGTGCTTAATGCCGTAAGACTAGATAATGCACTTGTGTTCATTTTCCAGACTCACCTAGTGAAACCAGTGTCTGTATGGGCATTCTTTTTTTCAGGGTCTTTCCCTTACAGTTTATTAGAGGATATTGAAAAGAAATACATCCCTGGGAAACTTAGGTGCATCTTGGAGTTGGTTCTTGTTTTAGCCGTCCTCACTTGGAATTTATTAAGTGATGTATCACTTTCAAGGCAGCATGTTTTGTCTTCCCATTCCACCGCCAGTAACAGTGGTCTAGTTTCCTTAATGCCTTACGCTGATTCCCACCTGCTCCTTTTACTCAGGCTGCCCTTCCCCAAAGCCCCTCCACATTCCCCCCTGCGCTGGAACTCTCTTTTACGAAACAGTGCGGTCTTCCCAGCATTTCCTGAGCTATCCACGTGCAGCGGACTCTCCTGTCCTTTGTGGCGTTACTGTACCCGTTCACCTCAGTTGTAGAGCTGTTGAAACTTTTCTGTGCTGATTTGTTTTCATGGATCCTGTGCCTCTGGCAGAACAGAGAGGAGAATCTGCCTTTTATTTGTACCGCCAGCTTCTCCCAGGATAGGGCTTATGTTCTGATAGCTTCGGTAAATAACTGTTGTCTACCTGACTGACTAAGCGTATGCACATGATCTGAAGTTCGGTTCCTGATTTATCTTGTTTTGTGTTCCTAGGAAGGGGCGACTAAGCCCGAAATTACAAAACCGGAGTACGCTACTGGGACTGTAGAAATGGCTCCGCAGGAGCTGACGGATCATAAAACACTGACCTCTACTGGTGGAGCACACGGAGTTTATTATACACTGGGTAAGTTAGTGAACGTGGCTGGCATTTCTTGTTCTCTGTGCCTAGAAACTAGTGTGCTTGGGGGGAAGGGTATATGTAGCTCAGCAGTAGAGAGAATGCGGGCTTAGCATGCAGGAGTTCGTGGGGTCAGTATCCAGTTCCTCCAAGAAACGAGTGTGATACGGGTAAGGGAGGAAGGAATGAAGGCGCAAAGATTTTGTTTCGCTTCAGCAGTGTCTTCACAGGAAAGCTTAATCCTCCATCCTTTTCTGTGGATTTAGCCGACGCGGGACCTGGCGCGGCTCCGGTGTGGCCCGGCAGCGCCCGCCCGCCTGCGGCGGCCCCGGAGGCCCAGGTAAGTGGGGTGGTCATGCTCTGTTGGACCTCGTCCTGGGAAAGGTGATCTTCCCGTTCTCCCGGCAGCCGTTCCTGGCCTCGTCTGCAGACTGTGTGTCCTGTGACGGGTCTGGCGTGGCGTGTCGCTGCCTTTTTCAGACTCAAAACTCTTGCCCAGGAGCCAGTGGGCTGCTTCTCCCGGGAGCCCGTCGCCTTGGCTGGTGCCTGCAGGAGCCATGAGGGAGTGCTTAGGAGCCGGGGCCCGCAGACTTTGACTGTGGGTTTCTCGAAACAGCGTGAGGAGGGTGAGCCCTCGCTCCACACTGACTTCTCCTGGCTCGGCTGACTCCTTCCTGACCTCCTGCACCTGGGGTTGCTCCTGGGTCACTGAGACGGATTTCTGTGTCGTCGTTCTTTTGACTGGTTTCCCGGCTCAGGCCAGGTGATTCTCCTGTTTAGAATGTCCATTCAGATCCTGGTAACTGGAAAAGGGGCAAAGCCCTCCCTCCAGCTTTGTACGGTGTGCTTTGTGCAACTTTGAGTCTTCCTGGGTGTGGTAAACGTCTCAGCCCGTCACTGTCTTTTCTCGGGAGGTAAGTGTGTCTTGGCCGCTGCCTCCAGTTGTCCTCTGAGCAGAAAAGCCTGGTTCTCGGAGATGGTGCGTTTGTAGTAGGGAATAGAGGCTGGAAGGGAAAGAGCCCGCCGTGAAAATGCCTCCTTCCCTGCGGGGGAATTCCGATGCGCACCAGAGTGCGTACGTTGTGTTTGTCCCCCACCCTGCGCCGGGTCGGGCCTGCCCTGGAAGCTGTCACAGCTGCTCGTCGGTCTCATTACACACAGTTTGGTTTTGCGCACGAGCTGATACAGTCCGTTTGCTGTCAGGTGTGGGGTTGAGACTCCCCACGTCACTCTACCCTAGCACGCAGGTAGGGTGCGTACCGTAGAGAACGTAAAATCCAGACGTCCCTGAGGATAGGGATGATTGTAGCGGAGCCTGAGTCCCTTCTGAGGACAGCCTTGTCCCCTCAGGAGCCCTTGGCCAGCTCTGCTGCAGGACTCCGGGATGCCGAGTTCCCCAGTGCTCTTTGCGCACAGGGGCAGCCCTGCGGGGCAGAGGAGGACCCTTTGTGTGGAGGGGGCAGAGAGGGCCTGGCAGTGTCCTGCAGGAAGAGCCCTTCAGGCAGAGCGGTAACCGTGGTGCAGCTCTGCTTGCTCGTGTGGAGAATGAGCTCTTCACGTCCGTCCCGTCTCAATGTTACTTGTCCGCGCCGGGCAAGCTTGCGTGGAGCTGGTGAATGTGGCCGGGAGGGCTGCCCCGTCCAGAGCGGCTGGCTGTTGGGAAGGCGCTAGTTTGCCCGTGTGCTGGAAGCTCGGTGTGCAGCCTCTCGGGAAGGAGGACCCTTGGCTTCCTCCACTAGGAGACAGCAGCGGCGGCGACGTGCGGCGTCAGGGTCGTATCCCCGTGTCCCCCTGTGCGGCCCAGGCTGCAGGCAGGCCCCAGAGGGCTGGGAGGAGCGTGTGGCACCATGCTGCTCTCTGGGCACCCGGTGGAGGGGAGGGTGCCCGGTGCCGACGGCTGCTGCGTTGGGGTTCGGCTCTTGTCAGTGTTGGCGCATTTGTCTTTCATCCAACCCAGCCCTCCCTTCTGTCCTGCAGGTCACCCTGTGGGCCGGAGGGCCCCAACCTTTCCGAGGACCAGCCTGCGTGGCCTGCCCCGGGTGCGGCATGTCGTCGCCCAGCTGGGCACCTGCACCTGTTCCCCCTTGGTGCCCTGTGCAACCTCGCCTCCCACTGCCAGCTGCTCCGCTCGGTAAGAGGAAAGCATAGTCCTCTTTTGCTTCCTTGAGTCACTGCAGAAGAAGGGCAGATCGCTCTCCGGGTCTTCCCCGTGCACGGGCGGTCGTGACTGGGCTCACGGCCGTGTCCCTCTGGTCCATTAGCAGACGCACTTGATGGACCGCGTCATCCCGACCTGCCCTGGGGAGGGAGGTGTCTGTTGTAGAGGAAAGAGTGTCCTCTGACCGAGGGCAGACGTGTCGATTCTGCACACGGACCGTCAACAGACACCACGTTCCGGGCTCCCTGGAGGACAAGCCCGCCCCTGTCACAGTGTGCAGCGAGTGGAGCCCTGAACTTCCACAGCCGATGATCGTTTATGGAAGAAACACCCGAACCCGGGGCCTGTGGACTCTTCAGTTAAAGGTCCTGAGACCTGTCTCCCACTCGGTCTGATTTGAGACTTAGTGTGTTTCGCGGAAGGAGGCCTAAAAGATCTTTTGCGCTTCAGCAAACTAACATGCTTTGTAAGGCAGTGAACCGTGAAAGAGTGTTTTGTATATTATTTTATCTATGCCGAGAAGCTAGTTGACTCGGGGAAGGTCATAGGTTAGTGGTAAATAGAATGCTTGCTTAGCATGCCGAAATCCGTGTGCTCATTCCCGGTACCTCCATTTAAAAACAGAAGAAAAGAAAAAACAAAAACAAGAGCAAACTTCAAATGTTAGAAATACATAGTGCGCAAACCCAACTTCCATATCCATTCTTTTTACGTGTTTTCCTCTTACTACTTGGTTTGAAATATATCCCAACCGTGACTTCTGAAAAAAATGCTCTAACTCTTTGAAAGTCTTTTCTGCCACTTTTGTTTTGACACATCCACGAACGGAGATAGACGCACATGGTGGTTTTAATATACATTCGTGAATATTTTCACTAATGTACCTGTAACTACATTTTACAGATGGCGTGTCAGTGCGCCACTTTACAGAAGAGAGAGGAAGGGAATCTTCCTGGGATGAGGTACAGTCTCTTGTTGTTAATGTCCTTGTGTGACTATATAAGTATCAGGGGATTCAGAGACATAAACCGGGGGTTGGTGTGAGTGTGCATTTTCACGTTTGCATCTGCTGCTGAGAATTTGTGACTTATGCTTTTAACTTACAGTTTAGGATGTGATTCTGTGCTTAATGCCGTAGGACT
The DNA here is from genome assembly GCF_048773025.1 of Camelus bactrianus. Lineage (NCBI taxonomy): Eukaryota > Metazoa > Chordata > Mammalia > Artiodactyla > Camelidae > Camelus > Camelus bactrianus. Next base: position 13,976,541 of record NC_133574.1, read on the forward strand.
GGATAATGCACTTGTGTTCATTTTCCAGACTCACCTAGTGAAACCAGTGTCTGTATGGGCATTCTTTTTTTCAGGGTCTTTCCCTTACAGTTTATTAGAGGATATTGAAAAGAAATACATCCCTGGGAAAGTTAGGTGCATCTTGGAGTTGGTTCTTGTTTTAGCCGTCCTCACTTGGAATTTATTAAGTGATGTATCATTTTCAAGGCAGCATGTTTTGTCTTCCCATTCCACCGCCAGTAACAGTGGTCTAGTTTCCTTAATGCCTTACGCTGATTCCCACTTGCTCCTTTTACACAGGCTGCCCTTCCCCAAAGCCCCTCCACATCCCCCCCTGCGCTGGAACTCTCTTTTACGAAACAGTGCGGTCTTCCCAGCATTCCCTGAGCTATCCACGTGCAGCGGACTCTCCTGTCCTTTGTGGCGTTACTGTACCCGTTCACCTCAGTTGTAGAGCTGTTGAAACTTTTCTGTGCTGATTTGTTTTCATGGATCCTGTGCCTCTGGCAGAACAGAGAGGAGAATCTGCCTTTTATTTGTACCGCCAGCTTCTCCCAGGATAGGGCTTATGTTCTGATAGCTTCGGTAAATAACTGTTGTCTACCTGACTGACTAAGCGTATGCACATGATCTGAAGTTCGGTTCCTGATTTATCTTGTTTTGTGTTCCTAGGAAGGGGCGACTAAGCCCGAAATTACAAAACCGGAGTACGCTACTGGGACTGTAGAAATGGCTCCACAGGAGCTGACGGATCATAAAACACTGACCTATACTGGTGGAGCACACGGATTTATTATACACTGGGTAAATTAGTGAACGTGGCTGGCATTTCTTGTTCTCTGTGCCTAGAAACTAGTGTGCTTGGGGGGAAGGGTATATGTAGCTCAGCAGTAGAGAGAATGCGGGCTTAGCATGCAGGAGTTCCTGGGGTCAGTATCCAGTTCCTCCAAGAAACGAGTGTGATACGTGTAAGGGAAGAAGGAAGGAAGGCGCAAAGATTTTGTTTCGCTTCAGCAGTGTCTTCGCAGGAAAGCCTAATCCTCCATCCTTTTCTGTGGTTTTTAGCCGACGCGGGACCTGGCGCGGCTCCGGTGTGGCCCGGCAGCGCCCGCCCGCCTGCGGCGGCCCCGGAGGCCCAGGTAAGTGGGGTGGTCATGCTCTGTTGGACCTCGTCCTGGGAAAGGTGATCTTCCCGTTCTCCCGGCAGCCGTTCCTGGCCTCGTCTGCAGACTGTGTGTCCTGTGACGGGTCTGGCGTGGCGTGTCGCTGCCTTTTTCAGACTCAAAACTCTTGCCCAGGAGCCAGTGGGCTGCTTCTCCCGGGAGCCCGTCGCCTTGGCTGGTGCCTGCAGGAGCCATGAGGGAGTGCTTAGGAGCCGGGGCCCGCAGACTTTGACTGTGGGTTTCTCGAAACAGCGTGAGGAGGGTGAGCCCTCGCTCCACACTGACTTCTCCTGGCTCGGCTGACTCCTTCCTGACCTCCTGCACCTGGGGTTGCTCCTGGGTCACTGAGACGGATTTCTGTGTCGTCGTTCTTTTGACTGGTTTCCCGGCTCAGGCCAGGTGATTCTCCTGTTTAGAATGTCCATTCAGATCCTGGTAACTGGAAAAGGGGCAAAGCCCTCCCTCCAGCTTTGTACGGTGTGCTTTGTGCAACTTTGAGTCTTCCTGGGTGTGGTAAACGTCACAGCCCGTCACTGTCTTTTCTCGGGAGGTAAGTGTGTCTTGGCCGCTGCCTCCAGTTGTCCTCTGAGCAGAAAAGCCTGGTTCTCGGAGATGGTGCGTTTGGAGTAGGGAATAGAGGCTGGAAGGGAAAGAGCCCGCCGTGAAAATGCCTCCTTCCCTGCGGGGGAATTCCGATGCGCCCCAGAGTGCGTATGTTGTGTTTGTCCCCCACCCTGCGCCGGGTCGGGCCTGCCCTGGAAGCTGTCAGAGCTGCTCGTCGGTCTCATGGCACACCGTTTGGTTTTGCGCACGAGCTGGTACAGTCCGTTTGCTGTCAGGTGTGGGGTTGAGACTCCCCACGTCACTCTACCCTAGCACGCAGGTCAGGTGCGTTCCGTAGCGAACGTAAAATCCAGACGTCCCTGAGGATAGGGATGATTGTAGCGGAGCCTGAGTCCCTTCTGAGGACAGCCTTGTCCCCTCAGGAGCCCTTGGCCAGCTCTGCTGCAGGACTCCGGGATGCCCAGCTCCCCAGGGCTCTTTGCGCCCAGGGGCAGCACTGCGGGGCAGAGGAGGACCCTTTGTGTGGAGGGGGCAGAGAGGGCCTGGCAGTGTCCTGCAGGAAGAGCCCTTCAGGCAGAGCGGTAACCGTGGTGCAGCTCTGCTTGCTCGTGTGGAGAATGAGCTCTTCACGTCCGTCCCGTCTCAATGTTACTTGTCCGCGACGGGCAAGCTTGCGTGGAGCTGGTGAAGGTGTCCTGGAGGGCCGCCCCGTCCAGAGAGGCTGGCTGTTGGGAAGGCGCTAGTTTGCCCGTGTGCTGGAAGCTCGGTGTGCAGCCTCTCGGGAAGGAGGACCCTTGGCTTCCTCCACTAGGAGACAGCAGCGGCGGCGACGTGCGGCGTCAGGGTCGTATCCCCGTGTCCCCCTGTGCGGCCCAGGCTGCAGGCAGGCCCCAGAGGGCTTGGAGGAGCGTGTGGCACCATGCTGCTCTCTGGGCAACCGGTGGAGGGGAGGGTGTCCGGTGCCGACGGCTGCTGCGTTGGGTTTCGGCTCTTGTCGGTGTTGGCGCATTTGTCTGTCATCCAACCCAGCCCTCCCTTCTGTCCTGCAGGTCACCCCGTGGGTCGGAGGGCCCCAACTTTCCGAGGACCAGCCTGCGTGGCCTGCCCCTGGTGCGGACCGTCGTCGCCCAGCTGGGCACCTGCACCTGTTCCCCCTTGGTGCCCTGTGCAACCTCGCCTCCCACCGCCAGCTACTCCGCTCGGTAAGAGGAAAGCATAGTCCTCTGTTGCTTCCTTGAGTCACTGCCGAATAAGGGCAGATCGCTCTCCGGGGCTTCCTCGTGCACTGGCGGTCGTGACTGGGCTCACTGCCGTGTCCCTCTGGTCCATTAGCAGACGCACTTGATGGACCGCGTCATCCCGACCTGCCCTGGGGAGGGAGGTGTCTGTTGTAGAGGAAAGAGTGTCCTCTGACCGAGGGCAGACGTGTCGATTCTGCACACGGACCGTCAACAGACACCACGTTCCGGGCTCCCTGGAGGACAAGCCCGCCCCTGTCACTGTGTGCAGCGAGTGGAGCCCTGAACTTCCACAGCCGATGATCGGTTATGGAAGAAACACCCGAACCCGGGGCCTGTGGTCTCTTCAGTTAAAAGTCCTGAGACCTGTCTCCCACTCGGTCTGCTATGAGACTTAGTGTGTTACGCGGAAGGAGGCTTAAAAGATCTTTTGCGCTTCAGCAAACTAACATGCTTTGTAAGGCAGTGAACCGTGAAAGAGTGTTTTGTATTTTATTTTATCTATGCCGAGAAGCTAGTTGACTCGGGGAAGGACATAGGTTAGTGGTAAATAGAATGCTTGCTTAGCATGCCGAAATCCGTGTGCTCATTCCCGGTACCTCCATTTAAAAACAGAAGAAAAGAAAAAACAAAAACAAGAGCAAACTTCAAATGTTAGAAATACATAGTGCGCAAACCCAACTTCCATATCCATTCTTTTTACGTGTTTTCCTCTTACTACTTGGTTTGAAATATATCCCAACCGTGACTTAAGCATTTTTTTCAGAAAATGCTCTAACTCTTTGAAAGTCTTTTCTGCCACTTTTGTTTTGACACATCCACGAACGGAGATAGACGCACATGGTGGTTTTAATATACATTCGTGAATATTCTCATTAATGTACCTGTAACTACATTTTACAGATGGCGTGTCAGTGCGCCACTTTACAGAAGAGAGAGGAAGGGAATCTTCCTGGGATGAGGTACAGTCTCTTGTTGTTAATGTCCTTGTGTGACTATATAAGTACCAGGGGATTCAGAGACATAAACCGGGGGTTGGTGTGAGTGTGCATTTTCACGTTTGCATCTGCTGCTGAGAATTTGTGACTTATGCTTTTAACTTACAGTTTAGGATGTGATTCTGTGCTTAATGCCGTAGGACTGGATAATGCACTTGTGTTCATTTTCCAGACTCACCTAGTGAAACCAGTATCTGTATGGGCATTCTTTTTTTCAGGGTCTTTCCCTTACAGTTTATTAGAGGATATTGAAAAGAAATACATCCCTGGGAAAGTTAGGTGCATCTTGGAGTTGGTTCTTGTTTTAGCCGTCCTCACTTGGAATTTATTAAGTGATGTATCATTTTCAAGGCAGCATGTTTTGTCTTCCCATTCCACCGCCAGTAACAGTGGTCTAGTTTCCTTAATGCCTTACGCTGATTCCACCTGCTCCTTTTACTCAGGCTGCCCTTCCCCAAAGCCCCTCCACATCCCCCCCTGCGCTGGAACTCTCTTTTACGAAACAGTGCGGTCTTCCCAGCATTCCCTGAGCTATCCACGTGCAGCGGACTCTCCTGTCCTTTGTGGCGTTACTGTACCCGTTCACCTCAGTTGTAGAGCTGTTGAAACTTTTCTGTGCTGATTTGTTTTCATGGATCCTGTGCCTCTGGCAGAACAGAGAGGAGAATCTGCCTTTTATTTGTACCGCCAGCTTCTCCCAGGATAGGGCTTATGTTCTGATAGCTTCGGTAAATAACTGTTGTCTACCTGACTGACTAAGCGTATGCACATGATCTGAAGTTCGGTTCCTGATTTATCTTGTTTTGTGTTCCTAGGAAGGGGCGACTAAGCCCGAAATTACAAAACCGGAGTACGCTACTGGGACTGTAGAAATGGCTCCACAGGAGCTGACGGATCATAAAACACTGACCTATACTGGTGGAGCACACGGAGTTTATTATACACTGGGTAGGTTAGTGAACGTGGCTGGCATTTCTTGTTCTCTGTGCCTAGAAACTAGTGTGCTCTGGGGGGAAGGGTATATGTAGCTCAGCAGTAGAGAGAATGCGGGCTTAGCATGCAGGAGTTTGTGTGGTCAGTATCCAGTTCCTCCAAGAAACGAGTGTGATACGTGTAAGGGAGGAAGGAAGGAAGGCGCAAAGGTTTTGTTTCGCTTCAGCAGTGTCTTCGCAGGAAAGCTTAATCCTCCATCCTTTTCTGTGGTTTTTAGACGACGCGGGACCTGGCGCGGCTCCGGTGTGGCCCGGCAGCGCCCGCCCGCCTGCGGCGGCCCCGGAGGCCCAGGTAAGTGGGGTGGTCATGCTCTGTTGGACCTCGTCCTGGGAAAGGTGATCTTCCCGTTCTCCCGGCAGCCGTTCCTGGCCTCGTCTGCAGACTGTGTGTCCTGTGACGGGTCTGGCGTGGCGTGTCGCTGCCTTTTTCAGACTCAAAACTCTTGCCCAGGAGCCAGTGGGCTGCTTCTCCCGGGAGCCCGTCGCCTTGGCTGGTGCCTGCAGGAGCCATGAGGGAGTGCTTAGGAGCCGGGGCCCGCAGACTTTGACTGTGGGTTTCTCGAAACAGCGTGAGGAGGGTGAGCCCTCGCTCCACACTGACTTCTCCTGGCTCGGCTGACTCCTTCCTGACCTCCTGCACCTGGGGTTGCTCCTGGGTCACTGAGACGGATTTCTGTGTCGTCGTTCTTTTGACTGGTTTCCCGGCTCAGGCCAGGTGATTCTCCTGTTTAGAATGTCCATTCAGATCCTGGTAACTGGAAAAGGGGCAAAGCCCTCCCTCCAGCTTTGTACGGTGTGCTTTGTGCAACTTTGAGTCTTCCTGGGTGTGGTAAACGTCACAGCCCGTCACTGTCTTTTCTCGGGAGGTAAGTGTGTCTTGGCCGCTGCCTCCAGTTGTCCTCTGAGCAGAAAAGCCTGGTTCTCGGAGATGGTGCGTTTGTAGTAGGGAATAGAGGCTGGAAGGGAAAGAGCCCGCCGTGAAAATGCCTCCTTCCCTGCGGGGGAATTCCGATGCGCACCAGAGTGCGTATGTTGTGTTTGTCCCCCACCCTGCGCCGGGTCGGGCCTGCCCTGGAAGCTGTCAGAGCTGCTCGTCGGTCTCATGGCACACCGTTTGGTTTTGCGCACGAGCTGGTACAGTCCGTTTGCTGTCAGGTGTGGGGTTGAGACTCCCCACGTCACTCTACCCTAGCACGCAGGTCAGGTGCGTTCCGTAGCGAACGTAAAATCCAGACGTCCCTGAGGATAGGGATGATTGTAGCGGAGCCTGAGTCCCTTCTGAGGACAGCCTTGTCCCCTCAGGAGCCCTTGGCCAGCTCTGCTGCAGGACTCCGGGATGCCCAGCTCCCCAGGGCTCTTTGCGCCCAGGGGCAGCCCTGCGGGGCAGAGGAGGACCCTTTGTGTGGAGGGGGCAGAGAGGGCCTGGCAGTGTCCTGCAGGAAGAGCCCTTCAGGCAGAGCGGTAACCGTGGTGCAGCTCTGCTTGCTCGTGTGGAGAATGAGCTCTTCACGTCCGTCCCGTCTCAATGTTACTTGTCCGCGACGGGCAAGCTTGCGTGGAGCTGGTGAAGGTGTCCTGGAGGGCCGCCCCGTCCAGAGAGGCTGGCTGTTGGGAAGGCGCTAGTTTGCCCGTGTGCTGGAAGCTCGGTGTGCAGCCTCTCGGGAAGGAGGACCCTTGGCTTCCTCCACTAGGAGACAGCAGCGGCGGCGACGTGCGGCGTCAGGGTCGTATCCCCGTGTCCCCCTGTGCGGCCCAGGCTGCAGGCAGGCCCCAGAGGGCTTGGAGGAGCGTGTGGCACCATGCTGCTCTCTGGGCAACCGGTGGAGGGGAGGGTGTCCGGTGCCGACGGCTGCTGCGTTGGGTTTCGGCTCTTGTCGGTGTTGGCGCATTTGTCTGTCATCCAACCCAGCCCTCCCTTCTGTCCTGCAGGTCACCCCGTGGGTCGGAGGGCCCCAGCCTTTCCGAGGACCAGCCTGCGTGGCCTGCCCCTGGTGCGGACCGTCGTCGCCCAGCTGGGCACCTGCACCTGTTCCCCCTTGGTGCCCTGTGCAACCTCGCCTCCCACCGCCAGCTACTCCGCTCGGTAAGAGGAAAGCATAGTCCTCTGTTGCTTCCTTGAGTCACTGCCGAATAAGGGCAGATCGCTCTCCGGGGCTTCCTCGTGCACTGGCGGTCGTGACTGGGCTCACTGCCGTGTCCCTCTGGTCCATTAGCAGACGCACTTGATGGACCGCGTCATCCCGACCTGCCCTGGGGAGGGAGGTGTCTGTTGTAGAGGAAAGAGTGTCCTCTGACCGAGGGCAGACGTGTCGATTCTGCACACGGACCGTCAACAGACACCACGTTCCGGGCTCCCTGGAGGACAAGCCCGCCCCTGTCACAGTGTGCAGCGAGTGGAGCCCTGAACTTCCACAGCCGATGATCGGTTATGGAAGAAACACCCGAACCCGGGGCCTGTGGTCTCTTCAGTTAAAAGTCCTGAGACCTGTCTCCCACTCGGTCTGCTATGAGACTTAGTGTGTTACGCGGAAGGAGGCTTAAAAGATCTTTTGCGCTTCAGCAAACTAACATGCTTTGTAAGGCAGTGAACCGTGAAAGAGTGTTTTGTATTTTATTTTATCTATGCCGAGAAGCTAGTTGACTCGGGGAAGGACATAGGTTAGTGGTAAATAGAATGCTTGCTTAGCATGCCGAAATCCGTGTGCTCATTCCCGGTACCTCCATTTAAAAACAGAAGAAAAGAAAAAACAAAAACAAGAGCAAACTTCAAATGTTAGAAATACATAGTGCGCAAACCCAACTTCCATATCCATTCTTTTTACGTGTTTTCCTCTTACTACTTGGTTTGAAATATATCCCAACCGTGACTTAAGCATTTTTTTCAGAAAATGCTCTAACTCTTTGAAAGTCTTTTCTGCCACTTTTGTTTTGACACATCCACGAACGGAGATAGACGCACATGGTGGTTTTAATATACATTCGTGAATATTCTCATTAATGTACCTGTAACTACATTTTACAGATGGCGTGTCAGTGCGCCACTTTACAGAAGAGAGAGGAAGGGAATCTTCCTGGGATGAGGTACAGTCTCTTGTTGTTAATGTCCTTGTGTGACTATATAAGTACCAGGGGATTCAGAGACATAAACCGGGGGTTGGTGTGAGTGTGCATTTTCACGTTTGCATCTGCTGCTGAGAATTTGTGACTTATGCTTTTAACTTACAGTTTAGGATGTGATTCTGTGCTTAATGCCGTAGGACTGGATAATGCACTTGTGTTCATTTTCCAGACTCACCTAGTGAAACCAGTATCTGTATGGGCATTCTTTTTTTCAGGGTCTTTCCCTTACAGTTTATTAGAGGATATTGAAAAGAAATACATCCCTGGGAAAGTTAGGTGCATCTTGGAGTTGGTTCTTGTTTTAGCCGTCCTCACTTGGAATTTATTAAGTGATGTATCATTTTCAAGGCAGCATGTTTTGTCTTCCCATTCCACCGCCAGTAACAGTGGTCTAGTTTCCTTAATGCCTTACGCTGATTCCACCTGCTCCTTTTACTCAGGCTGCCCTTCCCCAAAGCCCCTCCACATCCCCCCCTGCGCTGGAACTCTCTTTTACGAAACAGTGCGGTCTTCCCAGCATTCCCTGAGCTATCCACGTGCAGCGGACTCTCCTGTCCTTTGTGGCGTTACTGTACCCGTTCACCTCAGTTGTAGAGCTGTTGAAACTTTTCTGTGCTGATTTGTTTTCATGGATCCTGTGCCTCTGGCAGAACAGAGAGGAGAATCTGCCTTTTATTTGTACCGCCAGCTTCTCCCAGGATAGGGCTTATGTTCTGATAGCTTCGGTAAATAACTGTTGTCTACCTGACTGACTAAGCGTATGCACATGATCTGAAGTTCGGTTCCTGATTTATCTTGTTTTGTGTTCCTAGGAAGGGGCGACTAAGCCCGAAATTACAAAACCGGAGTACGCTACTGGGACTGTAGAAATGGCTCCACAGGAGCTGACGGATCATAAAACACTGACCTATACTGGTGGAGCACACGGAGTTTATTATACACTGGGTAGGTTAGTGAACGTGGCTGGCATTTCTTGTTCTCTGTGCCTAGAAACTAGTGTGCTCTGGGGGGAAGGGTATATGTAGCTCAGCAGTAGAGAGAATGCGGGCTTAGCATGCAGGAGTTTGTGTGGTCAGTATCCAGTTCCTCCAAGAAACGAGTGTGATACGTGTAAGGGAGGAAGGAAGGAAGGCGCAAAGGTTTTGTTTCGCTTCAGCAGTGTCTTCGCAGGAAAGCTTAATCCTCCATCCTTTTCTGTGGTTTTTAGCCGACGCGGGACCTGGCGCGGCTCCGGTGTGGCCCGGCAGCGCCCGCCCGCCTGCGGCGGCCCCGGAGGCCCAGGTAAGTGGGGTGGTCATGCTCTGTTGGACCTCGTCCTGGGAAAGGTGATCTTCCCGTTCTCCCGGCAGCCGTTCCTGGCCTCGTCTGCAGACTGTGTGTCCTGTGACGGGTCTGGCGTGGCGTGTCGCTGCCTTTTACAGACTCAAAACTCTTGCCCAGGAGCCAGTGGGCTGCTTCTCCCGGGAGCCCGTCGCCTTGGCTGGTGCCTGCAGGAGCCATGAGGGAGTGCTTAGGAGCCGGGGCCCGCAGACTTTGACTGTGGGTTTCTCGAAACAGCGTGAGGAGGGTGAGCCCTCGCTCCACACTGACTTCTCCTGGCTCGGCTGACTCCTTCCTGACCTCCTGCACCTGGGGTTGCTCCTGGGTCACTGAGACGGATTTCTGTGTCGTCGTTCTTTTGACTGGTTTCCCGGCTCAGGCCAGGTGATTCTCCTGTTTAGAATGTCCATTCAGATCCTGGTAACTGGAAAAGGGGCAAAGCCCTCCCTCCAGCTTTGTACGGTGTGCTTTGTGCAACTTTGAGTCTTCCTGGGTGTGGTAAACGTCACAGCCCGTCACTGTCTTTTCTCGGGAGGTAAGTGTGTCTTGGCCGCTGCCTCCAGTTGTCCTCTGAGCAGAAAAGCCTGGTTCTCGGAGATGGTGCGTTTGTAGTAGGGAATAGAGGCTGGAAGGGAAAGAGCCCGCCGTGAAAATGCCTCCTTCCCTGCGGGGGAATTCCGATGCGCCCCAGACTGCGTACGTTGTGTTTGTCCCCCACCCTGCGCCGGGTCGGGCCTGCCCTGGAAGCTGTCAGAGCTGCTCGTCGGTCTCATGGCACACCGTTTGGTTTTGCGCACGAGCTGGTACAGTCCGTTTGCTGTCAGGTGTGGGGTTGAGACTCCCCACGTCACTCTAACCTAGCACGCAGGTAGGGTGCGTACCGTAGAGAACGTAAAATCCAGACGTCCCTGAGGATAGGGATGATTGTAGCGGAGCCTAAGTCCCTTCTGAGGACAGCCTTGTCCCCTCAGGAGCCCTTGGCCAGCTCTGCTGCAGGACTCCGGGATGCCCAGCTCCCCAGGGCTCTTTGCGCCCAGGGGCAGCCCTGCGGGGCAGAGGAGGACCCTTTGTGTGGAGGGGGCAGAGAGGGCCTGGCAGTGTCCTGCAGGAAGAGCCCTTCAGGCAGAGCGGTAACCGTGGTGCAGCTCTGCTTGCTCGTGTGGAGAATGAGCTCTTCACGTCCGTCCCGTCTCAATGTTACTTGTCCGCGCCGGGCAAGCTTGCGTGGAGCTGGTGAAGGTGGCCGGGAGGGCCGCCCCGTCCAGAGCGGCTGGCTGTTGGGAAGGCGCTAGTTTGCCCGTGTGCTGGAAGCTCGGTGTGCAGCCTCTCGGGAAGGAGGACCCTTGGCTTCCTCCACTAGGAGACAGCAGCGGCGGCGACGTGCGGCGTCAGGGTCGTATCCCCGTGTCCCCCTGTGCGGCCCAGGCTGCAGGCAGGCCCCAGAGGGCTGGGAGGAGCGTGTGGCACCATGATGCTCTCTGGGCACCCGGTGGAGGGGAGGGTGCCCGGTGCCGACGGCTGCTGCGTTGGGGTTCGGCTCTTGTCGGTGTTGGCGCATTTGTCTTTCATCCAACACAGCCCTCCCTTCTGTCCTGCAGGTCACCCCGTGGGCCGGAGGGCCCCAGCCTTTCCGAGGACCAGCCTGCGTGGCCTGCCCCGGGTGCGGCCCGTCGTCGCCCAGCTGGGCACCTGCACCTGTTCCCCCTTGGTGCCCTGTGCAACCTCGCCTCCCACCGCCAGCTGCTCCGCTCGGTAAGAGGAAAGCATAGTCCTCTTTTGCTTCCTTGAGTCACTGCAGAAGAAGGGCAGATCGCTCTCCGGGTCTTCCCCGTGCACGGGCGGTCGTGACTGGGCTCACGGCCGTGTCCCTCTGGTCCATTAGCAGACGCACTTGATGGACCGCGTCATCCCGTCCTGCCCTGGGGAGGGAGGTGTCTGTTGTAGAGGAAAGAGTGTCCTCTGACCGAGGGCAGACGTGTCGATTCTGCACACGGACCGTCAACAGACACCACGTTCCGGGCTCCCTGGAGGACAAGCCCGCCCCTGTCACTGTGTGCAGCGAGTGGAGCCCTGAACTTCCACAGCCGATGATCGGTTATGGAAGAAACACCCGAACCCGGGGCCTGTGGTCTCTTCAGTTAAAGGTCCTGAGACCTGTCTCCCACTCGGTCTGATTTGAGACTTAGTGTGTTACGGGGAAGAAGGCCTCAAAGATCTTTTGCGCTTCAGCAAACTAACATGTTTTGTGAGGCAGTGAACCGTGAAAGAGTGTTTTGTATTTTATTTTATCTATGCCGAGAAGCTAGTTGACTCGGGGAAGGTCATAGGTTAGTGGTAAATAGAATGCTTGCTTAGCATGCCGAAATCCGTGTGCTCATTCCCGGTACCTCCATTTAAAAACAGAAGAAAAGAAAAAACAAAAACAAGAGCAAACTTCAAATGTTAGAAATACATAGTGCGCAAACCCAACTTCCATATCCATTCTTTTTACGTGTTTTCCTCTTACTACTTGGTTTGAAATATATCCCAACCGTGACTTAAGCATTTTTTTCAGAAAATGCTCTAACTCTTTGAAAGTCTTTTCTGCCACTTTTGTTTTGACACATCCAGGAACGGAGATAGACGCACATGGTGGTTTTAATATACATTCGTGAATATTCTCATTAATGTACCTGTAAATGCATTTTACAGATGGCGTGTCAGTGCGCCAATTTACAGAAGAGAGAGGAAGGGAATCTTCCTGGGATGAGGTACAGTCTCTTGTTGTTAATGTCCTTGTGTGACTATATAAGTACCAGGGGATTCAGAGACATAAACCGGGGGTTGGTATGAGTGTGCATTTTCACGTTTGCATCTGCTGCTGAGAATTTGTGACTTATGCTTTTAACTTACAGTTTAGGATGTGATTCTGTGCTTAATGCCGTAGGACTGGATAATGCACTTGTGTTCATTTTCCAGACTCACCTAGTGAAACCAGTGTCTGTATGGGCATTCTTTTTTTCAGGGTCTTTCCCTTACAGTTTATTAGAGGATATTGAAAAGAAATACATCCCTGGGAATGTTAGGTGCATCTTGGAGTTGGTTCTTGTTTTAGCCGTCCTCACTTGGAATTTATTAAGTGATGTATCATTTTCAAGGCAGCATGTTTTGTCTTCCCATTCCACCGCCAGTAACAGTGGTCTAGTTTCCTTAATGCCTTACGCTGATTCCCACCTGCTCCTTTTACTCAGGCTGCCCTTCCCCAAAGCCCCTCCACATCCCCCCCTGCGCTGGAACTCTCTTTTACGAAACAGTGCGGTCTTCCCAGCATTCCCTGAGCTATCCACGTGCTGCGGACTCTCCTGTCCTTTGTGGCGTTACTGTACCCGTTCACCTCAGTTGTAGAGCTGTTGAAACTTTTCTGTGCTGATTTGTTTTCATGGATCCTGTGCCTCTGGCAGAACAGAGAGGAGAATCTGCCTTTTATTTGTACCGCCAGCTTCTCCCAGGATAGGGCTTATGTTCTGATAGCTTCGGTAAATAACTGTTGTCTACCTGACTGACTAAGCGTATGCACATGATCTGAAGTTCGGTTCCTGATTTATCTTGTTTTGTGTTCCTAGGAAGGGGCGACTAAGCCCGAAATTACAAAACCGGAGTACGCTACTGGGACTGTAGAAATGGCTCCGCAGGAGCTGACGGATCATAAAACACTGACCTCTACTGGTGGAGCACACGGAGTTTATTATACACTGGGTAGGTTAGTGAACGTGGCTGGCATTTCTTGTTCTCTGTGCCTAGAAACTAGTGTGCTTGGGGGGAAGGGTATATGTAGCTCAGCAGTAGAGAGAATGCGGGCTTAGCATGCAGGAGTTCGTGGGGTCAGTATCCAGTTCCTCCAAGAAACGAGTGTGATACGGGTAAGGGAGGAAAGAATGAAGGCGCAAAGATTTTGTTTCGCTTCAGCAGTGTCTTCACAGGAAAGCTTAATCCTCCATCCTTTTCTGTGGTTTTTAGCCGACGCGGGACCTGGCGCGGCTCCGGTGTGGCCCGGCAGCGCCCGCCCGCCTGCGGCGGCCCCGGAGGCCCAGGTAAGTGGGGTGGTCATGCTCTGTTGGACCTCGTCCTGGGAAAGGTGATCTTCCCGTTCTCCCGGCAGCCGTTCCTGGCCTCGTCTGCAGACTGTGTGTCCTGTGACGGGTCTGGCGTGGCGTGTCGCTGCCTTTTTCAGACTCAAAACTCTTGCCCAGGAGCCAGTGGGCTGCTTCTCCCGGGAGCCCGTCGCCTTGGCTGGTGCCTGCAGGAGCCATGAGGGAGTGCTTAGGAGCCGGGGCCCGCAGACTTTGACTGTGGGTTTCTCGAAACAGCGTGAGGAGGGTGAGCCCTCGCTCCACACTGACTTCTCCTGGCTCGGCTGACTCCTTCCTGACCTCCTGCACCTGGGGTTGCTCCTGGGTCACTGAGACGGATTTCTGTGTCGTCGTTCTTTTGACTGGTTTCCCGGCTCAGGCCAGGTGATTCTCCTGTTTAGAATGTCCATTCAGATCCTGGTAACTGGAAAAGGGGCAAAGCCCTCCCTCCAGCTTTGTACGGTGTGCTTTGTGCAACTTTGAGTCTTCCTGGGTGTGGTAAACGTCACAGCCCGTCACTGTCTTTTCTCGGGAGGTAAGTGTGTCTTGGCCGCTGCCTCCAGTTGTCCTCTGAGCAGAAAAGCCTGGTTCTCGGAGATGGTGCGTTTGGAGTAGGGAATAGAGGCTGGAAGGGAAAGAGCCCGCCGTGAAAATGCCTCCTTCCCTGCGGGGGAATTCCGATGCGCACCAGAGTGCGTACGTTGTGTTTGTCCCCCACCCTGCGCCGGGTCGGGCCTGCCCTGGAAGCTGTCAGAGCTGCTCGTCGGTCTCATGGCACACCATTTGGTTTTGCGCACGAGCTGGTACAGTCCGTTTGCTGTCAGGTGTGGGGTTGAGACTCCCCACGTCACTCTAACCTAGCACGCAGGTAGGGTGCGTACCGTAGAGAACGTAAAATCCAGACGTCCCTGAGGATAGGGATGATTGTAGCGGAGCCTAAGTCCCTTCTGAGGACAGCCTTGTCCCCTCAGGAGCCCTTGGCCAGCTCTGCTGCAGGACTCCGGGATGCCCAGCTCCCCAGGGCTCTTTGCGCCCAGGGGCAGCCCTGCGGGGCAGAGGAGGACCCTTTGTGTGGAGGGGGCAGAGAGGGCCTGGCAGTGTCCTGCAGGAAGAGCCCTTCAGACAGAGCGGTAACCGTGGTGCAGCTCTGCTTGCTCGTGTGGAGAATGAGCTCTTCACGTCCGTCCCGCCTCAATGTTACTTGTCCGCGCCGGGCAAGCTTGCGTGGAGCTGGTGAAGGTGGCCGGGAGGGCCGCCCCGTCCAGAGCGGCTGGCTGTTGGGAAGGCGCTAGTTTGCCCGTGTGCTGGAAGCTCGGTGTGCAGCCTCTCGGGAAGGAGGACCCTTGGCTTCCTCCACTAGGAGACAGCAGCGGCGGCGACGTGCGGCGTCAGGGTCGTATCCCCGTGTCCCCCTGTGCGGCCCAGGCTGCAGGCAGGCCCCAGAGGGCTGGGAGGAGCGTGTGGCACCATGATGCTCTCTGGGCACCCGGTGGAGGGGAGGGTGCCCGGTGCCGACGGCTGCTGCGTTGGGGTTCGGCTCTTGTCGGTGTTGGCGCATTTGTCTTTCATCCAACCCAGCCCTCCCTTCTGTCCTGCAGGTCACCCCGTGGGCCGGAGGGCCCCAGCCTTTCCGAGGACCAGCCTGCGTGGCCTGCCCCGGGTGCGGCCCGTCGTCGCCCAGCTGGGCACCTGCACCTGTTCCCCCTTGGTGCCCTGTGCAACCTCGCCTCCCACCGCCAGCTGCTCCGCTCGGTAAGAGGAAAGCATAGTCCTCTTTTGCTTCCTTGAGTCACTGCAGAAGAAGGGCAGATCGCTCCCCGTGGCTTCCCCGTGCACTGGCGGTCGTGATGGGGCTCACGGCCGTGTCCCTCTGGTCCCTTAACAGACGCAATTGATGGACCGCGTATTCCCGTCCTGCTCTTGGGAGGGAGGTGTCCGTTGTAGGGGAAAGACGGTCGTCTGATGAAGGGCAAACGTGTCAGTTCTGCACACGTGCCTTCAACAGACACCACGTTCCGGGCTCCCTGGAGGACAAGCCCGCCCCTGTCACAGTGTGCAGCGAGTGGAGCACTGAACTTCCACAGCCGATGATCGGTTATGGAAGAAACACCCGAACCCGGGGCCTGTGGTCTCTTCAGTCAAGGGTCCTGAGACCTGTCTCCCACTCGGTCTGATTTGAGACTTAGTGTGTTACGGGGAAGAAGGCCTCAAAGATCTTTAGCGCTTCAGCACACTAACAAGTTTTGTAAGGCAGTGAACCGTGAAAGAGTGTTTTGTATTTTATTTTATCTATGCCGAGAAGCTAGTTGACTCGGGGAAGGTCATAAGTTAGTGGTAAATAGAATGCTTGCTTAGCATGCCGAATTCCGTGTGCTCATTCCCGGTACCTCCATTTAAAAACAGAAGAAAAGAAAAAACAAAAACAAGAGCAAACTTCAAATGTTAGAAATACATAGTGCGCAAACCCAACTTCCATATCCATTCTTTTTACGTGTTTTCCTCTTACTACTTGGTTTGAAATATATCCCAACCGTGACTTAAGCATTTTTTTCAGAAAATGCTCTAACTCTTTGAAAGTCTTTTCTGCCACTTTTGTTTTGACACATTCACGAACGGAGATAGACGCACATGGTGGTTTTAATATACATTCGTGAATATTCTCATTAATGTACCTGTAACAACATTTTACAGATGGCGTGTCAGTGCGCCACTTTACAGAAGAGAGAGGAAGGGAATCTTCCTGGGATGAGGTACAGTCTCTTGTTGTTAATGTCCTTGTGTGACTATATAAATACCAGGGGATTCAGAGACATAAACCGGGGGTTGGTGTGAGTGTGCATTTTCACGTTTGCATCTGCTGCTGAGAATTTGTGACTTATGCTTTTAACTTACAGTTTAGGATGTGATTCTGTGCTTAATGCCGTAGGACTGGATAATGCACTTGTGTTCATTTTCCAGACTCACCTATTGTAACAAGTGTCTGTATGGGCATTCTTTTTTTCAGGGTCTTTCCCTTAGAGTTTATTAGAGGATATTGAAAAGAAATACATCCCTGGGAAAGTTAGGTGCATCTTGGAATTGCTTCTTGTTTTAGCCGTCCTCACTTAGAATTTATTAAGTGATGTATCATTTTCAAGGCAGCATATTTTGTCTTCCCATTCCACCGCCAGTAACAGTGGTCTAGTTTCCTTAATGCCTTACGCTGATTCCCACCTGCTCCTTTTACTCAGGCTGCCCTTCCCCAAAGCCCCTCCACATCCCCCCCTGCGCTGGAACTCTCTTTTACGAAACAGTGCGGTCTTCCCAGCATTCCCTGAGCTATCCACGTGCTGCGGACTCTCCTGTCCTTTGTGGCGTTACTGTACCCGTTCACCTCAGTTGTAGAGCTGTTGAAACTTTTCTGTGCTGATTTGTTTTCATGGATCCTGTGCCTCTGGCAGAACAGAGAGGAGAATCTGCCTTTTATTTGTACCGCCAGCTTCTCCCAGGATAGGGCTTATGTTCTGATAGCTTCGGTAAATAACTGTTGTCTACCTGACTGACTAAGCGTATGCACATGATCTGAAGTTCGGTTCCTGATTTATCTTGTTTTGTGTTCCTAGGAAGGGGCGACTAAGCCCGAAATTACAAAACCGGAGTACGCTACTGGGACTGTAGAAATGGCTCCGCAGGAGCTGACGGATCATAAAACACTGACCTCTGTTGGTGGAGCACACGGAGCTTATTATACACTGGGTAAGTTAGTGAACGTGGCTGGCATTTCTTGTTCTCTTTGCCTAGAAACTAGTGTGCTCTGGGGGGAAGGGTATATGTAGCTCAGCAGTAGAGAGATTGTGGGCTTAGCATGCAGGAGTTCCTGGGGTCAGTATCCAGTTCCTCCAAGAAACGAGTGTGATACGGTTAAGGAACGAAGGAAGGAAGGCGCAAAGGTTTTGTTTCGCTTCAGCAGTGTCTTCGCAAGAAAGCCTAATCCTCCATCCTTTTCTGTGGTTTTTAGCCGACGCGGGACCTGGCGCGGCTCTGGTGTGGCCCGGCAGCGCCCGCCCGCCTGCGGCGGCCCCGGAGGCCCAGGTAAGTGGGGTGGTCATGCTCTGTTGGACCTCGTCCTGGGAAAGGTGATCTTCCCGTTCTCCCGGCAGCCGTTCCTGGCCTCGTCTGCAGACTGTGTGTCCTGTGACGGGTCTGGCGTGGCGTGTCGCTGCCTTTTACAGACTCAAAACTCTTGCCCAGGAGCCAGTGGGCTGCTTCTCCCGGGAGCCCGTCGCCTTGGCTGGTGCCTGCAGGAGCCATGAGGGAGTGCTTAGGAGCCGGGGCCCGCAGACTTTGACTGTGGGTTTCTCGAAACAGCGTGAGGAGGGTGAGCCCTCGCTCCACACTGACTTCTCCTGGCTCGGCTGACTCCTTCCTGACCTCCTGCACCTGGGGTTGCTCCTGGGTCACTGAGACGGATTTCTGTGTCGTCGTTCTTTTGACTGGTTTCCCGGCTCAGGCCAGGTGATTCTCCTGTTTAGAATGTCCATTCAGATCCTGGTAACTGGAAAAGGGGCAAAGCCCTCCCTCCAGCTTTGTACGGTGTGCTTTGTGCAACTTTGAGTCTTCCTGGGTGTGGTAAACGTCACAGCCCGTCACTGTCTTTTCTCGGGAGGTAAGTGTGTCTTGGCCGCTGCCTCCAGTTGTCCTCTGGGCAGAAAAGCCTGGTTCTCGGAGATGGTGCGTTTTTAGTGGGGAATAGAGGCTGGAAGGGAAAGAGCCCGCCGTGAAAATGCCTCCTTCCCTGCGGGGGAATTCCGATGCGCACCAGAGTGCGTACGTTGTGTTTGTCCCCCACCCTGCGCCGGGTCGGGCCTGCCCTGGAAGTTGTCAGAGCTGCTCGTCGGTCTCATGGCACACCGTGGGGTTTTGCGCACGAGCTGGTACAGTCCCTTTGGTGTGAGGTGTGGGGTTGAGACTCCCCACGTCACTCTACCCTAGCACGCAGTTAGGGTGCGTTCCGTAGCGAACGTAAAATCCAGACGTCCCTGAGGATAGGGATGATTGTAGCGGAGCCTGAGTCCCTTCTGAGGACAGCCTTGTCCCCTCAGGAGCCCTTGGCCAGCTCTGCTGCAGGACTCCGGGATGCCCAGCTCCCCAGGGCTCTTTGCGCCCAGGGGCAGCCCTGCGGGGCAGAGGAGGACCCTTTGTGTGGAGGGGGCAGAGAGGGCCTGGCAGTGTCCTGCAGGAAGAGCCCTTCAGGCAGAGCGGTGACCCTGGTGCGGCTCTGCTTGCTTGTGTGGAGAATGAGCTCTTCACGTCCGTCCCGTCTCAATGTTACTTGTCCGCGCCGGGCAAGCTTGCGTGGAGCTGGTGAAGGTGGCCGGGAGGGCCACCCCGTCCAGAGCGGCTGGCTGTTGGGAAGGCGCTAGTTTGCCCGTGTGCTGGAAGCTCGGTGTGCAGCCTCTCGGGAAGGAAGACCCTTGACTTCCTCCACTAGGAGACAGTAGCGGCGGCGACGTGCGGCGTCAGGGTCGTATCCCCGTGTCCCCCTGTGCGGCCCAGGCTGCAGGCAGGCCCCAGAGGGCTGGGAGGAGCGTGTGGCCCCATGATGCTCTCTGGGCACCCGGTGGAGGGGAGGGTGCCCGGTGCCGACGGCTGCTGCGTTGGGGTTCGGCTCTTGTCGGTGTTGGCGCATTTGTCTTTCATCCAACCCAGCCCTCCCTTCTGTCCTGCAGGTCACCCCGTGGGCCGGAGGGCCCCAACCTTTCCGAGGACCAGCCTGCGTGGCCTGCCCCGGGTGCGGCCCGTCGTCGCCCAGCTGGGCACCTGCACCTGTTCCCCCTTGGTGCCCTGTGCAACCTCGCCTCCAACCGCCAGCTGCTCCGCTCGGTAAGAGGAAAGCATAGTCCTCTTTTGCTTCCTTGAGTCACTGCAGAAGAAGGGCAGATCGCTCCCCGGGGCTTCCCCGTGCACTGGCGGTCGTGACTGGGCTCACGGCCGTGTCCCTCTGGTCCCTTAACAGACGCAATTGTTGGACCGCGTATTCCCGTCCTGCTCTTGGGAGGGAGGTGTCCGTTGTAGGGGAAAGACGGTCGTCTGATGAAGGGCAAACGTGTCAGTTCTGCACACTTGCCTTCAACAGACACCACGTTCCGGGCTCCCTGGAGGACAAGCCCGCCCCTGTCACAGTGTGCAGCGAGTGGAGCACTGAACTTCCACAGCCGATGATCGGTTATGGAAGAAACACCCGAACCCGGGGCCTGTGGTCTCTTCAGTCAAGGGTCCTGAGACCTGTCTCCCACTCGGTCTGATTTGAGACTTAGTGTGTTACGGGGAAGAAGGCCTCAAAGATCTTTTGCGCTTCAGCAAACTAACATGTTTTGTGAGGCAGTGAACCGTGAAAGAGTGTTTTGTATTTTATTTTATCTATGCCGAGAAGCTAGTTGACTCGGGGAAGGTCATAGGTTAGTGGTAAATAGAATGCTTGCTTAGCATGCCGAAATCCGTGTGCTCATTCCCGGTACCTCCATTTAAAAACAGAAGAAAAGAAAAAACAAAAACAAGAGCAAACTTCAAATGTTAGAAATACATAGTGCGCAAACCCAACTTCCATATCCATTCTTTTTACGTGTTTTCCTCTTACTACTTGGTTTGAAATATATCCCAACCGTGACTTAAGCATTTTTTTCAGAAAATGCTCTAACTCTTTGAAAGTCTTTTCTGCCACTTTTGTTTTGACACATCCACGAACGGAGATAGACGCACATGGTGGTTTTAATATACATTCGTGAATATTCTCATTAATGTATCTGTAACTACATTTTACAGATGGCGTGTCAGTGCGCCACTTTACAGAAGAGAGAGGAAGGGAATCTTCCTGGGATGAGGTACAGTCTCTTGTTGTTAATGTCCTTGTGTGACTATATAAGTACCAGGGGATTCAGAGACATAAACCGGGGGTTGGTGTGAGTGTGCATTTTCACGTTTGCATCTGCTGCTGAGAATTTTTGACTTATGCTTTTAACTTACAGTTTAGGATGTGATTCTGTGCTTAATGCCGTAGGACTGGATAATGCACTTGTGTTCATTTTCCAGACTCACCTAGTGAAACCAGTGTCTGTATGGGCATTCTTTTTTTCAGGGTCTTTCCCTTACAGTTTATTAGAGGATATTGAAAAGAAATACATCCCTGGGAATGTTAGGTGCATCTTGGAGTTGGTTCTTGTTTTAGCCGTCCTCACTTGGAATTTATTAAGTGATGTATCATTTTCAAGGCAGCATGTTTTGTCTTCCCATTCCACCGCCAGTAACAGTGGTCTAGTTTCCTTAATGCCTTACGCTGTTTCCCACCTGCTCGTTTTACTCAGGCTGCCCTTCCCCAAAGCCCCTCCACATCCCCCCTCTGCGCTGGAACTCTCTTTCACGAAACAGTGCGTTCTTCCCAGCATTCCCTGAGCTATCCACGTGCTGCGGACTCTCCTGTCCTTTGTGGCGTTACTGTACCCGTTCACCTCAGTTGTAGAGCTGTTGAAACTTTTCTGTGCTGATTTGTTTTCATGGATCCTGTGCCTCTGGCAGAACAGAGAGGAGAATCTGCCTTTTATTTGTACCGCCAGCTTCTCCCAGGATAGGGCTTATGTTCTGATAGCTTCGGTAAATAACTGTTGTCTACCTGACTGTCTAAGCGTATGCACATGATCTGAAGTTCGGTTCCTGATTTATCTTGTTTTGTGTTCCTAGGAAGGGGCGACTAAGCCCGAAATTACAAAACCGGAGTACGCTACTGGGACTGTAGAAATGGCTCCGCAGGAGCTGACGGATCATAAAACACTGACCTCTATTGGTGGAGCACACGGAGCTTATTAAACACTGGGTAGGTTAGTGAACGTGGCTGGCATTTCTTGTTCTCTGTGCCTAGAAACTAGTGTGCTTGGGTTGAAGGGTATATGTAGCTCAGCAGTAGAGAGAATGCGGGCTTAGCATGCAGGAGTTCCTGGGGTCAGTATCCAGTTCCTCCAAGAAACGAGTGTGATACGTGTAAGGGAGGAAGGAAGGAAGGCGCAAAGATTTTGTTTCGCTTCAGCAGTGTCTTCGCAGGAAAGCCTAATCCTCCATCCTTTTCTGTGGTTTTTAGCCGACGCGGGACCTGGCGCGGCTCCGGTGTGGCCCGGCAGCGCCCGCCCGCCTGCGGCGGCCCCGGAGGCCCAGGTAAGTGGGGTGGTCATGCTCTGTTGGACCTCGTCCTGGGAAAGGTGATCTTCCCGTTCTCCCGGCAGCCGTTCCTGGCCTCGTCTGCAGACTGTGTGTCCTGTGACGGGTCTGGCGTGGCGTGTCGCTGCCTTTTTCAGACTCAAAACTCTTGCCCAGGAGCCAGTGGGCTGCTTCTCCCGGGAGCCCGTCGCCTTGGCTGGTGCCTGCAGGAGCCATGAGGGAGTGCTTAGGAGCCGGGGCCCGCAGACTTTGACTGTGGGTTTCTCGAAACAGCGTGAGGAGGGTGAGCCCTCGCTCCACACTGACTTCTCCTGGCTCGGCTGACTCCTTCCTGACCTCCTGCACCTGGGGTTGCTCCTGGGTCACTGAGACGGATTTCTGTGTCGTCGTTCTTTTGACTGGTTTCCCGGCTCAGGCCAGGTGATTCTCCTGTTTAGAATGTCCATTCAGATCCTGGTAACTGGAAAAGGGGCAAAGCCCTCCCTCCAGCTTTGTACGGTGTGCTTTGTGCAACTTTGAGTCTTCCTGGGTGTGGTAAACGTCACAGCCCGTCACTGTCTTTTCTCGGGAGGTAAGTGTGTCTTGGCCGCTGCCTCCAGTTGTCCTCTGAGCAGAAAAGCCTGGTTCTCGGAGATGGTGCGTTTGGAGTAGGGAATAGAGGCTGGAAGGGAAAGAGCCCGCCGTGAAAATGCCTCCTTCCCTGCGGGGGAATTCCGATGCGCACCAGAGTGCGTACGTTGTGTTTGTCCCCCACCCTGCGCCGGGTCGGGCCTGCCCTGGAAGCTGTCAGAGCTGCTCGTCGGTCTCATGGCACACCGTTTGGTTTTGCGCACGAGCTGGTACAGTCCGTTTGCTGTCAGGTGTGGGGTTGAGACTCCCCACGTCACTCTAACCTAGCACGCAGGTAGGGTGCGTACCGTAGAGAACGTAAAATCCAGACGTCCCTGAGGATAGGGATGATTGTAGCGGAGCCTAAGTCCCTTCTGAGGACAGCCTTGTCCCCTCAGGAGCCCTTGGCCAGCTCTGCTGCAGGACTCCGGGATGCCCAGCTCCCCAGGGCTCTTTGCGCCCAGGGGCAGCCCTGCGGGGCAGAGGAGGACCCTTTGTGTGGAGAGGGCAGAGAGGGCCTGGCAGTGTCCTGCAGGAAGAGCCCTTCAGGCAGAGCGGTAACCGTGGTGCAGCTCTGCTTGCTCGTGTGGAGAATGAGCTCTTCACGTCCGTCCCGTCTCAATGTTACTTGTCCGCGCCGGGCAAGCTTGTGTGGAGCTGGTGAAGGTGGCCGGGAGGGCCGCCCCGTCCAGAGCGGCTGGCTGTTGGGAAGGCGCTAGTTTGCCCGTGTGCTGGAAGCTCGGTGTGCAGCCTCTCGGGAAGGAGGACCCTTGGCTTCCTCCACTAGGAGACAGCAGCGGCGGCGACGTGCGGCGTCAGGGTCGTATCCCCGTGTCCCCCTGTGCGGCCCAGGCTGCAGGCAGGCCCCAGAGGGCTGGGAGGAGCGTGTGGCCCCATGATGCTCTCTGGGCACCCGGTGGAGGGGAGGGTGCCCGGTGCCGACGGCTGCTGCGTTGGGGTTCGGCTCTTGTCGGTGTTGGCGCATTTGTCTTTCATCCAACCCAGCCCTCCCTTCTGTCCTGCAGGTCACCCCGTGGGCCGGAGGGCCCCAACCTTTCCGAGGACCAGCCTGCGTGGCCTGCCCCGGGTGCGGCCCGTCGTCGCCCAGCTGGGCACCTGCACCTCTTCCCCCTTGGTGCCCTGTGCAACCTCGCCTCCCACCGCCAGCTGCTCCGCTCGGTAAGAGGAAAGCATAGTCCTCTTTTGCTTCCTTGAGTCACTGCAGAAGAAGGGCAGATCGCTCCCCGGGGCTTCCCCGTGCACTGGCGGTCGTGACTGGGCTCACGGCCGTGTCCCTCTGGTCCCTTAACAGACGCAATTGTTGGACCGCGTATTCCCGTCCTGCTCTTGGGAGGGAGGTGTCCGTTGTAGGGGAAAGACGGTCGTCTGATGAAGGGCAAACGTGTCAGTTCTGCACACTTGCCTTCAACAGACACCACGTTCCGGGCTCCCTGGAGGACAAGCCCGCCCCTGTCACAGTGTGCAGCGAGTGGAGCACTGAACTTCCACAGCCGATGATCGGTTATGGAAGAAACACCCGAACCCGGGGCCTGTGGTCTCTTCAGTCAAGGGTCCTGAGACCTGTCTCCCACTCGGTCTTATTTGAGACTTAGTGTGTTACGGGGAAGAAGGCCTCAAAGATCTTTAGCGCTTCAGCACACTAACAAGTTTTGTAAGGCAGTGAACCGTGAAAGAGTGTTTTGTATTTTATTTTATCTATGCCGAGAAGCTAGTTGACTCGGGGAAGGTCATAAGTTAGTGGTAAATAGAATGCTTGCTTAGCATGCCGAATTCCGTGTGCTCATTCCCGGTACCTCCATTTAAAAACAGAAGAAAAGAAAAAACAAAAACAAGAGCAAACTTCAAATGTTAGAAATACATAGTGCGCAAACCCAACTTCCATATCCATTCTTTTTACGTGTTTTCCTCTTACTACTTGGTTTGAAATATATCCCAACCGTGACTTAAGCATTTTTTTCAGAAAATGCTCTAACTCTTTGAAAGTCTTTTCTGCCACTTTTGTTTTGACACATTCACGAACGGAGATAGACGCACATGGTGGTTTTAATATACATTCGTGAATATTCTCATTAATGTACCTGTAACAACATTTTACAGATGGCGTGTCAGTGCGCCACTTTACAGAAGAGAGAGGAAGGGAATCTTCCTGGGATGAGGTACAGTCTCTTGTTGTTAATGTCCTTGTGTGACTATATAAGTACCAGGGGATTCAGAGACATAAACCGGGGGTTGGTGTGAGTGTGCATTTTCACGTTTGCATCTGCTGCTGAGAATTTGTGACTTATGCTTTTAACTTACAGTTTAGGATGTGATTCTGTGCTTAATGCCGTAGGACTGGATAATGCACTTGTGTTCATTTTCCAGACTCACCTAGTGAAACCAGTGTCTGTATGGGCATTCTTTTTTTCAGGGTCTTTCCCTTACAGTTTATTAGAGGATATTGAAAAGAAATACATCCCTGGGAATGTTAGGTGCATCTTGGAGTTGGTTCTTGTTTTAGCCGTCCTCACTTGGAATTTATTAAGTGATGTATCATTTTCAAGGCAGCATGTTTTGTCTTCCCATTCCACCGCCAGTAACAGTGGTCTAGTTTCCTTAATGCCTTACGCTGTTTCCCACCTGCTCGTTTTACTCAGGCTGCCCTTCCCCAAAGCCCCTCCACATCCCCCCTCTGCGCTGGAACTCTCTTTCACGAAACAGTGCGTTCTTCCCAGCATTCCCTGAGCTATCCACGTGCTGCGGACTCTCCTGTCCTTTGTGGCGTTACTGTACCCGTTCACCTCAGTTGTAGAGCTGTTGAAACTTTTCTGTGCTGATTTGTTTTCATGGATCCTGTGCCTCTGGCAGAACAGAGAGGAGAATCTGCCTTTTATTTGTACCGCCAGCTTCTCCCAGGATAGGGCTTATGTTCTGATAGCTTCGGTAAATAACTGTTGTCTACCTGACTGTCTAAGCGTATGCAGATGATCTGAAGTTCGGTTCCTGATATATCTTCTTTTGTGTTCCTAGGAAGGGGCGACTAAGCCCGAAATTACAAAACCGGAGTACGCTACTGGGACTGTAGAAATGGCTCCGCAGGAGCTGACGGATCATAAAACACTGACCTCTATTGGTGGAGCACACGGAGCTTATTAAACACTGGGTAGGTTAGTGAACGTGGCTGGCATTTCTTGTTCTCTGTGCCTAGAAACTAGTGTGCTTGGGGGGAAGGGTATATGTAGCTCAGCAGTAGAGAGAATGCGGGCTTAGCATGCAGGAGTTCCTGGGGTCAGTATCCAGTTCCTCCAAGAAACGAGTGTGATACGTGTAAGGGAGGAAGGAAGGAAGGCGCAAAGATTTTGTTTCGCTTCAGCAGTGTCTTCGCAGGAAAGCCTAATCCTCCATCCTTTTCTGTGGTTTTTAGCCGACGCGGGACCTGGCGCGGCTCCGGTGTGGCCCGGCAGCGCCCGCCCGCCTGCGGCGGCCCCGGAGGCCCAGGTAAGTGGGGTGGTCATGCTCTGTTGGACCTCGTCCTGGGAAAGGTGATCTTCCCGTTCTCCCGGCAGCCGTTCCTGGCCTCGTCTGCAGACTGTGTGTCCTGTGACGGGTCTGGCGTGGCGTGTCGCTGCCTTTTTCAGACTCAAAACTCTTGCCCAGGAGCCAGTGGGCTGCTTCTCCCGGGAGCCCGTCGCCTTGGCTGGTGCCTGCAGGAGCCATGAGGGAGTGCTTAGGAGCCGGGGCCCGCAGACTTTGACTGTGGGTTTCTCGAAACAGCGTGAGGAGGGTGAGCCCTCGCTCCACACTGACTTCTCCTGGCTCGGCTGACTCCTTCCTGACCTCCTGCACCTGGGGTTGCTCCTGGGTCACTGAGACGGATTTCTGTGTCGTCGTTCTTTTGACTGGTTTCCCGGCTCAGGCCAGGTGATTCTCCTGTTTAGAATGTCCATTCAGATCCTGGTAACTGGAAAAGGGGCAAAGCCCTCCCTCCAGCTTTGTACGGTGTGCTTTGTGCAACTTTGAGTCTTCCTGGGTGTGGTAAACGTCACAGCCCGTCACTGTCTTTTCTCGGGAGGTAAGTGTGTCTTGGCCGCTGCCTCCAGTTGTCCTCTGAGCAGAAAAGCCTGGTTCTCGGAGATGGTGCGTTTGGAGTAGGGAATAGAGGCTGGAAGGGAAAGAGCCCGCCGTGAAAATGCCTCCTTCCCTGCGGGGGAATTCCGATGCGCACCAGAGTGCGTACGTTGTGTTTGTCCCCCACCCTGCGCCGGGTCGGGCCTGCCCTGGAAGCTGTCAGAGCTGCTCGTCGGTCTCATGGCACACCGTTTGGTTTTGCGCACGAGCTGGTACAGTCCGTTTGCTGTCAGGTGTGGGGTTGAGACTCCCCACGTCACTCTAACCTAGCACGCAGGTAGGGTGCGTACCGTAGAGAACGTAAAATCCAGACGTCCCTGAGGATAGGGATGATTGTAGCGGAGCCTAAGTCCCTTCTGAGGACAGCCTTGTCCCCTCAGGAGCCCTTGGCCAGCTCTGCTGCAGAACTCCGGGATGCCCAGCTCCCCAGGGCTCTTTGCGCCCAGGGGCAGCCCTGCGGGGCAGAGGAGGACCCTTTGTGTGGAGAGGGCAGAGAGGGCCTGGCAGTGTCCTGCAGGAAGAGCCCTTCAGGCAGAGCGGTAACCGTGGTGCAGCTCTGCTTGCTCGTGTGGAGAATGAGCTCTTCACGTCCGTCCCGTCTCAATGTTACTTGTCCGCGCCGGGCAAGCTTGTGTGGAGCTGGTGAAGGTGGCCGGGAGGGCCGCCCCGTCCAGAGCGGCTGGCTGTTGGGAAGGCGCTAGTTTGCCCGTGTGCTGGAAGCTCGTTGTGCAGCCTCTCGGGAAGGAGGACCCTTGGCTTCCTCCACTAGGAGACAGCAGCGGCGGCGACGTGCGGCATCAGGGTCGTATCCCCGTGTCCCCCTGTGCGGCCCAGGCTGCAGGCAGGCCCCAGAGGGCTGGGAGGAGCGTGTGGCCCCATGATGCTCTCTGGGCACCCGGTGGAGGGGAGGGTGCCCGGTGCCGACGGCTGCTGCGTTGGGGTTCGGCTCTTGTCGGTGTTGGCGCATTTGTCTTTCATCCAACCCAGCCCTCCCTTCTGTCCTGCAGGTCACCCCGTGGGCCGGAGGGCCCCAACCTTTCCGAGGACCAGCCTGCGTGGCCTGCCCCGGGTGCGGCCCGTCGTCGCCCAGCTGGGCACCTGCACCTGTTCCCCCTTGGTGCCCTGTGCAACCTCGCCTCCCACCGCCAGCTACTCCGCTCGGTAAGAGGAAAGCATAGTCCTCTTTTGCTTCCTTGAGTCACTGCAGAAGAAGGGCAGATCGCTCCCCGGGGCTTCCCCGTGCACTGGCGGTCGTGACTGGGCTCACGGCCGTGTCCCTCTGGTCCCTTAACAGACGCAATTGTTGGACCGCGTATTCCCGTCCTGCTCTTGGGAGGGAGGTGTCCGTTGTACGGGAAAGACGGTCGTCTGATGAAGGGCAAACGTGTCAGTTCTGCACACGTGCCTTCAACAGACACCACGTTCCGGGCTCCCTGGAGGACAAGCCCGCCCCTGTCACAGTGTGCAGCGAGTGGAGCACTGAACTTCCACAGCCGATGATCGGTTATGGAAGAAACACCCGAACCCGGGGCCTGTGGTCTCTTCAGTCAAGGGTCCTGAGACCTGTCTCCCACTCGGTCTGATTTGAGACTTAGTGTGTTACGGGGAAGAAGGCCTCAAAGATCTTTAGCGCTTCAGCACACTAACAAGTTTTGTAAGGCAGTGAACCGTGAAAGAGTGTTTTGTATTTTATTTTATCTATGCCGAGAAGCTAGTTGACTCGGGGAAGGTCATAAGTTAGTGGTAAATAGAATGCTTGCTTAGCATGCCGAATTCCGTGTGCTCATTCCCGGTACCTCCATTTAAAAACAGAAGAAAAGAAAAAACAAAAACAAGAGCAAACTTCAAATGTTAGAAATACATAGTGCGCAAACCCAACTTCCATATCCATTCTTTTTACGTGTTTTCCTCTTACTACTTGGTTTGAAATATATCCCAACCGTGACTTAAGCATTTTTTTCAGAAAATGCTCTAACTCTTTGAAAGTCTTTTCTGCCACTTTTGTTTTGACACATTCACGAACGGAGATAGACGCACATGGTGGTTTTAATATACATTCGTGAATATTCTCATTAATGTACCTGTAACAACATTTTACAGATGGCGTGTCAGTGCGCCAATTTACAGAAGAGAGAGGAAGGGAATCTTCCTGGGATGAGGTACAGTCTCTTGTTGTTAATGTCCTTGTGTGACTATATAAGTACCAGGGGATTCAGAGACATAAACCGGGGGTTGGTGTGAGTGTGCATTTTCACGTTTGCATCTGCTGCTGAGAATTTTTGACTTATGCTTTTAACTTACAGTTTAGGATGTGATTCTGTGCTTAATGCCGTAGGACTGGATAATGCACTTGTGTTCATTTTCCAGACTCACCTATTGTAACAAGTGTCTGTATGGGCATTCTTTTTTTCAGGGTCTTTCCCTTAGAGTTTATTAGAGGATATTGAAAAGAAATACATCCCTGGGAAAGTTAGGTGCATCTTGGAATTGCTTCTTGTTTTAGCCGTCCTCACTTAGAATTTATTAATTGATGTATCATTTTCAAGGCAGCATATTTTGTCTTCCCATTCCACCGCCAGTAACATTGGTCTAGTTTCCTTAATGCCTTACGCTGATTCCCACCTGCTCCTTTTACTCAGGCTGCCCTTCCCCAAAGCCCCTCCACATCCCCCCTCTGCGCTGGAACTCTCTTTTACGAAACAGTGCGGTCTTCCCAGCATTCCCTGAGCTATCCACGTGCAGCGGACTCTCCTGTCCTTTGTGGCGTTACTGTACCCGTTCACCTCAGTTGTAGAGCTGTTGAAACTTTTCTGTGCTGATTTGTTTTCATGGATCCTGTGCCTCTGGCAGAACAGAGAGGAGAATCTGCCTTTTATTTGTACCGCCAGCTTCTCCCAGGATAGGGCTTATGTTCTGATAGCTTCGGTAAATAACTGTTGTCTACCTGACTGACTAAGCGTATGCACATGATCTGAAGTTCGGTTCCTGATTTATCTTGTTTTGTGTTCCTAGGAAGGGGCGACTAAGCCCGAAATTACAAAACCGGAGTACGCTACTGGGACTGTAGAAATGGCTCCGCAGGAGCTGACGGATCATAAAACACTGACCTCTGTTGGTGGAGCACACGGAGCTTATTATACACTGGGTAGGTTAGTGAACGTGGCTGGCATTTCTTGTTCTCTTTGCCTAGAAACTAGTGTGCTCTGGGGGGAAGGGTATATGTAGCTCAGCAGTAGAGAGATTGTGGGCTTAGCATGCAGGAGTTCCTGGGGTCAGTATCCAGTTCCTCCAAGAAACGAGTGTGATACGGTTAAGGAAGGAAGGAAGGAAGGCGCAAAGGTTTTGTTTCGCTTCAGCAGTGTCTTCGCAGGAAAGCCTAATCCTCCATCCTTTTCTGTGGTTTTTAGCCGACGCGGGACCTGGCGCGGCTCCGGTGTGGCCCGGCAGCGCCCGCCCGCCTGCGGCGGCCCCGGAGGCCCAGGTAAGTGGGGTGGTCATGCTCTGTTGGACCTCGTCCTGGGAAAGGTGATCTTCCCGTTCTCCCGGCAGCCGTTCCTGGCCTCGTCTGCAGACTGTGTGTCCTGTGACGGGTCTGGCGTGGCGTGTCGCTGCCTTTTTCAGACTCAAAACTCTTGCCCAGGAGCCAGTGGGCTGCTTCTCCCGGGAGCCCGTCGCCTTGGCTGGTGCCTGCTGGAGCCATGAGGGAGTGCTTAGGAGCCGGGGCCCGCAGACTTTGACTGTGGGTTTCTCGAAACAGCGTGAGGAGGGTGAGCCCTCGCTCCACACTGACTTCTCCTGGCTCGGCTGACTCCTTCCTGACCTCCTGCACCTGGGGTTGCTCCTGGGTCACTGAGACGGATTTCTGTGTCGTCGTTCTTTTGACTGGTTTCCCGGCTCAGGCCAGGTGATTCTCCTGTTTAGAATGTCCATTCAGATCCTGGTAACTGGAAAAGGGGCAAAGCCCTCCCTCCAGCTTTGTACGGTGTGCTTTGTGCAACTTTGAGTCTTCCTGGGTGTGGTAAACGTCACAGCCCGTCACTGTCTTTTCTCGGGAGGTAAGTGTGTCTTGGCCGCTGCCTCCAGTTGTCCTCTGGGCAGAAAAGCCTGGTTCTCGGAGATGGTGCGTTTTTAGTGGGGAATAGAGGCTGGAAGGGAAAGAGCCCGCCGTGAAAATGCCTCCTTCCCTGCGGGGGAATTCCGATGCGCACCAGAGTGCGTACGTTGTGTTTGTCCCCCACCCTGCGCCGGGTCGGGCCTGCCCTGGAAGCTGTCAGAGCTGCTCGTCGGTCTCATGGCACACCGTGGGGTTTTGCGCACGAGCTGGTACAGTCCCTTTGGTGTGAGGTGTGGGGTTGAGACTCCCCACGTCACTCTACCCTAGCACGCAGTTAGGGTGCGTTCCGTAGCGAACGTAAAATCCAGACGTCCCTGAGGATAGGGATGATTGTAGCGGAGCCTGAGTCCCTTCTGAGGACAGCCTTGTCCCCTCAGGAGCCCTTGGCCAGCTCTGCTGCAGGACTCCGGGATGCCCAGCTCCCCAGGGCTCTTTGCGCCCAGGGGCAGCCCTGCGGGGCAGAGGAGGACCCTTTGTGTGGAGGGGGCAGAGAGGGCCTGGCAGTGTCCTGCAGGAAGAGCCCTTCAGGCAGAGCGGTGACCCTGGTGCGGCTCTGCTTGCTCGTGTGGAGAATGAGCTCTTCACGTCCGTCCCGTCTCAATGTTACTTGTCCGCGCCGGGCAAGCTTGCGTGGAGCTGGTGAAGGTGGCCGGGAGGGCCGCCCCGTCCAGAGCGGCTGGCTGTTGGGAAGGCGCTAGTTTGCCCGTGTGCTGGAAGCTCGGTGTGCAGCCTCTCGGGAAGGAAGACCCTTGACTTCCTCCACTAGGAGACAGTAGCGGCGGCGACGTGCGGCGTCAGGGTCGTATCCCCGTGTCCCCCTGTGCGGCCCAGGCTGCAGGCAGGCCCCAGAGGGCTGGGAGGAACGTGTGGCACCATGCTGCTCTCTGGGCACCCGGTGGAGGGGAGGGTGCCCGGTGCCGACGGCTGCTGCGTTGGGTTTTGGCTCTTGTCGGTTTTGGCGCATTTGTCTGTCATCCAACCCAGCCCTCCCTTCTGTCCTGCAGGTCACCCCGTGGGCCGGAGGGCCCCAAACTTTCCGTGGACCAGCATGCGTGGCCTGCCCCGTGTGCGGACCGTCGTCGCCCAGCTGGGCACCTGCACCTGTTCCCCCTTGGTGCCCTGTGCAACCTCGCCTCCCACCGCCAGCTGCTCCGCTCGGTAAGAGGAAAGCATAGTCCTCTGTTGCTTCCTTGAGTCACTGCAGAAGAAGGGCAGATCGCTCTCCGGGTCTTCCCCGTGCACGGGCGGTCGTGACTGGGCTCACGGCCGTGTCCCTCTCGTCCATTAGCAGACGCACTTGATGGACCGCGTCATCCCGTCCTGCCCTGGGGAGGTAGGTGTCTGTTGTAGAGGAAATAGTGTCCTCTGACGGAGGGCAGACTTGTCGATTCTGCACACGGACCGTCAACAGACACCACGTTCCGGGCTCCCTGGAGGACAAGCCCGCCCCTGTCACTGTGTGCATCAAGTGGAGCCCTGAACTTCCACAGCCGATGATCGGTTATGGAAGAAATACCCGAACCCGGGGCCTGTGTTCTCTTCAGTTAAAGGTCCTGAGACCTGTCTCCCACTCGGTCTGATTTGAGACTTAGTGTGTTACGGGGAAGAAGGCCTCAAAGATCTTTAGCGCTTCAGCAAACTAACAAGTTTTTTAAGGCAGTGAACCGTGAAAGAGTGTTTTGTATTTTATTTTATCTATGACGAGAAGCTAGTTGACTCGGGGAAGGACATAGGTTAGTGGTAAATAGAATGCTTGCTTAGCATGCCGAATTCCGTGTGCTCATTCCCGGTACCTCCATATAAAAACAGAAGAAAAATAAAAACAAAAACAAGAGCAAACTTCAAATGTTAGAAATACATAGTGCGCAAACCCAACTTCCATATCCATTCTTTTTACGTGTTTTCCTCTTACTACTTGGTTTGAAATATATTCCAGACCTGACTTAAGCATTTTTTTCAGAAAATCCTCTAACTCTTTGAAAGTCTTTTCTGCCACTTTTGTTTTGACACATCCACGAACGGAGATAGACGCAAATGGTTTTTTTAATATACATTCGTGAATATTCTCATTAATGTACCTGTAACTACATTTTACAGATGGCGTGTCAGTGCGCCTCTTTACAGAAGAGAGAGGAAGGGAATCTTCCTGGGATGAGGTACAGTCTCTTGTTGTTAATGTCCTTGTGTGACTATATAAGTACCAGGGGATTCAGAGACATAAACCGGGGGTTGGTGTGAGTGTGCATTTTCACGTTTGCATCTGCTGCTGAGAATTTGTGACTTATGCTTTTAACTTACAGTTTAGGATGTGATTCTGTGCTTAATGCCGTAGGACTGGATAATGCACTTGTGTTCATTTTCCAGACTCACCTAGTGAAACCAGTGTCTGTATGGGCATTCTTTTTTTCAGGGTCTTTCCCTTACAGTTTATTAGAGGATATTGAAAAGAAATACATCCCTGGGAATGTTAGGTGCATCTTGGAGTTGGTTCTTGTTTTAGCCGTCCTCACTTGGAATTTATTGTGATGTATCATTTTCAAGGCAGCATGTTTTGTCTTCCCATTCCACCGCCAGTAACAGTGGTCTAGTTTCCTTAATGCCTTACGCTGTTTCCCACCTGCTCGTTTTACTCAGGCTGCCCTTCCCCAAAGCCCCTCCACATCCCCCCTCTGCGATGGAACTCTCTTTTACGAAACAGTGCGGTCTTCCCAGCATTCCCTGAGCTATCCACGTGCTGCGGACTCTCCTGTCCTTTGTGGCGTTACTGTACCCGTTCACCTCAGATGTAGAGCTGTTGAAACTTCTCTGTGCTGATTTGCTTTCATGGATCCTGTGCCTCTGGCAGAACAGAGAGGAGAATCTGCCTTTTATTTGTAACGCCAGCTTCTCCCAGGATAGGGCTTATGTTCTGATAGCTTCGGTATATAACTGTTGTCTACCTGACTGACTAAGCGTATGCACATGATCTGAAGTTCGGTTCCTGACTTATCTTGTTTTGTGTTCCTAGGAAGGGGCGACTAAGCCCGAAATTACAAAACCGGAGTACGCTACTGGGACTGTAGAAATGGCTCCGCAGGAGCTGACGGATCATAAAATACTGACCTCTGTTGGTGGAGCACACGGAGCTTATTATACACTGGGTAAGTTAGTGAACGTGGCTGGCATTTCTTGTTCTCTGTGCCTAGAAACTAGTGTGCTCTGGGGGGAAGGGTATATGTAGCTCAGCAGTAGAGAGAATGCGGGCTTAGCATGCAGGAGTTCCTGTGGTCAGTATCCAGTTCCTCCAAGAAACGAGTGTGATACGGTTAAGGAAGAAAGGAAGGAAGGCGCAAAGATTTTGTTTCGCTTCAGCAGTGTCTTCGCAGGAAAGCCTAATCCTCCATCCTTTTCTGTGGTTTTTAGCCGACGCGGGACCTGGCGCGGCTCCGGTGTGGCCCGGCAGCGCCCGCCCGCCTGCGGCGGCCCCGGAGGCCCAGGTAAGTGGGGTGGTCATGCTCTGTTGGACCTCGTCCTGGGAAAGGTGATCTTCCCGTTCTCCCGGCAGCCGTTCCTGGCCTCGTCTGCAGACTGTGTGTCCTGTGACGGGTCTGGCGTGGCGTGTCGCTGCCTTTTTCAGACTCAAAACTCTTGCCCAGGAGCCAGTGGGCTGCTTCTCCTGGGAGCCCGTCGCCTTGGCTGGTGCCTGCAGGAGCCATGAGGGAGTGCTTAGGAGCCGGGGCCCGCAGACTTTGACTGTGGGTTTCTCGAAACAGCGTGAGGAGGGTGAGCCCTCGCTCCACACTGACTTCTCCTGGCTCGGCTGACTCCTTCCTGACCTCCTGCACCTGGGGTTGCTCCTGGGTCACTGAGACGGATTTCTGTGTCGTCGTTCTTTTGACTGGTTTCCCGGCTCAGGCCAGGTGATTCTCCTGTTTAGAATGTCCATTCAGATCCTGGTAACTGGAAAAGGGGCAAAGCCCTCCCTCCAGCTTTGTACGGTGTGCTTTGTGCAACTTTGAGTCTTCCTGGGTGTGGTAAACGTCACAGCCCGTCACTGTCTTTTCTCGGGAGGTAAGTGTGTCTTGGCCGCTGCCTCCAGTTGTCCTCTGGGCAGAAAAGCCTGGTTCTCGGAGATGGTGCGTTTTTAGTGGGGAATAGAGGCTGGAAGGGAAAGAGCCCGCCGTGAAAATGCCTCCTTCCCTGCGGGGGAATTCCGATGCGCACCAGAGTGCGTACGTTGTGTTTGTCCCCCACCCTGCGCCGGGTCGGGCCTGCCCTGGAAGTTGTCAGAGCTGCTCGTCGGTCTCATGGCACACCGTGGGGTTTTGCGCACGAGCTGGTACAGTCCCTTTGGTGTGAGGTGTGGGGTTGAGACTCCCCACGTCACTCTACCCTAGCACGCAGTTAGGGTGCGTTCCGTAGCGAACGTAAAATCCAGACGTCCCTGAGGATAGGGATGATTGTAGCGGAGCCTGAGTCCCTTCTGAGGACAGCCTTGTCCCCTCAGGAGCCCTTGGCCAGCTCTGCTGCAGGACTCCGGGATGCCCAGCTCCCCAGGGCTCTTTGCGCCCAGGGGCAGCCCTGCGGGGCAGAGGAGGACCCTTTGTGTGGAGGGGGCAGAGAGGGCCTGGCAGTGTCCTGCAGGAAGAGCCCTTCAGGCAGAGCGGTGACCCTGGTGCGGCTCTGCTTGCTCGTGTGGAGAATGAGCTCTTCACGTCCGTCCCGTCTCAATGTTACTTGTCCGCGCCGGGCAAGCTTGCGTGGAGCTGGTGAAGGTGGCCGGGAGGGCCGCCCCGTCCAGAGCGGCTGGCTGTTGGGAAGGCGCTAGTTTGCCCGTGTCCTGGAAGCTCGGTGTGCAGCCTCTCGGGAAGGAAGACCCTTGACTTCCTCCACTAGGAGACAGTAGCGGCGGCGACGTGCGGCGTCAGGGTCGTATCCCCGTGTCCCCCTGTGCGGCCCAGGCTGCAGGCAGGCACCAGAGGGCTGGGAGGAACGTGTGGCACCGTGCTGCTCTCTGGGCACCCGGTGGAGTGGAGGGTGCCCGGTGCCGACGGCTGCTGCGTTGGGTTTTGGCTCTTGTCGGTTTTGGCGCATTTGTCTGTCATCCAACCCAGCCCTCCCTTCTGTCCTGCAGGTCACCCCGTGGGCCGAAAGGCCCCAACCTTTCCGAGGACCAGCATGCGTGGCCTGCCCCGTGTGCGGCCCGTCGTCGCCCAGCTGGGCACCTGCACCTGTTCCCCCTTGGTGCCCTGTGCAACCTCGCCTCCCACCGCCAGCTGCTCCGCTCGGTAAGAGGAAAGCATAGTCCTCTGTTGCTTCCTTGAGTCACTGCAGATGAAGGGCAGATCGCTCTCCGGGTCTTCCCCGTGCACGGGCGGTCGTGACTGGGCTCACGGCCGTGTCCCTCTCGTCCATTAGCAGACGCACTTGATGGACCGCGTCATCCCGTCCTGCCCTGGGGAGGTAGGTGTCTGTTGTAGAGGAAATAGTGTCCTCTGACGGAGGGCAGACTTGTCGATTCTGCACACGGACCGTCAACAGACACCACGTTCCGGGCTCCCTGGAGGACAAGCCCGCCCCTGTCACTGTGTGCAGCAAGTGGAGCCCTGAACTTCCACAGCCGATGATCGGTTATGGAAGAAATACCCGAACCCGGGGCCTGTGTTCTCTTCAGTCAAGGGTCCTGAGACCTGTCTCCCACTCGGTCTGATATGAGAGCGATTGTCATTTGGGAAAGGAGGCTCAAATTTTTGTTTTCCTGGAGTATAGTCTACTCTGAAAAGCCTAATCCTCCATCCTTTCTGTGGTTTTTTTCCGTTTCAGTACCTCGTGTGTCTCCGGTTTTCCCCTTGTAGCTCCCGCCCTCCTGAGGCCACCACGGAGGCCCAGATAAATTGGAAGGTCGTGTTAGGTGGTTGTCTCTCTGGGATATGTATTCTTTTTGTTTTTGCAACAGCCTCTTGTGGCCTCGTCTGCAGACTGTGTGTTCTGTTATGAGTCTGGCATGTCTCTTTGTTTTCAAATTCAAACTCTTGCCCAGGGTCCATTGACTTTTCCTCTCCCCCTGTCACCTTGAGTGTTACTTGCACAAACCATCAGCGAGGGAATGCATGATGGCTGAGGACCTCAGGCTTTATCTGTGTTTTTCTTAAAATAGCATAAGAATGGTGAGCCCTTGCTCCATACTGATTTCTCCTGGCTCGGCTAACTCCTTTTTTCCTCCTTCTCTTGGGATTGCTCCTGGGTCACTGAGACCTTTTCCTTTTGTAA
Source organism: Camelus bactrianus (assembly GCF_048773025.1). Classification (NCBI taxonomy): domain Eukaryota; kingdom Metazoa; phylum Chordata; class Mammalia; order Artiodactyla; family Camelidae; genus Camelus; species Camelus bactrianus. Next base: position 14,013,329 of record NC_133574.1, read on the forward strand.
TTCTTTGAATGATTTCCTGGCTCAGGCTGTGGGATTCTCCTTTGTAGAATGCCCATTCAATTCCTCGTAACTGAAAACTGAACTAAACCACCCCTCCAGCCTTACACCGTGGTGTTTGTGCAACTTTGAGTCTTCCTGGGTGTGGTAAATATCACAGGCCATCACTGTCTCTGGGGAGATAAAGGTGCCTTCCCCCTGCCTCCAGTTGTACTCTTGGGCAGAAAAGCCTGACTCTCAGAGATGGTGCACTTGTAGTAGGGAATTGAGGCTAGAGGGGAAAGTGCCCGTGGTGAAAATGCCTACTTCCCTGCAGGACCAATTTGCACCACAGTCCTGGCATCATGTTCTCCATCCCGCGGTGGGTCGTATCTGCCCTGGAAGCTGTCAGAGCTTCCTCTCTGTCTCATCACACACCGTGGGATTTTCCACATGAGCTAAAATCCCGTTGGTGTTATTTGCAAGATTGAGACTTACCCCTTCCCTTTCCCATAGGACAAACGTAGTGTGCTTTTCCTAGCGAAATTAAAACCCAGACGTCCCTGCGAATAAGGATGATTGTAGCGGAGACTGACTCTCTTCTGAGGACAGACTTGTCTCCTCATAAGCACTTTGCCAGCTCCCCCACAGGACTGCAGGATGCCCAGCTCCTCAGAGCTCATTGCGCCCAGGGGAAGCTCCTGCTGGCGGAGGAGGGCCCTTTGTGAGCAGGGAGTAGAGAGGGTCTGGCAGGGTCCTGCAGATAGAGCAAGTACCCAGGTGCGGCTCTGATTCTATGTGGAAAACCAGGCCTTCACTTCCTTTCTTTCTCTGTGTTTCTGGTTCATGCAGACCATGCTTCTGTGGAGCTGGGGAAGGTGTCAGGGTGGGTTGTCCTGCACAGAGAGGCTTCCTGTTTGGGAGGTCCTACTTTATCAATTTGCTGGAACCTCTGTACATGGTCTCAGGCAGGACTCTCACCTTCCTCCACTTACAGACACCGGCGGTGTCGTGTGGCAACAGTGTTTTATCCACAAGGTCGAGTGTGTGGCCTTGTGCTGCCGTCTGGGCACCCGGTGGAGGGGAGGGTGCCCGATGCTGACAGCTGCTGCATTGGGTTTCTGGTTCTGTAGGTGTTGTTCCTTTTGTCTGTCATCCAACACAGCTCTCTCTTCTGTTCTGCAGGTCACTGTGGATTCCCGATGTCCCGGTACTTGTGCAGGACCACTTGGTGTGCCTCGCCCGATGGGACACCCAGCGTCACTTCTCAGAGGCTATTCATCACTGCCACCCCCACCTCTGTTGTGGCCTATGTGGTCTAACCCACCGCCACCCCCACCACCACCAGTTACAGCACTCGGTAAGATGAGAGCATGTGCTTCTGCTCCGTTGTCGAGTCTTTGCAGAAGGGGAGATGGCACTCCAGGGCCTTGCGATGCCTGAGGAAATCTGACTTGGGACATTGTGACGTCTGTCTAGCTTCCCAGCACACACATCTGATGGACTGTGTCATTTCCCCTTCCTGACCTGGGAAGCAGGTGTCTCTTGTATAGTACAGAAGAGGATTTTGACAGAATATCAAATGAATTTGAAGTCCCAGTTTGGCAGATGTGCCTCTTGCATGGACCATGTGATGTGCTCTGTGAGGGGTGAAGCACACCCCTAACTTCAGGGGCTCACGGGGTTGCCTCGAGGGGTAAGGGAGCGAGTGAGGGAGAGAGACATTCACAGCAGACAGCTTGTCACCATAGCAGACATGCCCGTGCAGGGCCTCAGAGTGCAGAAGAGGGACACGTGAACCACACAGGAGTGAATAAGAGGGTGTGGAGGGGAAGAAAAATTGAAGGGCTGCCCAGTGGACGTTTGTTGGGTTCACTCAGATGGAGCTGGAAGGTCACTCCTGGCAGGGCGGGCAGCTCAGGTGGGCAGTGTGAATGCAGCATGAGGTCCACTCAGAGCCACGTGTGTGTGCAGGGGACTCAGTGTAGCCATGCACGTATCCCCTTCAGAATCCAGTGCCTCCAGAAAGCCCTCAGTTCACAACCTCATATAAAGATGATTGTTCTCTTGGGTTTCTGAAAGTTCTGGGTCTGGATGAAATCTCTGGATACCAGAGAAGCTGAAATTTAGCTTGTTTTTTTCAGGGTATTTTGTGTGGCTGAAGTTTTCTTTTGACCCAGTGATTTGAAAAGTGCAGGCAGGATTTAGATCAGCTGAGCAGGTGCCTTGCCCTTCAGCATGAGGCAGGTTCTTTGGGGGAAGTCAGGGGTGATCAGGAGACACCCTGTAGGACCCCTGTCCCTACACCCCTGCTCCCTCCTGTCACCATGCCCACTGTCAGCTTGGCATCTCCACATTTATGTCACAAGATCCAATTTCTGATTCTTTGAGTTCTTGCAGTTCATCCCCTAACACCAAGACTCAGTGGGGCCCCCACAGGGTTTCAGCATTGTTCTCTGTGAGCCGGGGTGTAACGCTGGTCCCTGACATCATTGTGAGGAGGGTTGGGTCAAGCACACACATTGTTTTGCAAAATGACTGGGACATATTTCTCACTCAGCATTCTCATAGTTTAAAAGAAATTGTCTGCACACAGAATCATCAAAAGAGACCTTAGGAAGTACATTAAATTAAACTGAAGATATAAGAGCTCAGGCCCAGAGCTTACCATTCTCTGCTTTAAAGATAAGGCAAAAGGTCCCTTTCTTCTATTAAATATTAGGTCTTACTAGTTAAAGAAGGAAATATAATAATGAGAATGTGCACATTTTGAGATCTGTGTCTGAGATGTGAAAATAATTATTTTCATTCTGTATAGACACGGAGATGCACACACAGACTACAGTGTCCGTCAGAGGCCATACACACATTAGAGAAGACAAAATCAGGAAAAAATAAGATCCTATTAAAATAAATAACTCTTTTTGCCTTACAGCACAGTCCATTTGCCAACTGAATGGGCCCCTCAGCTGTGGCAATGATGTGTTTAGAGAAGATGTCAGAGGTGCATTATGGCCCGAATGTTTCCCTGCTCCAACTTGCCCCCTCTGCTGTTCTCTCCTATTGTCACCCCTAATGAAAGTGTCACAGTTCTCTCTGTGTCAGTGTCTGCTTCCTGGAGGACCAGTGGTCACACCCTCTTGAGGGCACACAGTGATTCACGGGCACACAACTCACAAACCAGCAGGAACTAAGATGACAGGGCAGACGCAAGGTTACCCCTTCAGGGCAGCAGTGACCACAGGGACCCTGGGGCTCCTCCTGGGTGGTGGGTACAGCCTGTGTCTAGAACTAGTGATGGCTGTGCTGCTTCAGTCTGTAAACACTCACTGGGCATGTGGGGCCTGTCAGTCACAGGGGTGTCCGGTCGTGAGCTAGATGAACAGAATGAAGTGGCTGTGTCTCATGGTGAGGAACGGATGAGGTGCAGGGGGGCCATGGGCATCCAACGAGAGGCCCTGCACTGACCAGGTCCGTGCCCCTGCCCTGTGTCAGCTGCCCGGCAGCCCCGGCTCCAGGCAGACCCTGAGGGGGGCTGAGGGCGGCAGTGCTCTCAGTGGGCCCCATGAGCGCCCTTCATCCTCCCACATCCTCCTGACTCTGAGGTGGGTGGGGCAGGGTCAGTGGTTGGGGTGCCACCACTGCCAGGGAGAAGGTGTTGGGTATAAAAAGAGTCCACTCCACTCTGCGCCAGCTGTCCCTGGAGCCCACGGGGCCCTCCCTCATTCCAGGTGGGGGAGGCAGCCCGCCCTGCAGCAGCTCTGGGGTCCAGGCTGGGCCACAAACAGGTCAAGGTGAGACTGCTGCACTGCCCGGGAAGTGGGGGGATCAGCGATGCAGCAGCAAATGCCAGCAGGAGCAGCTCTGTAACCAGGCTCCTCCACTGTGAGCAGAGCTGGGGCTGGAACATCGCTGTGAGGGTGGGAGGACTGGGAGAGATGTGGCCCTGGACAGGGCTAGACCTGAGCTCAGGGCCTGAGGGCCTGGGGGAGAGGCAGAGAAAGACACATGCAGGGATAGACAGTGTGTGAGTGAGAGAGAGAAAGGTGGGGGTCAAGTCCTAGAGAGGGACAGGAGGTGACAAGAGAGGGACACTAGGTGGGGGGAAGCAGAGACAAGAGGAGGCAGGAAGGAAAGAGGGAGCCAGCCCAGGGTGCATGGTGGGGGACGATGGGCCAGGGTGACTGGGAAGGGGAGTTGGCCCATCCTTCACCAAGCCGTGTAGCTGCTACTGTCAGGGCCGCAGGGACCAGCAGCCCGCCCAGCTAGACAGGCACCATTGGCCCTCAGGAAGGGCCCTCCGGCCACTTCCAAGGTAAGAAGGACCAGGAGGGCTCTCCCCAGCACCACAGCAGCACCATCTCTAGCTTCACAGAGACCCTGTGAGCAGGCGCCGTCCCGTCCCCCGTTCTACAGAAGGGAAACTGAGGCTCGGCCAGCCAGCAAACTTGGCCCTGTCTGCAGGGTTATTCACTTTCCCGATGCTTCTTTCCCAGGCAGGCCTGTGCCCCTGTCCTAAGAAGGGGGCCTGTGACAAGCCCGAAGGCCTGGGTCCCACCCAACTGCCCTCCTGTGCTGGGTGACCTGGGCAGGTCTCTTCCCCTCCTTGGGCTTGGACTGTATGACCAGCGGCCCTTCTCCCCATCTTCCTGGGTAGTGGGACCCCAGCAAGGCCATCACTCCAGGCCTCCCAGGCCCCTGGGTGGGTGTGGGGTGAGCTCTGGCTCTCAGGGGAATTCCTTTCTGGGCGAGGCGATAGCTCACGTGCGCTCACCACTTTTTACGGGGTCACATCCTGCTATTTCCGTCTGGAATGGGACTTATCTACCATGGAGCCTGAAACTTGGTTTCCCACATTTTTCTAAATTGGCCCTTGTGCAGAAGAGCGGCTCCCTTGGCAGGGGTGACAAACTCAGTCCTGGTGAGGAGGCCCTTCTTACTCCCCTCACCTCACTGCTGCTGGTCACCCCCAAACTCCAGAGCTGTGCTCACCCCCTTGGATTCCCTGCTCCCCCTTCCCCATGCCAAGACCAGCCACCTCCTCCTGCCCCAGAGACCCCTCCTCCTGAGGGAAGTTGTGGGGCACTTAGGGTCAGGACTCCAAGCCCTGTGTCATGGCAGGGGACACCCCAGCTGATTGGTGACAGGCCTGGAAGCAAGGGTGGGGCCCTGAGCCCCAAGACAGGCTGTGCGGCCTTGGTCAGGTCACAGCCTCTCAGCCCAGCATCACAGCCTCGCACACCCCTCCAGGCCCACGTGCCTGAGATGTCACTCAGTCACACACACAGGCTCCAGCCCCACTCCCCACCCCCATGCAGGCACATGGAGGGCACACATGCACACACAGGGACATGTTCACACATACAGGAACATACACACATGCACAGGGACACACACACAGGCTCATCCCCCAGCCACCAGGATGCCACTTTTTTATTCTTACATGTTGCTGCTGCAATAAAATAATTAAAACATGAATATTCAAATGGTAAATGCTAGAGAGGGTGTGGAAAACAGTGAACCCTTGTACACTGTCGGTGGGAATGTAATTTGGTACAGCAGTTATGGAAAATGGTATGGAGAGTCCTCAAAAAACTAAAAATACACTTACTATATGATACAATAATTCCACTCCTGGGCATATATCCAAAGGGGGCCTTAATACAGAAAGACACCAGCACCCCAATATGCATAGCACTATTTACAATAGCCAAGACATGGAGACAGCTTAAATGTCCACCAACAGATGACTGGATACAGAAGCCGTGTCATGTATACAATGGAATAATACTCAGCCATAAAAAATAATATCATGCCATTTGAAGCAACATGGATGGCCATGGAAAACATCATTCTAAGCGAAGTAAGCCAGAAAGAAAGAAAAATACCATATGACAACACTCATGTGGAATCTAAAATTAAACAGATATAGAAAACAAACTCATGGTTACCAGAGGGGAAAATGGTGGGAAGGGATACACTGGGAGTTCGAGATTTGCAGATAGTGACTGGTAAATATATAATAAAGCAACAAGTTTATAATACACAGCACAGGGAACCATAGTCAGAATCTTGTAGTAGATCATGGTGAGAAAGGACATGAAAATGAATATACAAATGTTCATGTATGACTGAAGCATTTTGCTGTACACCAGAAATTGACACAACATTGTAACATGATTATACTTCAATAAAATAAAAATTTAAAAACCTGAACATTTAAAACGACCCTTGAGAGAAATGGCCCCATCTCACCAAAGGCAGGAAAACGCTGAGAAACTACGGAGAGGAGGAGGGGAGATGGCGCTGAGAGGCCGGGGGAGCGGGAGGGGAGCTATAGAGGGGCACCAGGTAGGGGGCAGACGAGGAGAAGAGGGGATAGGTGCTCTAGCCCAAGTAACGCTTGCCAGCCAGATGTGTGATATGGCCCTGTGGCATTTGGACAGGCCAGGGTAGAGCAGGGCTGAAAATGGGCCACAGGCTGACCTGGGCCTCTTTCTGGCTTCCAGCTGGGCTGGGGATGGAGGGACACGTGTGACCCAGCCTTCCCAAGCCTCAAAGATGGATTCATCAGACAAAACCTCCGACCATGGCTGTATAGAATATGGAGCTAAACAAACATCCAATTTCTGTGAATTATATGTGGAAAGAGTTGATTAATTGATGCCCAGTAGACAGAGAACCAGTGCAACCTGCTCTCACTCGCTCCCATACACACAGCATTGTAAACATCCACTCACACAGCCCTTGGCACAGGACACTTGCCGAAGAGTGGTCTGTTATTTCCAAAGAAAGGATGAGGCCTCAGAAAACCTGGAAGAAAGAGAAGTCAAACTGGAGAATGGAAACAAGTGCAGGATCTGACCTCTGGTAATGGAGCATCAAAGGTGAAACTCTGATTAACTTGGACGCACACTCTCAAGCGGGCAGCAAGCATGGGATTGAAGGTGATGCGCTGAGTGTTAGAAGAGTGCACAGCAGATGCTTGGCTGACAGAACTCAAAGAAATCATCACAAAATACCCCACAATTGAATCTGAGACCAAGATCCGAGCTGCCAAATCTGAGCTAGCAGAGGCAGCGGAAAAAGAGGGATAGGGCTACGGATGATGGCCCACGCAGAACTCAGGGATCTGGAGTGCGTTGTGGGTTATGGTGGGTACTTTCAAGAGAGCAAAGAGAACTGTGACCTCAGTGAGACAACAACCGCACTGGCACGTGATGTTGAGTTTATCGATATGTCCCATGGCCACATCCACTGCATCTGCAGGACCAGGGGCCAATTTGCAATTAGGAAATAGAGCACGTGTGGGGCTAAAACAGAGATATCAAGCATGTGGTCTGAGGGTTCCAGGGGGCGTTGGGATTGAACTCAGAATTAAAAGTTTTAGGATCTGCTACATTTGTAACCTGGACTGGGATTACGATCTGGTTTGAGGCAGAGGATGCGGAACAGCTCTGTGGTTGCCTTCGTGAACCCATGACTGAAGGATGAGAGAACAAGGAAGAGGGGTCAAAGTTCACAGCCTGAGAAGATGAAGCATTTCTTTCAGCATTATCTCCCAAATGCAGATGCTAAATTTTGGACGGCACTGACAAGGTACTGCACCGAGGACACATAGGTCGGTATGAGGGATCATCCAAGCAGGCCCTAAAGTATTACACCCATACATATGCTTCCACTGGGGTTTCTGTAGACAGAGAAGCTCTGGGAAGAACTGGTAACATTCGGACATTTCCATGGCAGTAGAAAGTACAAGCGCACTCAAATTTGGCTGTTTTGGAGACACTCCAAAATGACATACAGAAGAATGCAGAGCTGAAAACATTTAGAAGTTTCATTTCCACTAGAGGAAGAGCCCTGTGCTCTTTCAGAATTGTGAGATTAGAGTAATAAAAATGAGGCTCTACAAACTGAAATAGTATGGAGATTTTATCACAATAAAGGCAACACCAGGAATTAGAGATATACCAGACAACACAAAAAGGAACAGGGCTTGGCATCAAGGTGTAGGGAAAATTGTCCTCACAGAAATATCATGGAATTGCCTACAAATAAGAGTCTAAAGTTTGCACTTAAAAAAGCGCTATAAGTCTATACTAGATACCTGAAAGTTCTTGAACCATAGAGTAAAAAATGTATAGTAAAAGAAACAGGAAGTACAATTTTAAGTTCCAAAGAGATTGAAGGCCCAAAAAATAAGCTTTCAAATAACTAGATGGCAAAAAGCTACCAGAGCAAGCACTGAAAATGGAGGTGAGGAAAACATTGATGAACAATAGTGCCTCAGAATAACAAAAGGCAGAATACCAGAAAAGGGGAAGAGAAACTCTAAAGAAGAAACCAAAAATATCAGAAAACTCAATGGATGAGATAATAACTGGGCTAAAGTCAGTCCTAAGCACACTACATAATGTAGAGGGACTCGTGAATGACTGTGAGAACAGGGGAAAAGAAATCCCTCGATCAGAAGAAGACAAAGAAAAGCAAGGGCAAACCAACGCTAACATCGCTGTTGAATCCTGGATTAAGGCAATGCAGGAAAGAATAGGAGTCATAGGAGGCCCAAATGAAAAAACAAGACATAAAATAAAAAATTCTGAAAAAGAATTAGTAGAAAATTAAGAAATAAAATTGCTGAAAGCTAAGAAAGGATCATCTATACCAATTCAGGAATTACACAGGGTCCAAAGGAGTTGGAAAACAAATAGACCAACAAGCTATATAAGTCAAATAAACAAAGTTCATAATCATTACAGTGATGTAAAATGCACATTGAGGAAAGGAAATTATTCACAACAGAGCCTCCAGAGGGGTTTCAGCTGATATCTCGGCAGAAATAATGCAGGACGGGGAGGGGTGCCAGGACATAGACCATATCCTGAATGAGAAAAAGCTGAAATCCAGGGTAGAATATGCCAAATGACCGCGATTCCTAACAACGGCAGAGCTAGGGAATTTCACTGACAAGCAAATCTTAAAAGAAATCAAAAGATTGAGACTGATCATAAAACAAACATTGAGAATCCTAACCTTAGTAGAAAAGTAGCAAGAAGAAATGGAAATAAGAGAACCAATAATGGAAAAGAAAGAAGACCATTAATTGCTAAGAAGAAAGAAGAAGAAGGCAAGGAGGACAACGAAAACCTAAAGATGGGAGAGGGAAGCAGGAAACCATAGGTGATTTTAAGCACTATATTAAGTTAATCAGCTTATATGACACTCTGTCTGAAGCAAAAGGAGAGATGCAAGGCCTAAAGTGTTTGCAAAACAAACAAACAAACACCAAAAGGATACAGTTGGCTGACATATACCAAAGAAACATGATTATTCCAAACAGAATACTCAAAATGATGTCAGGGATCATTCAGCACGAATCGACCCAGTATAAAGGCTAGAATGTACTCAACACACTTGTATTCAGAAAACAGACGCGTGCATTACTATTCATAAATATTGATTCATAAGTGCTTTTCGTGACCCAACCCAAACAACGGTTTTGCTTAATATTTGGTCAAAGTACGTGATATAGAATTCCAAGTCTTCCAAAAGGATGAATGAATGCCATATTATACCCTACGTAGGGAAGGAATGGCATAAGCCTATAACAAAGACAAGTAGCTCTGCAACACTGTACTAAGAGCAAAAGAGACAGACAGGAAAGTGCACATTGGAATTCGTTTCATTCCTTGGAATTTCAGCCCCCATGAAATAAATGGATCCATCTTCTGAGAGTGTGGGTGTTTCAGCAGAAAGCAACAGACGGATATGTATTCTGGGTGACTGGGTATTACACAAACATGAGTTTCCATGAGTGGGTCTCTGTGTACTGTGAACTTTTAAAAAGTTTAAAGACGTGTGAAACCATAAACTGAACATGGACACTATTCCCTCCGTTTGTACTGTGTATACAGATCTGAACAAAAGGAAAGAGGGAAGAAAAAAGGATCATGGGACACTTGTGGATAGAATCACATTTCCCTTAGGAACCTCTCGAATAATGCAGCCCCTCCCCCAACACAGGCTTAATGCAGCAACCACTGGGGATGGCAGTTACCGGTTGGATTCCAGGTGGAATGTTGGTGTGAACCGCGAGGCATGTTGTGGCTGGTGGATCCAAGGTAACTGGGCAGAATTCCTTGGGTGGATCAGTGTGATGTAGGGGCTGCCGCCCTATGTGGAGATTGGCTTAGATCTTTTGTTCGGGAAGCTGTGTAAGTTCGAGATACTGCTGCTGCCGAAAGACCTGAGTTCACGGGTCATTTTCCAGAATCTGAAAGGGAAGACAGTGGAAGATCTGCCTGTCATGAGCTTACTGGTGTGGCTCCGCGGTACTTCCCGACTTACCCAGTCCCCTTGACTTCGACTTTAAGGGAGACACGAAGAGAAGCTGGCAGAAAACAGGCCGCACGGATTGAGGAGAGGTGCGAACACATTGATGAGAGTTGTTCTGCTACAATGGAGAATACCGGCATGGAGACAACTCTAGAGAATACCAGGCTCGAAAGACATTCATGAGACATACTGAACCTTGGTGATACTGACAGAAACATACGGAGTGTCAACGTGAACTTGAGAAAGTTACTCGAATCTCTGCTCCAAGAACTGGTCCAAGACACCTGACGTCTAAAATAGAAGAGATGGCAGAGATGTTAACAGCGCTCATGTTCCTGGAAGTGGTAGTGAGATTCCAAATATCTCAACATGCATTTACAAATCATTCAGACCAAAATGCACCAAGCCCAGTTAAGCCTATTCCCAGGTTTGGGCCTACATATCAAACACTTGCTCTTCCCTCCACTCCACTAAGGCATAAATTTCAAAGGATCAGAACCTGAGTTGCAATGAAGCCAGTAGGAGAAGATCAAGCCCCTCCTAGAATCAGAGTTCCTCCTCCTTCACACTCGGTGAAAAACAGTGCACCACTTTAAGGTCAATTACTCTCAACTTAGCTCACAAAAAGTAACGATAGGGATTGAATACTTAGGAAATCAATTCTTAGCTCACACAAAGTAATGATGACCTTCCCCTAGATTCAGCAAATGCTGGGGATATGTCTTCTTTGGTCTGAAGGGAGTGTGGTAAGTTAGGGGAAACTTTGACTGAACTTGAATATGTATTGGGCCTCAGTTTTTCAAGGCAGTATAGGTAATTATTAAAAGTCAGATAGTGAACTGAACTGTATCACTGGCCAAAATCATTAAAGAAACAGGTTATGTGGACCGTCATTCCCTTCCGTCAAGCCCCGGGTGTAATATATCATGGAGGTGCTTATTTGGTTGTGTTAAATTGCCTTAGCCTTCATGATCGTATGATTAAGCATTCTCATTACTGATAGAAGAACACCTGGTTCTCAATAGCCTAGCATAGCTGCAGCAGGATTCTCATAGTTAAATCCCTCTAGGTTCTTATGGAATCAAGCCTAAATGTGTATATTTTGTACAGTGTTTCTTGTATATTCCTGGAGAAGTATGTAACTCCTTGAAATGCCAACATTGCCTAGTAAGGTTCATTGGCAGCAAAGGGCACCACATGCACAAGGGAAACCCAGGTTCGGTGCTATTTCATTGTTCCAATAGTTATTTCATGGTTCCTAATGTTGTTGGAGGCTTCAACAGAAAAAAATTAACATGTTACCTTCAAATTATTGGACTGCTATTTTACATTGAGTCGGTCTAATTTTCCTTGGAGCTGACAAAATGTTACAAAAATTGACAAGTCTGGCTTCTAGGTTGATTTAGTAATTTTCAAAAACTAACTTCACTTTCATATAAATGCCAAAACAAGTAAATCAATACTCTTATCTTTCTTAAATTCAGCAATTGTGTTATCAACATAATTTCAACGCTGGAGTCTTCGGAAAATCCCTCTGATCATGGCTGTATAGAAAGCAGAGATAAACAACCATCCAATTTCAGTGAATTCTATGGGGAAAGTGTTGATTTATCGATGCCCAAAAGGCAGAGAACTAGTGCAACCTGCTCTCACTCACTCCCATACACACAGCATTGTAAACAACCACTCAACCAGCCCATGGCACAGGACACTTGCTGAAGAGTGGTCTGTTATTTCCAAAGACATGATGAGGCCTCAGAAAGCCTGGAAGCAGGAGAAGGCAAAGTAGAGAATGGAAACCAGTGCAGGATCTGATCTCTGGTAATGGAGCATCAAAGGTGAAACTGATTTTCTTGGACCTACACTCTGAAGCGGGCGGCACACATGGGATTAAATTTGATGTGCTGAGTGTTAGAAGTTTGCACAGCAGATACTTGGCTGACAGAACTCAAAAAAATCAGCACAAAATATTCCCAAAATTGAATCTGAGACCAAGATCCGAGCTGCCAAATCTGAGCTAGCAGAGGCAGCGGGAAAAGAGGGATAGGGCTACGGATGATGGCCCACGCAGATCTCATATATCTACAGTGCGTTGTGGGTTATGGTGGGTCCCTTCAAGAGAGCAAAGAGAACTGTGACCTCAGTGAGACAGCAACCACACTGGTGCGTAAGTTTGAGTTTATCGATATATCCTACGCCCACATCCACTGCATCTGCAGGACCAGGGACCAATTTGGCATTTTGCCAATAGAGCACGTGTGGGGCTCAATCAGAGATATCATGTATCTGGTCTGAGTGTTCCAGTGGTCGTTGGGGTTGAAATCAGTATTAAAAGTTTTAGGATCTGCTACATTCCTAACCTGGACTGGGATTATGGTCTGGTTTGAGGCAGAGGATGCGGAACAGCTGTGTGGTTGCCTTCGTGAACCCATGACTGAAGGATGAGGGAACAAGGAAGAGTGGTCAAAGTCCATATCGTGAGAAGATGAAGCATTTCCTTCAGCATTACCTCCAAAATGCAAATGCTATATTTTGGACGGGCTGACATGGTACTGCACCGAGGACACATAGGTCGGTCTGAGGGATCATTCCAGCAGGCCCTGAAATATGACATCCATACATACGTTTCCACTGGTGTTTCTGTAGACAGAGAAAATCTGGGAAGGACTGGTAACATTGGGATATTGCAATGGGAATAGAAAGTACAAGTTCACTGTCTGTTGGATGTTATGGAGACACTCCAAAAAGACATACAGAAGAATGCAGAGCTGAAAACCTTTAGAAGTTTCATTTCCACGAGAGGTAGTGCCCTGATCCCTTACAGAATTGTGAGATTAGCGTAATAAATATGAGGATCTACTAATTGAAATACTATGGTGTGTTCATCCGAACAAAGGCAACACCAGCAATTAGAGATATACCAGACAACACACAGAGGAAAAGGACATGGAATCAATGTCTAGGGAAGATTGTCCTCACAGTAATATCATGGAATTGCGTACACCAAGGAGACTAAAGTTTTCACTTAACCAAGCGCTATAAGTCTATACTAGATACCTGGAAGTACTTGAACAGTAGAGAATAAGAAGTATAGTAAAAGAAACAGGAAGTACCATTTTCAGTTCCAAAGAGATTGAAGGCCCAAAAAAAATGCTTTCAAACAACTAGATGGTTAAAATGCTACCAGAGCAAGCATTGAAAAAGGAGGTGAGGAAAACACTAAAGAACAAGGGTATCTCCGAATCACAAAAGGCAGAATACAAGAAATGGGGAAGAGAAACTCTTAAGAAGACAAAATAATATATGAAAACTCAATGGATGAGATAATAACTTGGCTAATGTCAGTCCTAAGCAGACTAGATAAAGCAGAGGGACTCGTAAATGACTGCGAAGACACGGGAAATGAAATCCCTCAATCAGAATAAGACATAGAGAAGCAAGTGGAAACCAATGCAAATATCGCTGTTGAATCCTGGGGTAAGAGGAAGCATGAAAGAATAGGACACATAAGTGTCCCAAATGGAAAGCAAGAGATAAAATAAAAATTCTGTAAAGGCATTTGTACAAAAATGAGAATGAAACTTGCTGAAAGCCAAGAAAGGTTCATCTATACGAATTCAGGAAATACACAGTGACCAAAGGAGGTGGAATCACAATAGACCAAAATGCAGCTGTAGAATTCATATAAACAAAGTTCATGATCATCCCAGTGATCTAAAATGCACTTCAAGGAAAGCAAATTATTCACAACAGAGCCTCCAGAGGGGTTTCAGCTGATATCTCGGCAGAAATAATGCAGAACGGAGAGGGGTGCCAGGACATAGACCATATCCTGAATGAGAAAAAGCTGCAATCTTGGGTAGACTATGCCAAATGACAGCGATTCCTAACAACGGCAGATCTAGTGAATTTCACTGCCAGCAAATCTTAAAAGAAATCAACAGTTTGAGACTGATCCTAAAACAAATATTGAGAATCCTAACCTTAGTAGAAAAGTAGCAAGAAGAATTGGAAATACGAAAACCAATAATGGAAATGCAAGAAGACAATAAATTGCAAAGAAGAAAGAAGAAGAAGGCAAGGAAGACATCGAAACCCTAAAGATGGGAGAGGGAAGCATGAAAACATAGGTGATTTTAAGCACTATATTAAGTGAATCAGCTTGTACGACTCTCTGTCTGAAGCAAAAGGAGAGATGCAAGGCCTAATGTGCTTGCAAAATAAACAAACAAACACCAAAAGTTTACAGTTGGCTGACATATACCAAAGAAACATGATTATTCAAAACAGAATACTGAAAATGATGTCAGGGTTCATTCAGCACGCATCAACCCAGTATCACGGCTAGAATGTACACAACACACTTGTATTCAGAAAACAGACGCGTGCATTACTATTCATAAATATTGATTCATAAGTGCTTTTCGTGAACCAACCCAAACGACGGTTTTCTTTAAATATTGTTCAAAATACGTGATATACAATTACAAGTCTTCCAACAGGATGAATGAATGCCATATTCTACCTTACGTAGGGAAGGAATGGCATAAGCCTATAACAAAGACAAGTAGCTCAGCAACACTGTACTAAGAACAAAAGAGACAGACAGGAAAGTGCACATTGGAATTGGTTTCAATTCTTGGAATTTCAGCCCACATGAAAATAATGGATCCATCTTCCTAGAGTGTGGGTGTTTCAGCAGAAAGCAACATACGGATATGTATTCTGGGTGACTGGATATTACACCAAACATGAGTTTCCATGACTTGGTCTCTGTGTACTCTGAACTTTTAGAAAGTTAAAGACGTGTGAAACATTAAATTGAACATGGACACTCTTCCATCATTTTGTACTGTGTATACAGATCTGAAAAAAAGGAAAGAGGGAAGAGAAAAGGACCATGGGACCCTTGTGGATAGAATCACATTTCCCTTAGGAACCTCTCGACTAATGCAGCCCCTCCCCCAACACAGGCTTAATGCAGCAACCACTGGGGATGGCAGTTACCGGTTGGATTCCAGGTGGAATGTTGGTGTGTAACACGAGGCTTGTAATGGCTGGTGGATCCAAGGTAAATGGGCAGAATTCTTTGGGTGGATCAGTGTGATGTAGAGGCTGCCGCCCTATGTGGAGATTGGCTTAGGTCATTTGTTCGGGAAGTTGTGAAAGTTCGAGATACTGCTGCTGCCCAAAGACCTGAGTTCACGGGTCAGTTTCCAGAATCTGAAAGGGCAGACAGTGGAAGATCTGCTTGTCATCATCTTACTGTTGTTGCTCCACGGTACTTTCGGACTTACCCAGTCCTCTTGACTTCGACTTTAAGGGAGACACGAAGAGAAGCTAGCAGAAAAGCTGGCCGCACGGATTGAGGAGAGGTGCGAACACATTGAAGAGAGTTGTTCTGCTACAATGGAGAATACCAGCATGGAGACAACTCTAGAGAATACCAGGATCGAAAGTCATTCAAAAGACATACTGAACCTAGGTAATACTGGCAGAAACATACGGAGTGTCAACGTGCACTTGAGAAAGTTACTCGAATCTTTGCTCCAAGAACTGTTCCAAGATTCCTGACGTCTAAAATAGAAGAGAGGTCAGAGATGTTAAAAGCGCTCATGTTCCTGGAAGTGGTAGTGAGAATCCACACATCTCAACATGCATTTACAAATCATTCAGACCAAAATGCACCAAGCCCAGGTAAGCCTATTCCCAGCTATGTGCCTTTATATCAAACACTTGCTCTCCCCTCCAATCCACTCAGGCATCCATTTCAAAGGATCAGAACCTGAGCTGCAATGAAGCCAGTAGGAGAAGAGCAAGCCCCTCCTAGAATCAGAGTTCCTCCTCCTTCACACTCGGTGAACAACAGTGAACCACTTTAAGGTCAAATTATCTCAACTTAGCTCACAAATAGTAATGATAGGAATTTAATACTTAGGAAATCAATACTTAGCTCACACAAAGTAATGATGACCTTCCCCTAGATTCAGCAAATGCTGGGGTAATGTCTTCTTTGGTCTGAAGGGAGTGTGGTAAGTGAGGGGAAACTTTGACTGAAGTTGAATATGAATTAGGACTCAGTTTTTCAAGACAGTATACGTAATTATTATAAGTCAGATAGTGAACTGAACCGTATAAGTGGCCAAACACATTAAAGACACAGGTTATGAGGACCGTCTTTCTTTTCCATCAAGTCTTGGCTCTAATTCATCATGGAGGTGCAGATTTGGTTGTGTTAATTTGCCTTAGCCTACGTGATTGTATGATTAAGCGTTCTCATCACTGATAGGAGTACACCTGGTTCTCAGTAGCCTAGCATAGCTGCAGCAGGTTTCTCATAGTTAAATGCCTATAGGTGCTTTTGGAATAAAGCCTAAATGTGTATATTTTCTATAGTGATTCTTGTATATTCCTAGAGAGGAATGTTACTCCTTGAAATGTCAACATTGCCTAGCATGTGTCATTGGCAGCAAAGGGCAACACATGCACCAGGGAAACCCAGGTTTGGGGTTATTTCATGGTTCCAATAGGTATTTCATGGTTCCTATTGTAGTTGGTGGCTTCAACAGTAAAAAATTGACATGTCATCTTCAAACATTTGGACTGCTGTTTTACATTGAGTCTGTCCCTTTTTTCCTTAGAGCTGACAAAATGTTACAAAAATTGACAAGTCTGGCTTCTAGGTTGATTTAGTAATTTTCAAAAATTAACTTCATTTTCATATAAATCCCAAAACATGTAAATCAATACTCTTATCCTTCTTAAAGTCATCAACTGTGTTATCAACTTAATGTCAATGCTGGAGTCTTCGGAAAATACCTCCGATCAAGGCTGTATAAAAGCAGAGACAGACAAACATCCAATTTCAGTGAATTCTATGGGGAAATTGTTGATTTATCGATGCCCAGTAGGCAGAGAAACAGTGCAACCTGCTCTCACTCGCTCCCATACACACAGCATTGTAAACACCCACTCACCCAGCCCTTGGCACAGGACACTTGCTGAAGAGTGGTCTGTTATTTCCAAAGACATGATGAGGCCTCAGAAAACCTGGAAGCAGGAGAAGGCAAAGTAGAGAATGGAAACCAGTGCAGGATCTGATCTCTGGTAATGGAGAATCAAAGATTAAACTGTTTTACTTGGATGAACACTCTGAAGCGGGCGGCACACATGGGATTGAAGTTGATGTGCTGAGTGTTAGAAGTGTGCACAACAGATGCTTGGCTGACAGAACTCAAAAATATCAGCACAAGATATTCCCACAATTGAATCTGAGACTAAGATCCGAGCTGCCAAATCTGAGCTAGCAGAGGCAGCGGGAAAAGGGGGATAGGGCTACGGATGATGGCACAGGCAGAACTCAGGTATCTACAGTGCGTTGTGGTTTATGGTGTGTCCTAACAAGAGAGCAAAGGGAACTGTGCCCTCAGTGAAACAGCAACCACACTGGCGCGTGAGGTTGAGTTTATCGATATGTCCTACGGCCACATCCACTGCATCTGCAGGACCAGGGACCAATTTGACATTTTGCCAATAGAGCACGTGTGGGGCTCAATCAGAGATATCAAGCATCTGGTCTGAGGGTTCAAGGGGGCATTGTGTTTGAAATCCGAATTAAAAGTTTTAGGATCTGCTACATTCATAACCTGGACTGGGATTACATTCTGGTTTGAGGCAGAGGATGCGGAAAAGCTGTGTGGTTGCCTTCATGAACCTATGACTGAAGAATGAGGGAACAAGGAAAAGTGGTCAAATTCCACAACGTAAGAAGATGAAGCATATACTTCAGCATTATCTCCAAAATGCAGATGCAATATTTTGGACGGGCTGACATGGTACTGCACCGAGGACACATAGGTCGGTCTGAGGGATCATTCCAGCAGGCCCTGAACTATGACATCCATACATACGTTTCCACTGGTGTTTCTGTAGACAGAGAAAATCTGGGAAGGACTGGTAACATTGATACATTCCAATGGCAATAGAATGTACAAGTTCACTGTCTATTGGATGTTATGGAGACACTCCAAAATGACATACAGAAGAATGCAGAGCTGAAAACCTTTAGAAATTTTATATCCACTAGAAGAAAATCCCTGTTCCCTCAGAGAATTGTGAGATAAGCATAATAAATATGAGGTTCTACTAATTGAAATACTATGGTTTGTTCATCCGAACAAAGGCAACACCAGCAATTAGAGATATACCAGACAACACACAGAGGAAAATACATGGCATCAATGTCTAGGGAAAATTGTCCTCACAGTAATATCATGGAATTGCGTACACCAAGGAGACTAAAGTTTTCACTTAACCAAGCGCTATAATTCTATACTAGCTACCTGAAAGTACTTGAACTGTAGAGAAAAAAAAGTTCAGTAAAACAAACAGGAAGTACCATTTTCAGTTCCAAAGAGATTGAAGGCACAAAAAATAGGCTTTCAAACAACAAGATGGTTAAAACGATACCAGAGCAAGCATTGAAAAAATGAGGTGAGGAAAATACTAAAGAACAACAGTATCTCAGAATCACAAAAGGCAGAATAAAAGAAAAGGGGAAGAGAAACTCTAAAGAAGACAAAATAATATAAGAAAACTCAATGGATGAGATAATAACTTGGCTAATGTCAGTCCTAAGCAGACAAGATAATGCAGAGGGACTCGTGAATGACTGCGAAGAAACGGGAACAGAAATCCCTCGATCAGAAGAAGACATAGAATAGCAAGTGCAAACCAATGCAAATATCGCTGTTGAATCCTGGGGTAAGAGGAAGCATGAAAGAATAGGACTCATAAGAGTCCCAAATGGAAAGCAAGAGATAAAATAAAAATTCTGTAAAGGCATTTGTACAAAAATCAGAATGAAACTTGCTGAAAGCCAAGAAAGCTTCACCTATACGAATTCAGGAATTACACAGCGTCCAAAGGAGGTGGAATCCCAATAGACCAACAAACAGCTGTAGAATTCAAATAAACAAAGTTCATGATCATCGCAGTGATCTAAAATGCACCTCAAGGAAAGCAAATTATTCACAACAGAGCCTCCAGTGGGGTTTCAGCAGATATCTCGGAAGAAATATTGCAGGACGGGGAGGGGTGAGAAGACATAGACCATATCATGAATGAGAAAAAGCTGCAATCTAGGGTAGAATATGCCAAATGCCCGCGATTCCTAACAATGGCAGAACTAGGGAATTTCACTGACCAGCAAATCTTAAAACAAATCAACAGTTTGAGACTGATCCTAAAACAAACATTGAGAATCCTAACCTTAGTAGAAAAGCAGCAAGGAGAAATGGAAATAAGAGAACCATTAATTAAATGCAAGAAGACCAAGAATTGCAAAAAGAAAGAAGAAGAAGAAGGCAAGAAGGACATCGAAACCCTAAATATGGGAGAGGGAAGCAGGGAACCATAGGTGATTTTAAGCACTATCTTAAGTGAATCAGCTTATATGACTCTCTGTCTGAAGCAAAAGGAGAGATGCATCGCCTAATGTGTTTGCAAAACAAACAAACACCAAAAGTTTACAGTTGGATGACATATACCAAAGAACTATGATTATTCAAAACAGAATACTCGAAATGATGTCAGGGATCATTCAGCACGCATCGACCCAGTATCACGGCTAGAATATATCCAACACAGTTTTATTCAGAAAACAGACGCGTGCATTACTATTCATAAATATTGATTCATAAGTGCTTATCGTGACCCAACTCAAACGACGGTTTTGTTTAAGATATGGTCAAAGTACGTGATATACAATTTCAAGTCTTCCAACAGGATGAATGAATGCCATAATCTACCCTACGTAGGGAAGGAATGGCATAAGCCTATAACAAAGACAAGTAGCTCTGCAACAATGTACTAAGTGCAAAAGAGACAGACAGGAAAGTGCACATTGGAATTGGTTTCATTTCTTGGAATTTCAGCCCCCTTAAAAAAAATGGATCCATCTTCTGAGAGTGTGGGTGTTTCAGCAGAAACAACAGACGGATATGTATTCTGGGTGACTGGATATTACACAAACATGAGTTTCCATGAGTGGGTCTCTCTGTACTGTGAAATTTTAGAAAGTTTAAAGACGTGAGAAACCATAAACTAAACATGGACACTCTTCCCTCCGTTTGTACTGTGTATACAGATCTGAAAAAAAGGAAAGAGGGAAGAGAAAAGGACCATGGGACCCTTGTGGGTAGAATCACATTTCCCTTAGAAACCTCTCGACTAATGCAGCCCCTCCCCTAAAAATGACTTAATGCTGCAACCCCTGGGGATGGCAGTAAACGGTTTGATTCCAGATGGAAAGTTGGTGTGTACCCTGAGGCTTGTTGTGGCTGGTGGATCCAAGGTAACTGGGCAGGATTCTTTGGGTGGATCAGTGTGATGTAGGGGCTGCCGCCCTATGTGGGGATTAGCTTTGGTCTTTTGTTCGGGAAGCTGTGTAACTTCGAGATACTGCTGCTGCCCAAAGACCTGAGTTCACGGGTCAGTTTCCAGAATCTGAAAGGGCAGACAGTGGAAGATCTGCCTGTCATCAGTTTACTTTTGTGGTTCCGCGGTACTTTCGGAGTTACCCAGTCTTCTTGACTTCGACTTTATTTCAGACACGAAGAGAAGCTGGCAGAAAAGCTGGCCGCACGGATTGAGGAGAGGTGCGAACACATTGATGAGAGTTGTTCTGCTACAATGGAGAATACCGGCACGGAGACAACTCTAGAGAATACCAGGCTTGAAAGACATTCTAGAGACATCCTGAACCTTGGTGATACTGACAGAAACATTCGGAGTGTCAACGTGCACTTGAGAAAGTTACTCGAATTACTGCTCCAAGAACCGGTCCAAGATTCCTGAAGTTTACAGGAGAAGAGATGGCAGAGATGTTAACAGCGCTCATGTTCCTGGAAGTGGTAGTGAGAATCCACACATCTCAACATGCATTTACAAATCATTCAGACCAAAATGCACCAAGCCCTGATAAGCCTATTCCCAGGTTTGTGCCTACATATCAAACACTTGCTCTCCCCTCCACTCCACTCAGGCATCCATATCAAAGGATCAGAACCTGAGCTGCAATGAAGCCAGTAGGAGAAGAGCAAGCCCCTCCTAGAATCAGAGTTCCTCCTCCTTCACATTCGGTGAACAACAGTGAACAAATTTAAGGTCAAATACTCTCAACTTAGCTCACAAAAAGTAATGATAGGAATTGACTACTTAGGAATTCAATACTGAGCTCACACAAAGTAATGATGACCTTCCCCTAGATTCAGCAAATGCTGGTGTTATGCCTCCTTTGGGCTGAAGGTAGTGTGGAAAGTGAGGGGAATCTTTGACTGAACTTCAATATGTATTAGGCCTCAGATTTTCAAGGCATTATAGGTAAATATTAAAGTTCAGATGGTGAAGTGAACTGTATAAGTGGCCAAACACATTAAAGACAAAGGTTATGTGGACCGTCTTTCCTTTCCATCAAACCCGGGGTTTAATATATCTTGGAGGTGCAGATTTTGTTGTGTTAAATTGCCTTAAACTGCATGATCGTATGATTAAGAATTCTCATCACTAATAGAAGAACACCTTGTTCTCAATAGCCTAGAATAGCTGCAGCAGGTTTCTCATAGTTAAATGCCTCTAGGTGCTTTTTGAATCAAGCCTAAATGTGTATATTTTGTATAGTGCTTCTTATATATTCCTAGAAAGGAATGTTACACTTTGAAATGCCAACATTGCCTAGTATGTGTCATTGGAAGCAAAGGGTACCACATGAACCAGGGAAAACCAATTTCGGGGTTATTTCATGGTTCCAGTAGGTATTTCATGGTTCCTATTTTTGTGGGAGGCTTCAACAGTAAAAAATTGACATGTCATCTTCAAACATTTGGACAGTTGTTTTACATTGAGTCTGTCGATTTTTTCCTTAGAGCTGACAAAATGTTATAAAAATTGACAAGTCTGGCTTCTATGTTGATTTAGTAATTTTCAAAAAATAACTTCACTTTCATATAAATCCCAAAACATTTAAATCAATACTCTTATCCTTCTTAAAGACAGCAACTGCGTTATCAACATAATGTCAACGCTGGAGTCTTCGGAAAATACCTCCGATCATGGCTCTATAGAAAGCAGAGATAAACAAACATCAAATTTCAGTGAATTCTATGGGGAAATTGTTGATTTATCGATGCCCATTAGGTAGAGAACAAGTGCAACCTGCTCTCACTCGCTCCCATACACACAGCATTGTAAACACACACTCACCCAGCCCTTGGCACAGGACACTTGCTGAAGAGTGGTCTGTTATTTCCAAAGACATGATGAGGCCTCAGAAAACCTGGAAGCAGGAGAAGGCAAAGAAGAGAATGTAAACCAGTGCAGGATCTGATCTCTGGTAATGGAGCATCAAAGGTGAAACTGATTTACTTGGACGTACACTCTGAAGGGGGCGGCACACATGGGATTGAAGTTGATGCGCTGAGTGTTAGAAGTGTGCACACCCCATGCTTGGCTGACAGAACTCAAAAAAATCAGCACAAAATATTCCCACAATTGAATCTGAGACCAAGATCCGCGCTGCCAAATCTGAACTAGCAGGAGCAGCGGGAAAAGAGGGATAGGGCTACGGATGATGGCACACGCAGAACTCAGGTATCTACAGTGTGTTGTGGGTTATGGTGGGTCCTATCAAGAGAGCAAAAGAACTGTGACCTCAGTGATACAGCAACCACACTGGAGCGTGAGGATGAGTTTATCGATATTTCCTACGGCCACATCCACTGCATTTGCAGGACCAGGGATCAATTTGGCATTTTGCCAATAGAGCACGTGTGGGGCTCAATCAGAGATACCATGCATCTGGTCTGAGGGATCAAGGGGGCGTTGGGGTTGAAATCAGTATTAAAAGTTTTAGCATCTGCTACATTCGGAACCTGGACTGGGATTACGGTCTGGTATGAGGCAGAGGATGCCGAACAGCTCTGTGGTTGCCTTCGTGAACCCATGAATCAAGGATGAGGGAACACAAAAGAGTGGTCAAAGTCCACAACGTGAGAAGATGAAGCATTTCCTTCAGCATTAAATCCAAAATGCAGATGCTATATTTTGGACGGGCTGACATGGTACTGCAATGAGGAAACTTAGGTCGGTCTGAGGGATCATTCCAGCAGGCCCTGATTTATGACATCCATACATATGTTTTCACTGGTGTTTCTGTAGAGAGAGAAAATCTGGGAAGGACTGGTAACATTGGGACGTTGCAATGGCAATAGAAAGTACAAGTTCACTGTCTGTTGGATATTATGGAGACACTCCAAAAAGACATACAGAAGAATGCAGAGCTGAAAACCTTTAGAAGTTTCATTTCCACTAGAGGAAGTGCCCCGTTCCCTTACAGAATTGTGAGATTAGCGTAATAAATATGAGATTCTACTATTTGAAATACTATGGTGTTTTCATCCGAACAAAGGCAACACAAGCAATTATAGATATATCAGACAACACACACACATGAAAAGGACATGGCATCAATGTCTAGGGAAAATTGTCCTCACAGTAATATCATGGAATTGCGTACACCAAGGAGACTAAAGTTTTCACTTAACCAAGCGCTATAAGTCTATATTACATACCTGATATTACTTGAACAGTAGAGAAAAAGAAGTATAGTTAACGAAAAGGAAGTACCATTTTCAGTTCAAAAGTGATTGAAGGCACAAAAAATAACTTTTCAAACAACTAGATGGTTAAAACACTACCAGAGCAAGCATTGAAAATGTAGGTGAGGAAAACAATAAAGAACAACAGTATCTCAGAATCACAAAAGGCAGAATACAAGAAAAGTGGAAGAGAAAATCTAAAGAAGACAAAATATTATAAGAAAACTCAATGGATGAGATAATGTCAGTCCTAAGCAGACTAGATAACGCAGAGAGACTCGTGAATGACTGCTAAAACACGGGAACAGAATTCCTTCTATCAGAAGAAGACATAGAGAAGCAAGTGGAAACCAATGCAAATATCGATGTTGAATCCTGGGGAAAGAGGTAGCATGAAAGAATATGACTCATAAGAGTCCCAAGTGGAAAGCAAGTGATAAAATAAAAATTCTGTAAAGGCATTTGTACAAAACTCAGAATGAAACTTGCTGAAAGCCAAGAAAGGTTCATCTATACGAATTCAGGAAATACACAGCGTCCAAAGGAGGTGGAATCCCAATAGACCAACAAGCAGCTTTAGAATTCAAATAAACAAAGTTCATGATCATCGCAGTGATCTAAAATGCACCTCAAGGAAAGCAAATTATTCACAGCTGATATCTCGGCAGAAATATTGCAGGACGGGGAGTGGTGCCAGGACATAGACCATATCCTGAATGAGAAAAAGCTGCAATCTAGGGTAGACTATGCAAAATGACTGCGATTTCTAACAACGGCAGAGCTACGGAATTTCACTGACCAGCAAATCTTAAAAGAAATCAGCAGTTGGAGACTGATTTTAAAACACAAATTGAGAATCATAACCTTAGTAGAAAATTAGCAAGGAGAAATGGAAACAAGAGAACCATTAATGGAAATGCAAGAAGACCATGAATTGCAAAGAAGAAAGAAGAAGGCAAGGAGGACATAGAAACTCTCAAAATGGTAGAGGGAAGCAGGAATCAATAGTTGATTTTAAGCACAATCTTAAGTGAATCAGCTTATATGACTCTCTGTCTGAAGCAAAAGGAGAGATGCAAGGCCTAAAGTGTTTGCAAAACAAACAAACAAATACCAAAAGGATACATTAGGCTGACATAAACCAAAGAACCATGATTATTCAATACAGAATACTCAAAATGATGTCAGTGATCATTCAGCACGCATCGACCCAGTATCACGGCTAGAATGTACTCAACACACTTGTATTCAGAAAACAGACACGTGCATTACAATTCATAAATATTGAATCATAAGTGCTATTCGTGACCCAACCCAAACGACGGTTTTGTTTAATATTTGGTCAAAGTACGTGATATAGAATTACAAGTCTTACAACAGGATGAATGAATGCCATATACTACCCTACGTATGGAAGGAATTGCATAAGCCTATAACAAAGACAAGTAGCTCTGCAACACTGTACTAAGAGCAAAAGAGACAGACAGGAAAGTGCACATTGGAATTGGTTTCATTTCTTGGAATTTCAGCCCCCATAAAATAAATGGATCCATCTTCTGAGAGAGTGGGTGTTTCAGCAGAGCGCAACAGACGGATATGTATTCTGGGTGACTGGATATTACACAAACATGAGTTTCCATGAGTGGGTCTCTGTGTACTGTGAACTTTTAGAAAGTATAAAGACGTGTGAAACCATAAACTGAACATGGACCCACTTCCCTCCGTCTGTACTGTGTATACAGATCTGAACAAAAGGAAAGAGGGAAGAGAAAAGGACCATGGGACCCTTGTGGATAGAATCACATTTCCCTTAGGAACCTCTCGACTAATGCAGCCCCTCCCCCAAAACTGACTTAATGCAGCAACCATTGGGGATGGCAGTTACCTGTTGGATTCCAGGTGGAATGTTGGTGTGTACCTTGAGGCTTGTTGTGGCTGGTGGATCCAAGGTAACTGGGCAGAATTCTTTGGGTGGATCAGTGTGAAGTAGGTACTGCCGCCCTATGTGGAGATTGGCTTAAGTCTTTTGTTCGGGAAGATGTGTAAGTTCGAGATACTGCTGCTGCCCAAAGACCTGAGTTCACGGGTCAGTTTCCAGAATCTGAAAGGGCACACAGTGGAAGATCTGCCTGTCATCAGCATACTGGTGTGGCTCCGCGGTCCTTTCCGACTTACCCACTCCTCTTGACTTCGACTTTATGGGAGACACGAACAGAAGCTGGCAGAAAAGCTGGCCGCATGGATTGAGGAGAGGTGCGAACACATTGATGAGAGTTGTTCTGCTATAATGGAGAATACCGGCATGGAGACAACTCTAGATAATTCCAGGCTCAAAAGACATTCATGAGACATACTGAACCTTGGTGATACTGACAGAAACATACGGAGTGTCAACGTGCACTTGAGAAAGTTACTCGAATCTCTGCTCCAAGAACGGGTCCAAGAATCCTGACGTCTAAAAGAGAAGAGATGGCAGAGATGTTAAGAGCGCTCATGTTCCTGGAAGTGGTAGTGAGAATCCACACATCTCAACATGCATTTAAAATCATTCAGACCAAATTGCACCAAGCCCGGGTAAGCCTATTCCCAGGTTTGGGCCTAGATATCAAACACATGCACTTCCCTCCACTCCACTCAGGCATCCATTTCAAAGGATCAGAACCTGAGCTGCAATGAAGCCAGTAGGAGAAGAGCAAGCCCCTCCTAGAAACAGAGTTCCTCCTCCTTCACACTCGGTGAACAACAGTGAACCACTTTAAGATCAAATACTCTCAACTTAGCTCACAAAAAGTAATGATAGGAATTGAATACTTAGGAATTCAATACTGAGCTCACACAAAGTAATGTTGACCTTCCCCTAGATTCAGCAATTGCTGGGTTTATGTCTATTTTGGGCTGAAGGGAGTGTGGTAAGTGAGGGGAATCTTTGACTGAACTTGAATATGTATTAGGCCACAGATTTTCAAGGCAGTATAGGTAATTATTAAAAGTCAGATAGTGAACTGAACTGTATAAGTGGACAAACACATTAAAGGAACTGTTTATGTGGATCGTCTTTCCCTTCCGTCAAGCCCCGGGTGTAATATTTCATGAAGGTGTAGATTTGGTTTTGTTAAATTGCCTTAGCCTACATGAACGTATGATTAAGCGTTCTCATCACAGATAGAAGAACACCTGGTCTCAATAGCCTAGCATAGCTGCAGCATGTTTCTCATAGTTAAATGCTTCTAGCTGCTTTTGGAATCAAGCCTAAATGTGTATAATTTGTATAGTTTTTCTTGTATATTCCTAGAGAGAAATGTTAATCCTTGAAATGCCAACATTGCCTAGTATGTGTCATTGGCAGCAAAGGGCACCACATGCACAACAGAAACCCAGGTTCGAAGTTATTTCATGGTACCTATAGGTATTTCATGGTTCCTTTTGTTGTTGGAGGCTTCAACATTAAAATATTGACATGTCACCTTCAAACATTTGGACTGCTGTTTTACATTGAGTCTGTCGATTTTTTCTTTAGAGCTGACAAAATGTTACAAAAATTGACAAGTCTGGCTTCTAGGTTGATTTAGTAATTTTCAAAAACTAACTTCACTTTCATATAAATCCCAAAACATGTAAATCAATACTCTTATCCTTCTCAAAGACAGCAACTGCGTTATCAACATAATGTCAACACTGGAGTCTTCGGAAAATACCTCCGATCATGGCTCTATAGAAATCAGAGACAAACAAACATCCAAATTCAAAGAATTCTATGGGGAATGTGTTGATTTATCGATGCCCAGAAGGCAGAGAACTAGTGCAACCTGCTCTCACTCGCTCCCATACACACAGCATTGTAAACACCCACTCACCCAGCCCTTGGCACAGGACACTTGCTGAAGAGTGGTCTGTTATTTCAAAAGATATGATGAGGCCTCTGAAAACCTGGAAGCAGGAGAAGGCAATTTAGAGAATGGAAACCAGTGCAGGATCTGATCTCTGGTAATGGAGCATCAAAGGTGAAACTGATTTACTTGGACGTACACTCTGAAGGGGGTTGCACACATGGGATTGAAGTTGATGCGCTGAGTGTTAGAAGTGTGCACAGCAGAAGCTTGGCTGACAGAACTCAAAAAAAATCAGCACAAAATATTCCCACAATTGAATCTGAGGCCAAGATCCGCGCTGCCAAATCTGAGCTAGCAGAGGCAGCAGGAAAAGAGGGATAGGGCTACGGATGATGGCACACGCAGAACTCAGGTATCTACAGTGTGTTGTGGGTTATGGTGGGTCCTATCAAGAGAGCAAAAGAACTGTGACCTCAGTGATACAGCAACCACACTGGAGCGTGAGGATGAGTTTATCGATATTTCCTACGGCCACATCCACTGCATTTGCAGGACCAGGGATCAATTTGGCATTTTGCCAATAGAGCACGTGTGGGGCTCAATCAGAGATACCATGCATCTGGTCTGAGGGATCAAGGGGGCGTTGGGGTTGAAATCAGTATTAAAAGTTTTAGCATCTGCTACATTCGGAACCTGGACTGGGATTACGGTCTGGTATGAGGCAGAGGATGCCGAACAGCTCTGTGGTTGCCTTCGTGAACCCATGAATCAAGGATGAGGGAACACAAAAGAGTGGTCAAAGTCCACAACGTGAGAAGATGAAGCATTTCCTTCAGCATTAAATCCAAAATGCAGATGCTATATTTTGGACGGGCTGACATGGTACTGCAATGAGGAAACTTAGGTCGGTCTGAGGGATCATTCCAGCAGGCCCTGATTTATGACATCCATACATATGTTTTCACTGGTGTTTCTGTAGAGAGAGAAAATCTGGGAAGGACTAGTAACATTGGGACGTTGCAATGGCAATAGAAAGTACAAGTTCACTATCTGTTGGATATTATGGAGACACTCCAAAAAGACATACAGAAGAATGCAGAGCTGAAAACCTTTAGAAGTTTCATTTCCACTAGAGGAAGTGCCCCGTTCCCTTACAGAATTGTGAGATTAGCGTAATAAATATGAGATTCTACTATTTGAAATACTATGGTGTTTTCATCCGAACAAAGGCAACACAAGCAATTATAGATATACCAGACAACACACACACATGAAAAGGACATGGCATCAATGTCTAGGGAAAATTGTCCTCACAGTAATATCATGGAATTGCGTACACCAAGGAGACTAAAGTTTTCACTTAACCAAGCGCTATAAGTCTATATTACATACCTGATATTACTTGAACAGTAGAGAAAAAGAAGTATAGTTAACGAAAAGGAAGTACCATTTTCAGTTCAAAAGAGATTGAAGGCACAAAAAATAACTTTTCAAACAACTAGATGGTTAAAACACTACCAGAGCAAGCATTGAAAATGTAGGTGAGGAAAACAATAAAGAACAACAGTATCTCAGAATCACAAAAGGCAGAATACAAGAAAAGTGGAAGAGAAAATCTAAAGAAGACAAAATATTATAAGAAAACTCAATGGATGAGATAATGTCAGTCCTAAGCAGACTAGATAACGCAGAGAGACTCGTGAATGACTGCTAAAACACGGGAACAGAATTCCTTCTATCAGAAGAAGACATAGAGAAGCAAGTGGAAACCAATGCAAATATCGATGTTGAATCCTGGGGAAAGAGGTAGCATGAAAGAATATGACTCATAAGAGTCCCAAGTGGAAAGCAAGTGATAAAATAAAAATTCTGTAAAGGCATTTGTACAAAACTCAGAATGAAACTTGCTAAAAGCCAAGAAAGGTTCATCTATACGAATTCAGGAAATACACAGCGTCCAAAGGAGGTGGAATCCCAATAGACCAACAAGCAGCTTTAGAATTCAAATAAACAAAGTTCATGATCATCGCAGTGATCTAAAATGCACCTCAAGGAAAGCAAATTATTCACAGCTGATATCTCGGCAGAAATATTGCAGGACGGGGAGTGGTGCCAGGACATAGACCATATCCTGAATGAGAAAAAGCTGCAATCTAGGGTAGACTATGCAAAATGACTGCGATTTCTAACAACGGCAGAGCTACGGAATTTCACTGACCAGCAAATCTTAAAAGAAATCAGCAGTTGGAGACTGATTTTAAAACACAAATTGAGAATCATAACCTTAGTAGAAAATTAGCAAGGAGAAATGGAAACAAGAGAACCATTAATGGAAATGCAAGAAGACCATGAATTGCAAAGAAGAAAGAAGAAGGCAAGGAGGACATAGAAACTCTCAAAATGGTAGAGGGAAGCAGGAATCAATAGTTGATTTTAAGCACAATCTTAACTGAATCAGCTTATATGACTCTCTGTCTGAAGCAAAAGGAGAGATGCAAGGCCTAAAGTGTTTGCAAAACAAACAAACAAATACCAAAAGGATACATTAGGCTGACATAAACCAAAGAACCATGATTATTCAATACAGAATACTCAAAATGATGTC
This sequence comes from Camelus bactrianus, assembly GCF_048773025.1. NCBI lineage: Eukaryota > Metazoa > Chordata > Mammalia > Artiodactyla > Camelidae > Camelus > Camelus bactrianus. The sequence continues at coordinate 14,043,730 of NC_133574.1, forward strand.
AGGGATCATTCAGCACGCATCGACCCAGTATCACGGCTAGAATGTACTCAACACACTTGTATTCAGAAAACAGACACGTGCATTACAATTCATAAATATTGAATCATAAGTGCTTTTCGTGACCCAACCCAAATGACGGTTTTGTTTAATATTTGGTCAAAGTACCTGATAAAGAATTACAAGTCTTCCAACAGGATGAATGAATGCCATATACTACCCTACGTATGGAAGGAATTGCATAAGCCTATAACAAAGACAAGTAGCTCTGCAACACTGTATTAAGAGCAAAAGAGTCAGACAGGAAAGTGCACATTGGAATTGGTTTCATTTCTTGGAATTTCAGCCCCCATGAAATAAATGGATCCATCTTCTGAGAGAGTGGGTGTTTCAGCAGAGCGCAACAGACGGATATGTATTCTGGGTGACTGGATATTACACAAACATGAGTTTCCATGAGTGGGTCTCTGTGTACTGTGAACTTTTAGAAAGTATAAAGACGTGTGAAACCATAAACTGAACATGGACCCTCTTCCCTCCGTCTGTACTTTGTATACAGATCTGAACAAAAGGAAAGAGGGAAGAGAAAAGGACCATGGGACCCTTGTGGATAGAATCACATTTCCCTTAGGAACCTCTCGACTAATGCAGCCCCTCCCCCAAAACTGACTTAATGCAGCAACCATTGGGGATGGCAGTTACCGGTTGGATTCCAGGTGGAATGTTGGTGTGTACCGTGAGGCTTGTTGTGGCTGGTGGATCCAAGGTAACTGGGCAGAATTCTTTGGGTGGATCAGTGTGATGTAGGGGCTGCCGCCCTATGTGGACATTGGCTTAGATCTTTTGTTCGGGAAGATGTGTAAGTTCGAGATACTGCTGCTGCCCAAAGACCTGAGTTCACGGGTCAGTTTCCAGAATCTGAAAGGGCAGACAGTGGAAGATCTGCCTGTCATCAGCATACTGGTGTGGCTCCGCGGTAATTTCCGACTTACCCAGTCTTCTTGACTTCGACTTTATGGGAGACACGAACAGAAGCTGGCAGAAAAGCTGGCCGCATGGATTGAGGAGAGGTGCGAACACATTGATGAGAATTGTTCTGCTACAATGGAGAATACCAGCACTGAGACAACTCTAGAAAATACCAGGCTCAAAAGACATTCATGAGACATACTGAACCTTGGTTATACTGACAGAATCATACGGAGTGTCAACGTGCAATTGAGAAAGTTACTCGAATCTATGCTCCAAGAACGGGTCCAAGGTTCCTGACGTCTAAAAGAGAAGAGATGGCAGAGATGTTAAGAGCGCTCATGTTCCTGGAAGTGGTAGTGAGAATCCACACATCTCAACATGCATTTAAAATCATTCAGACCAAATTGCACCAAGCGCGGGTAAGCCTATTCCCAGGTTTGGGCCTAGATATCAAACACATGCACTTCCCTCCACTAGACTCAGGCATCCATTTCAAAGGATCAGAACCTGAGCTGAAATGAAGCCAGTAGGAGAAGAGCAAGCCCCTCCTAGAAACAGAGTTCCTCCTCCTTCACACTCGGTGAACAACAGTTAGGCACTTTAAGGTCAAATACTCTCAACTTAGCTCACAAAATTTAAAGATAGGAATTGCATACTTAGGAATTCAATACTGAGCTCACACAAAGTAATGATGACCTTCCCCTAGGTTTAGCAATTGCTGGGTTTATGTCTATTTTGGGCTGAAGTGGGTGTGGTAAGTGAGGAGAATCTTTGACTGAAGTTGAATATGTATTAGGCCTCAGAGTTTCAAGGCAGTATTGGTATTTATTAAAAGTCAGATAGTGAACTGAACTGTATAAGTGGACAAACACATTAAAGGAACAGTTTATGTGGATCGTCTTTCCCTTCCGTCAAGCCCCGGGTGTAATATTTCATGAAGGTGTAGATTTGGTTTTTTTAAATTGCCTTAGCCTACATGAACGTATGATTAAGCTTTCTCATCACAGATAGAAGAACAACTGGTCTCAATAGCCTAGCATAGCTGCAGCAGGTTTCTCATAGTTAAATGCTTCTAGCTGCTTTTGGAATCAAGCCTAAATGTGTATAATTTGTATAGTTTTTCTTGTATATTCCTAGAGAGAAATGTTAATCCTTGAAATGCCAACATTGCCTAGTATGTGTCATTGGCAGCAAAGGGCACCACATGCACAACAGAAACCCAGGTTCGAAGTTATTTCATGGTTCCTATAGGTATTTCATGGTTCCTTTTGTTGTTGGAGGCTTCAACATTAAAATATTGACATGTCACCTTCAAACATTTGGACTGCTGTTTTACATTGAGTCTGTCGATTTTTTCTTTAGAGCTGACAAAATGTTACAAAAATTGACAAGTCTGGCTTCTAGGTTGATTTAGTAATTTTCAAAAACTAACTTCACTTTCATATAAATCCCAAAACATGTAAATCAATACTCTTATCCTTCTTAAAGACAGCAAATGCGTTATCAACATAATGTCAACGCTGTGGTCTTCGGAAAATACCTCCGATCATGGCTCTATAGAAATCAGAGACAAACCAACATCCAATTTCAAAGAATTCTATGGGGAATGTGTTGATTTATCGATGCCCAGTAGGCAGAGAACAAGTGCAAAAAGCTCTCACTCGCTCCCATACACACAGCATTGTAAACACCAACTCAACCAGCCCTTGGCACAGGACACTTGCTGAAGAGTGGTCTGTTATTTCCAAAGACATGATGAGGCCTCTGAAAACCTGGAAGCAGGAGAAGGCAATTTAGAGAATGGAAACCAGTGCAGGATCTGATCTCTGGTAATGGAGCATCAAAGGTGAAACTGATTTACTAGGACGTACACTCTGAAGGAGGCGGCACACATGGGATTGAAGTTGATGCGCTGAGTGTTAGAAGTGTGCACAGCAGAAGCTTGGCTGACAGAACTCAAAAAAATCAGCACAAAATATTCCCACAATTGAATCTGAGGCCAAGATATGCGCTGCCAAATCTGAGCTAGCAGAGGCAGCGGGAAAAGAGGGATAGGGCTACGGATGATGGCACACGCAGAACTCAGGTATCTACAGTGCGTTGTGGGTTATGGTGGGCCCTATCAAGAGAGCAAGGGAACTGTGACCTCAGTAAGACAGCAACCAAACTGGCGCGTGAGGTTGAGTTTATCGATATGTCCTACGGCCACATCCACTGCATCTGCAGGACCAGGGAACAATTTCGCATTTTGCCAATAGAGCAAATGTGGGACTCAATCAGAGATATCATGCATCTGGTCTGAATGTTCCAGGGTGCGTTGGGGTTGAAATCAATATTAAAAGTTTTAGGATCTGCTACATTCGTAACCTGGACTGGGATTACAGTCTGGTTTGAGGCAGAAGATGCGGAACAGCTCTGTGGTTGCCTTCGTGAAACCATGACTGAAGGATGAGGGAACAAGTGATAGTGGTCTAAGTCCACAACGTGAGAAGATGAAGCATTTCCATCAGCATTAACTCCAAAATGCAGATGCTAAATTTTGGATGGGCTGACATATTACTGCAATGAGAACACATAGGTCGGTCAGGGGAATCATTCCAGCAGGCCCTGAACAATGACATCCATACATACGTTTCCACTGGTGTTTCTGTAGACAGAGAAAATCTGGGAAGGACTGTTAACATTGGGACATTCCAATGGCAATAGAAAGTACAAGTTCACTGTCTGTTGGATGTTATGGAGACACTCCAAAATGACATACAGAAGAATGCAGAGCTGAAAACCTTTAGAAGTTTTATTTCCACGAGAGGAAGAGCCCTGTTCCCTCACAGAATTGTGATATTAGCGTAATAAATATGAGGTTCTACTAATTGAAATAATATGGTGTGTTCATCCGAACAAAGCAACACCAGCAATTAGAGATATACCAGACAACACAAACAGGAAAAGGACATGGCATCAATGTCTATGGAAATTTGCCCTCACAGTAATATCATGGAATTGCGTACACCAAGGAGACTAAAGTATTCACTTAACCAAGCGCTAAATGTCTATACTAGATACCTGATAGTACTTGAACAGTAGAGAAAAAGAAGTTCAGTAAAAGTAACAGGAAGAACCATTTTCAGTTCCAAAGAGATTGAAGGCCCAAAAAATAAGCTTTCAAACAACTAGACGGTTAAAACGCTTCCAGAGCAAGCATTGAAAAAGGAGGTGAGGAAAACACTAAAGAACAAAACTATCTCAGAATCACAAAAGGCAGAATACCAGAAAAGGGGAAGAGAAACTCTAAAGAAGAAAAAATAATATAAGAAAACTCAATGGATGAGATAATGTCAGTCCTAAGCAGACTAGATAACGAAGAGAGACTCGTGAATGACTGCTAAAACACGGGAACAGAATTCCTTCTATCAGAAGAAGACATAGAGGAGCAAGTGGAAACCAATGCAAATATTGATGTTGAATCCTGGGGAAAGAGGTAGCATGAAAGAATAAGACTCATAAGAGTCCCAAGTGGAAAGCAAGTGATAAAATAAATATTCTGTAAAGGCATTTGTACAAAAATCAGAATGAAACTTGCTGAAAGCCAAGAAAGGTTCATCTATACGAATTCAGGAAATACACAGCATCCAAAGGAGGTGAAATCCCAATAGACAAACAAGCAGCTTTAGAATTCAAATAAACAAAGTTCATGATCATCCCAGTGATCTAAAATGCACCTCAAGGAAAGCAAATTATTCACAACTGATATCTCGGCAGAAATATTGCAGGACGGGGAGTGGTGCCAGGACATAGACCATATCCTGAATGAGAAAAAGCTGCAATCTAGGGTAGACTATGCCAAATGACCGCGATTTCTAACAACGGCAGAGCTAGGGAATTTCACTGACCAGCAAATTTTAAAAGAAATCAACAGTTGGAGACTGATCCTAAAACACAAATTGAGAATCATAACCTTAGTAGAAAAGTAGCAAGGAGAAATGGAAATAAGAGAACCATTAATGGAAATGCAAGAAGACCATGAATTGCAAAGAAGAAAGAAGAAGGCAAGGAGGACATAGAAACCCTAAAAATGGTAGAGGGAAGCAGGAATCAATAGTTGATTTTAAGCACTATCTTAAGTGAATCAGCTTATATGACTCTCTCTCTGAAGCAAAAGGAGAGATGCAAGGCCTAAAGTGTTTGCAAAACAAACAAACAAACACCAAAAGGATACAGTTGGCTGACATATACCAAAGAACCATGATTATTCAATACAGAATACTCAAAATGATGTCAAGGATCATTCAGCACGCATCGACCCAGTATCACGGCTAGAATGTACTCAACACACTTGTATTCAGAAAACAGACATGTGCATTACTATTCATAAATATTGAATCATAAGTGCTTTTCGTGACCCAACCCAAACGACGGTTTTGTTTAATAATTGGTCAAAGTACGTGATATAGAATTACAAGTCTTCCAACTGGATGAATGAATGCCATATACTACCCTACGTAGGGAAGGAATTGCATAAGCCTATAACAAAGACAAGTAGCTCTGCAACACTGTACTAAGAGCAAAAGAGACAGACAGGAAAGTGCACATTGGAATTGGTTTCATTTCTTGGAATTTCAGCCCCCATGAAATAAATGGATCCATCTTCTGAGAGAGTGGGTGTTTCAGCAGAAAGCAACAAACGGATATGTATTCTGGGTGACTGAATATTACACAAACATGAGTTTCCATGAGTGGGTCTCTGTGTACTGTGAACTTTTAGAAAGTATAAAGACGTGTGAAACCATAAACAGAACATGGAAACTCTTCCCTCCGTCTGTAATGTTATACAGTTCTGAACAAAAGGAAAGAGGGAAGAGAAAAGGACCATGGGACCCTTGTGGATAGAATCACATTTCCCTTAGGAACCTCTAGACTAATGCAGCCCCTCCCCCAAAACTGGCTTAATGCAGCAACCCTTGGGGATGGCAGTTACCGGTTGGATTCCAGGTGGAATGTTGGTGTGTACCCTGAGGCTTGTTGTGGCTGGTGGATCCAAGGTAACTGGGCAGAATTCTTTGGGTGGATCAGTGTGATGTAGGGGCTGCCGCCCTATGTGGACATTGGCTTAGGTCTTTTGTTCGGGAAGATGTGTAAGTTCGAGATACTGCTGCTGCCCAGAGACCTGAGTTCACGGGTCAGTTTCCAGAATCTGAAAGGGCACACAGTGGAAGATCTGCCTGTCATCAGTATACTGGTGTGGCTCCGCGGTACTTTCCGAATTACCCAGTCCTCTTGACTTCGACTTTATGGGAGACACGAACAGAAGCTGGCAGAAAAGCTGGCCGCATGGATTGAGGAGAGGTGTGAACACATTGATGAGAGTTGTTCTGCTACAATGGAGAATACCGGCATGGAGACAACTCTAGAGAATACCAGGCTCAAAAGACATTCATGAGACATACTGAACCTTGGTGATACTGACAGAAACATACGGATTGTCAACGTGCACTTGAGAAAGTTACTCGAATCTCTGCTCCAAGAACGGGTCCAAGATTCCTGACGTCTAAAACAGAAGAGATGGCAGAGATGTTAAGAGCGCTCATGTTCCTGGAATTGGTAGTGAGAATCCACACATCTCAACATGCATTTAAAATCATTCAGAACAAATTGAACCAAGCGCGGGTAAGCCTATTCCCAGGTTTGGGCCTAGATATCAAACACATGCGCTTCCCTCCACTCCACTCAGGCATCCATTTCAAAGGATCAGAACCTGAGCTGCAATGAAGCCAGTAGGAGAAGAGCAAGCCCCTCCTAGAATCAGAGTTCCTCCTCCTTCACACTCGGTGAACAACAGTGAACCACTTTAAGGTCAAATACTCTCAACTTAGCTCACAAAATGTAATGATAGCAATTGAATACTTAGGAATTCAATACTTAGCTCACACAAAGTAATGAGGCCTTCCCCTAGATTCAGCAAATGCTGTTGTTAAGTCTACTTAGGGCTGAAGGGAGTGAGGTAAGTGAGGGGAATCTTTGAACTTGAATATGTATTAGGCCTCAGATTTTCAAGGCAGTATATGTAATTATTAAATGTCAGATAGTGAACTGAACTGTATAAGTGGCCAAACACGTTAAAGACACAGGTTATGTGGACAGTCTTCCCTTCCGTCAAGCCCCGGGTGTAATATATCATTGAGGTGCAGATTTGGTTGTGTTAAATTGCCTTAGCCTACATGATCGTATGATTAATCGTTCTCATCACTGATAGAAGGACACCTGATTCACAATAGCCTAGCATAGCTGCAGCAATTTCTCATAGTTAAACGCATCTAGGAGCTTTTGGAATAAAGCAAAAATGTGTAAATTTTGTATAGTGTTTCTTCTATATTCCTAGAGAGGAATGTTACTCCTTGAAATGCCAACATTGCCTAGTATGTGCCATTGGCAACAAAAGGCACCACATGCACAAGGGAAACCCAGGTTCGGGGTTATTTCAAGGTTCCATTAGGTATTTCATGTTTCCTATTGTTGTTGGAGGCTTCAACAGTAAAGAATTGACATGTCACCTTCAAACTTTTGGACTGCTCTTTTACATTGTGTCTCTCTCTTTTTTCCTTAGAGCTGACAAAATGTTACAAAAATTGACAAGTCTGGCTTCTAGGTTGATTTAGTAATTTTCAAAAAAAACTGCAATTTCATATAAATCCCAAAACATGTAAATCCATACTCTTATCCTCCTTAAAGACAGCAACTGCGTTATCAGCATAATGTCAACACTGGAGTCTTCGGAAAATCCCTCCGATCATGGCTGTATAGAAAGCAGAGATAAACAAACATACAATTTCAATGAATTCTATGGGTAAAGTGTTGATTTATCGATGCCCAGTAGGCAGAGAACAAGTGAAACCTGCTCTCACTCGCTCCCATACACACAGCATTGTAAACACCCACTCACCCAGCCCTTGGCACAGGACACTTGCTGAAGAGTGGTCTGTTATTTCCAAAGACATGATGAGGCCCCAGAAAACCTGGAAGCAGGAGAAGGCAAAGTGGAGAATGGAAACCAGTGCAGGATCTGATCTCTGGAAATGGAGCATCAAAGGAGAATCTCTTTTACTTGGACGTACACTCTGAAGCGGGCGGCACACATGGGATTGAAGATGATGCGCTGAGAGTTAGAAGTGTGCACAGCACATGCTTGGCTGACAGAACTCAAAAAAATCAGCACAAAATATTCCCACAATTGAATCTGAGACCAAGATCCGATCTGCCAAATCTGAACTAGCAGGGGCAGCGGGAAAAGAGGGATAGGGCTACGGATGATGGCACACGCAGAACTCAGGTATCTACAGTGTGTTGTGGGTTATGGTGTGTCCTATCAAGAGAGCAAAAGAATTGTGACCTCAGTGATACAGTAACCACACTGGCGCGTGAGGATGAGTTTATCGATATTTCCTACGGCCACATCCACTGCATTTGCAGGACCAGGGATCAATTTGGCATTTTGCCAATAGAGCACGTGTCGGGCTAAATCAGAGATATCATGCATCTGGTCTGAGTGTTCCAGGGTGCGTTGGGGTTGAAATCAGTATTAAAAGTTTTAGGATCTGCTACATTCGTAACCTGGACTGGGATTACGGTCTGGTTTGAGGCAGAGGATGTGGAACAGCTCTGTGGTTGCCTTCGTGAACCCATGACTGAAGGATGAGGGAACAAAGAACAGTGGTCAAATTCCACAACGTAAGAAGATGAAGCATATACTTCAGCATTATCTCCAAAATGCAGATTCTATATTTTGGACGGGCTGACATGGTTCTGCACTGAGGACACATAGGTCGGGCTGAGGGATCATTCCAGCAGGCCCTGAACAATGACATCCATACATACGTTTCCACTGGTATTACTGTAGAGAGAGAAAATCTGGGAAAGACTGGTAACATTGGGACATTGCAATGGCAATAGAAAGTAAAAGTTCACTGTCTGTTGGATGTTATGGAGACACTCCAAAATGACATACAGAAGAAGGCAGAGCTGAATACCTTTAGAACTTTCATTTCCACGAGAGGAAGTGCCCTGTTTCCTTACAGAATTGTGAGATTCTCGTAATAAATATGAGGATCTACTAATTGAAATACTATGGTGTGTTCATCCGAACAAAGGCAACACCAGCAATTAGAGATATACAAGACAACACACACAGGAAAAGGACATGGCATCAATGTCTAGGGAAAATTGCCCTCACAGTAATATCATGGAATTGCGTACACAAAGGAGACTAAAATTTTCACTTAACCAAGTGATATAAGTCTATACAGGATACCTGATAGTACTTAAACAGTAGAGAAAAAGAAGTTTAGTAAACTAAAAGGAAGTACCATTTTCAGTTCAAAACAGATTGAAGGCACAAAAAATAACTTTTCAAACAACTAGACGGTTAAAACGCTACCAGAGCAAGCATTAAAAAAGGAGGTGAGGAAAACACTAAAGAATAACAGTATCTCAGAATCACAAAAGGCAGAATACCAGAAAAGGGGAAGAGAAACTCTAAAGAAGACAAAATATTATAAGAAAACTCAATAGATGAGATAATAACTTGGCTAATGTCAGACCTAAGCAGAATAGATAATGCAGAGGGACTCGTGAATGACTGCGAAGACACGGGAACAGAAATCCCTCGATCAGAAGAAGACATAGAAAAGCAAGTGCAAACCAATGAAAATATCGCTGTTGAATCCTGGGGTAAGAGGAAGCATGAAAGAATAGGACTCATAAGAGTCCCATATGGAAAACAAGAGTTAAAATTAAAATTCCGTAAAGGCATTTGTACAAAAATCAGAATGAAACTTGCTGAAAGCCAAGAAAGGTACATCTATACCAATTCAGGAATTACACAGCGTCCAAACTAGGTGGAATCCAAATAGACCAAAAAGCAGCTGTAAAATTCAAATGAACAAAGTTCATGATTATCCCAGTGATCTAAATTGCACCTAAAGGAAAGCAAATTATTCACAACAGAACCTCCAGATGGGATTCAGCTGACATTTCGGCAGAAAAATTGCAAGACGGTGAATGGTGCCAGGACATAGACCATATCCTGAATGAGAGAAAGCTGCAATCTAGGGTAGACTATGCCAAATGACCGTGATTCCTAACAACGGCAGAGCAAGGGAGTTTCACTGACCAGCAAATTTTAAAAGAAATCAACACTTTGAGACTGATCCTAAAACAAATATTGAGAATCCTAACCTTAGTTGAAAAGTAGCAAGAAGAATTGGAAATAAGAGAACCATTAATGGAAATGCAAGAAGACCATGAATTGCAAAGAAGAAAGAAGAAGGCAAGGAGGACATAGAAACCTCAAAGATGGGAGAGGGAAGCAGGAAACCATAGGTGATTTTAAGCACTATCTTAAGTGAATCAGCTTATATGACTATCTGTCTGAAGCAAAAGGAGAGATGCAAGGCCTAAAGTGTTTGCAAAACAAACAAACAAACACCAAAATGTTACAGTTGGCTGACATATACCAAAGAACCATGATTATTCAAAACAGAATACTCAAAATGATGTCAGGGATCATTCAGCACGCATCGACCCAGTATCAAGGCTAGAATGTACTCAACACACTTCTATTCAGAAAACAGACGCGTGCATTACTATTCATAAATATTGATTCAAAAGTGCTTTTCGTGACCCAACCCAAACGACGGTTTGGTTTAAGATTTGGTCAAAGTACATGATATAGAATAACAAGTCTTCCAACTGGATGAATGAATGCCATATTCTACCCTACTTAGGGAAGGAATGGCATAAGCCTATAACAAAGACAAGTAGCTCTGCAACACTGTACTAAGAGCAAAAGAGACAGACAGGAAAGTGCACAATGGAATTGGTTTCATTTCTTGGAATTTCAGATCCCATGAAATAAATGGATCCATCTACTTAGAGTGTGGGTGTTTCAGCAGAAAGCAACAGACGGATATGTATTCTGGGTGACTGGATATTACACAAACATGAGTTTCCATGATTGGGTCTCTGTGTACTGTGAACTTTTAGAAAGTTTAAAGACGTGTGAAACCATAAACTGAACATGGACACTATTCCCTCCGTATGTACTGTGTATACAGATCTGAACAAAAGGAAAGAGGGAAGAGAAAAGGACCATGGGACCCTTGTGGATAGAATCACATTTCCCTTAGGAACCTCTCAACTAATGCAGCCACACCCCCAACAATGGATTAATGCAGCAACCCCTGGGGATATCAGTTACCGGTTAGATACCAGGTGGAATGTTGGTGTGTACCGCGAGGCTTGTTGTGGCTGGTGGATCCAAGGTAACTGGGCAGAATCCTTTGGGTGGATCAGTGTGATGTAGGGGCTGCCGCCCTTTGTGGAGATTGGCTTAGGTCTTTTGTTCGGGAAGCTGTGTAAGTTCGAGATACTGCTGCTGCCCAAAGACCTGAGTTCACGGGTCAGTTTCCAGAATCTGAAAGGGCAGACAGTGGAAGATCTGCCTGTCATCAGCTTACTGGTATGGCTCCGCGGTACTTTCCGACTTACCCAGTCCTCTTGACTTCGACTTTATGGGAGACACGAAGAGAAGCTGGCAGAAAAGCTGGCCGCACGGATTGAGGAGAGGTGCGAACACATTGATGAGAGTTGTTCTGCTACAATGGAGAATACCGGCATGGAGACAACTCTAGAGAATACCAGGCTCGAAAGACATTCATGAGACATACTGAACCTTGGTGATACTGACAGAAACATACGGAGTGTCAACGTACACTTGAGAAAGTTACTCGAATCTCTGCTCCAAGAACGGGTCCAAGATTCCTGACTTCTAAAAGAGAAGAGATGGCAGAGATGTTAACAGCGCTCATGTTCCTGGAAGTGGTAGTGAGAATCCACACATCTCAACATGCATTTACAAATCATTCAGACCAAAATGCACCAAGCACAGGTAAGCCTATTCCCAGGTTTGGGCCTAGATATCAAACACATGCTCTTCCCTCCACACCAATCAGGCATCCATTTCAAAGGATCAGAACCTGAGCTGCAATGAAGCCAGTAGGAGAAGAGCAAGCCCCTCCTAGAATCAGAGTTCCTCCTACTTCACACTCGGTGAACAACAGTGTACCGCTTTAAGGTCAACTACTCTCAACTTAGCTCACAAATATTAATGATAGGAATTGAATATTTAGGAATTCAATAATTAGCTCACACAAAGTAATGATGACCTTCCCCTAGATTCAGCAAATAATGGGGTTATGTCTTCTTTGGGCTGAAGGGAGTGTGGTAAGTGAGGGGGAATCTTTAAATGAACTTGAATATGTATTAGGCCTCAGTTTTTCAAGGCAGTATAGGTAATTATTAAAAGTCAGATAGTGAACTGAAATGTATTAGTGGCCAATCACATTAAAGACACAGGATATGTGGACGGTTTTTCACTTCCATCAAGCCCCGGGTGTAATATATCATGAAGGTGCAGATTTGGTTGTTTTAAATTGCCTTAGCCTACATGATCGTTTGATTAAGCATTCTCATCACTGATGGAAAAACACCTGGTTCTCAAAAGCCTAGCATAGCTGCAGCAGGTTTCTCATAGTTAAATGCCTCTAGGTGCATTTGGAATCAAGCCTAAATATGTATATTTTGTATAATGTTTCTTGTATATTCCTAGAGAGCAACGTTACTCCTTGAAATGCCAACATTGCCTAGTATGTGTCATTGGCAACAAAGGGCAACACATGCAGAAGGGAAATCCAGGTTCGGGTTTATTTCATAGTTCCAATAGGTATTTAATGGTTCCTATGGTTTTTGGAGGCTTCAACAGTAAAAAATTGACATGTCACCTTCAACATTAAACTGCTGATTTACATTGAGTCTGTCTCTTTTTTCCTTAGAGCTGACAAAATGTTACAAAAATTGACAAGTCTGGCATCTAGGTTGATTTAGTAATTTTCAAAAAAAACTTCACTTTCATATAAATCCCAAAACATGTAAATCAATACTTTTATCCTTCTTAAAGACATCAAATGCGTTATCAACATAATGTCAACACTGGAGTCTTCGGAAAATCCCTCTGATCATGGCTGTATAGAAAGCAGAGATAAACAAACATCCAATTTCATTGAATTCTATTGGGAATGTGTTGATTTATCGATGCACAGTATTCAGAGAACCAGTGCAACCTGCTCTCACTCGCTCCCATACACACAGCATTGTAAACACCAACTCAACCAGCCCTTGGCACAGGACACTTGCTGAAGAGTGGTCTGTTATTTCCAAAGACATGATGAGGCCCCAGAAAACCTGGAAGCAGGAGAAGGCAAAGTGGAGAATGGAAACCAGTGCAGGATCTGATCTCTGGAAATGGAGCATCAAAGGAGAATCTCTTTTACTTGGACGTACACTCTGAAGCGGGCGGCACACATGGGATTGAAGATGATGCGCTGAGTGTTAGAAGTATGCACAGCAGATGCTTGGCTGACAGAACTCAAAAAAATCAGCACAAAATATTCCCACAATTGAATCTGAGACCAAGATCCGAGCTGCCAAATCTGAGATAGCAGAGGCAGCGGGAAAAGAGGGATAGGGCTACGGATGATGGCACACGCAGAACTCAGGTATCTACAGTGCGTTGTGGGTTATGGTGGGTCCTATCAAGAGAGCAAAAAGAACTGTGTCCTCAGTGAGACAGCAACCACACTGGCGAGTGAGGTTGAGTTTATCGATATGTCCTACGGCCACATCCACTGCATCTGTAGGACCAGGGACCAATTTGGCATTTTGCCAATAGAGCACGGATGGGGCTCAATCAGAGATATCATGCATCTGGTCTGAGGGTTCCAGGTGGCGTTGGGGTTGAAATCAGTATTAAAAATTTCAGGATCTGTTACATTCGTAACCTGGACTGGGATTATGGTCTGGTTTGTGGCTGAGGATGCGGAAGAGCTCTGTGGTTGCCTTGGTGAACCCATGACTGAAGGATGAGGGAACAAGTAAGAGTGGTCAATGTCCACAACGTGAGAAGATAAAGAATTTCCTTCAACATTATCTCCAAAATGAAGATGCTATATTTTGGACGGGCTGATATGGTACTGCACCGAGAACACATAGGTCGGTCTGAGGGATCATTACAGCAGGCCCTAAACAATGACATCAAAACATACGTTTCCACTGGTGTTCCTGTAGACAGAGAAAATCTGGGAAGGACTAGTAATATTGGGACATTGCAATGGCAATTGGAAGTACAAGTACACTGTCTGTTGGTTGTTTTGGAGACACTCCAAAATGACATAGAAAAGAATGCAGAGCTGAAATCCTTTAGAAGTTTCATTTTCACGAGGGGAAGTGCCCTGTTCCCTTACAGAATTGTGAGATTAGCGTAATAATTATGAGGTTCCTCTAATTGAAATTCTATGGTTTGTTCATCCGAACAAAGGCAACACCAGCAATTAGAGATATACAAGACAACACACACAGGAAAAGTACATGGCATCAATATCTACGGAAATTTGTCCTCACAGTAATATCATGGAATTGCGTACACAAAGGAGACTAAAGTTTTCACATAACCAAGCGCTATAAGTCTATACAAGATACCTGATAGTACTTGAACAGTAGACAAAATGATGTATATTAAAAGAAACAGGAAGTACCATTTTCAGTTCCAATGACATTGAAGGCCCAAAAAATAATCTTTCAAACAACTAGATGTTTAAAAAGCTACCAGAGCAAGCATTGAAAAGGAGGTAAGGAAACCAATAAAGAACAAATGTATCTCAGAATCACAAAAGGCAGAATACAAAAAAAGGGGAAGAGAAACCCTAAAGAAGACAAAATAATATAAGAAAACTCAATAGATGAGATAATAACTTGGCTAATATCAGTCCTAAGCAGACTAGATAAAGCAGAGGGACTCGTGAATGACTGCGAAGACACAGGAACAGAAATCCCTCGATCAGAAGAAGACATAGAAAAGCAAGTGCAAAACAATGCAAATATCGCTGTTGAATTCTGGCGTAAGAGGAAGCATGAAAGAATAGGACTCATAAAGCCCCAAATGGAAAGCAAGAGATAAAATAAAAATTCTGTAAAGGCATTTGTTCAAAAATCAGAATGAAACTTGCTGAAACCCAGAAAGGTTCATCTATACGTATTCAGGAAGTACACAGTGTCCAAAGGAGGTGGAATCCCAATAGACCAACAAGCAGCTGTAGAATTCAAATAAACAAAGTTCATGATCATCCCAGTGATCTAAAATGCACCTCAAGGAAAGCAAATTATTCACAACAGAGCCTCCAGTGGGGTTTCAGCTCATATCTCGGCAGAAATATTGCAGGACGGGGAGGGGTGCCAGGACATAGACAATATCCTGAATGAGAAATAGCTGCAACCTATGGTAGACTATGCCAAATGACCGTGATTCCTATCAACGGCAGAGCTAGGGAATTTCACTGACCAGCAAATCTTAAAAGAAATCAACAGTTTGAGACTGATCCTAAAACAAACATTGAGAAACCTAACCTTACTAGAAAAGTAGGAAGGAAAATGGAAATAAGAGAACCATTAATGGAAATGCAAGAAGACCATGAATTGCAAAGAAGAAAGAAGAAGAAGTCAAGGAGGACATCGAAACCCTAAAGATGGGAGAAGGAAGCAGGAAACCATAGGGGATTTTAAGCACTATCTTAAGTGAATCAGCTTATATGACTCTCTGTCTGAAGCAAAATTAGAGATGCAAGGCCTAAAGTGTTTGCAAAACAAACAAACAAACACCAAAATGTTACATTTGGATGACATATACCAAAGAAACATGATTATTCAAAACAGAATACTCAAAATGATGTCAGGGATCATTCAGTACGCATCTAACCAATATCAAGACCAGAATGTACTCAACACACTTGTATTCAGAAAACAGACGCGTGCATAATTATTCATAAATATTGATTCATAAGTGCTTATCTTGACACAACCCAAACGACGGTTTTGTTTAAGATTTGGTCAAAGTACGAGATATAGAATTACAAGTCTTCCAACAGGATGAATGAATGCCATATTCTACCGTACGTAGGGAAGGAATGGTATAAGCCTATAACAAAGACAAGTAGCTCTGCAACACTGTACTAAGAACAAAAGAGACAGACAGGAAAGTGCACATTGGAATTGGTTTCATTTCTTGGAATTTCAGCCCCCATGAATAAAATGGATCCATCTTCTGAGATTGTGGGTGTTTCAGCAGAAAGCAACAGACGGATATGTATTCTGGGTGACTGGATATTACACAAACATGAGTTTCCATGAGTGGGTCTCTGTGTACTGTAAAATTTTAGAAAGTTTAAAGACGTGTGAAACCATAAACAGAATATGGGCACTTTTCCCTCCCTTTGTACTGTGTATACTGAACTTTACAAAAGGAAAGAGGGAAGAGAAAAGGACCATGGGACCCTTGTGGATAGAATCACATTTCCCTTAGGAACCTCTCGACTAATGCAGCCCCTCCCCCAACACTGACTTAATGCAGCAACCACTGGGGATGGCAGTTACCAGTTGGATTCCAGGTGGAATGTTGGTGTGTACCGCGAGGCTTGTTGTGGCTGGTGGATCCAAGGTACCTGGGCAGAATTCTTTGAGTGGATCAGTGTGATTGAGGGGCTGCTGCCTATGTGGAGATTGGCTTAGGTCTTTTGTTTGGGAAGCTGTGTAATTTCGAGATACTGCTGCTGCCCAAAGACCTGAGATCACGGGTCAGTTTCCAGAATCTGAAAGGGCAGACAGTGGAAGATCTGCCTGTCATCAACTTACTGGTATGGCTCCGTGGTATTTTCGGACTTACCCAGTCCTCTTGACTTCGACTTTACGGGAGACACGAAGAGAATCTGGCAGAAAAGCTGGCCACACGGACTGAGGAGAGGTGCGAACACATTGATGAGAGTTGTTCTGCTACAATGGAGAATACCGGCATGGAGACAACTCTAGAGAATACCAGGCTCGAAAGACATTCATGAGACATACTGAACCTTGGTGATACTGACAGAAACTTACGGAGTGTCAACGAGCACTTGAGAAAGTTACTCGAATCTCTGCTCCAAGAACGGGTCCAAGATTCCTGACGTCTAAAACAGAAGAGATGGCAGAGATGTTAACAGCGCTCATGTTCCTGGAAGTGGTAGTGAGAATCCACACATCTCAACATGCATTTACAAATCAATCAGACCAAAATGCACCAAGACGGGATAAGCTTATTCCCAGGTTTCGGCCTGGATATCAAACACATTCTCTTCCCTCCACTCCACTGACGCATCCATTTCAAAGGATCAGAACCTGAGATGCAATGAAGCCAGTAGGAGAAGAGCAAGACACTCCAAGTAACAGAGTTCCTCCTCCTTCACACTCGGTGAAAAAAAGTGAACCATTTTGAGGTCAAATACCCTCAACTTTGCTCACAAAAAATAATGATAGGAATTGAATACTTAGGAATTCAATACTTAGCTCACACAAAGTAATGATGACCTTCCCCTAGATTCAGCAAATGCTGGGGTTATGTTTTCTTTGGGCTGAAGAGAGTGTTGTAAGTGAGGGGAATCTTTGACTGAACTTGAATATGTATTAGGCCTCAGTTTTTCAAGGCAGTATAAGTTATTATTAAAATTCAGATAGAGAACTGAACCGTATAAGTGGCCAAACACATTAAAGTCACAGGTTATGTGGACCGTCTTTACCTTCCGTCAAGCCCCGGGTGTACTATATCATGGAGGTGCACATTTGGTTGTGTTAAATTGCCTTAGCCTACATGATCATATGATTAAGCGTTCTCATCACTGATAGGGGAACAACTTGTTCTCAATAGCCTAGTATAGCTGCAGCAAGTTTCTCATAGTTAAATGCCTCTAGGTGCTTTTGGAATCAAGCCTAAATTTGTGTATTTTGTATAGTGTTTCTTGTATATTCCTAGAGCGGAATGTTACTCCTTGAAATGCCAACATTGCCTAGTATGTATCATTGGCAACAAAAGGCAACAAATGCACAAGGGAAACACAGGTTCGGGGTTATTTCATGTTTCCAATAGGTATTTCATGGTTCCTATTGTTGTTGGAAGCTTCGTCACTAAAAAATTGACATGTCACCTTTAAAATTTTGGACTGCTGTTTTAAATTGAGTCTGTCTCTTTTTTCCTTAGAGCTGACAAAATGTTAGAAATATTTACAAGTCTGGCTTCTAGGTTGATTTAGTAATTTTCAAAACTAACTTCAATTTCATATAAATCCCAAAACATGTAAATCAATACTCCTATCCTTCTTAAAGACAGCAAATGCTTTATCAACATAATGACAAAATTGGAGTCTTAGGAAAATCCCACCGATCATTGCTGTAAAGAAAGAAGAGATAAACAAATATCCAAATTCAATGAATTCTACGGGGAAAGTGTTGATTTATCGATGCCCAGTAGGCAGAGAACCAGTGCAACATGCTCTCACTCGCTCCCATACACACAGCATTGTAAACACCCACTCACCCAACCCTTGGCAAAAGACACTTGCTGAAGAGTGGTCTGTAATTTCCAAAGACATGATGAGGCCTCAGAATACCCGGAAGCAGGAGAAGGCAAACTAGAGTATGGAAACCAGTGAAGGATCTGATCTCTGGTAATGGAGCATCAAAGGAGAATCTCTTTTACTTGGACGTTCACTCTGAAGCGGGTGGCACACATGGGATTGAAGTTGATGCGCTGAGAGTTCGAAGTGTGCACAGCAGATGCTTGGCAGACAGAACTCAAAAAAATCAGCACAAAATATTCCCACATTTGAATCTGAGACCAAGATCCGAGCTGCCAAATCTGAGCTAGCAGAGGCAGCGGGAAAAAAAGGATAGGGCTACGGATGATGGCACACGCAGAAATCAGGTATCTACAGTGCGTTGTATGATTTGCTGGGTCCTATCAAGAGAGCAAAGGGAACTGTGACCACAGTGAGACAGCAACCACACTGACACGTGAGGTTGAGTTTATCGATATGTCCTACGGCCACATCCACTGCATTTGTAGGACCAGGGGCCAATTTGGAATTTTGCCAATAGAGCACGGGTGGGGATCAATCAGAGATATCATGCATCTGGTCTGAGGATTCCAGGCGGCATTGGGGTTGAAATCAGTATTAAAAATTTTAGGATCTGCTACAGTCGTAACCTGGACTGGGATTACGGTCTGGTTTGAGGCAGAGGATGCGGAACAGCTCTGTGGTTGCCTTCGTGAACCCATGACTGAAGGATGAGGGAACAAAGGAGAGTGGTCAAATTCCACATCGTGGGAAGATGAAGCATTTACTTCAGCATTATCTCCAAAATGCAGATGCTATATTTTGGACAGGCTGATATGTTACTGCACCGAGGACACATAGGTCGGTCTGAGGGATCATTCCAGCAGGCCCTGAACTATGACATCCAGACATACGTTTCCACTGGTTTTTCTGTAGACAGAGAAAATCTGGGAAGGACTGGTATCATTGGGACATTGAAATGGAAATTAAAAGTACAAGTACACTGTCTGTTGGATTTTATGGAGACACTCCAAAATGACATATAGAAGAATGCAGAGCTGAAAACCTTTAGAAGATTCATTTCCACTAGAGGAAGTGCCCTGTTCCCTTACAGAATTGTGAGATTAGTGTAATAAATATGAGGTTCTACTAATTGAAATACTATGGTGTTTTCATCCGAACAAAGGCAACACCAGCAATTAGAGGTATACCAGACAACACACACAGGAAAAGGACATGGCTTCAATGTCTAGGGAAAATTGTCCTCACAGTAATATCATGGAATTGCGTACACCAAGGAGACTAAATTTTTCACTAAACCAAGCGCTATAAGTCTATACTTCATACCTGATATTAATTGAACAGTAGAGAAAAAGAAGTATAGTAAACCAACAGGAAGTACCATTTTCAGTTCAAAAGAGATTGAAGACACAAAAAATAACATTTCAAACAACTAGACGGTTAAAACGCTAGCAGAGCAAGCATTGAAAAAGGAGGTGAGGAAAACACTAAAGAACAACAGTATCTCAGAATCACAAAAGGCAGAATACAAGAAAAGGGGAAGAGAAACTCTAAAGAAGACAAAATATTATAAGAAAACTCAATGGATGAGATAATAACTTGGCTAATGTCAGACCTAAGCAGAATAGATAACGCAGAGGGACTCGTGAATGACTGCGAAGACACGGGAACAGAAATCCCTCGATCAGAATAAGACATAGAAAAGCAAGTGCAAACCAATGCAAATATCGCTGTTGAAACCTGCGGTAAGAGGAAGCATTAAAGAATAGGACTCATAAGAGTCCCAAATGGAAAGCAAGAGATAAAATAAAAATTATGTAAAGGCATTTGTACAAAAATTAGAATGAAACTTGCTGAAAGCCAAGAAAGGTACATCTATACGAATTTAGGAATTACACAGCGTCTAAAGGAAGTGGAATCCCAATAGACCAACAAGCAGCTGTAAAATTCAAATGAACAAAGTTCATGATCATCACAGTGTTCTAAAATGCACCTCAAGGAAAGCAAATTATTCACAACAGAACCTACAGAGGGGATTCAGCTGATATCTCGGCAAAAATATTGCAGGACGGTGAATGTTGCCAGGACATAGACCATAGCCTGAATGAGAAAAAGCTGCAATCTAGGGAAGACTATGACAAATGACCGTGATTCCTAACAATGGCAGATCTAGGGAGTTTCACTGACAAGCTAATCTTAAAAGAATTCAACAGTTTGAGACTGATCCTAAAACAAATATTGAGAATCTTAAGTTTAGTTGAAAAGTAGCAAGAAGAATTGGAAATAAGAGAACCATTAATGGAAATGCAAGCAGACCATGAATTGAAAAGAAGAAAGAAGAAGAAGGCAAGCAGGACTTCGAAAACCTAAAGATGGGATAGGGAAGCAGGAAACCATAGGTGATATTAAGCACTATCTTAAGTGAATCAGCTTATATGACCCTCTGTCTGAAGCAAAAGGAGAGATGCAAGGCCTAATGTGCTTGCAATATAAACAAACAAACACCAAAAGGTTACAGTTGGATGACATTTACGAAAGAACCATGATTATTCAAAACAGAATACTCAAAATGATGTCAGGGATCATTCAGCACGCATCGACCCAGTATCACGGCTAGAATGTACTCCACACTCTTGTATTCAGAAAACAGACGCGTGCATTGCTATTCATAAATATTGATGCATAAGTGCTAATCGTGACCCAACACAAACGACGGTTTTGTTTAATATTTGGTCAAAGTACGTGATATAGAATTACAAGTCTTCCAACTGGATGAATGAATGCCATATACTACCCTACGTAGGGAAGGAATGGCATAAGCCTATAACAAAGACAAGTAGCTCTGCAACACTGTACTAAGAGTAAAAGAGACAGACAGGAAAGTGCACGTTGGAATTGGTTTCATTTCTTGGAATTTCAGCCCCCATGAAAAAATGGATCCATCTTTTGAGAGAGTGGGTGTTTCAGCAGAAAGCAACAGACGGATATGTATTCTGGGTGACTGGATATTACACAAACATGAGTTTCCATGAGTGGGTCTCTGTGTACTGTGAAATTTTAGAAATTTTAAAGACGTGTGAAACCACAAACTGAACTTGGACACTCTTCCATCCGTTTGTATTGTGTACACAGTCCTGAACAAAAGGAAAGAGGGAAGAGAAAAGGACCATGGGACCCTTGTGGATAGAATCACATTTCCCTTAGGAACCTCTCGACTAATGCAGCCCCTCCCCAAACACTGGCTTAATGCAGCAACCACTGGGGATGGCAGTTACCGGTTGGATTCCAGGTGGAATGTTGGTGTGTACCGCGAGGCTAGTTGTGGCTGGTGGATCCAAGGTAACTGGGCAGGATTCGTTGGTTGGATCAGTGTGATGGAGGGGCTGATGCCCTATGTGGAGATTGGCTTAGGTCTTTTTTTCGGGAAGTTTTGTAATTTCGAGATACTGCTGCTTCCCAAAGACCTGAGTTCACGGGTCAGTTTCCAGAATCTGAAAGGGCAGACAGTGGAAGATCTGCCTGTCATCAGCTTACTGGTGTGGATCCGCGGTACTTTCGGACTTACCCAGTCCCTTTGACTTCGACTTTAAGGGAGACACGAAGAGAAGCTGGCAGAAAAGCTGGCCGCATGGATTGAGGAGAGGTGCGAACACATTGATGAGAGTTGTTGTGCTGCAATGGAGAATACCGGCATGGAGACAACTCTAGAGAATACCAGGCTCGAAAGACATTCATGAGACATACTGAACCTTGTTGATACTGACAGAAACATACGGAGTATCAACGTGAACTTGAGAAAGTTACTCGAATCTCTGCTCCAAGATCGGGTCCAAGATTCCTGACATTTAAAGAGAAGAGATGGCAGAGATGTTAACAGCGCTCATGTTCCTGGAAGTGGTAGTGAGAATCCACACATCTCAACATGCATTTACAAATCATTCAGACCAAAATGAACCAAGCCGTGGTAAGCCTACTCCCAGGTTTGGGCCTAGATATCAAACACTTGCTCTTCCCTCCACTCCACTCAGGCATCCATTTCAAAGGATCAGAACCTGAGCTGCAATGAAGCCAGTAGGAGAAGAGCAAGCCCCTCCTAGAATCAGAGTTCCTCCTCCTTCACACTCGGTGAACAACAGTGAACCCCTTTAAGGACAAATACACTCAACTTAGGTCACAAATATAATGATAGGAATTGAAAAATTAGAATTTCAATACTTAGCTCACACAAAGTAAAGATGACATTCCCCTAGATTCAGCAAATGCTGGGGTTATGTCTTCTTTGGCCTGAAGGGAGTGTGGTAAGTGACGGGAATCTTTGACTGAACTTGAATATATATTAGGCCTCAGGTTATCAATTCAGTATATGTAATTATTATAAGTCAGATAGTGAACTAAAACGTATAAGTGGCCAAAAACTTTAAAGACACAGGTTATGTGGACCGTCTTTCACTTCCGTCAAGCCCCGGGTATAATATATCATAGAGGTGCAGATTTGGTTGTGTTAAATTGCCTTAGCCTACATGATCGTAAGATGAAGCGTTCTCATCACTGATAGAAATACACCTGGTTCTCAGTTGCCTAGCATAGCTGCAGCAGTTTCCTCATAGTTAAATGCCTGTAGGTTGCTTTGGAATTAAGCCTAAATCTGTATATTTTGTACACTGTATCTTGTATATTCCTAGAGAGGAATGTTACTCCTTGAAATGCCAACATTGACTAGTATGTGTCATTGGAAGCAAAGGGCAACACATGCACAAGGGAAACCCAGGTTCGGGGCTATTTAATGGTCCAATATGTATTTCATGGTTCCTATTGTTGTTGGAGGCTTCATCAGTAAAATATTGACATTTTGGACTGCTATTTTACATTGAGTCTGTCTCTTTTTTCCTTAGAGCTGACAAAATGTTACAAAAATTGACAAGTCTGGCATCTAGGTTATTTAGTATTTTTCAAAATCTAACTTCACTTTCATATAAATCCCAAAACATGTAAATCAATACTCTTATACTACTTAAAGACAGCAACTGCGTTATCAACATAATGTCAATGCTGGAGTCTTCGGAAAATCCCTCCGATCATGGCTGTATAGAAAGCAGAGATAAACAAACATCCAATTTCAGTGAATTCTATGGGGAAAATGTTGATTTATCGATGCCCAGTAGGTAGAGAACCAGTGCAACTTGCTCTCACTCTCTCCGATACACAAAGCATTTTAAACACCCACTCACCCAGCCCTTGGCACAGGACACTTGCTGAAGAGTGGTCTGTTATTTCCAAAGACATGATGAGGCCTCAGAAAACCTGGAAGCAGGAGAAGGCAAAATACGGAATGGAAACCAGTGCAGGATCTGATCTCTGGTAATGGAGCATCAAATGTGAAACTGTTTTACTTGGACGTACACTCTGAGGCGGGCGGCACACATGGGATTGAAGATGATGCGCTGAGTGTTAGAAGTGTGCACAGCAGATGCTTGGCTGACAGAACTCAAAAAAATCAGCACAAAATATTCCCACAATTGAATCTTAGGCCAAGATACGAGCTGCCAAATCTGAGCTAGCAGAGGCAGTGGGAAAAGAGGGATAGGGCTACGGATGATGGCACACGCAGAACTCAGGTATCTACAGTGTGTTGTGGGTTATGGTGGTTCCTATCAAGAGAGCAAAGAGAACTGTGACCTCAGTGAGACAGCAACAACACCGGCACGTGAGGTTGAGTTTATCGATATATCCAACGTCCACATCCACTGCATCTGCAGGACCAGGGACCAATTTGGCATTTTGCCAATAGAGCAAGTGTGGGGCTCAATCCGAGTTATCATGCATCTGGTCTGAGGGCTCAAGGGGGCGTTGGGGTTGAAATCAGTATTAAAAGTTTTAGGATCTGCTACATTCGTAACCTGGACTGGGATTACGGTCTGGTTTGAGGCAGAGGATGCGGAACAGCTCCGTGGTTGCCTTCGTGAACCCATGACTGAAGGATGAGGGAACAAGGAAGAGTGGTCAAAGTCCACATCGTGAGAAGATGAAGCATTTCCTTCAGCATTATCTCCAAAATGCAGATGCTATATTTTGGACGGGCTGACATGTTACTTCAACGAGGACACATAGGTCGGTCTGAGGGATCATTCCAGCAGGCCCTGAATTATGACATCCAGACATACGTTTCCACTGGTTTTTCTGAAGACAGAGAAAATCTGGGAAGGACTGGTAACATTGGGTCATTGCAATGGCAATAGAATTTACAAGTTCACTGTTTGATGTTATGGAGACACTCCAAAATGACATACAGAAGAATGAAGAGCTGAAAACCTTTAGAAGTTTCATTTCCACGAGAGGAAGTGTCCTGATCCCTTACAGAATTGTGAGATTCTCGTAATAAATATGAGGTTCTACTAATTGAAATACTATGTTGTTTTAATTCGAACAAAGACAACACCAGCAATTAGAGATATACCAGACAACACAAACAGGAAAAGGACATGGCATCAATGTCTATGGAAAATTGTCCTCACAGTAATATCATGGAATTGTGTACACCAAGGAGACTAAAGTTTTCATTTAACCAAGCGCTGTAAGTCTATACTAGCTACCTGATAGTACTTGAACAGTAGAGAAAAAGAAGTATTGTAAAAGAAACAGGAAGTAACATTTTCAGTTCCAAAGAGATTGAAGGCCCAAAAAATAAACTTTCAAACATCTAAATGGTTAAAACTCTACCAGAGCAAGCATTGAAATAGGAGGTGAGGAAACACTAAAGAACAAAAGTATCTCAGAATCACAAAAGGCAGAATACCAGAAAAGGGGAAGAGAAAATCTAAAGAAGACAAAGTAATATAAAAAAACTCAATGGATGAGAAAATAACTTGGCTAATGTCAGTCCTAAGCAGACTACATAACGCAGAGGGACTCGTGCATGACTGCGAAGACACGGGAACAGAAATCCCTCGATCAGAAGAAGACATAGAAAAGCAAGAGAAAACAAATGCAAATATCGCTGTTGAATCCTGGAGTAAGAGGAAGCATGAAAGAATAGGACTCATAAGAATCCCAATTGGAAAGCAAGAGATAAAATAAAAATTCTGTAAAGGCATTTGTACAAAAATCAGAATGAAACTTGCTGAATGCCAAGAAAGGTTCATCTGTACGTATTCAGGAAGTACACAGTGTCCAAAGGAGGTGGAATCCCAATAGTCTAACAAGCAGCTCTAGAATTCAAATAAAGTTCATGATAATCCCAGTGATCTAAATTGCACCTCAAGGAAAGCAAATTATTCACAACAGGGCCTCCAGTGGGGTTTCAGCTGATATCTCGGCAGAAATATTGCAGGACGGTGAATAGTGCCAGGACATAGACCATATCCTGAATGAGAAAAATCTGCAATCAAGGGTAGACTATGCCAAATGACCGTGATTCCTAACAATGGCAGAGCTAGGGAATTTCACTGAGCAGCAAATCTTAAAAGAAATCAACAGTTTGAGACTGATCCTATAACAAACATTGAGAATCCTATCCTTAGAATAAAAGTAGAAAGAAGAAATGGAATTAAGAGAACCATTAATGGAAATGCAAGAAGACCATGAATTGCAAAGAAGAAAGAAGAAGAAGGCAAGGAGGACATCGAAAACCTAAAGATGGGAGAGGGAAGCAGGAAACCATAGGTGATATTAAGCACTATCTTAAGTGAATCAGCTTATTTGACTCTCTCTCTGAAGCAAAAGGAGAGATGCAAGGCCTAAAGTGTTTGCAAAACAGACAAACACAAAAATTTTACAGTTGGCTGACATATACCAAAGAACCATGATTATTCAAAACAGAATACTCAAAATGATGTCAGGGATCATTCAGCACGCATCAACCCAGTATCACGGCTAGAATGTACTCCACACACTTGTATTCAGAAAACAGACGCGTGCATTGCTATTCATAAATATTGATTCATAAGTGCTTATCGTGACCTAACCCAAACGACGGTTTTGTTTAAGATTTGGTCAAAGTACGTGATATAGAATTCCAAGTCTTCCAACTGGATGAATGAATGCCATATTCTACCCTACGTAGGGAAGGAATGGCATAAGCCTATAACAAAGACAATTAGCTCTGCAACACTGTACTAAGAGCAAAAGAGACAGACAGGGAAGTGCACATTGGAATTGGTTTCATTTCTTGGAATTTCAGCCCCCATGAAATAAATGGATCCATCTTATGAGAGAGTGGGTGTTTCAGCAGAGCGCAACAGACGGATATGTATTCTGGGTGACTGGATATTACACAAACATGAGTTTCCATGAGTGGGTCTTGGTGTACTGTGAACTTTTAGAAAGTTTAAAGACGTGTGAAACTATAAACAGAACATGGACACTCTTCCCTCCGTTTGTACTGTGTATAGAGATCTGAACAAAAGGAAAGAGGGAAGAGAAAAGGACCATGGGACCCTTGTGGATAGAATCACATTTCGCTTAGGAACCTCTCGACTAATGCAGCCCCTCCCCCAACACTGGCTTAATGAAGCAACCACTGTGGATGTCAGTTACCGGTTGGATTCCAGGTGGAAGTTTGGTGTGTACCGCGAGACTTGTTGTGGCTGTTGGATAAAAGGTAACTGGGCAGAATTCTTTGGGTGGTTCAGTGTGATGGAGGGCCTGCCGCCATATGTGGAGGTTGGATAAATTCTTTTTTTCGGGAAGCTGTGTAAGTTCGAGATACTGATGCCGCCCAAATACCTGAGTTCACGGGTCAGTTTCCAGAATCTGAAAGGGCCGACAGTGGAAGATCTGCCTGTCATCAGCTTACTGGTGTGGCTCCTCGGTACTTTCCGACTTACCCAGTCCTCTTGACTTTGACTTTATGGGAGACACGAAGAGAAGCTGGCAGAAAAGCTGGCCACACGGATTGAGGAGAGGTGCGAACACATTGATGAGAGTTATTCTGCTACAATGGAGAATACCGGCATGGAGACAACTCTAGAGAATACCAGGCTCGAAAGACATTCATGAGACATACTGAACCTTGGTGATACTGACAGAAACATACGGAGTGTCAACGTGCACTTGAGAAAGTTACTCGAATCTCTGCTCCAAGAACGGGTCCAAGATTCCTGACTTCTAAAAGAGAAGAGATGGCAGAGATGTTAACAGCGCTCATGTTCCTGGAAGTGGTAGTGAGAATCCACACATCTCAACATGCATTTACAAATCATTCAGACCAAAATGCACCAAGACCTGGTAAGCCTATTCCCAGGTTTGCACCTAGATATCAAACATTTGCTCTTCCCTCCACTCCACTCAGTCATCCATTTCAAAGGATCAGAACCTGAGCTGCAATGAAGCCAGTAGGAGAAGATCAAGTACCTCCAAGAATCTGAGTTCCTCCTCCTTCACTCTCGGTGAACAAAAGTGAACCCCTTTATGGTCAAATACTCTCAACTTAGCTCACAAAAATTAATGATAGGAATTGAATACTTAGGAATTCAATACTTAGCTCACACAAAGTAACGATGTCCTTCACCTAGATTCAGCAATTGCTGGGGTTATGTCTACTTTGGGCTGAAGGGAGTGTGGTTAGTGAGGGGAATCTTTGACTGAAATTGAATATGTATTAGGCCTCAGTTTTTCAAGACAGTATATGTAATTATTATAAGTCAGATAGTGAACTGAACTGTAAAATTGACCAAACACATTAAAGACACAGGTTTTGTGGACTGACTTTCCCTTCCGTGAAGCCCCGGGTATAATATATCATGGAGGTGCAGATTTGGTTGTGTTAAATTGCCTTAGCCTACATGATCGTAAGATGAAGCGTTCTCATCACTGATAGAAGTACACCTGGTTCTCAGTAGCCTAGCATAGCTGCAGCAGTTTTCTCATAGTTAAATGCCTCTAGGTGGTTTTGGAATTAAGCCTAAATCTGTATATTTTGTACACTGTATCTTGCATAATCCTAGAGAGGAATGTTACTCCTTGAAATGCCAACATTGCCTAGTATGTGTCATTGGAAGTAAAGGGCAACTCATGCACAAGGGAAACCCAGCTTCGGGGCTATTTCATGGTCCAATAGGTATTTCATGGTTCCTATTGTTGTTGGAGGCTTCATCAGTACATTATTGACATGTCACCATCATACTTTTGGACTGCTATTTTACATTGAGTCTGTCCTTTTTTCCTTAGAGCTGACAAAATGTTACAAAAATTGACAAGTCTGGCATCTAGGTTGATTTAGTAATTTTCAAAAACTAACTTCACTTTCATATAAATCCCAAAACATGTAAATCAATACTCTTATAATACTTAAAGACAGCAACTGCGTTATCAACATAATGTCTACGCTGGAGTCTTCAGAAAATCCCTCTGATCATGGCTGTATAGAAACAGAGATAAACAAACATCCAATTTCAGTGAATTCTATGGGGAAAATGTTGATTTATCGATGCCCAGTAGGCAGAGAAACAGTGCAACCTGCTCTCACTCGCTCCCATACACACAGCATTGTAAACACGCACTCACCCAGCCCTTGGCACAGTACACTTGCTGAAGAGTGGTCTGTTATTTCCAAAGACATGATGAGGCCTCAGAAAACCTGGAAGCAGGAGAAGGTAAAGTAGAGAATGGAAACCAGTGCAGGATCTGATCTCTGGTAATGAAGCATCAAATGTGAAACTGTTTTACTTGGATATACACTCTGAAGCGTGCGGCACACATGGGATTGAAGATGATGCGCTGAGTGTTAGAAGTGTGCACAGCACATGCTTGGCTGTCAGAACTCAAAAAAATCAGCACAATATATTCCCACAATTGAATCTGAGACCAAGAGTCGAGCTGCCAAATCTGAGCTAGCAGAGGCAGCGGGAAAAGAGGGATAGGGCTACGGATGATGGCACACGCAGAACTCAGGTATCTACAGTGTGTTGTGGGTTATGGTGGGTCGTATCAAGAGAGCAAAGAGAACTGTGAACTCAGTGAGACAGCAACCACACTGGCACGTGAGGTTGAGTTTATCGATATGTCCAACGGCCACATCCACTGCATCTGCAGGACCAGGGACCAATTTGGCATTTTGCCAATAGAGCACGTGTGGGGCTCAATCAGAGATATCATGCATCTGGTCTGAGGGCTCAAGGGGGCGTTGGTGTTGAAATCAGTATTAAATGTTTTAGGATATGCTACATTCGTAACCTGGACTTGGATTACGGTCTGGTTTGAGGCAGAGGATGAGGAACAGCTCTGTGGTTGCCTTCGTGAACCCATGACTGAAGGATGAGGGAACAAGGAAGAGTGGTCAAAGTCCACATCGTGAGAAGATGAAGCATTTCCTTCAGCATTATCTCCAAAATGCAGATGCTATATTTTGGACCGGCTGACATGTTACTGCACCGAGGACACATATGTCGGTCTGAGGGATCATTCCAGCAGGCCCTGAACTATGACATCCTTACATACGATTCCACTGGTTTTTCTGAAGACAGAGAATATCTGGGAAGGACTGTTAACATTGGGACATTGCAATGGCAATAGAAAGTACAAGTTCACTGTTTGTTGGATGTTATGGAGACAATCCAAAATGACATATAGAAGAATGCAGAGCTAAAAACCTTTTGAAGTTTCATTTCCACGTGAGGAAGTGCCCTGTTCCCTTACAGAATTGTGAGATTCTCGTAATAAATATGTGGTTCTACTTATTGAAATACTATGGTTTGTTCATCCGAACAAAGACAACACCAGCAATTAGAGATATACCAGACAACACACACAGGAAAAGGACATGGCATCAATTTCTACGGAAAATTGTCCTCACAGTAATATCATGGAATTGCGTACACCAAGGAGACTAAACTTTTCATTTAACCAAGCGCTATAAGTCTATACTAGCTACCTGATAGTACTTGAACAGTAGAGAAAAAGAAGTATAGTAAAAGAAACAGGAAGTACCATTTTCAGTTCCAAAGAGATTGAAGGCCCAAAAAATAATCTTTCAAACATCTAGATTGTTAAAAATCTACCAGAGCAAGCATTGAAATAGGAGGTGAGGAAACACTAAAGAAAAAAAGTATCTCAGAATCACAAAAGGCAGAATACCAGAAAAGGGGAAGAGAAACTCTAAAGAAGACAAAATAATATAAGAAAACTCAATGGATGAGAAAATAACTTGGCTAATGTCAGTCCTAAGCAGACTAAAAACGCAGAGGGACTCGTGCATGACTGCGAAGACACGGGAACAGAAATCCCTCGATCAGAAGAAGACATAGAAAAGCAAGAGCAAACCAATGCAAATATCGCTGTTGAATCCTGGAGTAAGAGGAAGCATGAAAGAATAGAACTCATAAGAATCCCAAATGGAAAGCAAGAGATAAAATAAAAATTCTGTAAAGGCATTTGTACAAAAATCACAATGAAACTTGCTGAATGCCAAGAAAGATTCATCTGTCCGTATTCAGGAAGTACACAGTGTCCAGAGGAGGTGGAATCCCAATAGTCCAAAAAGCAGCTCGAGAATTCAAATAAACAAAGTTCATGATCATCCCAGTGATCTAAAATGCACCTCAAGGAATGCAAATTATTCACAACAAGGCCTCCAGTGGGGTTTCAGCTGATATCTCGGCAGAAATATTGTAGGATGGTGAATGGTGCCAGGACATAGACCATATACTGAATGAGAAAAATCTGCAATCTAGGGTAGACTATGCCAAATGACCGCGATTCCTAACAACGGCAGAGCTAGGGAATTTCACTGAGCAGCAAATCTTAAAAGAAATCAACAGTTTGAGACTGATCCTACAACAAATATTGAGAATCCTATCCTTAGAATAAAAGTAGAAAGAAGAAATGGAATTAAGAGAACCATTAATGGAAATGCAAGAAGACCATGAATTGCAAAGAAGAAAGAAGAAGAAGGCAAGGAGGACATCGCAAACCTAAAGATGGGAGAGGGAAGCAGGAAACCATAGGTGATATTAAGCACTATCTTAAGTGAATCAGCTTATATGACTCTCTGTCTGAAGCAAAAGGAGAGATGCAAGGCCTAAAGTGTTTGCAAAACAAACAAACACCAAAAGGTTACAGTTGGCTGACATATACCAAAGAACCATGATTATTCAAAACAGAATACTCAAAATGATGACAGGGATCATTCAGCACGCATCGACCCAGTATCAAGGCTAGAATGTACTCAACACACTTGTATTCAGAAAACAGACGCGTGCATTGCTATTCATAAATATTGATTCATAAGTGCTTATCGTGACCCAACCCAAACGACGGTTTGTTTAAGATTTGGTCAAAGAACGTGATATAGAATTCCAAGTCTTCCAACTGGATGAATGAATGCCATATTCTACCCTACGTAGGGAAGTAATGGCATAAGCCTATAACAAAGACAAGTAGCTCTGCAACACTGTACTAAGAGCAAAAGAGACAGACAGGAAAGTGCACATTGGAATTGGTTTCATATCTTGGAATTTCAGCCCCCATGAAATAAATGGATCCATCTTCTGAGAGAGTGGGTGTTTCAGCAGAAAGCAACAGACGGATATGTATTCTGGGTGACTGGATATTACACAAACATGAGTTTCCATGAGTGGGTCTCTGTGTACTGTGAAATTTTAGAAAGTTTAAAGACGTGTGAAACCATAAAGTGATCATGGACACTCTTCCCTCCGTTTGTACTGTGTATAGAGATCTGAACAAAAGGAAAGAGGGAAGGGAAAAGGACCATGGGACCCTTGTGGATAGAATCACATTTTCCTTAGGAACCTCTCGACTAATGCAGCCCCTCCCCCAACACTGACTTAATGCAGCAACCACTGGGGATGGCAGTTACCGGTTGGATTCCAGGTGGAATATTGGTGTGTACCGCGAGGCTTGTTGTGGCTGGTGGATCCAAGGTAACTGGGCAGAATTCTTTGGGTGGATCAGTGTGATGGAGGGCCTGCCGCCCTATGTGGAGGTTATCTAAGGTCTTTTTTTCGGGAAGCTGTGTAAGTTCGAGATTCTGCTGCTGCCCAAAGACCTGAGTTCACGGGTCACTTTCCAGAATCTGAAAGGGCCGACAGTGGAAGATCTGCCTGTCATCAACTTACTGGTGTGCTTTCACGGTACTTTCCGCCTTACCCAGTCCTCTTGACTACGACTTTATGGGAGACACCAAGAGAAGCTGGCATAAAAGCTGGCCACACGGATTGAGGAGAGGTGCGAGCACATTGATGAGACTTGTTCTGCTACAATGGAGAATAACTGCATGGAGACTACTCTAGAGAATACCAGGCTTGAAAGGCATTCATGCGAAGTATTGAACATTGGTGATACTGAAATAAACATACGGAGTGTCAACGTGCACTTGAGAAAGTTACTCGAATCTTTGCTCCAAGAACGGGTCCAAGATTCCTGACGTCTAAAAGAGAAGAGATGGCAGAGATGTTAACAGCGCTCATGTTCCTGGAAGTGGTAGTGAGAATTCACACATCTCAACATGCATTTACAAATCATTCAGACCAAAATGCACCAAGACCAGGTAAGCCTATTCCCAGGTTTGCACCTAGACATCAAACACTTGCTCTTCCCTCCACTCCACTCAGGCATAAATTTCAAAGGATCAGAACCTGAGCTGCAATGAAGCCAGTAGGAGAAGGTCAAGCCCCTCCTAGAATCAGAGTTCCTCCTCCTTCACTCTCGGTGAACAACAGTGAACCCCTTTATGGTCAAATACTCTCAACTTAGCTCAAAAAAGTAATGATAGGAATTGAATACTTAGGAATTCAATACTTAGCTCACACAAAGTAATGATGACCTTCCCCTAGATTCAGCAAATGCTGGGGTTATGTCTTCTTTGGGCTGAAGGGAGTGTGGTAAGTGACGGGAATCTTTGACTGAACTTGAATATGTATTAGGCCTCAGTTTTTCAATTCAGAATATGTAAATATTATAACTCAGATAGTGAACTTAAATGTATAAGTGGCCAAAAACTTTAAAGACACAGGTTATGTGGACCGTCATTCCCTTCCGTCAAGACCCGGGTATAATATATCATGGAGGTGCAGATTTGGTTGTGTTAAATTGCCTTAGCCTACATGATCGTAAGATGAAGTGTTCTCATCACTGATAGAAGTACACCTGGTTCTCAGTATCCTAGCAGAGCTGCAGCAGTTTTCTCATAGTTAAATGCCTATAGGTTGTTTTGGAATTAAGCCTAAATCTGTATATTTTGTACACTGTAACTTGTATATTCCTAGAGAGGAATGTTACTCCTTGAAATGCCAACATTGCCTAGTATGTGTCATTGGAAGCAAAGGGCAACACGTGCACAAGGGAAACCCAGGTTCGGGGCTATTTCATGGTCCAATAGGTATTTCATGGTTCCTATTGTTGTTGGAGGCTTCATCAGTAAAATATTGACATATCACCTTCATACTTTTGGACTGCTATTTTACATTGAGTCTGTCTCTTTTTTCCTTAGGGCTGACAAAATGTTACAAAAATTGACAAGTCTGGCATCTAGGTTGATTTAGTAATTTTCAAAAACTAACTTCACTTTCATATAAATCCCAAAACATGTAAATCAATACTCTTATACTACTTAAAGACAGCAACTGCGTTATCAACATAATGTCAACGCTGGAGTCTTCGGAAAATCCCTCCGATCATGGCTGTATAGAAAGCAGAGATAAACAAACATCCAATTTCAGTGAATTCTATGGGGAAAATGTTGATTTATCGATGCCCAGTAGGCAGAGAACCAGTGCAACCTGCTCCCACTCGCTCCCATACACACAGCATTGTAAACACACACTCACCCAGCCCTTGGCACAGGACACTTGCTGAAGAGTGGTCTGTTATTTCCAAAGACATGATGAGGCCTCAGAAAACCTGGAAGCAGGAGAAGTTAAAATAGAGAATGGAAACCAGTGCAGGATCTGATCTCTGGTAATGGAGCATCAATAGTGAAACTGTTTTACTTGGACGTACACTGTGAAGCGGGCGGCACACATGGGATTGAAAATGATGCGCTGAGTTTTAGAAGTGTGCACAGCAGATGCTTGGCTGACAGAACTCAAAAAAATCAGCACAAAATATTCCCACAATTGAATCTGAGACCAAGATCCGTGCTGCCAAATCTGAGCTAGCAGAGGCAGCGGGAAAAGAGGGATAGGGCTACGGATGATGGCACACGCAGAACTCAGCTATCTACAGTGCATTGTGGGTTATGGTGGGTCCTATCAAGAGAGCAAAGAGAACTGTGAACTCAGTGAGACAGCAACCACAGTGGTGCGTGAAGTTGAGTTTATCAACATGTCCAACGCCCACATCCACTGAATCTGCAGGACCAGGGACCAATTTGGCATTTTGCCAGTAGAGCACGTGTGGGGCTCAATCAGAGATATCATGCATCTGGTCTGAGGGTTCCAGGGGGCGTTGGTGTTGAAATCAGTATTAAAATTTTAGAATCTGCTACATTCGTAACCTGGACTGGGATTACGGTCTGGTTTGAGGCAGAGGATGCGGAACAGCTCTGTGGTTGCCTTCGTGAACATATGACTGAAGGATGAGGGAACAAGGAAGAGTCGTCAAAATCCATATCGTGAGAAGATGAAGCATTCCCTTCAGCATTATCTCCAAAATGCAGATGCTATATTTTGGACGGGCTGACATGTTACTGCACCGAGGACACATAGGTCAGTCTGAGGGATCATTCCAGCAGGCCCTGAACTATGACATCCAGACATACGTTTCCACTGGTGTTTCTGTAGACAGAAAAAATCTGGGAAGGACTGGTAACATTGGGACATTGCAATGGCAATAGAAAGTACAAGTTCATTGTCTGTTGGATGTTATGGAGACACTACAAAATGACATACAGAAGAATGCAGAGCTGAAAACCTTAAGAAGTTTCATTTCCAAGAGAGGAAGTGCCCTGTTCCCTTACAGAATTGTGAGATTAGCGTAATAAATATGAGGTCCTACTAATTGAAATACTATGGTGTGTTCATCCGAACAAAAAAACACCAGCAATTAGAGATATACAAGACAACACACACAGGAAAAGGACATGGCATCAATGTCTACGGAAATTTGTCCTCACAGTAATATCATGGAATTGCGTACACCAAGGAGACTAAAGTTTTCACTTAACCAAGCGCTATAAGTCTATACTAGCTACCTGATAGTACTTGAACAGTAGAGAAAAAGAAGTATAGTAAAAGAAACAGGAAGTACCATTTTCAGTTCCAAAGAGATTGAAGGCCCAAAAAATAATCTTTCAAACATCTAGATGGTTAAAACTCTACCAGAGCAAGCATTGAAATAGGAGGTGAGGAAACAATAAAGAACAAAAGTATCTCAGAATCACAAAAGGCAGAATACCAGAAAAGGGGAAGAGAAACTCTAAAGAAGACAAAATAATATAAGAAAACTCAATGGGTGAGAAAATAACTTGGCTAATGTCAGTCCTAAGCAGACTAGATAACGCAGAGGGACTCGTGCATGACTGCGAAGACACGGGAACAGAAATCCCTCGATCAGAAGAAGACATAGAAAAGCAAGAGCAAACCAATGCAAATATCGCTGTTGAATCCTGGAGTATGAGGAAGCATGAAAGGATAGGACTCATAAGAGTCCCAAATGGAAAGTAAGAGATAAAATAAAAATTCTGCAAAGCATTTGTACAAAAATCAGAATGAAAATTGCTGAAAGCCAAGAAAGGTTCATCTATACGTATTCAGGAACTACAAAGTGTCCAAAGGAGGTGGAATCCCAATAGTCCAACAAGCAGCTCTAGAATTCAAATAAACAAAGTTCATGATCATCCCAGTGATCTAAAGTGCACCTCAAGGAAAGCAAATTATTCACAACAGAGCCTCCAGTGGGGTTTCAGCTGATATCTCGGCAGAAATATTGCAGGACAGGGAGGGGTGCCAGGACATAGACCATATCCTGAATGAGAAAAATCTGCAATCTAGGGTAGACTATTCATAATGACCGCGATTCCTAACAACGGCAGAGCTAGGGAATTTCACTGAGCAGCAAATCTTAAAAGAAATCAACAGTTTGAGACTGATCCTACAACAAATATTGAGAATCCTATCCTTAGAATAAAAGTAGAAAGAAGAAATGGAATTAAGAGAACCATTAATGGAAATGCAAGAAGACCATGAATTGCAAAGAAGAAAGAAGAAGAAGGCAAGGAGGACATCGAAAACCTAAAGATGGGAGAGGGAAGCAGGAAACCATAGGTGATATTAAGCACTATCTTAAGTGAATCAGCTTATATGACTCTCTGTCTGAAGCAAAAGGAGAGATGAAAGGCCTAAAGTGTTTGCAAAACAAACAAACACCAAAAGGTTACAGTTGGCTGACATATAACAAAGAACCAAGCTTTTTCAAAACAGAATACTCAAAATGATGTCAGGGATCATTCAGCACGCATCGACCCAGTATCACGGCTAGAATGTACTCCACACACTTGTATTCAGAAAACAGACGCGTGCATTGCTATTCATAAATATTGATTCATAAGTGCTTATCGTGACCCAACCCAAACGACGGTTTGTTTAAGATTTGGTCAAAGTACGTGATAAAGAATTACAAGTATTCCAACAGGATGAATGAATGCCATATTCTACCCTACGTAGGGAAGGAATGGCATAAGCCTATAACAAAGACAAGTAGCTCTGCAACACTGTACTAAGTGCAAAAGAGACAGACAGGAAAGTGCACATTGGAATTGGTTTCATTTCTTGGAATTTCTGCACCCATGAAAAAAATGGATCCATCATCTGAGAGAGTGGGTGTTTCAGCAGAAAGCAACAGACGGATATGTATTCTGGGTGAATGGATATTACACAAACATGAGTTTCCATGAGTGGGTCTCTGTGTACTGTGAACTTTTAGAAAGTTTAAAGACGTGTGAAAACATAAACTGAACATGGACACAATTCCCTCCGTTTTTACTGTGTATAGAGATCTAAACAAAAGGAAAGAGGGAAGAGAAAAGGACCATGGGACGCTTGTGGATAGAATCACATTTCCCTTAGGAACCTCTCGACTAATGCAGCCCCTCCCCCAACACTGACTTAATGCAGCAACCACTGGGGATGGCAGTTACCGGTTGGATTCCAGGTGGAATATTGGTGTGTACCGCGAGGCTTGTTGTGGCTGGTGGATAAAAGGTAACTGGGCAGAATTCTTTGGGCGGATCAGTGTGATGGAGGGCCTGCCGCCCTATGTGTAGATTGGCTTAGCTCTTTTTTTCGGGAAGCTGTGTAAGTTCGAGATACTGCTGCTGCCCAAAGACCTGAGTTCACAGGTCAGTTTCCAGAATCTGAAAGGTCAGACTTTGGAAGATCTGCCTGTCATCATCTTACTGGTGTGGCTCTGAGGTACTTTCCGACTTACCCAGTCCTCTTGACTTCGACTTTATGGGAGACACCAAGAGAAGCTGGCATAAAAGCTGGCCACACGGATTGAGGAGAGGTGCGAGCACATTGATGAGAGTTGTTCTGCTACAATGGAGAATACCTGCATGGAGACTACTCTAGAGAATACCAGGCTTGAAAGTCATTCATGCGAAATATTAAACCTTGGTGATACTGAAATAAACATACGGAGTGTCAACGTGCACTTGAGAAAGTTACTCGAATCTTTGCTCCAAGAACGGGTCCAAGATTCCTGACGTCTAAAAGAGAAGAGATGGCAGAGATGTTAACAGCGCTCATGTTCCTGGAAGTGGTAGTGAGAATTCACACATCTCAACATGCATTTACAAATCATTCAGACCAAAATGCACCAAGACCAGGTAAGCCTATTCCCAGGTTTGCACCTAGACATCAAACACTTGCTCTTCCCTCCACTCCACTCAGGCATAAATTTCAAAGGATCAGAACCTGAGCTGCAATGAAGCCAGTAGGAGAAGGTCAAGCCCCTCCTAGAATCAGAGTTCCTCCTCCTTCACTCTCGGTGAACAACAGTGAACCCCTTTATGGTCAAATACTCTCAACTTAGCTCAAAAAAGTAATGATAGGAATTGAATACTTAGGAATTCAATACTTAGCTCACACAAAGTAATGATGACCTTCCCCTAGATTCAGCAAATGCTGGGGTTATGTCTTCTTTGGGCTGAAGGGAGTGTGGTAAGTGACGGGAATCTTTGACTGAACTTGAATATGTATTAGGCCTCAGTTTTTCAATTCAGAATATGTAAATATTATAACTCAGATAGTGAACTTAAATGTATAAGTGGCCAAAAACTTTAAAGACACAGGTTATGTGGACCGTCATTCCCTTCCGTCAAGACCCGGGTATAATATATCATGGAGGTGCAGATTTGGTTGTGTTAAATTGCCTTAGCCTACATGATCGTAAGATGAAGTGTTCTCATCACTGATAGAAGTACACCTGGTTCTCAGTATCCTAGCAGAGCTGCAGCAGTTTTCTCATAGTTAAATGCCTATAGGTTGTTTTGGAATTAAGCCTAAATCTGTATATTTTGTACACTGTAACTTGTATATTCCTAGAGAGGAATGTTACTCCTTGAAATGCCAACATTGCCTAGTATGTGTCATTGGAAGCAAAGGGCAACACGTGCACAAGGGAAACCCAGGTTCGGGGCTATTTCATGGTCCAATAGGTATTTCATGGTTCCTATTGTTGTTGGAGGCTTCATCAGTAAAATATTGACATATCACCTTCATACTTTTGGACTGCTATTTTACATTGAGTCTGTCTCTTTTTTCCTTAGGGCTGACAAAATGTTACAAAAATTGACAAGTCTGGCATCTAGGTTGATTTAGTAATTTTCAAAAACTAACTTCACTTTCATATAAATCCCAAAACATGTAAATCAATACTCTTATACTACTTAAAGACAGCAACTGCGTTATCAACATAATGTCAACGCTGGAGTCTTCGGAAAATCCCTCCGATCATGGCTGTATAGAAAGCAGAGATAAACAAACATCCAATTTCAGTGAATTCTATGGGGAAAATGTTGATTTATCGATGCCCAGTAGGCAGAGAACCAGTGCAACCTGCTCCCACTCGCTCCCATACACACAGCATTGTAAACACACACTCACCCAGCCCTTGGCACAGGACACTTGCTGAAGAGTGGTCTGTTATTTCCAAAGACATGATGAGGCCTCAGAAAACCTGGAAGCAGGAGAAGTTAAAGTAGAGAATGGAAACCAGTGCAGGATCTGATCTCCGGTAATGGAGCATCAATAGTGAAACTGTTTTACTTGGACGTACACTCTGAAGCGGGCGGCGCACATGGGATTGAAAATGATGCGCTGAGTGTTAGAAGTGTGCACAGCAGATGCTTGGCTGACAGAACTCAAAAAAATCAGCACAAAATATTCTCACAATTGAATCTGAGACCAAGATCCGAGCTGCCAAATCTGAGCTAACAGAGGCAGCGGGAAAAGAGCGATAGGGCTACGGATGATGGCACACGCAGAACTCAGTTATCTACAGTGTGTTGTTGTTTATGGTGGGTTCTATCAAGAGAGCAAAGAGAACAGTGACCTCAGTATTACAGCAACCACACTGGCGCGTGAGGATGAATTTATCGATATATCCTACGGCCACATCCACTGCATCTGCATGACCAGGGACCAATTTGGCATTTTGCCAATAGAGCACGTGTGGGGCTCATTCAGAGGTACCATGCATCTGGTATGAGCGTTCCATGTGACGTTGGGTTTGAAATCAGTATTAAAAGTTTTAGGATCTGCTACATTCGTAACCTGGACTGGGATTACGGTCTGGTTTGAGGCAGAGGATGTGGAACAGCTCTGTGGTTGCCTTCGTGAACCCATGACTGAAGGATGAGGGAACAAAGAACAGTGGTCAAATTCCACATAGTGAGAAGATGAAGCATTTACTTCAGCATTATCTCCAAAATGCAGATTCTATATTTTGAACGGGCTGACATGGTTCTGCACTGAGGACACATAGGTCGGTCTGAGGGATCATTCCAGCAGGCCCTGAACATTGACATCCATACATACGTTTCCACTGGTATTACTGTAGAGAGAGAAAATCTGGGAAAGACTGGTAACATTGGGACATTGCAATGGCAATAGAAAGTAAAAGTTCACTGTCTGTTGGATGTTATGGAGACACTCCAAAATGACATACAGAAGAAGGCAGAGCTGAATACCTTTAGAACTTTCTTTTCCACGAGAGGAAGTGCCCTGTTTCCTTACAGAATTGTGAGATTCTCGTAATAAATATGAGGATCTACTAATTGAAATACTATGGTGTGTTCATCCGAACAAAGGCAACACCAGCAATTAGAGATATACCAGACAACACACACAGGAAAAGGACATGGCATCAATGTCTAGGGAAAATTGCCCTCACAGTAATATCATGGAATTGCGTACACAAAGGAGACTAAAATTTTCACTTAACCAAGTGATATAAGTCTATACAGGATACCTGATAGTACTTAAACAGTAGAGAAAAAGAAGTTTAGTAAACTAAAAGGAAGTACCATTTTCAGTTCAAAACATATTGAAGGCACAAAAAATAACTTTTCAAACAACTAGACGGTTAAAACGCTACCAGAGCAAGCATTAAAAAAGGAGGTGAGGAAAACACTAAAGAATAACAGTATCTCAGAATCACAAAAGGCAGAATACCAGAAAAGGGGAAGAGAAACTCTAAAGAAGACAAAATATTATAAGAAAACTCAATAGATGAGATAATAACTTGGCTAATGTCAGACCTAAGCAGAATACATAATGCAGAGGGACTCGTGAATGACTGCGAAGACACGGGAACAGAAATCCCTCGATCAGAAGAAGACATAGAAAAGCAAGTGCAAACCAATGAAAATATCGCTGTTGAATCCTGGGGTAAGAGGAAGCATGAAAGAATAGGACTCATAAGAGTCCCATATGGAAAACAAGAGTTAAAATTAAAATTCCGTAAAGGCATTTGTACAAAAATCAGAATGAAACTTGCTGAAAGCCAAGAAAGGTACATCTATACGAATTCAGGAATTACACAGCGTCCAAACTAGGTGGAATCCAAATAGACCAAAAAGCAGCTGTAAAATTCAAATGAACAAAGTTCATGATTATCCCAGTGATCTAAATTGCACCTAAAGGAAAGCAAATTATTCACAACAGAACCTCCAGATGGGATTCAGCTGACATTTCGGCAGAAAAATTGCAAGACGGTGAATGGTGCCAGGACATAGACCATATCCTGAATGAGAGAAAGCTGCAATCTAGGGTAGACTATGCCAAATGACCGTGATTCCTAACAACGGCAGAGCAAGGGAGTTTCACTGACCAGCAAATCTTAAAAGAAATCAACACTTTGAGACTGATCCTAAAACAAATATTGAGAATCCTAACCTTAGTTGAAAAGTAGCAAGAAGAATTGGAAATAAGAGAACCATTAATGGAAATGCAAGAAGACCATGAATTGCAAAGAAGAAAGAAGAAGGCAAGGAGGACATAGAAACCTTAAAGATGGGAGAGGGAAGCAGGAAACCATAGGTGATTTTAAGCACTATCTTAAGTGAATCAGCTTATATGACTATCTGTCTGAAGCAAAAGGAGAGATGCAAGGCCTAAAGTGTTTGCAAAACAAACAAACAAACACCAAAATGTTACAGTTGGCTGACATATACCAAAGAACCATGATTATTCAAAACAGAATACTCAAAATGATGTCAGGGATCATTCAGCACGCATCGACCCAGTATCAAGGCTAGAATGTACTCAACACACTTCTATTCAGAAAACAGACGCGTGCATTACTATTCATAAATATTGATTCAAAAGTGCTTTTCGTGACCCAACCCAAACGACGGTTTTGTTTAAGATTTGGTCAAAGTACATGATATAGAATAACAAGTCTTCCAACAGGATGAATGAATGCCATATTCTACCCTACTTAGGGAAGGAATGGCATAAGCCTATAACAAAGACAAGTAGCTCTGCAACACTGTACTAAGAGCAAAAGAGACAGACAGGAAAGTGCACATTGGAATTGGTTTCATTTCTTGGAATTTCAGCCCCCATGAAAAATGGATCCATCTTCTTTGAGTGTGGGTTTTTCAACAGAAAGCAACAGACGGATATGTATTCTGGGTGACTGGATATTACACAAACATGAGTTTCCATGAGTGGGTCTCTGTGTACTGTGAACTTTTAGAAGGTTTAAAGACGTGTGAAACCATAAACTGAACATGGACACTCTTCCCTCCTTTTGTACTTTGTATAGAGTTCTGAACAAAAGGAAAGAGGGAAGAGAAAAGGACCATGGGATTCTTGTGGCTAGAATCACATTTCTATGAAGAACCTCTCGTCTAATGCATCCACTACCCCAACACTGACAAAATGAGGCAACCATTGGTGATGGCTCTTACTGGTTCGATTCCAGGTGGAATGTTGGTGTGTCCCCCCAGGCTTATTTTGGCTGGTGGATCCAAGGTAACTGGGCAGAATTCTTTGGGTGGATCAGTGTGATGGAGGGGCTGCCGCCCTCTGTGGGGTTTGGCTTTGTTATTTCGTTCGGGAAAATGTGTTTGTTCGAGATACTCCCGCTGCCCAAAGACCTGAGTTCACGGGTCAGTTTCCAGAATCTAAAAGGGGATACAGTGGAAGATCTGCCTGTCATCAACTTACTGGTGAGGCTCCGAGGTACTTTCAGACTTGCCCTGTCCTTTAGAATTCGACTTTATTGGAGACACGTAGAGAAGCTGGCCGGAAAGCTGGCTGTATGAATTGAGGAGAGATGTGAACACACTGATGAGAGTTGTTCTGCTACAATAGAGAATACTGGCATGGAGACTTTTGTTGAGAATACCAGGCTCGAAAGACATTAATGAGACGTACTGAACCTCGGTGATTCTGGCAGAAACTTGTGGAGCGTCAACTTGCCCTTTAGGAAGGTACTCAATTCTCTGCTCCAAGGACGGGTCCAAGATTCCTGACGTCTATTAGAGAAGAGATGGCAGAGATGATAAAAGCACTCATGTTCTTGGAAGAGGTCGTGAGTATCCACACATCCCAAGGGGCATTTATAAACCACTCAGATGACCAAGCACGAAGCATAGTTAAGCCTTTTCCCAGGGTTGGCCCTTGGTATCAAGCACTTGATCTTCCCTCCCCTCCCCTCATGTATCCATTTCAAAGAATCAGCACTTGAGTTGCAATGAAGCCAGTAGGAGCTGAGCAAGCCCCTCCTAGTATCAGAGTTCCTCCTCCTTCACATTCTGTGCACAACAGTGAACTCCTCCATTGTCAACTACTCTGGACTAAAATAGATTGGTATTGAATTTTTAGCTCACACCTTGAAATGATTATCTTCCCCTAGATTCAGCAAATGCTGGGCTTTGTCTACTTTGGTGTGAAGGGAGTTTTCTAAGTGAGTGGATTTTTTGCCTGAATTTGGATATTTATTTATCCTGACTTTTTCAAATCAGTATTTGTAACTATTATAATTCAGTTATTCAAATGAAGTGTAATTTTTGGCATAGATATGTAGTGACACATTTTTTGTGGTCTATCTTTTCCCTTTCATCAAGTCCCAGGAGCAGGATATAATGTGATTGCTGTATTTTTGGGGTTAAATTGCTTTTCTCAACATAATTAGTCGATTAAACATTCTCATATTTGATAGAACAGCACATGATTCTCAATAGCCTAGCAAAGCTGCGGCAGTGTTCTCATATCTATAATATCTCTAAGTGCTATTGAAACCAAGCCTATGTAAAAATACATTGTTTGGGTTTCTTTGTGCTTTCCTAAATAATAATTTTTCCCCTTGAATCGCCAACATTGACCAGTATGTGTCATTATTAGGAAAGGGCACCAGATGCACAATGGAAACCTATCGTTGTGGTTGTTAATGGTTCTAAGAATTATTTCATTGTTTCTGTTAGTGCTGGAGGCACCAAGAGAAAACTGTTGACCTGCCTCCTTCATGACTTTTGGCTGCTAATTTATATTTTCTGTGCATTTTTCTTATTTGGATATTTCAAGCTGGTACCTAAATTTGGCAACTCTGTCTTATAGTTAGATTTAGTATGTTTTTAAACTATCTTTATTTTGATACATTTCCCATGTATGTAATTCAATTCTGTTTATTATTTGAAAGTCTGCAACTGAGGTATGAACACATTGTCAGACCTGGAGTTTTCAGACACATCCTCCCACAATTGATATACAGAAAAATAGCTAAACAAGAATCAAGTGTCTGTGAGTTATGTCTAAATTGTGATAATTTATCCATGCCAAACTGGCAGGGTACCAGTGCAAACTTCG
The DNA here is from genome assembly GCF_048773025.1 of Camelus bactrianus. Classification (NCBI taxonomy): domain Eukaryota; kingdom Metazoa; phylum Chordata; class Mammalia; order Artiodactyla; family Camelidae; genus Camelus; species Camelus bactrianus. The sequence goes on from NC_133574.1 coordinate 14,088,506, forward strand.
CTCAATCTCTCCCATGTATACAGCAAGATAAACATCCACTCTCCCAGCCCTTGTCTCAGGAACCCTGCTGAATAATGGCCAAACATCTCTTACTTCAAAAGTCAGAAAGAATTCTCACATAACCTGGAAAGAGTAGAAGGCAGAGTAGAGAATGGAAATCAGTGCAGGACCTGACCTTTGGTGAAGGAGCAGTAAAGGGGAAACTGTTTTACTGGGATGCACACTCTAAAGTGGACAGGTCATTTGAGATGGAAGATGATGCGCTGAGGGTTAAGAGTGCATAGTGGACGTTTGGTTGACATATCTGCAAGCAATAATCACAAAATTTCTCTGCAATTGATTCCCAGACCAATACTCCACCTGTTAATTTTGAGCTAGGAGTGTCTGTGGAATCTGTGTATTAGGGCTGTGGCTGATGTCACAAATTTATTCCCAGGGGTTTGGAGATTGTTTTGGGCTGTGGTTGGTACTATCTAGAGAACAGATCTGCCTGGGCCCTCTCTTAATATTAAATCTGCTGGCATATGTGTTGTGGATTAACTTAGTAACCCAGGGCCTTATTCACAGTCTTTCCACATCCACGGTATAATTGCTCATTTTCTCCATAAAGGAGAAATGGGTCCCAATCAGAGCCATCTTCATCTGGTTTCTAGAATCCAGGGCAATTTATTGTTGAAATCAGATTCTATAGCCCAAGGATCTGCAACTTTCATAGGCAGGATTGAAATTTCCTATTGTCCAAAGCAGAGGTTTTTGAAATGCCCCATGCTTGCCTTTGAGTTCCCATGCCTTATTGACAAGAGTTCTTGGAGCAGAGATCTGCTGAACAATAGGTGAATTTGAAGCCTTTCCATCAGCCTTGACTACCACATGCTAATGCAACTATAGTTGTGGTGCTGACCCAGTACTACACTAAGGACCCAACTGTGGCACTGCAGGATCGTTTCAGCAGGTTCTAATGTGTGACATCATTAGATTTGTTTCCACTTTTGTTTTTGTTTGCAGAGAACCTGAGGGAACCCATTATAAAATTTTGACTTTTCCGTGGCAACAGTAAGGACGAATGCACTTTCATGAGAGTGTATTGGAACCATTCCCTCTCCACATATCCAGCCTGCAGCCCAGAAACCATTTGGAAGCCTGTATTCCAGCAGAAATTACTAGTCCCAGCACTGTCAGAGCTATGATAAGCATTTAACCAAAATGACACTCTGCTAACTTTACTAGAATAGGTTGTATTCACCACAACAAAAACCACACTAGCAATCATAGATATAACAGGCAACAGACACAGAAGGAATGCATGGCATCATTACATACCAAAAACAATCCTCACAGCATTAATATTAAATTTGCACAGAAATGATTTCACTTACAAAAGCCGTTCAAGTCTATAATAGATAACTGATAATCCTTAACCCATAGCGATAGAGAGATACAATAAAGTTAAAAGAACCATTCCAAATTTTCAAAAGACAGGAGTCTCCTGAAAGAACATCCAATGTATCAGACACCCAAAATTTACTAGAACATAACTTGAAAAGGGAGGACATAAAAACACTGAAGGAAATCTTGAGTCTATGAATACAAATGCAGGCTAGTATAAATGGAAAGAGAAACACTTTAGATGAGCCAAATAGAATCAGAAAACTTAATGGTGAGAATAGCTAAGCTAAAGACAGTCCAAATCGGACTAGATAATGCAGAGGAACAAATAAGTGACTTCGAAAGCAGGATAACCGCAATCACTCAGTCAGAACATGACATAGAAAAGCAAGTGAAAACCAATGTAAGCAATGCAACTGAAACCTGGGATAAGAGAATACATACCAGTCTATGACTCATAGGGATCCCACATGGAAAAGAAGAAAGACAAATGGTTTGAAAAGGTATTTGAAGAAATCAGACTGAAATTTTCTTAAACCAAAGATAGAACCATCTATCTCAACACAGGAAGCACAGAGGGTCCAAGCATAATGAACCCCAGTAGGCCTACAACAATATATATTCTAATTTAAATGGCCAAATTGATAATAAAGAAATGATTCTAAATGCACCAAAATAGAAACAAGTGCATTGCAGGGGAATTTTTTAATGTCTTCAGCTGATTTCTCAATAGATAGATTGGTAATTTTTTCTTCCCTCTTTCGTTTTGTGTTGATCTCTATTCCAAGAACTGATGAAAGGCAGACTCCTTCAGTCTAAACAAGATGAGTTGGCAGGGATTCAAAAAGTGTTCAAGTTCTTGGAAGAGGTCATCAGAATCAACACATCTCAAGGGGCTTTTTCAGACAATACAAGAGACCATGCACCAAGCCCTGTTTATCCTTTTCCCAGGAGTGGGCCAATGTATTAAGACTTGCTGTTCCTTCACACTAAACCAGCCATGCAGGTATACCCTCAGTCTGCTACTGCAGTTGAATTAGAGCTAGGTCCAATTTTACCAACACTGTAGGGAGAACATGAGCCTGCTACTGCAGGAGACACAGCACTGTGTCCCATTTCACCAATCTTTCAAGGAGATTCTGAGCCTACTACTGCAGGAGACTCAGAGCTGAATCACATTCCACCAGCTGTGTAGGAAGACCCCCAAGCCCTCACTTGCAATGGATCCAGGTATGTGTCCAATTCCACTAGCCTTGTAGGGAGACCTTGAGCCTATTCCTGCAGGAGAACCAGATCTCTGTCATATTCAACCATCCCTCCAGGAAGATGCAGGGCCTCCTCCTGCAGGAGACTCAGGAATGGGTCCAATTTCACCAGTCCTGCACGGAGACTCTGAGCCAATTCCTGCAGGAGACCCAGGAATGGGTCCCATTCCATCAACCCTGCACTAAGACCTTGAAGTGGGTCCAATTCAACTAGCCTTGTTGGGTGACCCACAAGCCTGATCCTGCAGGAAAATTAGAGATATGTCATATTCCAGAAGCCCTGCAGGGAGACTGAAAATCTGCTCCTGCAGGAGACCAGAAATAGGTCCAAATCCACCAGCCTTGCTGGGAGAGCACGAACCTGATCCTGCAGGTGATACACAGTGAGGTACAATTCCAACAGCCCTGCAGGGATATCCTGAGGCCACTTCAGCAGGAAACACATGACTGGGTCACATTCCAATACCCCAGAAGGGAGACCGTGAGCCTGCTACTCCACGAAACCGAGGACTTCGTCCCATTCCACCAAACCTGCAGTCAAACACTGAGACTGCATCTTCAGAAAACACAGAGCGGGTCACATAACACCAGCCCTGTAGTGAGAATACAAACCTGCTCCTGGGGGAGACCAAGCCCTTCACAGAGAACATGAGCCAGCTCCTGCAGAAGAAAAAGAGTTGTGTGACAGTCTACCAGCTCTGAAGGTAATCCCTAGGCTTGCTCCTGCAGGAGACAGACATCCCAGTCCAATTCCATCAGCCTCTCCAGGGAGAACCCCAGCCTCCTCCTGTAGGAGAGCCAGAACTAGATCTCATTCAACCAACCCTGCACGGAAACACTGAGCTTGCTTCTGCAGGATACCCACAGCCAAGTCATATTCCACAAACCCTGCAGGGAGACACTGAGTCTGCAATTGCAAGAGACCCAGGACTGGGACGAATTCCACCAGCTCTGCAGGGAATCCCTCACCTGCTCCCAAAGGAGACTAAGAGCCATCAGTTCTGGTGGGGTCCCTAAGCCTGCATCTGCAAAAAAAACTAGAGTGGAGTCACATTCCACCAGCCCTGCAAAGAGAACAGAACCTGCTGCTGCAGGAGAAACAGGACTAGGTCCCATTCCACCAACCTTGCAGGGATACCCTGAGCCTTGGACCAAGGAATGGGACAAATTCTGCTAACCTTCTAGGGAGACCATGAGCCTCTCTTGCAAGAGAACCAGAGATGGGTCATATTACAGTATTCTTCCAGGAAGACCCAAGGCCTGTTCCTGCAGGAGATGCAAGAACAGGCCCAATTCCACCAGCCTGAAGGCAGAGTCCAAATCTGTTCTGGCAGGTGACCCAGAGATGGGACCCATTCCACCAGCCCTGCAGGGAGACTCTGAGCCTACTTCTACAGGAGACCCAGGAATGGGTCCCATTAAACCAACCCTGAAGGGAGACACAGAACATACACTTGCAGGAACCACAGAGCCAGGTCACATTCCATCAGCCCTGAAGTGACCCCTGAGCTGGGTCCAATTACACTATCCTTGCAAGGAGACCCTGTGCCTACTTCTGAAGCAGAAACAGTGATGGGTCATGTTCCAACAGCCGGTCATGTTCCAACAGCCCTGAAAGAAGACCTGGAGCCTGTTTCTGCAGAAGACCCAGGACAGGGTCTGATTCCACCATTCCAGCAGGGAGAAAACTAGCCTGCTCCTGCAAGTGACCAAGGTCTGAGTCATATTCCACTAGCCCTGTAGGAAGAACATAAGACTGCTGTTGCAGGAAACTCAGAGCCATGTGCCATTCCAACAACACTGAAAGGAGACTCTGAGCCTGCCCCTGAAGGAAACAGAAACCCAGTCACATTCCACAAGCCCTGCAGGGATACCTGAGCCTGCACATGCAGGAGACCCAGGCCTGGGACCAATTCTACCAGCCCTGTGGAAAGACTCTGAATCAGCTCTGGCAGGAGACTAAGAGCCATGTCACATTCCACCAGCCCTAAAGGTAATTTATCAGCCTGCTCCTGCAGAAGACCCAGAGCCAGGTCACATTCCATGAGCAATGCAGGGAGACTTAGAACCTACACCTTCAAAAGACCCAAGAATTGGACCAATTCCAATGGCACTGCAGGGAGACCATGAGCCGTGTCCAATTCCACTAGCCCTGCAGGAAGGCCCCGAGCCTAATCCTACAGGAGAACCTGAGATTGGTCATATTGCAACAGCTCTAGAATGACCCAGAGCCTGCTCCTCCAGGAGACCCAGGACTATGTCCCATCTACCAGCCCTGCAGGGAAACCCTGAGACTGTTCCTTCAGGAGAACCACAACTGGGTCACATTTCACCAGCAATGCAGGGAGACTTAGAGCCTGCACCTTCAAGACACCCAAGAATTGGACCAATTCCAACAGCACTGCAGGGAGACCATTAGCCAGGTCCAATTCCACTAGCCCTGCATAGAGACCCCGAGCATGCTCCTGTAGGAGACCCAGCACTGGGTCTCATTCCACAAGGCTTGCAGGGAGAAACTCTGCCTGTTTCTGCAGGAGACCAACAGCTGAGTCACATTTCACCAGCCCTGAAAGGAGACCCCAATCCTGCACCTGCAAGGGACCTAGGACTGGAACAAAATCGACTAGCCCTGTAGAGGGACCCTGAGCCTGCTTCTGCAAGAGAATCAGAGATGGGTCATATTCCAACAGCCCAGCAGGGACAGTCTGAGCCTGCTCCTGCAGGTGATACAGAGTAGGGTGAAATTGCAAAACCTTGCAGGGACACCATGAATCTGCTGCTGCAGGAGAAAAAGGATGGGGTCTCATTCCACAAGCCTTACAAGGAGACCCTGAGCCTGGTCTTACATGAGATCCTGAGCTGGATCCTGCAGGAGAAACAGGACTGGGTCCCATTCTACCAACCCTGCAGGGGAACCCGAACCTGCACCTGCAAAAAACACAGAACCGTGTCACACCCCACCAGCTCTGCAGGGAGACTGTAAGACTAGCCCTACAGGAGACGGAGACCTAGAGCCAGGTTACATTACCAGTCCTGCAGGGAGACCCTGAGCCTGATCTTGTAGCTCCTCCTGCACCTACACACACACTTCTATGAGACCAAGAGCCAATTCAGGCATCACCACCCATACGGGCTGAGATGCCTCTGCAAACACCAACACTGTCATCTAATTCTCAGAATCAACCCACTCCCAGACCCGAACTTTACTTCCCTTCTCCTGGCATCATTTTTGTTTGTTTTTTTTCTGTAATTTCCTTGTTTTCTTTCATGTCATTTAGAGTATCATCTATTTATATGTTTTAAGTTTACAATAATAAAATTTAGATGTTTTTCCATTTTAAATTGTGCAATTCAGGAGAATTAAGTGCATTCACAATGCTGTGTAACCATCATCACTGTCTAGTTTCAGACTGTTTCTTTCCTCATAATAAAACCCTGTATCCAAAGCACACATTCTTTTTTCTCCCTCCCCCAGCCCCTGACAAGCCCTAGTACTCTTTCTCTCTGTGTGTCTTTCCCTACCCTGGATGTTCCCTATCAATGAAATCATACAAAAGGTGGCTGTTTGTGTCTGCTCTCATATTTTAACAAGGGACTGGTGTTTTTATTTTTTACTTATAGTAGCATTTTGGTTATTTGAAAGGGAAATCCAGGTGGATTAAACATGAGATGTACAAAATGAAAATTTTTAGTAACTATGTGCATAATCTCGAGATAGGCACTGCTATTCTATGTATGAAACCAGAGCCAGAAGGGAGATGCTTAGCTCTTCCTGTGGCAAAACATAATTTAACAAAATAAAAAATAATAATATTCAAAAGCCATGAAAGACAAACCACAACCTGGAAAAATCATTTTTCATAACCTAAAGTCAGAGAAAGGTTTCACATCACTGTGGTCCAAAAACTTCTTGAAACACTGTGTTCTAAACAGAAACAGAACAAACACATGCAATTCCAACAAGAGGCAATGCAGGTGGCCAGTGTATATTAGAGATGCTTGACCTCTCAAGTGAGGATGCATGCAGATGTACACACTTTGGAGACAGCATTGGTCACCATCACACTGGCAGGACATTAGCCTGGTGACAACCAGCTCTAGTGACATCATGAGGAGGCAGAGGCCACAGTAGATCCCCTGGAGGGAAGAGTGAGCAGACACTCCTCTCTGGGAGAACAGTATGCAGGATGCATTACAGTTCCACAAGTGCACCCCTTTCCGAGCAGTGCTGATGCTTAGTGTTGACCATACTAAAATTCTTGCACAATTTTTCAAAGATGTCTTTTCAAGGATGTTCATCACAGTCCTGGTTTAACTACTAGGAGATTGGAAGCAACACTAATGTTCATGGAGAAGGGGTGGGATTCATCAGTTCTGGTTCACATGGAGGAATGATTGTTGTGCAGCTGGAAAAATGAGTGCTAGGTCTTTACCTGATGTCAAGGAAGCCCTCAGTTTGGATGCTTATTAATCCATCATCTACATCCCAGATGTCATCTCTATGACCACATATGTGTCAAATCATCATAGATGTAAATGAATCTTGTGGTGTGTGAGAGACAGAGGCAGAGAGAATGAGAGAGATAGAGACTAAGAGATGTTCACCAAACCATTCATGACGGTCACTTCTGGGGGTGGGATTTGCAAATCTCTGCACTTTTCCTTTAGGCAACTTTTCAAGAGTTCATAATGTATCTATATTGCTTTACTAATTCTAAGGTATTTAAAGCATATGTTACTTGAGATTCATTCATATTTCATCTACAGCATAAAGTTTATTATTTTTATTTTAAAATATTTGTTACAAGTACAATCAGCATTTATGAGAGTAAAATGATAAATTCTAAAGAAATAAGAATCAGATAAAGAACAAAACCTTTTGGTGACTCAGATACAGGCCAGCTAGTTGGCAGCAAATGGCAGGGTGGGACAGGTTTCCCCAGAAGGTTGTGTATGTTCTGAATCAGCATCCAATAGAGGCAAGGGAAAATTACAAGACATGTACACTGAAAACAACAACAGCTTGCTGAGAGTAATTAAGAAACACCTAGCCCTATTTTAAAATTTGAAGGAGCCAAAATGGCAGAGTAGACAGACTCACAGATTGACCTCTCCCACAAATACACAAAGAATTACATCTACAAAAACATTGAATTGCACAGAAACCTCCTGAATTCTGGCAGAGTGTCTCTCATGTTGAAATACAGGAAGATTCTCACAAAATATGGTAAGGAATAAAAATAAAAAAGAAAAATTCAGTGCAGGACTGATCCTGCAGGGAAAGAGTAGCATAGGAAGAAAGGCACCCTCACACTGGGACACAACCTCTCTAGCTGGGAGATCAGCTAGGAAAGAAGCAGAGCTTCCAAGGTTTGGAGGAAACAGTGGCAACTGCATGGCAGGCAGAACTGGGGAAAACTGACACAAAGGGTCCCTGTGATGAGAAGCCCTAGACATGAGCTAGCAGGGATGAGCCAGGACTGGCTACTGGAGTCAGTGAAGAGCCCAGGCAGAGGGCTGGGTCACACTGCAGAGAGGCAGCATCAGGAAACTAGAGGGCAGTGTGAGCTCTGGCTGTGTGTGTGTGTGTGTGTGTGTGTGTGTAACAGAACAGACTGAAACTCTCATAAAAAAGCACCAATGTTGGTATAATGGGGGAGGAATGATGCACAGCTGTGCCAAAGTCACTTTCTCCACTTGGCTCCATTGTTGGTGTGTTCTCATGAGAAGAGAAATGGGGCTTGGTCATAGCCAACACTGCTGCACAAAGGCAGAGCTGAACGTTGAATCCATATCCTGTGCCATTGCAACTTCACAGGTGGGACTGAGATTTGTTTACAGCCCCAGGCAGAGAGGGTGGATTTGCTCTCTCTGGTCACTTTGTGGATCCACACCTCTGGGACTTACAGGCAGTGAGTGGAGTTCTGACTCAAGAAGGGTGGCCAGTGAGGGTATTTACAACAGGGTGGTGTATGGTTCCATATGTGGATGCGGGATTGGGGTTTGAGCTGAACCTGTAGTGGACCACAAATTCATGTGTGTGACTACACACTTGCTAAGGCAGGTCCAAGGGACTGACACTGCTGGATCTGCACTGATGTTTCCTGGGGCTCAGAACCTGAGGGGCACCAGAGTAGGTGGCTGACATTCCCATAGCAAAGGCAGGGATAAAGCCAACATCAACAAATAGTAATTTGTAAGTCTGCATAACAAGTGACACACAACACCACAGAGGGAACTCCCCAGTGGACACCTGCCTATTTTTCTTCACAACTGAAGTGCTCCAACCCTGCCTACTACACACCACAGCTCAGAAACGGGTCTAGAAGAAATACATAGAGCCATAGAAATATAAGTAAAATAAAGAAGCCGAGGAACCACTTTCAATTAAAAGAACAAGAGAAATCCCCTGAAAGAACAATCAGTAAAATAGACTTTGATAGTCTACTAGACTTCAAAAAGGGAATGATCAACACACTGAAAGAACTAAAAGACTATCAATAGAGACAGAAAACTTTAAAAAGAAAATTTAAACTATAAAGAAGAGCTAGTTAAAAATAGAAAATTCAACTACAGGCAATCAAAAGCAGACTAGGTAATGCAGAGTAATGAATAAATGACTTAGGAGACAAGATAAAAGAAATAACCCAATAAGAACAGCAGACAGAAAAGCCGATAAAAACCAATTAAAGCAAGATAATATAAAGTGTGCCAGCCTATGCATAATAGTGGGTCCCAGAAGGAGAAGAAAGAGAAAAGGGGATTGAAAAGATAGTTAAAAAAATCATGACTGAAAACTTTCCAAACCTTAAGAAGGAAAGAATTATCCAAGTACAGGAGGCACAGAGGGTCCCAAACAAGAAGAAACCAAACAGACCTACACCAAGACATATTATAATTAAAATGGTTAAAGTTAAAGATAAAGAAAATATTCTAAAGGCAGTGAGAGAAAAACAAAATGTTAGTTACAAGGGAGCCCCATAAGCATTCAGCAGATTTCTCTACATAAAAACTTGTGGCCAGAAGGGAGTGGAAAGATATATTCAAAGTCCTGAATGAGAAAAGGCTGCAAACTAGGATATTCTATCTAGAAAGACTCTCCTTTAGAACAGAAAGAGAGAGAAAGAATTTCACAGACAAGGAAAAACTAAAAGAATTCAGCAGTACTAAATCTATGCTAAAAAAAAATTGAAAGTTCTAATCTAAATAAAACATAAACAGGAAGCTATAGAAATTAGGAAACCATAATTGGAAATGCAATAAATACAGTGAATTGCAAGGGAAAACATGAAGATATAAATAAGTCAGTAAGTCAATAAAGAAAGCAAGAAAGAAAGAGAGAATAGCAAAATCATAAAAGGTGAAAGAGGAGGGCAAGAGAATATAGATTTTGTTCCCGTTCGTTTTTTCTTCTTCTTTCTTTTTGTCTTCTTTCTTTTTAGGATGCACTTGAGCCTACATGACTATCAACTAAAACCAAACAGATGAAGTAAGGGGTTACCATACTTGAAAGACAAGATAACCACAAATCAGAAGTATATAATAGAGTCATAAAACCCAAAAAGAAGCCAAGCTAATAGAAAAGAAATTTATCAAACCACAAAAATAAAAAAAAATTAAAAGAAAGAAACAAATAAGAAATACCATATCAACTGGAAAACAAATTTCAAAATGGCAATAAACCCACATCTATAAAATAACTACTATAAATGTCAATGGACAAAATGTTCCAATCAAAAGAAAAAGTGAAGGAGGAGGAAAGATGGTGAAGTAAAAAAGATGCTCAGAGCTAACCCTCTTCCACAAATTCACCAAGAGTGACATCCACAGACACACCCACCACCCAGAACATCTGCTGAACTTTGACAGAATATTGCCTTCTTCAAAAGATAAAATTTTCCACAAATCTGGTAGGAGAAAAGAAGAAAAAGGAAAATAGTTCAGGACAATCCCAATGAGGAGGGAGCTGCAAAGGAGGAATAGCATTGATACACTGGGTCTACCCAACTCCAATGGCGAGTTCAGCAAGATGGAGAGGGAACATCTGAGGCTCGGATCTGTACAGAATAGCCTTTGACTGACAGAACAAAGTTAATTGGGTACAAACAGTCCCAACGATCCCTAGCCTTAGATGCGAACCAGCAGGGGTGGGATGGGACAGGCTGTCTGAGTCGAGCAGAGGACTCAGGCTGACTGTACAGAGGAAACCTTGGAGGACTGCAATGTTCTGTGTGCCATGGCTGGGAGAGTATACAGATTAGAACAGCCTGGGTCCCCCATAAAATACAAAAAAATAAAGGCAAAGCAACACTGCTGCTGTGCCCTGGGGAGAAGGGGATCCATAGCCTTTGTGTCCACAGACCCACAGTGCCATTATTGGAGACTTCTTGGGAGAAGAGAGTCAAGGCTCAGCCATAGCCACCATATTTTCTGGTTCATGGTTCCCAGGTGAAGGAGGGGTCAAAACCCAAATCCCTACCTAGGGGCTCCACAACCTCATAGGTGGGACTGAGATTTGTTTACAGTCCCAAGCAGAGGGGACCATTACACTCTGATGCCTCTCTGAATTGGCTTTTCTAAGACAAATGGACAAGAAGCAGTGTTCTGGAACAGAGCAGGGGTGAGGGCTAGTACAGCTGTTTTCTCTGAGTCCACCTACGAAGCATGGACCTAATGTGGCAGGGGAGCTACCTGCCAACTACCTTGCACAAGTGTCGTGCTGGGACCAGGCATCTGGTGGGGGTGCAGACCACCCACTTACTGATGCTGGGACATAGACCAGGGGCATGACTGGAGGGCCTCTGAACCAGCAAGTGGAGTTTTCACAGCAGGATATGGGCAGGAGTGTGACAACCACAGGAAAAAAAGGAGCTCCTGCTCAATAACCAGCGCAGACTCAGGCCACCAGAACACCAGCCACACCACCAACAAAGGGGATAACGGGCAAAAGGCATGGAAGGAAGACTTGGCAACCACCCATAATTAAAAACAACCTTATGACAAAATTATTAAGAGTGCATATTCTTGGAGAAAGGCCAAGATATTGGAGTAGAAGGATACTTGTATCTTATCCTCTCCAATAAATACACCAAGACTGACATTCACAGACACACCCATCCACTCAGAACATCTGCCAAACTTTGATAAAACATTGCCATCTTCAAAAGACAAAATGTGCCACCAATCTGGTAGGAGAAACGGAAAAAAGAAGGAAGAAAATGCAAAATGGCTTGGGGTTGGTCCTTTGAAGAGGGAGCAGCAAAGGAGGGATAGTGCTGGTTGACTGGGCCTCCCCCTTTCGAACGGAGAGGTCAGCAGGATGGACAGGGAACCTCTGAGGCTCAGATGTGTACAGAACCGCCCTTGACTGACAGAATTAAGTTAAATGGGCACAAAGTGTGTCAACAACCCTCAAACCTAGAAGTGAATCAGGGATGGGAAGGGACAGGCTGCTGGATCCAGGCAGACTCTGGTTGACTGTACAGAGGTAACCCTGGGGGACTACAGTGTGCTGTGGACAACTGCTTGGATTGTATACAGATCAGAACAGCCTGGGCCCCCCATAAAATAAGAAAAAAAAATAAAGTAAAGCAACATTGCTGGCTTGCCTGGGGGAAGGGTAGTTTTGTCCTTTGTCTCTGCTGACCCACGGCAACATAACTGGTGATTTCTCAGAAGAAGAGAGATGAGGCTCAGCCACAGCCATCATACCCACCCAGGCAGAGGCGGGGTTGAAACCTGAATATGTACCTGGCAGTACTGCAGCCTCATAGGTGGGACTGAGACTTGTTTACATCCCCAGACATATAGGAAGGTTCTGTCCTGGTGGGTCTATGAACTCGCACCTCTAAGACAAATGAACAAGGAGCAGAGTTCTGGCAAAGAGCAGGGACTAGGGCTGGTGTGGCCATTTGCCTCAAGCCCACCTACAGAGTGTGGAACAGATGTGGAGTGGGGAGTAGCACTGAACAGGGGAGCAACCAACCCAAATAGTGTGCAGGACTGCTGCACCTGGACATGGCATTGGGAAGGGGCACAACCTGCCCACCTACCATGCAGGAGAGCAGCACCAAGATGCAGCACTGGGAGGAGATATGACATGTCTACCTACAGGCACTGGGAGCAGCACAGACCAAGGGTGAGACCAGAGGGTCTCTGGAACCAACGAGCTGAGTTCTTGAAGCAAGAAAAGGGCAGGAGCTGTGACAACCACAAAACAAATAGGAGACCCCATTCAATAACCAGGGTAGGCTCTGGTTAACAAGTTAATGGCCACATCCTTAACCAAAGGGATAACAGACAAAAGGCACAGAAGTAAAACTTGGCAACCACACATATTTAAGAAGGACCTCTTGACAAAATTATTAAGAGCACACAATCTTCACGGGAACATACTCTCTTCTTTTTCTGTTCCATTTTCTTTTACTTTTTAAATGTTACTTCTTAAATAATTTTTATATTTCTATTTTTAATCCCTTTTAAAATTTTCTTTTAAAATACTAATATTATTATCTTTCAATTTGTCCAATTTCATTTTTATCTTTGTTTTGTTCTTCTGTTATGATTATACTCTGTTCTCAAATATTTTTTCTTCCTTTAATATTTTAAAAATTTATCCCAACTCAATTGTTATCTTGTTTCAATATGTTCTTCTGTTATTGATTATACTGCTTTTAAAACTAATTTCTTTGTGCTTAGTTTTATTTCTGCATCCACTTTATATAAATAAATAAGCTAAAGGACCACAGTAGATAATTGATACTCCATAAGCCATAGTGCCAGAGAGATATAAGCAAGATGAAGAAGCAGAGCCACCTCTCTCAATTAAAAGAACAAGATAAATCCCCTGAAAGAACAATGAAATAGGCATTGATAATCTACTAGATGATTTCAAGAAAGGAGTGATCAAAGTACTGAAGAAACTAAAAGAGATTGTCTATAGAGACAGAGAATATGTCAAAAAACGAAAATGAAGCTCTAAAGAGGAGCCAGTGAAAATTGGAAAACTCATTTGCTGAGATGAGAGTTGAGCTAAAGGCTGTAAAATGTAGGCTAGATAATTGAGAGGAATGAATATGTGACTTAGAAGACAGGACAACAGAACAGCTGAGAGAAAACAAATAAAAACCAATGAAAGCAATATAAGGGATCTATGGAATAACATAAAGCATGCCAACCTACTCATAATGGGGGTCCCAGAAGGAGAAGAAAGAACAAAGGGGATTGAAAAGGTATTTGAAGAAATCATGACTGAAAACTTCCCAAACCTAAAGGATGAATCAGATATCCAAGTACAGGAAGCACAGAGCGTCCCAAACAAGGGGGACCCAAACAGACCCACTCCAAGGCATATTACAATTAGGATGACCAGGGTTGAGAATAGGAAATGATTCTAAAGGCAGCAAGAGAAAAACAAAGAATGAGATACAAGGGAACCCCCATAAGATTTTCAGCTGATTTCTCTACACAAACAGTACAGGCCAGAAGGGAGGGGCAAGGGACTTTCATTCAAAGTCCTGAATGAAAAAATGATGCAGTCTAGGATACTTTATCCAGCAAGGCTATCCTTTAGAATAGAAGGAGAGATAAACAACTTCACAGACAAGCAAAAACTAAAAGAATATAGCAACACTAAACCTATGCTAAAGGAAATATTGAAAGAACTACTCTAAATAGAAAAGAAGCAGGATGCTACAAAAAGGAGAAAACCATAATTGGAAAGGTGATTGCTACAATGAATTACAACAGAATAAACATGAAATCATAAAAGAGGACATCTAAATCATTAAGGGTGGGGGAGGTGAGCAAGAAAATGTACAGGTTTCTCTCTCTCTCTCTCTGTCTCTCTCTCTCTTGTTTGTTCTTGGTAGGATGAGTTTGAGCTTATATTACTATCTGTTTAAAACAAACAGATATAGTAATGGGTTAATGTATGTACAAAGTAGGGTAACCACAAGCCAAAAAGTTACAATAGAGTCACAAAACTAAAAAGACACCAAGATAATAAAAAGGAAAATTATCAAACCACAAAAAGAAAAAGGAACAAAGAGGAAATACAAAATCAACTGCAAAACAAAGTTCAAAATGTAATAAACACATATCTATCAATAATTATTATAAATGTCAATGGACTAAATGCTTTAATCAAAGGACATAGAGTGCAGAGTGGATAATAAAGCAAGTATCTACAATATGCTGTATACAAGAGACCCACGTTAGGGAGAAGGACACACATAGATTGAAAGTAAGAGGATTGAAAAAGATATTCCACAAAAATGGAAATGACAAGGAAGCAGGAATATCAACAGTGATTTCAAATAAAATAGATTTTAAAACAAAGATTATAAAGAAAGATTAAGAAGGACATTTTATAATGATTAAAGGAGTCATAGATGAAGATATTACACTCATTAACATATATGAACCCAACATAGGAGCACCTAAATACATAACAGATAAAAAGAAAATACTAACAGATAAAAAGGGAAAATTTGATCGGAATACAATCATGGTAGAAGACTTTAACTATCCATTAACATCACTGGACAGATCTTCCATACATAAAATTAATAAGACAACATAGAAATTAACAGATACAATAGAACAATTTGTCTTGGTTAATATTTTCAGAATATTATATTTCCCTAAAATAGAATATACATTCTTCTCAAGTGCACGTACCACATTTTCTAGGATAGATCATATACTTTGGCACAAAAGAAGCATTAACAATTTGAAGAAGATAGAAAATATTTGAAGCAAATTTTTCTGACCACAATACCATAAAACTAGAAATTAACTACAGAAAAATAAAGGATAAATAAATGACAGCATGGAGATTAAACAACATACTACTTTAAAAAAAAATGGGTGGATGATGAAATCAAAGAAGAAATAAAAAAACACAGTGAGACAAATGATGATGAAAACACAACCACACAGAACCTATGGGATCCAGAAAAGGCAGTGCTTAGGGGGAAGTTTATAGCGAGAGATTCAGGTCTACCTCAAAAAGAGGAACAACTGCAATAGGCAATCAAACTTACCACCTAAAAGAATTAGAAAAAGAAGAGCAAAAAATAACAAAAGTAAGCAGAAAGAAGGTAATAATAAAGATCAGGGAGGAAATAAATAAAATAGAGACATTAGAAACATTTGAAAAACTCAAGCAAAGAGATGGTTTCTTGAAAGAGTAAACACAATTGACAAAATTATGCTCTATGCTGGAAATTGACACAACAACGCAAACTGACTATACCTCAATAAAATAAAAATTAAAAAATAAATATATTAACAAAAGAAAAAAGAAAAGGTAGTTTCTACTCACAAGACTGGAGGAGGGTACTGCACCCCATGCGGGGTCACACACCATGGGAAAGCCTGGGGTCAGGATTGGAGGAGCAGGGTGCTGTGGACAGGATCTGTCACAGGGTTTCTGCAGGAGGGGAGGGTGAGGCATGTGAGCAGGCTGAGGACTGGCCATTTGAGTAAGTTCATGGGTTCTGGGGTGGAGGGGCTCCCCCAAGTGTCTGGACTTGACTCTGGGTGAGTTGGGCAGGTGGACAGTGGCTCAGTGTGAGTCCATGTCCAGTGGAGGAGGTAGTGGGTTAGATCTAGAAGGACTCCTTCTGGGGTGGGAGTGTCCAAAAGGGAGGCAGGAGGCCAAGTCCAGGTGACTAAGAACAGGGTGTGTCCTGCATAGGCCTGCAGGGCAGACGAAAGCATCCAGTCTACAGAAGGTGGAAACACGGTCCATACAAGGGCTCAGCTCAGATGTCACCCCCTCAGAGGAGCCTTCCCTGCCTGCACAGTCTACAGGGACAGCCTCCTCCACACACATCTCCCCAGCAAATACCTGCTCCATCTCCTGCATAGCATTCAGGACTCGGGCCCCTGCTCCACGCCCAGCCATGTTTCTGCTGCCCTGAGGAAAAGCCCTGAGAGGAGCCATCCAGCCCTGCATGACCTGGGCCCCACCTCTCTGTCTCTTCTGCCACCACTGTCTCCACCTGGCCCTATTCTCTTCCACTCCTGCACTCCCCCAGCCCTGTGTGCTCTCCAGAGCACGTGTCCCTCCTAACATGCTGTGTGTGCTCACTGTGTCTCATCCAATGCATGCCTCCCACCCAGGTAGGTATCCAGTGCACAGTAGGGCTCAGTAAGTAGAGAATGAATGACTCTTAACATCACTGCTTGGAAGACTTTTGTCTGTGGCCTACAGTGATCACACACCCGTCACACATTCGCTGACGTCCTACTGTGTGTTGGGCGGGTTCCAGATACCGGGCACAACAGGTAGTGAGGCAGGCAGGTCTCCATTCTCATGCAGCAGACAGCCTGGTGGGGGACACAGAGAAAATTAAGTAAAATATACACAATATCCGGAGGTGATATGTTCCATGGAGAAAAATAAGGTCAGGGAGGACATTTGAGCAGATTCCTGGAGGTGTTCAAGAAGCAGGTGGAGAGAGATCCTGGCTGAAAGAGCAGCCAGCGCAAAGGCCCTGAGGCCACAGTGGGATGCGAGTGGAGGGTCTTAGTTATCCGTGTGAGTTCTTAGTCCTGCCTTGAGTACGTATGTTGCTTTTATTTGTAAACCTTGATTTCACCTTTATACAAATTAACCTGCATCATCAATCGGCATAATTTAGCCAATTCTGTTTCAGGTGTTGTGGGCACAATGGGGGCTAGTTACTTGGGTTGGTAAAGAACTACCCACGTCTGAGAAGGGTTTAGGAAAGTTTAATAGGGACACTGCTATAGGCAACATCAGGCCACACAGGGAAGAGCTGCCTACACGAGCGCCAAGGTTGAGTGTGTGCGGTCTGTTATTGGGGGGGTGCTGTTAACACAAGGAGGAGGGGGCTGCATGATCAATTCATGCACAGGTACCTGGTTGGTTGTGAGATCTGACAGGGGCTTCTCTGAACAACAGGCTTTACCACTTTAATAAGGGCAGGATATGAGGCCTCTCTTCCTGGGGCAATGAGTTTTCATAAGGTAAACACACAGCAAGAGAAGATGTTTTATAGCTTGTGGAAATGCAGGTGTGCAAAGGGTCCTGCAGTGGGGAGTGGGAGGTAAGGTGCCACTGGGCTCTAGGCACACAGAGAGCCAAGGGGTGAGGGTGTATGGCTCTAAAGATTGCCAGCTGGCTCCACACCAGGGACTTTATGTGGAAACAGGAGAATCTAGGTTGTCAGCACGTGTCTACTCAGTGACCTCCCTAAGCCTAGCTCTGTCAGGCACCAGGTGGCTGTGAAATGAACATGAAGATCCCCACCCTGAGGACCCCAATGAATGAACATCTTGACATCCACAAGCCCCTTCCCCTGCACCACCGCCCCACCTCATCTGGGTCTGAGGCTCTGAACCTGACATCAGTGGCACCTTCGTTCCCTACATCCAGCTCTTTTGGACATCTCTGTGACGAGCTGTTCCATGTCAGCGAGCCCCAAACTGAGCTCTGCCTTTACCCCATGAATGCTTCCTCCCTGTGAAGCCCCTCGTGAAGAAGCCACCACTAGCAGGATCTTTCAGCCCTGAGTGTCTGCCTTCCCCACCCCTCCGATGTCTCCCTGCCCATGATCCCCTCTGGAGGTCCCTATTACCCTCTCCCTCCCACTTCAGTCTTGGGCTGCACAGCAAATCCCTCTTCACAATCTCCCACAAGACAGGTCCAGGTCCACTTGGGGACACAGGTGACACAGGCCGGTGTTGCTGGGAATGAAGAGCAGGATCCTGGAGCAGAGGAGAGGCAAGGGCTCCCAATCCACCAGAACACAGGTTAAAGTGGGGGCAAGACACCCATAAAGGGTGAGGCAGGCATCACACTGCAGCCCCGCCCTCTGC
The DNA here is from genome assembly GCF_048773025.1 of Camelus bactrianus. Lineage (NCBI taxonomy): Eukaryota > Metazoa > Chordata > Mammalia > Artiodactyla > Camelidae > Camelus > Camelus bactrianus. Next base: position 14,107,009 of record NC_133574.1, read on the forward strand.
TCCCCCAGGGTGCCTTGTGTTTCCTGATTTGGCCTGGGGGACTTCCCCCCTCACTCTCTGTTAGAGGGGTGCCCATTCATTCATTCACACCCTCATTCACCATGTACATGGGTCCTGCTCAGTGCCAGGCCTCAGCTAGATGACAGCTCATCCTTGGGGACACAGCTCAGATCTCACCTCCTCCATGAAGCACTTCTGGATTCCCGCCCCTCCTGAAGCTCCTCTGGCCTCAGTTGGGACCACTAGGGCTGAGACCACACTCTGATTACCTCCCAAGTCTGTGATCCCTGTGAAAGCCCTGGGCTCAATGTGGAAAGAGACTCAGAAAAATGGGGCCAAAAGTTTCTAAGAAAAATGTTACTAATTCTCTATTACAGAGAAGGGCACTGAGCAGAGAGAGGGCAGTGTCCAACCAAAGCCACAGAGCAGGGTCTCAGTGAGCCCTCCCATGGCCCTGTTACTAGTTCTCTTTTATAGATGAGGACACTGAGCCACAGAGAGGTAGCAGAGCCCTGCTGTAGCCTTGGCCCCACGGCCTGTGTCCTTTATTACTAGCTCCATGCTGCCAGCAGGGGTGTGGGCCTGGAATGGCGGTTGAAAGCAGCCTGACCCCCAGGACCCCTTCATACACAAAGTCAGTCTCAGGAAACAGCCCTCAAGTCCTACCCTACACCCCTGGGATTGTGTCCTGATTGCTGTTCCTGGAAGCTGGCTGGGCTTCCCTGTGTATTGGCCCAGGAGATGCTTGGGACAGACACAGGGCCCCTGAGGCTCCCTGTCCCCAGATGAGCAGCTCTGGTCCCCTTCACTGGTCCCCTTGGCAGAGGCCTGATGACATGAGGTTTTGGTCGGGTAGCCAGCTGTGGAGATGAGGAAATGGGAGCAACATGCAAGTACATGCAGAGGTTCAGGTATTCACTCAACAATCATTGATTCAGGCTTTGCAGTGTGGCTGGCCTTGGCCCAGGCCTGGGTGTCCAGTACTGAATACAGTCAACCCCTTGAGCCTTCTGGGAAAGCAGTACTCAGAGAAACGGGCCCTCAGTGCCCCCATCCTGCTCCCCATGAACAATCACACTGAGATGTGTCTGCGACCATGGGTCCCAGTGGAAGGTGAAGGGAGGAGGGAAACCCAGAGTGGGCACTGACCATGAGCCTGGACACTGGAACCAGATGGCCTGGGCTCTGTAATCTGGGGTGGTCACCTCCCCTGTTCTCTCTGTGCCTCAGTTACTTCTTCTGAAGAAATGGGTGATAACGCCTGCCCCTGCCCAACAGATTTTAATGAGGAGTCAGTGAGCTTCTCTTATGAGTGTAGGACAGTGCCTGGCTATGTGTCAGGATCCTGCTCACCTCACAATAGTCTGTCCCACTTTAAAGATAAGAAAGCCAAGGCTAAGGGGGTTATGAGACCAGCCTGAGCTAGCCCCCTTCTCATGCTCTGCTGTCCAGGTCTCCTGCTTTTACATCACCCCTCTGCCCCCATATCCACCCAGCAAAGTAGGTGCTGAGAATCTGAGCAAATCAGAGTATGAACGGAGGCACACACTGTCCCCAACTTGGACTCTTGGGGCGGTGGGCAGGATGGGGATATCGGGCACCCCCAGACTGTCCAAGGGGCCCAGCATGTCTGTCACCACATTTCTACTCAACACGGAGTAGGTGAGTGTCCAAGGGCCAGAGGGCGATGGAGTAACCCAGGGTGGGTGGATACTAGGTAGCTGTGGGAGGCACAGAGTGGCCCCTGGAAGACAGTGTCCAGGCAGCCAAGGTGCGGGGAATGAGGGTGCCCAGAAGGGGCAGAGGACAGAGTCCAGCCTGGAGACCACCCCCTGCTGGACCCTGATCTGGGGTGAGAATTGGGACAAGCCAGGGCCCCGCTGGGACTCCTCATCCAGCAAAGAGGTGAGGAAAATTTAAGGAGACAAGGGAGGTTGACCCCACCGTGCTCCCTGTGTGAGGGCGCTGCTTCCAGGATCCTGGAGGTTCCTTAAACCCTTGTGAAGTGGCTGCTGTTTCCAGGCACATGTGGGCAGAACTGAGGCAGGGAGGACAGAGTGACTCAGGACAGAGCTAGGATTCATCCAAGAGTGTGTGCTGAGCCTCTCGCTGAGAGCAGCCTCTGGGCATCATGAACTCAGGAAGTGTCTTGTCCTCCCTCTTAAGGCTCCTGGCATGTTAGGCAGGAAAGGTCCCAGTGCCCATACCTGGGCCTTTCTGGGTGATGCTGACATGTGGGATCATGATGGTCCTGGGAAAGGAGAGAGAATGTGGGCTGGGCTTCAGGTCTGCATCAGACCCTGATGCCCCTAATGTTGTGTGACCTGGAAATTCCCTGACCTCTCTGTGCCTGGCTTTCCAGCCCTGACTCAGAGGACTGCTGTGCTTGGCACACAGTAGGACCTCAATCAGAGGAAAAACCCAGCCCTTCCCCAGGAACCTCTCCTCTTACATGCCCAAAATTAAGCCCATGTGCCACATATCACCAGAGCTGATACTTGACAAACAGGGCAAGTGAAATCCAGCAAATCCTTCCTCCTGCCTGAAGCCCTTCCCTCCTCAGTGACAGTGGCTCAGAGCAGGTCTCATTATCCCAGAAGTCTGAACTGAGCCTTGTGACCTGGAGGAGTCCCTGTTCCACACAACTTTGATTCCAGTCATTCCAACAAGACACAAGAGCACCTGGTCAGTGTCTTAGCAGCAAGATCCTCCCTTTGCAAATTGCCCCATCACATTCGGGCTAGAAGATGTGAGTTCCAGGGCACATGACCATCCAAATGATGACTTCAGGGAAACATCCCTGCCCACACTGCACTCTTCAGAGCCCACCTTCTAAAAGAAGGGGTAGTGACCCATGGTTGTGCACAGTTTTATCAGAACACAGCCCTCACCCACCCACCATTGGAAACACGTGAGAAGCAGAGATTCCCAAGTGCCTGGACCCCTGTCATCCAGAAAGCAGAGGTTAGGGTAACAGACAGAAGGGGAGAAAATACTTTCAGACTATATATCTGATAAGGGGTTAACACCCAAAACATATAAATAACTCTTACAATTCAACAGAAAAAAAACAAGCAATCTGATTTAAAAAGTGGGAAGGGGAACTGAATAGACATTTTTCCAAAGAAGGCACACAGATGTCTAACAGGTACATGAAAAGGTGCTCAACATCACTCACCATCAGGGAAATGCAAATCAAAACCACAATGAGATATCCCCTCCCACCTGTCAGGGTGGGTGTCATCAAAATACAAGAGATAACAAGTGATGGTGGTAGTGCGAAGAAAAGGGAAACTTGTGCAATGTTGGTGGGAATGTAAATTGGTGCCATCACTCTGGAAAAGAGTAAGGAAGCTCCCCCAAAATTTAAAATTAGAACTTCCATATGATCCAGCAAGTCCACTGCTGGGAATATATCCAAAGGAAATGAAATCACTATGTCAATGAGACAACTGCACCCTCATGTTCACTGTATCATTATTTACAATAACCAAGATATGTAAACAAACTGTCTGTCAACAGATGAATGGATACAGAAAACGTGATGCGTATATATGTATATATAATGGAATCTTATTCAGACTTTAAAAAAATGAAATCCTGCCATTTGTGACAACTTGGATGGACCTTCAGGCTATTATGCTAAGTGAAATAAATAAGACAGAGAAAGACAAATACCTATGATCTCATTTATATGTGGAATCTACAAAATAAACTGAAACCCATAGAAACAGAGATCAGGTTGGTGGTTGCCAGAAGTGAGTCAGGGGGTGATTGAAATTCGGGAAGATAATCAAAATGTACAAACTTCCACTTAGAAGATAAACAAGTCCTGGGGACATAATGTACTGCAAGGTGACTGTAGTTAACAACACTGCGCTGTGCATTTGATAGTTGTTAAGAGAGTATCTCTTAAAATTTCTGATCACAAGGAAAATAGTGTGTGACTATGGGTGATGACAGACGTCAAGTAACATTAATGCAGTGATCATTTCACAATATGCACATGTAACAAGTCATTATGCTGCATACCAAAAGCCAACAAAGTTATGTGACAATTGTATCTCAGGAATTCTTATCCCAGGAAGCGGGGGTGCAAGCCTGGACTACCTACTGCAGGAGCTGCCTTTGCCCTCCAACAGCAGAGAGCGGTAGTTGTGACAGGGACTGTAGGTCCCTCAAAGCCTAGAATGCTTACTGTCTGGACCTTCACAGGGAGAGTGTGCAGACCCTGCCCTGGAAGACGGTGGTCATGGCAGCAACAAATGCCTGCCTGTGTGCAGGCTCAGCCCAGACAGCTCCTGTGCTCTGCTGTCACCGCATTTACTTCCCTCCACACCCTCAGAGGGAGAGGCTTCAATATTCCCATTTTATACATGAGAAAACTGAGGCTCATTTGCTTTGAATTATTGACCAAGTGGTGAGGGAAGCTTTGAACTCCAGTGTTCTGATTTCAAAGCCATATCTCAGTCCTGATTTTTAGAAGGTGGAGGTCCAGGCACTGGGGACCCTCCACCTTCCTAAATTGTAGTCGTATTCCAGGGCTGCCATCCCCGAGGCATCTGGGTGAACACATTTAATCCGCTTACTCTGCACCAGCTGAGCTCTTGGCTGCCAGTCTGTTGTTGCTGCCTGAAAACAGCTGAGTTTTACAAGTGAACCATCACCCCCTGCCAGCCCACCTGCCCTGCCATGTGGCGCAGACCCCTCCTAGCCTGGTCATTCTAAAACCTTAACTCACACATTTGCACAACTGAATCGAAAGGGCACTACTCCCTGTGTGGAGGTATCGACAAGGGGAAGGGAGGGGAGTTTTGGGTGGCCCCTTACTCTGAATGTGACACATGACAGGGACATGTTAATGTCCATAATGGCACTCAATTTGAAGCTAAGGACATGGTCACAGCGAGGGGTAAAAGCTGAGAGGCTACAAGGCTATTGAGAAAGGGGCTTGACTATTGAATTGTAAATGTGTAATTTAAATTAAAATTTAGCCCCCTGGGTGATAAGAATTTGCCCCTAAGGCCAGAATTGGCCACCTGACCCCTGGGAACCCCTCAATTCCAGGATGTAATCATCTGAGCATGGAGGGGGCTTAAATTGGGGTGCTGTCCTCTCAGTCATGGTGCACCTGCCCACGTGTGCACCCATGAACTGCAGTACTCACACATCAAGGCACCTCTCGTGCCCTGCCAAGGAGGTCCAGGTCATAAGGAAGGGATGACAGACTGTGAGGTCACACGTGTTCCCCTGCATGGGTGAATGTTGTATAGGGAAGAGCACACCCCCACTGTCACCTCCAGGAGGGGTGCTGGAGGGAGAAGGACTCCTGAGCCCCTAGGCTTAGCAAGCATCCTGGTTGAGGGTGGGGAGGCTGTCCACTCTGAATTCATAGGTCAGATGGTAGATTGGTGTCCCACCCCTACAGATCACCAGTGAGACCGTCTAGTCTGTTTTCTCTGTAAACTGGAACCCAGTCACCTTCACCCTCAGAAGTGGGGGCAGCCTGTGTAAATTACAACACAAAGCCCTGGGATGTTTCAGGTGCCCGGGCTGTCCAGCACCCCTAGGCCTGGCAGGTGGGAGAGGAGATGTGTGGGTTAGCAGGTATGAGAGCAGAGCTGAGACTTGGCTGAGTGCATGCACTCTAATATCCAGGAACTGAGAATTACCACTAGCAAATCTGTTCACTGAGGCCATGTGTACTCTCCCTTGTCATTTACAATCCCCTGTTTGAACAGAGGCCTCTGGAGTCTATTAGCCACATTGTTGCCTGTCACCACACTGTTGCAGTTCCAGGGTCTCCATTTAGCCAGCTTGAAGGAATAGTCAAACTTTTTCTTAAAACCAGTGACAGAAAACAAAAGTGGCTTAAAGAAGCAAACAGGGCAGGAGAGAATGACTTACCTAACTGAGACATCCACAGGGAGACAGCTTCAGGCAGGGCTGTACCTGGTGCTCAGTGACATCAGCAGAAGTCTTCCTTCCCCAACTCTGGGCTCTGCCACTGGTGTCATCTTCACATGGCTCTGCTTTTATGAGAGCAAGATAGTCACCAACTGCCACAGGCTGATATCTCCACCCCTCAACTCCCAACTGAAATAGATCTTCTCTGCTCCAAGGATTCCAGCAACAAGGCCTGATCTCCGTGGAGCCTGATTGGACTGGTGCCCATCCCTGAGCCAATCACAGTGGCCAGGGAGGTTCGAAAATGCTGACTGGCCAGATCAAGGCCATGTGACCATCCTCTCCAGGAAACCTGTGAGCTGTTCACCTGTTTTCAGGTTGGGAGAGTGTGATGTCTCCCAGAGGATCCTGCTACTAGCAAAACCTGCAGGTGGCACAATGAGCTGGAGTGTGCCTGTCTGCTTGGTGACAAGTGACAAGTCACTTAGTGTTTCCTTGCTTCAGGGAGGGAGGCATGTCCACACAGTATTGGTGCTTCAGAGCCAGAATGTAGTAGAAAAGCCTCCCAGTCTCCCAAAAGGTGTGAAAGTGAGCAGTGACACTGGAAAGGCACTCCTCTCTGTGGCCCTTGGCTTTCTACTTGTTACAGTGGAGAGTGCATTTCTACGCCTCACAGCCCACCTCCCTGCTGGCAGGCCTTTGCAACAGGTGGAGAGTGCTTGGAAAAGCCCACTTATTCTGAGGAACTGTTATTGCTCCTGGTGACATTATTATTTTCATGTCACTTGTGAGGTGGGCCCTGAGGGGTCCCTGATCTGGGGGCACAGACACCCACAGAAACTTGGCCCAGTATTGCTGTTCATTCAACAATAACTTACCGAGAACCTACTGTGTGCCAGATTCCCAGGGTAGAGCAGTGGTGTTGACAGCACAGGCCCCTGCCTCACCTCACCTCTGCATCCCAGGTGGGGTCACCAGAGTTGGAGTTCAGGAAACAGAGGAAATGGCCGAATCCTTGTGGGAACCCCTGGGTTTTTCTCTGTGCTGAGGGAACTAGCAGCACACCGATTGTGGGACTCAGTACCCGCAGGAACTAGCATTGATGGGTAAAGGAGAGGGGCATTTCTACAAGCCCATCCTCACTAACCCCATGCTCTGGAGGGCAGCTCCACTCTGCTCAAGCCCAGGGGGCAACTTCCACCATCCTGATCACCCTCTGGTATTACTCCCCGCTCAGATGCACTTTTCCCTGTGGCAGCTACACACAGAATATGTGATTGTTTCTCTCCCATGTGGTTAAGTGGACTTCAGACACATGATAGTGATGGAGTGGCTAAGCCTCTGGGCAGATTGCTGGGTGACCCGCGGAAATTGCTGCACATGGTAAGCTCCCTTCTGCCAACCAATGGGCCAGGCCCCACCACTGTTCTGTCTGTTCTACCTCACTTAATCTGCACAGACACTCTGTGCAGGACATCCTGTTATCCCCCATCTCTGATGACCTTGGGTGGACAAAGCTTGGGTTTGAGAAAGTTGCCCAAGTCAAAATGTTGACAAGTGGGGAGCTGGGGATTTGCACCCTGGTCCCAGGAGTCTGGATCACGGAAAGGCCTGGGTGGGGCAGCTTATTGCCAAGGGAAGTCCTGCCCAAGCCTCTCCCATGAGAGCCCACAGAACAGCACATCTAGCAGAGTCAGCATTTCCTGGACCAAATGGACAGAACCTCAAAACTTCTTTGCAAACAGATTGTTTCTATGTTCGTTTGCAAACAGAGAAAGGCCACAGGCCAGGGAAGGATAAGGCCAAGATTGTTTTCATTGGGGAGAGTGAAGGACCAGTGTGAAGACACACAGCACTCCCAGCAGCCCTCTCTGCAAAGCCTGCCACTGGGTGAGCAGCTACCATGACTACCTATCATAACACTGTGAGGTTCATGCCTGTACAACCCTGCCTGTGAGAAGAGCAAAGTGAAGCTCAGAGAGGTGTGGGGACACTCCAAAGACAAACAGATAAGGTGGGAACATCACCACCATGCTGTGCTGGGACAGGCAGTCACCTGTCACACTGCTCATGCATGGCCTGCTGGGAGTAGTGAAGGCCTGATAGGAGCACAGGAACACTGTGGTGAAGGTGTTTCTACCTGGGACAGCTGGTACCGGGGGCTCTAGCTGATTCTTCATTGTGCCTGCTTTGAGTGTCAGCATGTTGCAGGCTCATGTAGGGGAAAGGCTGTCTCCTTTCCACACCGGTGCACAAGGAAGAGCATGTACACACTGGCATCACCATAGACCACCGGCAGGATCAGGATCTGTAGCTCAGAACAGAAACTGCCAACACCTCAGGAACTGGCGCAAGAGGAGGACCTGAGTGCCCCCTGAAACATTTCTGGTTTTAAAAACATACTTAATTAGGGGGAAGTGATAAACATTTGATCCCTTCAAAATATTCGGTTATCCAAGGAACAACAGCACCTCAGCATTGTAAGAGGATTAACTCAGTCGTCAATAACCATCACTATAGGTATGAGAAAACAGTGTAGGATTTACAAAAGTGTCTCAAGGTCATGCAGGTCAGAACTGAGAACCGTCCAAAGCATGGGCTGCATAATAGCCTCTCTAAGCTACCTGAGGCTTGGTCTGCTCCTGACACAGGGCAGATGGTTCTGAGAAAACCACACTCCTCAGGGGACCCCAGGGAGTTGACAGAGTTGAGTTTGGGTTCCTGATCATCTTCTAAGTCTGGAATTTTGAGATTCTCCTGCACCTGTCCTTCCTCCAGAACGGAATCTGATTCAGGCGTGATTCCAAGGACTGAGGCATGTGCCAGGCAAGAGAGCAGGCATGGCTGGATGAGAGCATCGCCAGTGCCATCAACTGAGAGGCCAGGGCACTGAGATTTCCAGTGATTTAGCATCCTGGCTGGGAGGGGTCACGTGTTCTACAGTGAGTTTTGAGTATCCTGCACCGCCCTCGAGGACCTGGAGGGGGCACGCGAAGCCAGCGTGTCTTAGGTGGCGGTGCGCATGCGCAGTACGCGTCAGCAGCCAGCATCTTCCCTGGGGGCGGAGCTTGTTTCCCTCAGGACTGAGCGGGCGGCGCCATGGAGGCTCCGGGACAGCGCTGCCTGCGTGTCCGCGGGAGGAGGACGCTCCCCGCCCGCTGTCTGAAGTTACGCCGGTTTCCCACGGCCTGAGCCCGCTTCCTGCCGGGGTGTGTGTGGACCTGACCGAGCTGGGGCCTCGGCCGTCTGGGCAGGAGGGGACGGTTGCGCTGGCGGGCCCTCTTCGACTTTTCTCCTTGCCCGCCGGAAGCGGGTGAGTGTCCGCGCCCCTGGTCCTCACCGCTCGGGTCCCCCTCCCCCGTGTGATCGGAGGTGTGTACAACAAGGGTCAGGAGCGGGGACGCGGGTGTAATGGGAAAGGGGCTGAGGAAGTACTGAAAGAGTTAAAGAGAAGTGTGTAAAATCACATTATGTTAATTTTTACATTTTAAGTGTGTCAAAGTCAGAGTTTATTATGCTTTTAATTTCTTGTCTTTAAAGGAATGCAATCATTTATTTTATACTTAAAATATGATTCTCAGCTTACCTCGTTTTCAAGTCAAAATACTGCCACGGTTGACATTTTCTCATAATATAGTGAAAATCTTCAACATGTGTGAATATAAACTCATCGAAAAATCTTGCACCATTCCATGGTGAGTAATCTTGTTAAAAATATCTGGGCCATTACTAAATTATTACAAAAATATAAATTTTTTGAATCACTTTTAGAAGTTTCACACACAGTGGTATTTTTAAAACACCAACCACTGCATAGTGCTTAAGACCATTTAAGATGAAATATATTCAAACCTAAAACTTTAGAATACTCAAAAGGCAGGATAATGGCTGTTTTATCATTGCAAATACATTTTTTCTTCATAAGTGCAAAATACGAAGGTATTCAGCTAAATTTTCTATATCTTTATTCAAAAGGTGAAATTAGAATATAATCTCATTTTTTATTTTAAGGCTATTTCCCATAATAATTGGTATTTTTATCTGTAGGATCTTAATTGTCCATTCATTTGTTTTTTCTTTTGGTTTCTTTAACAGAGAGTGCATTCTTGTGTCTTTTTAGAGTTTTTAATTCTGCTAACTTATTCCAAGATACTTTCTGAGACTGATCGTAAATAAGGGGAGAGGCCTTATAGTAACTGTGCATCTTTTCATGTAGTCAGGATTTTTTTTTTTTTTTGGATGACTTTTTTTTTACAACTTCCACTTGGTTCACAATATTATCCCATTATGACAACTCAATAAAAAATTGTAATCTATTTACATCAAGACACTTATGTCAGCACAGTGCTTTTGCTGATATGATTTTACATTAGATTATAATATTTTATTTGATTTACATATATACTAATACATATTTTATATAAGTACACACATATATGAATATCTCCTAAATGCCATTAATTTGCATGGGTTGGTAGCTGATAACATGTGATCTTTCTGACCATTGGTTATTCTTATGTGTGTCTAACGTACTTCTTAGAACAGATACTAGAACATCACACCTCTCATTATACAGTATTTTAAAGGTTATATTTTATTTTACTTATTTTTAAACATTTTTTATTGAGTAATAGTCATTTTATAATGTTATGACAAATTCCAGTGTAGAGCACACTTTTTCAGTTAAACATGAACGTACATACATTCATTGTCACATTTTTTTTTGCTGTGAGTTACCACAAGACCTTGCATATATTTAAGATTCCACACATGAGTGATTTCATATGGTATTCCTTTTTCTCTTTCTGTTCTGCTCCACCTAGAATAACATTCTCCAGGAGCATCCATGTCTCTGCAAATGAAGTTATGTTGTCAGTTTTTGTGGCTGAATAGTATCCCATCATATAAATATCCCACATCTTTATTCAGTCATCTGTTGATGGACATTTTAGGCTGTTTCCATGACTTAGCTGTTGTAAATAGTGTAGAGAAATCAGCTGAAAACCTTATGGGGGTTCCCTTGTAACTCACTCTTTGTTTTCCTCTTGCTTCCTTTAGGATCATTTCTTTATCCTTGACTCTGGCTATCTTGATTAGGATGTGCCTTGGTGTGGGTCTGTTTGGGTTCTTATTTTTTGGGACCCTCTGAGCCTCCTGTGCTTGGATATGATTCCTTCTTTAGGATTGGGAAGTTTTCAGTCATGAGTCCTTCCCATACCTTTTCAATCCCCTTTGTTCTTTTTCCCCTTCTGGAACTCCTATTATGCATAGATTGGCACACTTTATATTACCCCATAGGTCCCGTATATTGTTTTCATTGTTTTTTATTTGTTTTTCTCTCAGCTGTTCTGATTGGGTGCTTTCTGTTGTCCTGTCTTCTAGATCACATATTTGTTCTTCTGTATTTTCTAGTCTGCTTTGCACAGCCTTTAGGTCAGCTCTCATCTCAGCCAATGAGTTTACTAATTCTACTTGGTTCTTCTCTATAGTTTCTATTTCATTTTTGACATATTTTATATACCTAAACCCTATTTTTTTTAGTTCCTTCAGTACTTTGATCACTCTTTTTTTGAAACTTTGATCTAGTAGGCCATCAATGTCTATTTCCTTGATCATGCTTTCAGGGGATTTCTCTTGATCTTTTAATTGGGAGTGGTTTCTCTGCTTCTTCACATTGCTCATATCTCTCTGGCACCGTGGCTTAAGGAGTATCAGTTATGTACTTAACCTGGAGATGGTGTGCCCTTAATGATTTGATCGAGAGGTCTTTGTGTCTTTGCCCTGCTTCGTGAACTCAGCTTGCTGTTTCATAGGCCTTCTGTTGACGCCCTCATCTGTGCTGCTCTCAGTGGCTGCTGGCTAGCAGATTGTGTCCCCATCCTAACACTAGGTCAGGAGCTGAGCTCTTACCCGGTGGGCGGGCAGCTCACTCCCCCTCCTGATGCCACAGTCACATGCTGTGCTCAGGGGGAGGCAGGTGGGCAGATCACACCCCATCCCAGCACCGTGGTCAAGTGCTGTCTTCCTGCCAGGAAGGTGGGTGGCTGCCCACCTGCCCTCTCCTGGTGCTGGGACTCTGCTGCTCTGTGCAGCTGCCTGCTCTGCCTCAGGTAAGCGGTCTGTAGGTGGGCTCGGCGAAGACCATGGAACAGCCCTGCCTACACTGTGTGCCAAATCTGAGCTCCTTGATTCTCTTGGCAGCACAAGTTCTCTGAGGTGTCAGGATAGAAAGATCCTCCCTGCCTCGGGCTATAAACAAGTCTCTGTCCTGCCTAGGATGTTGTGGAGCCCCCACGTGCAGTTTCAGGTCTCAGCCCTGCCCCCGCCCAGGCACTATGAACAGGAGATGGTAGCTGTGGCTGAGCTCTGCCTCTCTTCTTGCGAGATGTGCCAGTAATGGCACAGGTCTCAGGAGACAAAGGCTACAGCACCCCTCCCCCAGGGCACATGCCTGTTTATAGTTTTGTTTACCTTTTGAGTTAAAATTTACCTGACAATGAAATGTATAAATTAGGCTTTTGAGGTTCATCCTTGTATCAGCAGTTGATTCTTTTTTATTGTTAAATAGTATTCCATTGTTTGAATATACTATCATTTGTTTTATCCATTCTCCTACTGATAAATACTTAGGCTTTGGGTATCTTTTTTTGCAAGCTAACATTTTTTTAAAAAATGCAAATATAACATACATGATTAAATGTGAACACATCTTAAGTATGCAGCTCAGTGATTTTTCACAAAGTAAACACATCTATGTAACCTTCATCCAGTCAAGAAACAGAACATTGCTGTTCCACTTTGGGTTTTTTCCCAGATACTACGGCACACCTTTGATGGATTCACCATCCTAAATTCAGCCACCATGGATTGGCTTTTTTGCTTTTGAAATTTTTGGTCCTGTACTTTCCACTCAAAATTATGTAAGATTCATCCACTAGTGTTTTCTGTAAACTAGTATATTTATTTTTATTGCTTTAAAGTATACAACTTGTATGCATGTGCCACCACTTATAGTTATGTATTTATTGTTGACAGGTGTTTGGGTCATTTTCTATTTGGGGCTATAAGAAATAGTGATTATGAGAATTTTCTGGATGTCCTTTGTTGCTCAGATGTAGAAGTTTCTGAAGGGTACACACATGGGTTACCCTTGGTAATAGGGTGTGTGTGTGTGTATGTATGTGTATGTGTGTGTGTGTACATATATATACACACATATACATATATAACTTTCATTCAAAAAGCCTATTTCCAAAGTATTTGTAAGAATTTATATTCCCACTGGCCATGTGTAAGAGTCCCCATTGCTTGTTGCCCTCACCAATGCTTCATATCACTTAACAACTAACTATTGTAGTGGATGTCTAATGGTGTTCCAAGTGTGGTTTTAGTACATATTTCCATTATTACTAAAGAGGTCAGCCTCTTTCCATAGCTTATTTGGATTTTTTTTTTTGAAGCACCTGTTCAATTTTTTTGCATATTTTAATATTGAGGTTCTGCCTTTTTCTCCACTGGTTTTTGTTATTTATATGCCCTAGATACAAGTCTTTTGTTGGATATAGGTATAGCAAATATATTTTCCCACCGTATGGCTTAGCTTTTCACTTTCTTAATGGTACCTCTTGATAAAAATAATTCTTAATTTTACTGAAGTCCAACTTAAAACTCTTATGTTTCATGCTGTGTCCTGTTTAAGAACTCTTTGCCACTTCAAAGTCATTAAAATATCTCCTACACTATTTTCTAGATGCTTTATTTTGGTGTGGGATTAGTTTATTTATTTTAATGGAGGTACTGGGAGTTGAACCCAAGAACTTATGCATGCTAAGCACACATTCCACCTGAGCTTTACCCTCCCCCAGATGCTTTGCTTTATGTTTCAAATATATTAGATTTATAATCTATCTAAAATTACTGTTCATGTATGGTACAGAGTTTAATTCAATGCTGTTCCATTGGTCTATATGTCTAACTTTAGGTAGTTATCACATAGACTTAATGTTGTTTACTAAGTCCTTTAATATTGTTCTTTAATATCATCTTGGCTATTGTTGGCCCTTCACGCTTCTCTATGTATTTAGAATCAGCTTGTCAAGTTCTACAAAAAAACAGTAACAACAATTACCTTTTGGGGATTTTGATGTGCACATATAAATCTTTGAATCAGTTGAAGGGGAACTGACATCTTTAAATGCTGAGCCCTCCAATACATAAAGTTGGATTACTTCCCCTATACTTATTTTTATCACTGCTGTAACAAATTATCACAAATTTTGCAGCTTAAAGCAACACAAACATTATTTTATGGTTCTGTAGGTCAAGTCAGGAACAGGTATCACTTGGCTAAAAATCAAGATGTCAGCAGGGCTGTATGCCCTTCTGTAGGTCAAAGGAAGAATATATTTCCTTGTCTTTTCCAGCTTCTAGAGTTCACCCACATTTCTTTACCCATGGCCCTTCCTCTATCTTCAAAGCTAACAGCTTTATAGCTTTCTAATCCTTCTTCCAAAGTCATATCTTTCTGACCACAGCTGGGAAAGATTTTCAATATTTAAGGACCCCTGTTGTTAGACTAGGCCCATGTAGATAATACAGGATAATCTCCCTGTCTCAGAGTCCATAACCTGATACATCTGCAAAATCCCCTTTGCCATGTAAAATAACATATTCACAGATTTCAGGATTAGAGCATGGATATAGGTAGGGGTCAGTGTGGTGCACTATTCTGTCTATCAAACTGTTTAACATTTGAAGCTTTCTGACAAACGTACAAGATAGAAATCCTGATCATGTGTAGAATGCTTCCTCTGCAAAATATTGGGCACTGAGTTTATTTGAAAGGACTGAAAATAATATTACCACAGGAATGGTTTCCTAATTCTACTGACATTTACTTACTTTATACTTAAATAACCAAAATGGTCAGCCAGGAGTGGGATCTTGGCAAATAAAATAAAAGTATAATTCAAGCATTTATCACTGAATTAACTAGCTAATTCTATTTTAGAAACAGACGGAAAATAAAATAATTTAGAATAAGTCAGATTACTTATATATTAAGTGAAAATAAAGTTTTAAAAGCATGTCTGAATATGGGATAAAGTAAGCATCATAAAATGTAATGTTAATCTTTAGTACATGCAAATCTCAAACTCCCAATTTATAAACAAGTTCATACTGTGTAGCACAGGGAACTATATCCAATACTGTTTTGTAGTAAATTATGGTGAAAAAGAGTATGAAAATGAATATATGTATGTTCATGTATGACTGAAGCATTGTGCTGTACACCAGAAATTGACACAAAATGGTAAACTGACTACATATATATATATTTGAAAGGGCTGAAAAGACTATATCTACCAAGAAAAAAAATTAGATTGATAACAAAAAAAAAATTTGTTAGTAATATAATGCTAGAAACACAGACACAAAAGAAAATCTCAGGCATACATCTGTTTATAGAGTCCTAGAAAAAATAGTGCCTATGCAAGTCCCTGATAAACATGAGAAAATAGGAAAGGCAATATAGAAGTTCAAAATGCTTTGCTATGTAAGATCTGCAAGGTGACTCAGACACAAACTTAAGCGGTCAAAATATTTATATAATTAATGATAACTTAAAGTAATTGAGGACATCATTTTAAATGAGATAAAAATAGCTGATCAATTTTCGTATTACTAAGCAAGTCATTTCTGTTTATAGTAGGTTTATATTATTTTTATATCTATTTATATTTTATAAAGACATCAACTTAGATCCTGGCTGATAACTGACAGTGGAGCAAATGATTGATTTAAATGGGTATCATAGGCTTATCAGATTTCATATGCTTTAAATATACATTAATTATTAGCTGTCAGGAAGAGTTCAGTTTTCATTTATTCTAACATAGCTGTGTCACAGGCAGGTTACTCTGTATTTACAATGGAGGATCATGATAGATATAAAGATATCAAGCCTTATTGATCTTCATAGGGGTGCTTTTATAAGAAAAGGAGAATAAAATAAGAAAAATCTAAAATACTACTTTTTTTATAGTGTTCTAACAGTTTTATCTTATTTTTATTTTTTACTGAGTTATAGTCCGTTTACAATGTTGTGTCAATTTCTGGTGTACAGCACAATTTTTCAGTACTTTATGAATATACGTATATTTGTTTTCATACTTTTTCCCCATGAGCTACTACAAAATCTTGAATATATTTCCCTGTGCTATACAGTATAAACTTGTTTATCTAGTCTATATATACCTGTCAGTATTTACAAATCTTGAACTTCCAGTCTGTCCCTACTCACACCCTGTAAAATACTATTAAATCAACATATATTTATGAAGAACTATGAAAAATGGGAAACTATAAGTTGTTTCTTTAAATTGGAGCAAAGAGAACTACTTTAACTTGGAAAATAGTTAAAATCTGGCAAGTTTTATGATTTCATGTTCACCCCTGACAGCTTTTCTTTCCTCCTTTCTCCTTCAATCTTTTTTGGGCCTTCTAAAGAATTAAATTAAAAAAAAGAAAAAAAAAAGAAAATTAAGAAACAGCTTTGCATCTAAAATAACCTCCTAACTGGAAAGATTGTATACTTTGTGAAAAATTTACAGCTGCCGACTTATGATCTATGTCTCTGTCCACACTGCCTTACTTGTTAGGAAGGGTCTTAAAAAAACAAAGTAAAGAAAAATAGCAAATTATAATGGCTTTTACATTTTAAATTTTTTCTATGTGTTTACAATCTGCTCTATCATGAGTTATTAAGATAAACATTATCAGCTATACTCTACTTTCCTATCATGCATATTGTGACTCTGAGAAGCACGCACGCTCTAACTTACAATCTGCAGGTTGTGTACAGGTTAATGCAGTTCTTTTGACAATATATGGTTTTGTAGTCTAGTTGTCTAACTACTACATAATTGAAAAGATGTAGAACTACTGGTATCACTGCCCTCGGTCTCTGTCACCTACCTTAAAAATACCTGGAAAAGTAGATTCAAAAACTCATTGGCAAGAACATTTTTCACACTCCAGATCTGATATTCCTCTAGAGTTAAGATGGCCATTCTAAAAGAAAAACAACGTTTAAGAATATCTTAAATCTTCATCTTCTTATATTATTTGAATAAAATCTGTTTTATTAAACTTGCAATGGTCATTTGTCTGAAAGAAAACTAATGATTTAATGTAGATGCTATGTGTTCATCTGAAAGTAGGCCAGCAAGAATAAGTTCAAAAGTAACCAAACTCTGAAGTAGTGAGTCATAACGTGGGCAATTTATCACCAAAAATCTTCCTCCAGTAAGACCTGGGAAATAATTCACAGTATCTTCTGGTTCAAGGTGAAGTTTACTAACAGAACCCACAAAAGGTTCTGGGTAGAGAAAAAGGACTATTTACTAACTTTGAAAGCATCTTTCCAAACTCTCTGGATTATGCACTTTGACCCTAACAATTTTCTACGATCTTCTTTAAAACATCTGGCAATATTATTAGACTTCTTAAGAGATTTAAAAGAACTAAATATATATAATAAATGAGTATCAATATTAACATTTCTCAAAATAAATTTTAACATTAATTTCACAAGTTGAATAAAGAAGTATTTTTTTTTTTGGTGTCATAGTGTAACAAAAATTACATTTATATACAGTAGACAATATTTCTTGGCAGGCAAAAATATAACCAAATGCTTCTTACTTCATGTTTTGAACAATCACCTTAACAATCCTAGATGAATAATAATGTTCTTAGCTTTTATTACTTAATTATATTTTTATTATCTAATGATTTATTATTTAATGATGTTTAATATTTATTATTAATGATATTCATGTATTCATTCAATATATAATACCATTTATTATAAGAAAAGATTTTAAATCAGTGTGATGGTAAGTATTGGCTTTCATGATGCAACTTCCATAAAAGTATATTAATACCAATGTAATGGTACAAAATAATGGGTAATATTGTCACAGTCTAGTCACCAGTGAATATGGGTAATAGGTTTGGTTGAAAGGTCCAAATTTTATTCTAAATTTTTACCATTTCATTATTATGGTTACACGGAGATGGAGCAGCTAAATGATCTTTTTTTAATGTTCAAAAAGTACAGCCATAAGAAGAAACTCGGTCTTACATAAAAATAGACAGCAATGATAACCTAAATACTTATCAAATACCCAGAAAAAAGGCGATGGAAATTGTATCTCTACATAAGGTATTTCCTAAAAAAACTTTCCTATGTTTCTGTTTTCATATATACCAAATAGAAATGGCTACCTTAATTTTGGGCAGAAAAGTAAATGAAGACGGTTATCTGGATTCCCAAACAAAGATCAAGCCCTGAAAAATTCATTTCTATTATTTATTTCTATTGAGTGTCAGTTAATAAAACTATGATGATTTTTTCTGGATTTGTGATTGAAAAAAAAATGTTACTTATTTTTCTAAGCCTGTATAAGACCGCTATGGTCTACATCCTACCATCTGCTACTTGGTACATGTCAACATTTGAATAGAAAGGGTCAAATTAACTCATATGTGTCTCACATATATGGATTATCTTCAGTTTCACATGGATACATAGACATTAAGGCAAACCTATTATAATATCTTCAATAAATGTTGTGAAACTAAAAATATTCAATGCTTTATTCTTTGTAAAGTACATGCTTGTTTCTGCTATTATACACTTATTCTGGCTGCTATTAAAGAACTTAGGACAGACCCTCACCAATATTATTGAAAAAAAATTTTTAAAACTATATACACCACCTAGATTGAGATAAAAAATAATTTACATCATCACAAATATCCGATGGTCCTTCCCAGTTAAATCACCCATCTCCTAAATCACTATTGTAACACTTATTGACATTAGTTCTGTCTCTGTTCTAGAACTTCATATAAATTGAATTGTACAATGTGTTCTTTTATTCTGTGGCTTCTTTTGCTCAATATAAGTTTTGTCTTACCATAATGTATTAAAATGGGAGAAGTAAAGATTATAAACTACAGATGTCAAGGGCTGTCTGTACTTAAATTTTATAAAATGCCTAGATTATAAAATATAATGTTTTTATGTAAATAACACTTAATGGAGTTGTTTAAAGGTGGAATGGGCTTTCTTTAGGGACAACTTGGAGGTATTGTAACCACAGGTTCAAATAAGCATTAAGCAGGGATGATGTAGAAGTGATTCAAGTATGTATATGTAAGGTATGTATACCAATTCAGAATATAATGTATTTTTATAAAAGAATAAATTAGTTTCTGCTGGACTCACCTTTGTGGTATCATGCGCATTCTATGTGTCTTCTACAATGTAGGATAGATCCACATGTAATTCCTTTAAAACCAGAAACCCAAATCAGTAGTTAGGAAAGAGAAGGTATCATTTTTATTAGCCAGTAGCTGAAGTATAAAGTATTTTCGGGCAACTTTTTTTTTTTTTTTTTACAGAAATAGATTGCTTGTTTGCCTTAAAAATTTATGACAATTTTCCAGTGGTTTCATTTTTTTTTTACATAATACATTCAGTTTATTAAATTTTCTAAGGCAAATTCTCTTCCCAATTTTGCATCTTTGGCTATGAATATTTTGAGTAGCATAATATAGAACCTAGAAGAAGTAAGAAAACTTTTTCTCAACCTCTTTTAAAAAATTCTTCACTCTATGTTCCTGTTGGAAGTTTACATGCAAGAAGATGTATACAATCAGACTTTACCAGGGTATCATCGGTGCAGTTGTCCTTCCAGATCTCTAAATGTGCAACCACGTGTCTCTCAGGTCAACCCTAGAGAGAACTCCATCACGGTCAACATCAAATACCTTGAAGCAAACTAAAGAAAAGAAACTCTTATGGAGGGAAATTACTTTCATATTCTGAAGTATAATACATTTTATTACAAGCTGCCCTAGTAAAATTACTTAGTTCCTCAAACAACTACATTCTGGATTAAGTTCTTATTTGGAGGACACTGTGTCCTTAAACTCCTTTGAACTTGTAGGAATTCCTGTACACTTCATAAGTCTCTCTCCTTATATTATTAGCCAGCTTAGAGAACCCTATCCTTCACCTAAATCTAAAGTTAAATTTCTTGCAAACTGAAAAAGAAGGGCCAAGTTACTATACAATATCTCACAGATTTTGAGAAGGTAATTCAAACTTTTAAATTAATTTCTAATATTTAAAACTGATCACTTCAGAGTTGATTCTTAAAATGCTGAAAATATTCCATCTACATTAAGAATCAAGAAAAAGCTGGTACAGTCAGCCCCCTGTATCCACTGGTTCTGCATTCACAGGTATAAACAATAGATCAAATATATATATATATATATATATAAATTTTCCCAGAAAGTTCTCAAAAGCAAAACTTGAATTTGCTATTCACTGACAACTATTTACATATCATTTACATTGTATTTACAAATAATTACATTGTGTTAGGTATTACAAGTAACCTAGAGGTGATTTAAAGTATACAGGAGGATGTGCATAGGTTATATGCAAATACTATGCCAATTTACATAAGGACTTGAGCATCCATGGATTTGGTATCTGAGGGGGTCTCAGAACCAATCTTCAGCAGATAATGAGAGATGACTGTATAAAGATTTTGCCTCTCCAGTGTAATTAATGTGCACCCAATATTTTTGCCTAAGAACAATTTCAAATCTTCAATGAAGCTTATATACAACAAGCTAAAAATCCGAAATATCAGCACTTTGCTAATTAACATCTTATCAGCAAAATTGCTAGTCTATATGGTTAACTTCCACTAGTCCGCTGGCAAAAAAAAAATTAAAAAAAATTTAAGACAATAATTAACCTCAATTGAGAAACAAAGACTTCAGCCTCTTTAATATCAGAACTTTAATGTGAACAAATAATCTATCACAAAGCCAGGTTAGAGTAATGGTATACTATCAGGGAAGATAAAAGAAATCTAAATTTTTAAGATTAAATAATTATCTACTTCACACAGCCGTGTATTAATTATGCTATTAAATAACTTAGTGCATCACAGTACAACATTACTAAAGAATATTGAACTATTAAGTATCATACCCAAAATATGCAGTATTTGTGAAGCTGTATTTTAGAAAGATGCAGTGATAATGACCCTAGTGAATATATAAGAATTAGGTTCCAATTAAATGTAAACTGCTGCATTTTCCTAACCAAATATGGTTAAGATTTATTAATGTAATATGCTTATAAATTATGCTATAATATTTTAGCTAGGTTTAAAAGATAAATTTACTATTTAATAAAATTGTTTTATCATAAATTTAATTTTGCTAATAAAATATCAATATACACAGTGATAGAAAATAAGTTGGAATTCAAGTTAAGCAGGACAAATTTTCTATATAGACTACAAGAAAATATTTTCTATATGCTTAACATTTTAAAACACATCATGACTGATGTAGTTCATTTATCATGAATTGTACATTCACCTGGAAAATCAACCATTATTAATAACAATCATCTTAAATTACTCCACAGTAAAAAAGAACAGATGATTGAACCTTTACACTGACCTCAGTAAAACCTGAGCAAGAGATTGCTATTTGCCAAAGGGATGAGAATTCAGGCCTCAATCATTTGATTTTTTTTCATGAATGGATGCTAATTTTTTTCTCTGTATATAGGTTCCAAATTTTGTGATGTTTAACACACTTACATTACTGTCTTTCAGCCAGAGGTCCTCTGCAACAAGTTGATAACCCACAGGATATCTCCTTAAAATCTATGTGGCTGTCATGATTTTCACCAAAAGCATTAAATAAACCTGTAAAATAGGAACTCAGAATAAATCACAGCCAACAAACTTCCTGTTAATAACGACATGCTTGTGAAAGGAGGCATGACTCGCATAAACTGACGTAGTTTTTAAAGTTGTCAGTAGTTTCCACTGTCTTAGGAAGTTTTTTTTTTTTCCCCTGGCATAATTATAACCAAAATTTAACTTCCTAAAAGAAAATACTATCATTTAGTGTTTGGTTTTGTCTGCCTACCTGTCTCTATCTTATATTAATTCCAAAAGTCAAAAGTGATTGTAGAATGTAAAAAATAAAAATATATTTCAAAAATTTAACTGGAAAAAAGTCAGAGACCACAATTATCCTAATTTGGAAAGACTAAGAAGAAAAAGGAAAAAAGAAGAAAAGTTGAACTCTATCAAAGATATACTGTGTTGTTATTAACAAGCTTCATACAGCTCCTTCATGAAGCAAAGAATACTATAACACACTATAAGAGAAAGAAATTCTGTACTGCAGTCTTCATTGTACCACTTAATCTGTATAAATAAATATATTAAATTTCAGAAATAAAGGGCAATTTATAATCTAATCCTGTGGTTTTTAAACTTTTCATAAAAAATAAATGGAATCATTTTGTTTTCAAATGAAATGATTTCTCAATCTCTAATTCTAAAAAGGTAAAAAGATAACTGCACTGCTGCATGCACAGTGGAAGCCCTGTCTGTTCTAGCTCCCCTAACAAATATTTCTAAAACTTACTAGAAACCTGAAGAATACAGACTATTTCAAGACTCTAATTCTGTGCCCTCAAAGAGCAGAAAATTGAAGCTAAGAAGTAGTTAAATGACTTGCTAAAAGTAAGAAATTTTTTTAAAAAGGTCTGAATCAGAAGCAGAACACAAGCTTTCAGATTTCCAATACAGTTTTTGTGATTATCACCCACAACTTCTCCTTGTAAACCTCATTTAAAATATATATATATATAGTAGTGAAAAGTTTGGAGCTAAGTGGGGACCTTAGAGATGGTCTAGTCCAGTGGTTTCTTAATTTTTTAAGGGTGGGGGAAGGATACAGCAGTGGAAGCTTCTTCTATATAAAAGAAATACAATAGACACTACTCATCTGAGGAAGAGGTGGGGTCATGTGTGGAAGCTAGAGCTTTGCCTATTCAGTGTCCACCACCCTGACCCTGCACCAGATGCTGAGGCACCGCACTGGAGCACAGTTTCATAATGATTGTCTTGGTCAAACTGATTTTATATATGAGAATATTCAGGTGCAGAAAGGTAAACCGACTTACGCAAGGCTCCAAAGGTGGAACAAGGCTCACGTGTTTAGCAAAGAACATTTGTAGAAAATAGAAGGATTCCCACCTTCACTCAGGGATGGATGAATTGGTGGTGAAGCCAATGGGCCAAATGTCTCTAAATCAAATCATCCAGTTCGGGATTGAGCCCTCAGCAACCAGTAGCATTTCTCCAGATGAATGATGTCTGATTCCTCCACTGACAATCAAATCAAACAAGATTATAAAATCTCACTCTTCTCTTCTGAACAATTAATTAGTTCATCCTGATAATGTAACTTCTAAAGATACATTTTAATTTCCCAGTTAAACTGTTAAAAAACCTACCTAAAACAAAAACTCTGAAAGACAAATATATTGTATCTAAAGTGGCATGATAATTAAATTCAAATTAACATAAAAGAGGCTGTAAAATGGGAAAAAAGTATGCAGTTGCCCATTAAGCAGGCTGTTTAATTCCAACATGTAAAATAATAAACTAAGATATTTATTTTTTGCTTGCCACTTTTATCTGTATTCACTTTGGTGATTTTAATCTCTATCTTGGATTTGAAAATTCTTGATCATAGTCTCTCCTGGCTACACAGGTAACACACTATTAGCAGAATCTATGTTTGAGTTACCCTGTCACTATGGTAACCACTTACACATTTAATACTTATTAAATAAATGTATAAAGGGGATAGACCTAAGCTTCTCCTTCTTGGCCCTAAAATTCTTACTACCCCTCCTATAAAGGCAAGAGCCTCCTCTGTAGGACAGAGTGTAAATGTATCTCCTGAGAAGGATTCCCAAACAAGTGCTATCTTTACAGTGTGCTTTTAGATTAGATGTTTTTATGGGACATTTCAATAAAAGAATCAAGGACCTAAGCTTCCCAGTATGGTGGGATTTGTGATGGGCATGGGAGGATGCTCACTTGGGAGGATGAGATGTTAAAGACACTAACAGTGAAAAGGACAGGGCAAGATGAAGGGCGATTGGGAAAGAGGACCACAGAGGTGTGCCATCTACTTCCCACTGTCATCTAAGTGATACCTACTTGAAAGAAACATTTCTACAGTTAAATTCTATAATGGGGGGTTATTTAAATGAAGCACACATATACTCAATGAGTAGATCACATAATTTTTAGAGATTCAGAGTGCATTAGCATTTTCAGAGTAATTTTTACATCAATAACTAGTATTTATAAATTCCTGTCTGCTAAATAAGTATGTGGAATTATTTCCATTTTGCTTTTAGACTTACTACAGCTTAACCTATTCACTGCACTGATACAGAGTAATTTTTCTAATGAAAAAAAAATGGTAATGTACAACCTTGTTAAAGATTCTTTAATTTCTCCATCACCAGATTTATGAACATTTAGGCCTATGTTTCAGGCCCCGTTTCTTACCAGCTTTTTCACCAACACCTTACATTTAGGTTATATTGCATTACCCAGAGTTCGGGAAATGTTCTTTCACACATCCACGTCTTTATTAGGTCCTGTGTCCTCTGAGGAGAAACCTTCTCCCCACTTTCACATCCTTCAATTTTACAGCCTAACCACTAATCCTTCTGTGAACACCTTCTAATGCTTTCCAACCTCACCAGCTACCCGAGGGTCTTAGCTTCTCTCTTCCACAACTGTCCTCCACTGTATATAGTATCCAATATTCAAGTGAAGTATGAGTCTTCATTTACAGGTCTGTGGCCTCTCTAGATTACAAAGTATTTGGATTCAGTAACCTTGTCCTTTTATCACTGTTGCTGCTAGAATTCATTTCATAGGACCTGATACATAGTAACCACACAATAAATACTTGCTGAATGAATGAATGAATGAATGAATGAATGAATAACCAAGGCAATCTTCACAGCCAAGGCTTCCCCATCCCAGCTCAGTATTCTTTCTGTTATATCAAAGAGACTCTGCCCCATGAAACAATAGACCCTGCACATTTTAACAAATGTATACAATTATTAGGAACTATTATTAGAACAGAGACTATCACTACTGTTCTCATAGTTATGTCACATAAGTAGTGTATTAAAGCACGTTCTGATTTGTTATTTATACAAATCAGCTGTCTGTCACCAGTTTAAATATTAGTAATTTAGAAAACAAGTTATTGATTTATCTACTCATCAGAAAACATTATGACAGATCTATTTACATACCTCTTTTGTCAGTTTATATACCAACTGGAAAAGAATGGGTGTACAGTCAACTCTGAAAGTATAATTGCCTGCAAAATAAATAAGAGAGTATTTTAATACCTCCAAATGGACTTCAAACCTGTATTTAATTCTAACTTTATTTTCTAATTATAAACAAGATATAACAGATTTCAATATGAAGGCATCATTCCTGGAGAATTAAAAATAGGTTGGACCCTACAGATTATCATATTCAGTGAAGTATGTCAGACAGAAAGGCAAATATCAAATTATATCACTTATATGTGGAATGTAAACAAACAAAAAAATGATACAAATGAACTTATTTACAAACCAGAAATAGACTCACGATATAGAAAAGAAACTATGGTTACCCAAGGGGAAAGGGGGAAGGGAAGAGATATGTTAGAGTTCAGGAATAAGATATACACTATTATATATGAAACAGATAAACAAGGACCTACTGTATAGCACAGGGAATTTTATTCAGTATCTTATTATAACCTATAATGGAAAAGAATCTAAAAAAAGTGTATGTATATGTATACGTATATGTATATGTATATGTATATGTATATGTATATAACTGAGTAACTTTGCTGTACACCTGAAACTAATATTACACATCAAATGTACTTCAGTAAAAACAAATAAATAAAATTTTAGAATAGATAGGTAGGTAGATAAATAGACAGACAGACAGACAGTCTGGCTAAAACTAAAACACAAGGTGGAAATAACTCTTCAGGAGCCAGAGAGGCTGCAGCACACACTCGGGATAGGAGACTGCAGAGGCGGACTCTGCTGCTAAGGCCGCAGCTCCTGCAGTAACAGGGTCATTGCTCATTACGGCAGCAGTACCAAGGGGTCTATGGCAAAGGAAGTGGTAAGGCCATAATGTTCATGTTTTTATTCATTCATTCAATTCAATATCAAGACTTTAGACTAGAGAGTGTCAGTAACTAACATGTGTCCTGTGACACTTACCTAGAAATAACCATAATACGATGAAAGCCTACAGATGCACATGTCACATGTCAGGGTAAAAAGGAAGTCTGTAGTGGGTGATTATTTCAGAGTTGTTCCAATATATACAGGAACTATTTCTGTATGAAATACTTTAGCCCAACTTTTAAAAATAGCTCCACAGGAAGAATGTCAAAAGTACTAAAGTTTTAAGTAGTAATCCAAGACAGGCAAATGGTAAATATACTAAAGAAATTAGGATCAATAGCTTAGTTATGAATCATATTGATTCATTTGAATCATAATAATGTTCTCTCTGGTAAAATGGAAAAATGGAGGTATTATTGAGGCATCTCATAGAAAGAGGATAATCCTAGTTTATGAGTTGGAGTTGATAGACTTAAATACTGGTATACTATTTAATGACAATCTGAAATAAAATTTACCTTCTGTGTATGAGTCTGCATTGATATATGCAACCTCTCTCTCCTGGAGTGTTTTCACATTCTCCTGTAGTTGAAGCAAAGCAGTCACTTAACTCACAGCATTTACAATTGTGGAAATACAAGCAAAACAAACAAATTAATTCAGTAAAAGATTGGTTTGCAGATACCATTATAAATCAAATGCCTATGCCTTTGACCATCATTTTAAGAAAATACTATTAACTGCTTGATAATATTAATGCAATTAAAACAAGAAAGAAAAATATTAGTGATGCTGTAGCCACTTTTCATAGCAACAGCAGGGAGACCCAGAGGAAAACTGCCCCTGATCCCCTGCACCATAATATGAAGGGGGAAGGCTCGGAGATGCTCAGCCTCACCCTGGATCTACTGGAAGAGAACTGCTCAAAGTAAGGCTTGGAAATCTGTATTTTTAAAAGGTGTCCCTGGCAATCCTTAAAGACATTAAAGTACGAGATCCCTTGACGTTGGGGATCCAAGTAACTTTACCATATTTAAAGTG
Organism: Camelus bactrianus; assembly: GCF_048773025.1. NCBI lineage: Eukaryota > Metazoa > Chordata > Mammalia > Artiodactyla > Camelidae > Camelus > Camelus bactrianus. The sequence goes on from NC_133574.1 coordinate 14,134,112, forward strand.
AGGAAGTTGGAAATTTGATTTATCAAGAATTTTTTGAAAGAGAAGATATTGATGAAAAAGAAAAAGAAAGGAGGGGAGGATAGAGAAAAAACTAGAGGGAGAGAAGAGTGGCTATTAGGACAAAGACAAGACATTTCTCTCTCACACATACATGCACACACGCACACACATTCTAGAAAAATACAGCAGAAGACTAATGCCATCACACACATGGGAATATGCAGAGAGAACACTTTTCTTCTGTTTTTCTCTCTCTCTCTCTATCTTACTACCTTATAAGAGCAGTTACAGTAAAAACATTTAAAGCTGTGAGTAGTCATCCCACAAATGAGAATTCTCACCTCTGCACTTGGCCACATGGGACAGATGACAGCTGAATCTGCTGCAGAGTTTCCATTATGACAGAGCTACAGTAGAAATAAAAAAGATTCCTTAACTATATGTAAAGGTAAATGTGCTGCTGAATATGATCAAGAAGCTAGTAGAAAATGGGAAACAATATTCAAATTGTCTTTTAACTCCCATGAATTTAAATTAATGAAAGGCATATTATCTTGTATCTTGGATTTATTTTATCTGTATTTTAAGCTGCTTAAATTACAGAAAGACACATGTATTTCTATATACATGTATTCACAAGAAATTACATATTTCTAAAAGTAAATGACCTTAATGAATAAGATCTAATTCATCTAAATAAGTGTATTATGAAATGCATGTTCATAACACCAACATAATAATAAGACTTTGCAATATAAATGGAATCAAATGTGATACAAGTAACTGTGATTTTATTCCCATACTTATTTGATTCATATTATTATTTTAAAGTATGCGGAAATGAGTCAGAAGGAAAGCATTTTAAAAACCAGACACAATGTTAAGAAAGATATGACATTCTTTAAATCAATTCTATAAAATTTAGACTCATAAATGATGAACAAAATAGAGGATAGTCACAGGAAAGTGCTTTTTGGTGCACCTGCCTTTAAAAAAAACACACAAGACTACCATGAACATGTAAGAACTTAGAGTTACTGGACAGAGAGCCTAAAGGAAGAAGACGAAAGAAGGGGGCCTATGAAAGACACTTTAAAATAAAGCATTAAGAGCCAGTGACAAATGAAAATTAATCATAATTGAATTAAAAATAAATCCTTGAAATTTTAGAGTAATTCAATTTACAAAATCATTGTATTATACTTCCCAATCAGGCACTTTTGTAAATGGTAAAATATACCTATGGTTACAATTTAGTATGGAATCCATAAAGGAGAGACTATAATCAGAGTATAATCATCTTAAAAGAGCATGTTGTTTTCCTAGATAGAAGAAATCCAAGGAAACTGTAAAAACTTGAAAATTAATGCCAAGGATCTATATCAGATTTTCAATAAGCTAATTCACTTGTCAGAAGCAGCTTCCTAGGTTTGACTATTTTCTGAGCTTACAGATTTTACTTACTTATCACAAAACAAATATAAATAGAAACTAAAATATTTTAAAAATAATGAAAAAATTGTTTTGTGCTTAGTAATTGTTTTGTTTTGCCAAGCTGATGTAAAAGCAAAAACAAACTCTATTTCTTATATTTTCCTGAGTATTTATCCAAATTAAAACAATATCAGGTAATAATATCTGTGATTACCCTGAGATACATGTTGACCAAGAAGATACGTTTTCTGTCTCAGTTACATCAGCCCATTTGTGGAACCCAGAAGTCCAAATTTTTCTGCATCCCAGCTGGCAAAAATGGTAGTTCTTCTCGGTCTCCAGCCTGTAATCATTGTTAACATACATGGTTAGGTACATCAGCCTAAAAACAAAGTAAAGTTCACTCAAGTCACTTTCTGTCATCACTTGCCAAGGAAACATTATTTACATCTACTAATCAGTTTTCCAAAATTCTGGACAACTTCTTATAAATCAGCAGTTCCACTGGTTAGGTCAGTACCTCCAAATACCCAGAAGTCTTGATGATCTCCCAGAATAACACACTTGTCTGGAAAGGAAGGCATTCAAAAGGATGACAACTTAGAATGTATTACAAAGAGCAGTAATTTATGTTTTTAAATTAAACTTCCTCCTGCTTGAGTTTCCTCCATAGAAAACCATCAAGGTAGTGTCTCCTTTTAGAATTTACCTTTTTTTCCCACATTTAATTATATCACATCAACCAGGAAAAAAATATTAAGAGTTGATTAAAATTTATCTTCTCTTACTCCTGTAATCTTTGTAAAAACAAAATGTTTTAAGACATTTTAAAAAATTCACCAACTCACCAAGTTTCACAGATCCTCAGGTAGTTCTGATTACATCTTAAATGCGTGTGATTTTCTTGATGTTATGAACATGCATTTTAACCTTCCTAGAATTTCACAAAGGGAACAAATTACTTCACATAGAGCATTATGTCTAACAGGTTCCTTCCAATGTTTTATTATAAGTCTCAGAAGTACAGAAAACTGTTTAATAGGATGATAAATTCCCATATGCCCACCACCTAAATTCAATCATTTTTAATACTGTTGAACTATTTGCAAGCGAGTCACGAAAATCATGACAGTTCTCTCCTATGTATTTAAGAATGCACCTTACAGTGAGATTAAAAAAAAAAATCAGTATTTTATATTTTTCCTCCCTCATAGTTCTATTGTTGGTATGTATTTAAACTTCAAAATTATTCAACGTGAAAAAGAATCTTGTTTTTAGCAAGTTTTTAAAAAAAATTGTGTTTTTGTCCATTTAGAGCTCAAATCAATTAAGGGATATAAGCCCCAGGTGCTTTTTTTGATATTTTGACCAGGGAAAATTTCTGTTTCTGACTTTTCTCTTAAACTGTTACTGAAACTGCATGCTCTGTTTTCCTTGTGTCTGTATGTGTCTGTTTATAAATCACATTTTTCATTGTGTACCTCTAGAGGGTATTAATACATGAGATAATAAAGTCTCCTATGTTAAAGGAACTCCGTTCTAATTGAGTTAAATAAATACTTTTTAAAAAATTCTTATAAAAAAATTGAACTTCTAATACCTTAAGAGTTCTGAAATTTTAAAACAAGCTTCTTACAGAACTTATAAAATACTTGCAGAATCCAAATTCACATTGCTAAGGCAAATCATTAACCAACAAGGCTCATTTAACCATTTTAGTTTAATAAAAACAGCTATCTCCTCTCTGATTCATCAGTGTGAAGTTTCCCTTTCCCTCTACATTTCAAGCCAGTCAAACTAAATTTCTGATCATGCCATGCTGTTTCCCAACCCTGCAGAAGCTGTCCTCTGCAGCTGGCATTTACTGCCTGTCTTGATTCCTTGGAAATCTTACTGTTTGTGTAAAATTAAGCTCAATGAGCACCTGTTCCATGGTCATGCCTCCTTAACACCAGTGCTGTTCGGGGTTAGTAACAGTAACGACTATGATGGTAAGCGCACGGGGCCATGTAGCAGTTAAGCGTTCACCACTGTGACCATCTAACCCACCCCCACAGAAGTGACCGGTGAACTTCACTCCTTTACCCCTTCTCTCCTACTCCTTCCCTTAAGTTAACCTAGTGTTTTGCATGCAAAGCGTTTTGACAGTTATCTGAAACACTGTTTTAAACCGTCACTTGAAAAGGGAAGATAAAATGTTACACCTGGCCCGGATGAGGAGACGGGTTGGAGTGGCCCAGAGGAAGCCGAACAGGACCCGCGGCCTCGGATCACAACACAGCCCCGTTCCTTCCCGAGTTTCGCAGCCAGGAAAGCTGAGGCCTGGGGCCCGGACCACCTCGGGGCCTTCGGGGGAGGCCGAAAGAGGGACGGAGACCCGCGCAGGGCTGGGGAGGGGCCCGCAGGGACTCACCGTCTGTGCAGCGGCTCCTGACCCACGGCTGGGCGGGCGGCGGTAGCGGTTCAGGCCGCAGTGCCGGCTGAGGGCGCTGGGAGGGCGGCGGCGGCGGTTGAGGCTGCGGTGCCGGCTGAGGGGGCTGAGGAGGCGGCGGTGCCGGTTGAGGGGGTTGAGGCGGCGGCGGCGGCCACGGGAAGGACTTGAGGGACTCGAAGGCCTTCGCCAGCTTTTCCAGGGTCGCCATGGCGGCCTCCCGCCCCGCGTGGTCAGCCCCCGGAGTCGCCGGGCCGACCGGCGGCTCTGGTCAGCAGCGGTGGCAGTGAACGGGGCTCGGGGCCGCCAGCAGGTGCGGACCCCAAGCGCGCGGCCATCTTGGAGCCGTCCCGACAGCCCCCGCGGCGCTGCGTCCTGCCACGCTCCGCCGGTGGGGCTGGGCCGGGCCGCGGGATTGACAGCCAGAGGCAGCGGCCTCCGCCAATGGCTGCCGCTCCCGCCCCTTGGGCTCAAAGAGCCGCCACGGCTGCTGGAACCACTGCGTTCTTCCCGGCGAGGGGTGAGGGGTACTGCAGGGAGATCGGAAGGGCGGTTCGGGGGCGGGGTTGCGTGGCACGGCGAGGAGGGTGGGGAGGGCGGAGTGACTTGTGATTGAGGGTCTCTCTTGGCGACGGGCGTCCCCGGACGACGCCTAGCGGGTGGCGGGGAGGCGGGGCAGTGGGCTGGCAGCCCGAGACCCCCGCGGGGGCTTGCCCACCCCGCAGCGCGGGCGGAGGGCCGGCTCGCCGGACAGCCTGCTGTAATATGCTGACTGTTATATATTTGGCCTTACCCTTGTTAGTTGCCTCAAATCACTCCTTGTTCACCTTCATGATCATTACCATAGATATACTTCTTACAATCCTCGTACTTACTATGTTCCCTCATGCTACAGGGCCATACACATGCTATTCTCACTCTTAGAAATAATCTTTTGCACATCAATCCCCTACTCCCCTCAAGAGATTTGCCTATCTAATTCCAATCACTCTCAGTGCTCAGCTAATTTGTGAATTCATAAAGCCCATTACATTAACATAATTTCTTAACACCATGTAATTCTCCTTTATCACATTATTAAAGTATACTTTATAATAACATAAAAACTCTTCCATGCATGAAGGTAGATATTAAACAATTAAGTTCACAGTATAAAGTTGTAAGTACATATACTGTATATTTTGAAAAATGTTAAGGAATAACTTACTATAGTTAAATTCATTCATAATTTTTCATAGAAATATGGGAATATTTATTCCAAGTTGGATCATCACTATATGTGTGTGTGTATATATGTATATATCTCTCATCCTTCATTCACATTAAAAGTTCTGATAAATTATTGCCAACAATTAACTTTTATACCCAAAATTACCAATAAAGGAATAGGAAAGAAGGGAGAAAAGAAGGAAGGAAGGAAAGAAGGAAATTGAGGGGTTTTAGAACTCTTGAGATTGAGACAGATTAAAGACTCAGATTTGTACAATTATATATGATAATTACTTTCCTGAAATGATATAAAAACACAAAGAAAACTGAAAGCTAAATATAAAGTTATTTACAACCCAAATTTGAGGTTAATTTATATCTTCAATTGATTTGCATTTTTAAAAATTTAATATTACACTGTTCCATTGCTATAATATAATCAAATTCATAAACAGAAAACTATATATGATATATACACCCTCTCACCATTTATAACATTTCTGAAACTATTTTTGATGTAGAATATTTTATATTTAAAGTTTTTATCATTGGAAAGGCTTTGAATGTTTTAGCACTATTAGATTTAATTTACTTCATCATATTATTTTTTCCAATACATGAGAAATAATATCTTACATGGTTTTGATCATTCTTTAAGTAGTTTGTTAATATTGTGTAATAAGTGAATTCATGGAATGTTATTACAAACTTAGACATTTTTTATTTGAAGATGTCATCATTTGTAGTATAATATTAAGGCCATTATTGTAGGAATGTGAAGGAGTCAGACATTGCTTTTAGTAAAAACATCACTCTAAAGGGCATATTGGCAATAGCAGCATGTGGTTAAGATCATGTCAATTTTTTGTAAATCTTTAACAAATTCTGAAATCACTCTGGTTGCTTACAAATTTATAAAACGCAATTACTTGCAGGAAGAACAAGGCTATAGTCACTGCATGACAAAGGAATGCTGCTTAATAAATAAGTGAGGAGAAGAATTAAGTTTAATCCAAGGAAAGCAGCATTCTTAAAATATTTTGGATTGATTCGAGGAACAGGGATTTTATGATTATTTATTTAGCAGAGTTTATATAGACATTTATGTGTGTGTGTGTATCCTTCATGTCTGTATCAATTCAAATAAGATTTTGCCACAAAAATAAATTTTAGAGCCAAAAATACCAATCAAAAAGAAAGAAGAGGGAAGGAAAGCAGGAAGGCAACTTATCAAAAAATTTCGTCATTATTTAGAGTAAAGATCTATATCAACTAAACATTTGTATTGTGATCTCCACTTTCCACTAAAACTTATGCCATTTACCTATAAATATAAGCTTTTATTTGCTTCTACAATAAATAATACATAAATTTAATGAAACTGCAGCTCAAAAGAAGGAAATAGCATTAGAAATTCAGTCATCTAGCGCAGTAGCTAAAGCATGGGTATGACCTGACTCTTAGCAATCAGAGAACAACCAAGAAAATGTGCCAAAGTGTTGGATACACAGATTTGTTCCCAGGGCAGGGAAATAGGCATATCAATATAAGTAAAAGAATATACCATGTTTAGAGCTTAATTATAATGCAAAATAGATATATATCTATATCTTTTTCAAAATGTTAAATTTAAAAGTGGACCAGAAAAAAATATAAACAAAATTACTTCTATAGAGAAAACAAAGAATAGCCTTGTCTTCTTCTATTAAAGACTGACTAGCCACAAAATATTATGGAAATAGCTATAAAGCTTTGAGGAAAAATATTATAATTCTATAATTGTGTTACCACTAAGGTTGTTATGTTTGTAGTTAAGCCAAAGTAATAACAAGACATTCAAAGAATCAGAAGGAATGGTAACTATATATTTATCCTAAAAAATAATAATAAGTACTAAGAAAAGGATACATTTTTTAAAATGTAAGAAGTAAGATATGATTATATAAATGCTATGTTAAAGGGTATTGAATCTACAGGTAGACAAAATAAGGATCACGTCTATTTTGAAAATATTTCAAAATAAATGCCAATAAATAAAAATAATTCTTAAAATGATATTTCAGTCTAACTTGTTTGACTTTGTAAATGCATGTTACTTTATATCAATTTGCATTATTGATTATTATATGGTTAATAACACAGATACAATTAAAAGAAAGTGTATAAAAAGTTGAGATAGCAAAAATAACTTTCTTTTCTAATATTTACAAATAAAAGATTTAACAGTGAATTTTTATCAATCATAAGTCTTTATATTTTCAGTAAAATATAAAATTATAATGGAGAAAAAAGTAAGCAAAACTAACATAACTTTGTAAATCAACTAAGACAAATTTAAAAAAATGCAAACTAGGTTTTTTTAAAAACAATTCATTTATTTCAGTTAAAAAATAGTCACTGTTTTATTTCAGGACGTTGCAGAGATGATGTACTAATATGCTGGTGCTTTAATACCTCAAAGTTCAGAAATCACTGCAGGGAGAGGCTGACGTGTCTACAGTCAGGAGGAAAAAGCCAAATCCTTCCCCTGTTTCCCCGCACCCTGCCAGTGTCCTCTTTGCCCAGGGGTGAGGAGAGGCAGGAAACCAGCAGAGCATGCTCTGTGCTCGCAGCCCCTTCAGCCAGTCTCGGAACACTGCCCCCTCCTGGGTGTGAGGTGTTTCGGTGCCACTTGCTGTGTGATCCTGCCTGGCTCCTCTCTGAGTTCACTTCCTCATAGGTCAGTGCAGGCCGAGGTCAGGGCCGGTGTCTGTGGGCCTGCTTCCTGGTCTCCCTTTGCGTCTGAAACAAGTTTCACACTACATGCAGGCCCACAGAGAAAATTGTTGTTCAGATTTTTCTCTGTTTCTTAGTGCAGTTTTTTCCCCCTAATTATAAAAGCTACATTTACTGTACAAAATTTAGATAAAATGGAGAAATGTAAAGAAGAAAATAGAGTGACCCACAAACCTGCCCCGAGGACTGTGCCACACTTTTTCGGTATAGTCTACTGAGCTCTTTTTCTTAGACACACGATACCCAACCACCTGATTTCGTGTTCTAATTGTACAATGTGCTCCTGAAGTTGTATTTTGCATATTGATCTATCCCTGATGTATCTTTATGGTTAAATACTCTGTGGAAAGATATTTAGTAACTACCTGACAGCCCATCATGTGGGTGTAGCACAACTCACTTACTTGTTTTCCTACCATTGGCTGTGGGTTGTTTTAATATATTTAATCTGTGATGAAGCTGATACTTACTCAACATGGGTTGAATTAATTTTAGAAAATGTTATATGTATTGTGTTGAGTATAGAAATTGTGAATAGTTTCTGTTTGCGAGAGCTACTGTCTTATGATTTTGTTTTTGATTTTAATAATGTGTACATATCTTTTATCTTGATCTTAAATATTCTACAATTGGCTTGGGCTCCTGAGAAAGGCTACACACTCTCTCACTTCTAGAAGTTGTGCACCTCAGAAGACATAAGAGGAATTCAGTCACCTTTTCTTGCAACTTCACTGGTAACTGTCTGTGATTGTACTCGGTGGACCTGATACATCCGTCAGATGGATGAGGATTCGCTCCAACCTTCTGTCTCCATGAGTATGTGACAAGCAGCCAGTGCCATCAGGGTGCTTAGAGAGCCTCCTCTACCTGGTGCAGGTGGGGATTGTCCACTCTGCCCGGCTGCTCCCACCAGCATGAGCTGGACCTTCCCAGCCTGTGGCCTGCATGTTGAGTGGCACCCCAGGGGGCTGGTGAGGCCCTGGGACCACACAGCAGCTCCTGGCCCTGCCCTGCTGGTGATGGCTGACAGCCTGGTCACTGGCCCGGGAGGGCAGCTGGGTGAGCAAATCCAAACTCCCCTCAGCATTGATCTCACATAGCATAGGGTTGAGGGGAACCTGCCAGACTGTTCCTTCCTACCAAGTGCAGCCCTTACTAGAGTGAGCAGGTCAATTACTGAGTCCTTAATGCATGCCTAAACCATGCTGTGTGCTTGACCTGCTGCCTGTCACTGGGTCTCTTCTGTGCACCCACTCGCCGCATATGATGGGTGAAGGTGCCAAGGCTGAAACATATGTGTTAACAGGTGTGGCCATGGTTACTCTGCCCACAGATGTGGAACAAGGATCTGAGTCCAGGTTGTCACACCCTAAGTCCCGCATGCTAACCAGGTTGTTGACTTTTAAATGCAAGCCAATTTGTAGTTGGTTTAAAAATTAATAGTTAAACAGCAAAAAAAAAAAGTGACAATGAATATATATATGTTCATGTATAATTGAAAAATTGTGCTCTACACTGGAATTTGACACAACATTGTAAAATGCCTATAACTCAATAAAAATGTTAAAAAATTAATAGTTAAAACTTCTTCCTTTTTGTTAGAGGAACAATAGTGACCCATTGTTCGGACAGACAACAGCATTTTGGAAATCAAATGCCTTCTGCGGTTTTCTCTTCACATTCCTAATGGAAAGGTCACTTTGCTTACAGAGCATCTCAGGTTCTCCTAATGGAATTGCATGCATGGTAATTTTATTCCCCCTCCCCCAGTCCTGAGCTTTGCACAGAGTGGGAATTCAGTAAATGCTTGCATTGCCAGGGCAGGTGGGGGCAGGAGTCTAACTTACAGTCCAGGGAGGGCTTCCCTCCTCGAATTACTCACATGGTGTTTTGCCTCTCTGTCTCCCCAGGTGGAAGTTTAGGTAATTGGAAGCTGCATCAAACACATCCCTATTGCAGGTAGAGATATTATGTATTTCATTCAACAGCTGCCAAGGGAGAGGGAGGTGGGAATCCCTCCTGAGCAACCACTGGAGACTGCAAAGGCCATTAAGGTAAAAACAGATGGGAAATTGGCCAGTTTGGGGGTGAGAGAGAAACGGTGTTTGCACAATTCCCCTTGTGGCTGCCACCCCTGCTCCCAACGTGCCTGTCCTCCCCTCCCCATGAATGTGGGTCTCCATCTGTTTACCACTTGAATTAAGGGGCTGAAAGCTTAGCCTCTTCTCTGAACAGGGATGCTTGTGGAGGTTCCAGCTGTAAGTGAGAGCAGCTTGATAACTGGTATTGAGCATCCTGTGTAGTATGATGTCATTTAATTGGAGCCTGATTAGACAGAAGCTTCAATTAGCCAATGTGTCTTTCACCTCTCCCTCCAGGCTTCATTTCCCGAGTAAGGAGCAGACAGCAGCAGCAGTGACTGTGAGGAGTCCTGTGCAGTCAGCCAGAATTCAAACTCATTTCCAGCTCTTGCTGTGTGTGGTTCTGTACCCTGAGAATTACCATTCAGAGTGATTCTGTTCTAGGGTGAATCATTGAACGGAGTCCACCTGTGTTTTCTAGACTCCGTTACCATGCTGGAGGAGTTACAGGAAGCTCTAAAATTAAATCAGTAAGATTCGGAGGAAAATGGCTCATTGGTACTTATTTAAAATGCCCACTTGATTGATCCATCAGTTTGGTCTTTGTGTCACTCTGTTGGTAGCACTTGACAGACCCCTTTCAAAGCATCTTTCTTTTCTGGTTGCAAAATCAGGACAAATTACTGTTTTGTTTTTATTTTGTTTTAGTCAAAATGAAGAGATTCTTAGTAATACAAGGATAATTATTATATAAAGAGCAAAGATTTTGTTTTTGGAGAAAAATTTAAGCATGGAAGTGACATGTGACCTTGAACACATAGTTTCTGAGCTGCAGGGGAGTTTAAGGGAGTTTAGCCTCCCCCCTTTCCTCCCACCTTTGCACCCAGTAACAAGCTGTTTGAAGGAAAGCTAGTGCCTGGGGGGAGTCCCACATTATGCATGACACTCTTGGTGGATGGAGAGGTATTTTTAGGACAGGGTGCACAGGTGCGAGTCAAGGCTCCTGTGAGTAGGGTGGCCAGGTGCCTAGGTGTGCCCAGGACTAGAGTTTCCAGGGCTGGGGCACCTCACAGCTTGGATGTGTGGTCCTGGGAAGCCCATGGGAGTCAATCCTTTCCCCCTGGGGGAAGATTTACAAAAGTAGCATAAGAATTTCTTTTTATGTTAAAATATTTCCTAGAACTTCCCCTAGTCCTTTCCTTGTGTTTCTTCAAGGAAATAAATTTGGATGTTTGACCCAAGTTCCCTCACCTCCCCACTCCTGTTACCAATATGTCTCACAGCCTCTGGCTCCAGACCGTCAGGGTGGCCATGCAGGTGAGCAGGGCCCTGAGTATGCTAACTGTGACAGAGGCTGCTCTCCTAGTCCTCGTGGTGGGCTTTACCTTCCTCACTGGCTCTCTGGGGTCCATCTCTGACCCTGAACCAGGTTTGGCCCATTTGGTCAGTGACAATGTATCACTCAGCCATGAAGGTCGGAAGTGGAAGAGCTCCTTGTGTTCCCTGCAGGTCAGCCACCCCAACCCTGCTGTCAGTTAGTTCTTGCCCAACTTCTCTCTGTGGGAGTGGGTCAGAGTTACCCTGTGTCTTGTTGCCCCTGTGGGCAGGAGTGGGCCTGTGGATGTGTGGATCCTGTTGGTGGGGGCAGTGGTGGTCCAGGTCTTGGGGCTGACACACTGCACACCATCAACTCTGTGGAGGCACTTCCTGCCTTCAGTTAAGCCTCTGAGATGCTGCGAGACATTGACCTAGTGTCTTAGGACAACTTACTGTTTCTGCCCTTAGCCTGGTAGATTTGAAGTTGTATGGAGTGACCCACTCACTCAGTTATCAGTGAGCACAGGGGTGTGTAGCAAGTCTGGCCCATCAGTCTTACAGTTGTGCAGAGTATACCAAGGATGGTATTAGGTTTTGTTTCAGGGATTCTAAGAAATTTTGAACTTAGTATTGTGAAAATGCCTTCAGAGGTCCTCCTGAGCACCAGCTTTGGGCCTGACACAGTGCAGGCATTGAACAAAGCCCATCTGGCCCACAGGAAGCTGACTTTCAGAATCCAGTACCCAGGGGCCAACTGCTGTTCTTGTGAGGTTAGCTCTAAGGACAGATGATCAACCCAGAGACCCCCATTCAGGCATCACCAGCTGAGGAAACACTTTGCACAGCACAGGCTGGGGCTGGCACTGAGCGGGTTCTCATGCCCCAATGTGTGGCAGCTCCATCCTGCCAAAGTTGGGCTTTTCTTGGTTCATGGTCCCAGAACCTTACAAAGTGCTGTGCCATTTACTTATTTATCACCGTCACTGGTTACTCTGACTCTCAGCCAGCGTATGGGCCAGTGGACAGGGATCTGTGTGTTTTATTCACTTGTGCATCCCACGTGCCTAGGCACTCACTCTGTGTCATGGAGCCACTGAGTGTGCTGTGTCAGACCGCACAGCAGGTTAACCACCTGCCAATCAGATGTGGTAAGCACAGGGCCAGATCTGCTGCCTTCAGATTTGAATTGGGCTGCGATGCGGGTCTGCTGGTCCCAGTGGGTGGCAGTGAGTGCCTGGGCAGGTGCCACGTGGGGGCATACAAGGAGTAAGAAGAGAGGAGATGGAGACTAGGGACTTGGTAGGCACCGTCAGACATCATCTCAGATAGTAGGCAGCAACATGTGACACAGTGAGGCTGGGACTAACATCAGAGCTGGAAAGAAAGCAGAGTACATGGCCAGAGCATAGCTGTTAGACATCACTGAGCCCAGTAAGTGTCCCTTGGAGCTGTGGCCGTGGGCAGGACTGATGTCGGGGGTTTGTGGTGCTGGAGTTATTGGGTGTTTGCCGGAGGGCAGACAGGGTGGCGGCTAATGCCTGGTGATATCTCTGTGTGTCTGTGTGTGTGTGTCTGCAGGAAAAGTACTGTCACATTTGCCCCAATATAGTCAAGGAGTTTGCCAAGTATGTCATGGATCCGCGGAAGTGGATCAAACAGCACACAGGGAACAATGCCACCAGCCAGAAGAAGTTGATTATCGATGTTGGCTAGGAAAGGTTCCCAGGCCCTGAAATTTTCTTTCACTCAGAGATAAGACATTTGCTTTCTGAGTGTGCAGAGAATGACGTGTGTGGAGCTGTGCTGCCACCTCGTGTGTGCAAAAGTGGCTCTCCGTGGGGCTCCCGAGTGAGGTGGCCACCTTTTAGGGAGGACCTTGGGAGTGTAGGCTGCAGCTTCAGTGGCTGCTCTGGCTCCTGCGTGGTCCACGCCCTTGACTGGGTGTTTCATCGTGCTCCACTTTGGGTCTGGGTATCTGTTAAACAGTTAATGGTTGGTTAAACCAAGAGTGGTTAGGAAGCAGCTTTAAGAGCAATAGAAGATAATGGATTTGAAATTCATCTCCTACTGATATGAAAACTAGTTAATCTCGAGGCTTGATCAGAATTTGCCTCTGTATAAGAGTACTATATCGTACATATAACCTTCCCATCACACATGACGATCCGTCCTCAGTCCAACTTTTAACCCAATACAGCTGGTCCTGCTGTGTTCCCTGCTGCAAGTTAAAGCTTCTGTTTGAGGACAGCCTTGGAAAGAAGAATTAGAGATATCATCAGTTTAATGAGTAGTCACAAAGAATGATTACTGCTTTTGCAAAAACAGTAACTAAGAGGCAATATTTTAAGGTTTAAGTAAATTGGATTTTACTTCTATTTTGGTATAATTTTCTGCCTCATTCAGTTTACATTTAATAGGTAAATACAAACCACTGCCTGTTCTTCGATGTGTATGACTGTTTGTTCAGGGAAATGGCACACAATGCATGTCTGACTGTACCTGATATCACGGCACTCATTCGCTCTTGATAGTCTTCAGTTAAAATAGACATAAACCAACAATGTCCAGTGAACAGCTGCATGGCACCTTCTTCTTCCCTCGAGCAACACTTTCCATGATTTTTAAAGCATATTTCAGAATTTTGTAACTGAATTACTTATACTTTAGCTTATTTCACTTATGGAATTGAATGTAAGATTTTTTACTCAATAACATGATTGTTACCATATTGATTGTTTCACTTAGAAGCCACCACCATTCCCCCTTCCCAGTCTTCTAGCTCAGGTTTACAGTATGAGTCACTGACTAGGTTTTTTCTTATATCCTGGCTAACTTTTTCATGACATTAGTGTCTATACATCACATGCTCATTATCTACTCACAATATTTTTCATTACATGTCACATACACTGAGCACTTGCTTTTTACAATCTCATATAAAGTGTGAGTCACTGTGTATTCTAACACAGGGCTGGTCTGTCTTTGTTACTGTTTGATTTTTTCCCTCTCTAAACCCACACATTTCATCTCTTGAGGGGACATGTCACCATCACTCCATGCACAGAGTCACTTGGATTAATTTGACACATTCATTCCAATGTGACAGTTTTAAAGGCATAGTGAATTCTGTATTTGTTAAAGTTACTTTTTTAAAAAAAGTTGCTGAGAGAAATGTGTAATGTTTCTTTTATATCTGTATAAAATTCAGTTTGCCAACCCAGATTTTATGGAATCCATCTCAGATGTTGTTGACAAAGTAATACAGAACTGTCCCATCGATGTCCAACATCTCCTGTGTAACGTATAAGCTGCTTGGGTAACATGCTTGGATTTCATTCTGAAATTAAAGGCCCAGAATTCTGAGAATAATAGACTCTTACCATCAGTCTGCAGACAGTCCTATTTGACTTCTGTTTTATAGGATTTGTTAAGGGCCAGATTCCTGATAAAATATTTTTCTTGGAGTGAGGATGACTTAAATGCTTGGCAATATGACTCAGTTAACCACAAGAATTTGATTTAAATATTTTAGTATCTCTTATTCTTATCTGCCCAGCTGTATTTTTAAATTGGACAATTTTAACCCTCCATGTTGACTGAAAGATCAAGGGGGTCCTTCCCCTCTTGCTTTCTGTGAGTTCGCTGGTCTTGCTTCATGAGTATTTAGATTAGTGCCAGATGTGTTGTTGTCAGAGAGAAGGAGGAATCTGAAATGAACAATCAGAAAATGCTCATGTAATGTTTCTCCAAAATTCTTTGAGTGCAGAGAATTTTGAAACTTGAAAGGAGAAACAGGCAGTTCATGTAACTGTAGGATGAAGGAAGTGTTGCTGAAAGCCAGAGGGGAGGGGCAGAAAGTGGCAGTCAGCTGGCCCTGCTTCCCTGCCTGCTCACCTCTGTCTGCACATCCTGCTCTTCCCCCCAGACCATGTCTCCCCTTCATAGATGCAGGGGCCTGAACCTTAGGGAGGAGAGGACCAGGCTCAGTAGGTAGGGCTTAATACAGTTTAATTCATCTGGACAGTAGAATACTATTCAGCCTTTAAAAAGAATGAGGTAAACCAATGTTAATTCAAATGAAAAGATGTCTACAGTATATATTGTCAAATGAAAAAGCAAGTTGTAAAATTTACACATAGTATTATTTCATTTTACTTAAAATATTCTTTATGTATATATATATATAAGAAAAGGTTTTGAATGATATGTGTTAAACTCCTTAAAGGAAATAAAATATATCTTGGCAAGAGATAGATAACTCTTACTTTCTACTATTTGTGTTTTAAAATTATTTGAAATTATATGGTTAATAAATGTTATTTTTATTATTGGAAAACATTTTCAATATACACAAATTTGATGGGTAAAATCAAATTATAATTTGGTTTTTATTGGTATATAACCTTAATTAAACACATCTCACCTCCAGTAAATGTGCAAGGAAGGGAAAGCAAAGGCAGATGAGAGTATTAAGTTTAGTGCAGTATGTGTCTTGTTTTCCCTACTTCTTAAATCTCATGTAACATTAGCTGTGTCTTCCTGTCCATGAAAGCAAGGAACAAGTGCACACTATTTAGTCCTCATTTCATCATGGTGGAGATGAAACTTCTGCCAGCAGTAAGGATTGCTCATGCTGGGGTTGAGTTTTCTCATTTGATCATTTAGTTTGTTTTCAGTAGATTTACGGGATTCTTGAAGTAGAGCTGGCCTTCTAGCCTGAGTACCTTATTTAACAGATGATGACACTGAGCCCTACAGATAGGAAAAGGAGGCAAAACTGGAGGGACCTGTGTCATATGGGGCAAACTGGTCTTCAACGTTTTTCTAATTGAGGTAGGGTTGATGTACAATATTATATGTTTCAGGTTGCAGTTTTTAAAGGTTATACTCCACTTATAGTTATTATAAGATATCAGCTATATTCCCTGTGCAGTACAACATATCCTTGTAGCTTATTTATTTTATACGTAGTAGTTTGTACCTCTTAATCCCCTACCCCAGTCTTGCCCTCCCCTCTTCCCTGTCTCCATGGATGCCCATTTGTTTGTTCTCAGTACCTGTGAGTCTGTTTTTGTTGTTGTTGTTGTTGTTGTTGTTACGTTCACTAGTTTTCTTTTTCAGAGTTCATATATAAGTGATATTCTACAGTATTTGTTTTTTCTGTCTGACTTATTTCACTCAGCATAATACTCCCCAAGTCCATCTATATTGCTGCAGATGGCAACATTCATTCTTTTTTATGGCTCAGTAATATTCCATTTTATATATACCACAACTTTTTTATCCAGTCATCTGTTGACGGACACTTAGTTTGCTTCCATATCTTGGCAATTGTAAATAAGGTTACCATGAACATTGGGGTGCATATATCTTTTTAGGTTAATGTTTTCATTTTCTTTGGATGAATACCAGGAAGCGGAATTGCTAGATCATATATTAGTTCTATTTTAATTTTTTTGAGAAGCCACCGTCCTGCTTTCCATAGTGGTTGTAATAGTTTGCATTTCTATTGTTCCTACTGTTCCTAGTTTGGGTATATAAACTATACTGACTAAACCCAGAGTGAACTAGTTGCTCACAGTGTCTCTCAATGTGACTACACTTTGAATCAAGTAGGAAGCTTTTCAAATCTGGTTGCCTGGGCCAATTGTATCAGAATCTCTGGGTGGGGGTGTGTGATGTTGGGGGACTCAGCTCCTGGGGAGACTGATGCCCATGGAAAGCCAGGGCTGAAAACTGGTTTCAAGCACCACATGCTGCCTGCAATAGCTTGACGTCCTGGATAAATCACAGGCCTCCAGGACTCAGCTCTCACACACTAGTCTCTGTATAAACTATACACCAACAGTATATATGGGTTCTCTTTTCTCCACATTGTTGTTACATGTTTGTGTTTTTGTGGTCTTTTTGATGATAGCCATCCTGATGGACATGAGGTAATATCTCACTGTGGTTTTAATTTGCATTTCTCTGATGATTAACAATGTTGAATGTCTTTTCACTGCCTGTTTTCTCAGCTCAGTGGCAGGAACTATACGTCGATTTTCTTTTGATGAAGCAAGTAGGAGGAGGCTTGCTTTAGGTCCTGCTGACAACACCTGAGATCTTCTTGGTCACTGAGTGAACACCTAACTCAGGCTCACGGACAAGAAAAAGGTGGTGGAGAATATAAAATGTGGCTTTGAAAATTCATACATTTTAGAAAACCAAAACTTTTTTTAAGAAGTAGTCATAATCTAACTTTTATTTCAGTCTGTTCTGTAGATAAGGGTGTTCACATGCTTCCTTTTTTTAATTTAGTTTTTGTTCAGTTTCCAATTGTGATGGAGGTTGGGTCTGGGAATGGTTCTTCTTTTTCATTTTATTATATCTCTCAATCTTTATGGGTTAAAGATTGTCAGTTATCTATTGTAGACTTGAAGGGCTTTTTGTAAGTGGAAGATTTCCTATGTTGGCTGTGCACATTTCCATGATATTGCTGTGAGATCTGTTTTTGGTATGGTGTGATGCCATGTCATTCTTTTGTGTGCATTGCCTGTTATTTCTCTGATTGCCGATGTGGTTTTTGTTGTGGTAAACACAATCTAATTTTGTTGTTTCGCAGAGCCTCATTTTGGTTAGGTGTTTATCACAGATTGGAGAGTGGCTAGGGTTCCTCCTTGTATTGGAATTGAGACTTCCAAACCATTTCTGGGGTGCAGGCTGTGGTATGTGGTGTTGGAATGTCTCCAATACACACTCATGACAGTTCCTTTGTCCTTTCTATTGCCATGGGAATGTCCAAATTCTACACAGAGACACCAGTGGAAACAAATCCAAAGATCTCATGCATTAGGGCTTGCTGCAATGATCCTTCAGTCCCCCAGCTGGGTCCTCAGTGCAGTACCAGGTCAGTGCCATCCCTATTGTCACATTTGCATGTGGTAGACAAGGCTGATGGAAAGGCTTCAACTTCCCCTTCTGTGCACCCAGATCTCTGCTCTTGGCTCTCTCTTCCTTGTGGCATGGGACCACCAAGACAACCACAGAGCGTATCCACACTGTCTGCCTTGGACCCAATAAAAATCACAGTTTTGCCTATGAAATGTGCAGATTCTTTGGCCATGGATTCTGATTTCAACTCCAACTTCCCCTGGGTCCCTCAAACCAAAATTATGATGGTTCTGATAGAGCCCTGCTTTTCCTCTATTGCAAAAATGCCAAATTGGGCCCTGGATCTTCACAGATAGTGAATATGTCCATGAGATACCTAGATAATCCACACTATGTGCATCAGCAATGTTGCTTTTTGAATTCAGGTCCCAGGCAGTTCTGTTCTGTAGACACTACCAATCACAGAAAACAACGCACTCCAACCCCATGAGACTCAGTCTGTGCCATCAGTCTTAGCCCTCTCCCTCAGCTTCAGCAGACATTCCTAGCTCAGCATCAGCAGCTCAAGTCAAGGTCTGGGGATTGATTGCAGGGATATTTTGTGCTGGTTTCTTTCAGTTCTGTCAGCCAAGCATCTGCTGTGCACTCCTCTCACCATCATTGGATCTCCTTTAATCCCAACTGATCTCTCTGTGTGTGTCCCAGTAAAAGTGTTTTCCCCTTTTTGGCTCCCTCACCAAAAGTCAGGTCCTGCACTGATTTCCTTTTCTACTTTTCTTTTTCCTCTTTCCCAATTTTGTGAGGACTCTTTCTGTCTCTTGAAGTAAGAGATGTTCAACCAACGTCCAGCAGGTGTCCTGAGCAAAGGGGTGGGTAAATGGAGGTTTATCTTGCTGTGTACATGGATGATAGTGAGTTAAGAATGCACTTGTAAGGTAATCAATAAAAGATATCAAACATAAGATTGTTATATGGGAATTAAATTTTATAGGAGAAGAGGAATGAAATGAGTTCCACAAGGGAAACAACTATGTAAAATTCCTGGATTTTCTAGAAGAGTTTGTTTATAATGTGTTTTTTATATGGATGACACGGTAGATACAAAATCACTTTGGTATTTAATTTAGCTCCCATTGTGTACATTAAAAAGAGTGGGTTTTGTAAATCAATATTTATAATATCAGAAGCACAAACTTTTATAATGATTTAAAGTCAAGATAAAAATTTTAGTTATTTTTAAATGGATGAGGAAAGGACACAGTGTTTCAAATTCCTTTTAGAGGGTAGTGGATGAAAAAACATTCAGGCACTTTGTTCTAAAGTGCCTGGAAGCCAAGAACCTTTGCTGACCATTTAACGTTTTGACCGAATAAAATGATAAAGCCAGAGTCATTTCAGAAATGTCCAAAAGCTATTTCAAGAATCCCCTGCAAATGGCCAAATCCAGAACTCTGAACACAGTAAATGTTCAGTTAACACTAGCTCATTGACAAAATATTTTGGCCATTCAACTGATATCTATTAACAGCATAAATACAATATCCCTTCTTCCTACCTCTAACCTTCAAGGAGATCTTTCAATTTTTCAAATATCAGTCAAAAGTATGCTATTGAACAAAGCCCTCTACTAGATAATAAGTACACTGAATTTGGTTGTTTCATTCTTTTCCGGATATTGTTTACATGCCAATTATAATGCCTGGCCCAGGAAGCTCAGGAGATGAATCAAATAACTTGACCATGAAGGAGCACTGAGGAGGAGGCAGAGATGACCTCTGGCATGGGTATTATAATACATATAATACAAGGCTCAGAGGCAGTGTAGAGAAAGAAATGAGGAGCTCTTGGAAGTGGTGGGCAGAGGACAAGTGTCTGGAATGGTCTTTCAGAATAGATACATTTGAATTGACTCTTGAAAGATGGGCAGGTGTTTGACAAGGCAAGGTGGACACCACAAATAGTGGGGAGTGAAGCCATCTGGCAACCTAGTACCTTCCTCTCTGCACTGCAAACAGTTTGAGATGGCTAGTGCATGGCATGTGACTGTGCACATTGTGTCCATGGTGTGTGCACTGATGATTTAGAAATGACAGAGGGGCAAGAGGTGAAGCTTGAGAGTTGCAGAAGCACACAGAGAAAGACTGTCTTACATGGCTTTCCAAGGCATTTGGACATGATCCTGTGGCAAAGCAAGTCATTACATGATTATTAAAATAAACAGTATTGGTGTGGAATTTGCCTTCCATAACAATTATTTTCCTGCAGTGTGAATGACAAATTTGGGAGGTGGAAGAGGGGAAAGAACACAAACTGAACTACTGGTTGGAAGACAATTAGCAGTGGTCCTGGAAAGACTTAAGGCAATAAAAAGGCTGCGAAGGAAGGGCGCTGAAGGGAGGGACCTTAAGGATATGGCCTCCGGACAAACTGATTATTATTGTTTAAAGAGTAGTTTAGTGGGAAACAAAGCAAAGAGAAGCACAAAATGTGTTCTAAGTTTTTTGGGGTTATGTAGTTGGATCAATGGTATTGATATTTGCTATATATATATATAATATATATATATGGAATCAAAAAATTAATCACAAGTTTCTGGGAGAATATCTTCAGCACCCTAACTCCAGGTCCTCATTTTTTCTATGAGGCAGAAAGCACAGGTGATGTTATCCCCATTTTATGTCCAAAGGGGTAAACTTTTTGCCTACTATCACATGCAGCAGGTTGGGAAGTTAACTCTCTACCAGGCTTAAGAACATGTAAACAAGGGAGACAAGATCCATGCTTTCACAGAACTTATATTCTTGTGTCTGTGTTGGGGGGAACAGAATATGAACAAGTCAGCAAGCAATGAACCCAGGTCTGAAGGACTATGATGGTGGCAGGCAGTGGTACTTTATCTAGATATTAGGGAAAGTATCCCTGAGGTCACACTGGAGCTGACCTTCCATTGAGAAGGAATCAGTCATTCAGATTCTTAGGGGAAGAATGTTCTAGGCAGAGAACAGCAATTGAGAAGTCCCTGAGGTCAAAACAAGTTTGCTGCACCCTGAGGGAGGAATTCCAAATACAGAGCGATTGAAGAGCTAGGGAAATTCCTAGTTCCAATGGCATTCCTGGGAAGGTGAAAGTGAAAGGCTTGTGACCCATTAGGGTAAATACCTAGCACAAATACTCTTGGGGAGGGCTGGGAACTTGCCCACCATGCACAACACTATGCCTCTAGAAACTGCATCATGACTCACAAATGCTTTTGGAAGAGAAGTCCTTGCTCAGTTGCCTATTTTGGTACCTCATTTAACTAAAACTCATTTAGGTTTGCCTAGAGAGATGAACTTAAAAATCTTTAGATGAATGGAATTCATCTTAAATTTATCAGCTCAGAACAAGAAATCACCTACAGTCCAATGGCAGGCAGCTCTTCCCCCGAGGCTCCATGCCCTAACATGTTACATGGGAACAGAGCCTCCCAGACAACTTCCAAAGCCCTAAAAGAGACCAGAGAGGCAACATTTTCCCCAAAGGATGCCCCGTTAGCTCAGCTGGACAGGACAAGGAGAAATGGTACCCCACTGCCACGGTGCCAAGCTGGGTTCTTGTCTATGTGAACCTGGAATGCCTTGGAGAGATGGGACATTGGGGCTGCCTGCTGGCTCTGAGATGGGCCATCCCAAGCACAGTCCTGCCTGCTCTCTGGAACACACTGTTCACACCTCTCATCCTGTGGTCATCCTCCACTGCTACTTTGTGGGCTACCTATTCTTCTGCCAACAGTGTTTCTTATGCTACCCCATTCAGCCAAATGGCTTCAAATTCAAATTCTCACTACGGGTAATGCAGATCAACACTCTGACACTCTCTGAAAAGATTCTACTTTACAGCCAATTTTCTCAGATGCCTCTGCTTGGTGTATCTAAAAGAAAAAGTGTGTGAATTTAATGTTTATCAATATAGCATGAATAAATTATGAAATAATTAAATTATTCCTAAATTATGTATTTCCTTCCAGAGTATCACATTGAGAAGTTATATATCATGGGCACTTATTTTAAAGAAGGCTCCAAACCAGGAAATGCATTCTTTGGAGTGGTGCTGGAAACTGTGGCATGTTCTGGTCCATGCCGAGGGTAGGCTCACCTTGTGTCTGAGCTCATTTCAAACCATATGCCCATAACATCTCTTTACTTCAACTCACTGGCCAATTTTTTGTTCCTAAATTCACCATTCAACCTCGGATCATAAGAAGTTTGCACATACTTTCACAGCACCTGTATGTCTCCTTCCTAACAACTTTAATAATGGCAATTTTTCATTTATTTTCAGTGATAGACTCACTTGTCTCCCTCAGTAACTACAACTTCCACAGCAGCAGGGACCATGTGCATTTCTGCTTACCAATATGTCCCCAGAAACTAGCACATCTTCTGGCACACAGTAGGGGCTTAACAACTAGCTACTAGGGGAAAAATACTATGAAATAGACTCATTGGTGGAAATGTTTCTGCTTCTAAGAGTGGATCTGCTAAAAATCATTCAAATCAAGGCTAAATAAGGTTAAGGCTCAGCTATGCTGTTTTTTCCTTAAAAAAAAAAAATACAAGAAAGACTTTGCTGCTATTTGAGTTTAAACTGATTTTGGAGACAATTATCAAAAGGTTTGACTAACAATTTAACAACACTCATTTGGATATGTATGGAGATGACCAATTTTAAAACTTTTTTTTTTAATGGAATAAGAGTTCATTTTCAAAATGGTTCACCCAGATTCGGCCAAAGTTAAAAAGATAAGAAAAACTACCACTTACTTTGTCAGGCACTCTCTCTCTATTATTTTCATTTAATCCTCATATCTGAATCTTACCCCAGGTCACAGATGAGGAAATGGAGGGAGCAAGAGGCTGGGGTTAGACACTGACTAATCGGCAGAGCCAGGATTCACATCTAGGTCTATTTGTTTCCAAGAGCTTTGTCTTAAAGCTAAGCCAAACTTTAAGTTAAAAAATAAATGCTGACATTGAATAATAATGTTTGTTGCTTCCTCTCATGAAAAGGTACAAGACTACAGCTTAGTACCATCAACTGGAGCAAGTATTTAAAATAGAATTTGGAGGCCAATGATGGGGTAGCAGGGAAATGAGAAAATTCACAAAAAAGAATAAGGAGGGGATTCAGAAGTTGGCGGAGTAGAAGGACGCTCGCAGGTCACCCTCTCCCACAAATACACCGAGACCCACATCTACAGACCCACTCAGACAACCAGAGCACCTGTGGAACTCCGACAGAACATCGCCCTCTTCAAAAGATAAAGACACCAAAAAGCTGGTAGGAGAAAAGGAAAAAAGAAAGAAAAAAAGGCAAAGCAGCGCGGGATGGGTCCCGCGGGGAGGGAGCGGCAAAGGAGGACTGGCCCTCGCTCGCTGGGTCTCCCCTCTCCAACTGAGAGGCCAGCGGGACGGAGGGGGAGCCTCCGAGGCTCTGATCTGTACAGAGCAGCCCTTGACTAACAGAACAAAGTTAAACGGGCACAGAGTGTCCCCCCGACACCCAGCCTGAGACGCGGGCTGGCAGCGGTGGGCAGGGCCAGGCTGCACAAGCCGGGCGGAGGACGGGGGCGGCTGCACGGAGGTAG
Source organism: Camelus bactrianus (assembly GCF_048773025.1). NCBI lineage: Eukaryota > Metazoa > Chordata > Mammalia > Artiodactyla > Camelidae > Camelus > Camelus bactrianus. The sequence continues at coordinate 14,157,858 of NC_133574.1, forward strand.
CCCCGGGGGAATGCAAGGGGCTGCGCGCCGTGGCTGTGGCTGCACAGGGCAGAACAAACTGGGCCCTCCATAAAACAGCAAGGTTGATGTGCTCTCGGGGGAAGGGTGCACACCCCCATCTCTGAAAACCCGCGGAAAGTTTTCGGGGGAAGAGAGGCGGGGCTCAGGCACAGCAGCCATATCCTCCGCGCTGAGCACTCAGGTGGGGGCGGGGGCGAAACCTGCATCCGCACCGAAGGGTTTAGCAGCCTCAAAAGCCAGACTGAGACTGGCCTGCAGCCCGGGGCAGATAGGATCCTTCCATCCTGGTCCCTCAGAGAACTTGCTCCACAAAGACAAACAAGGAGCTGGGTTCTGGCTCGGAGCAGGGACAGGGCTGTCCCTCGGTCTTCCCCGAGCCCACCTGCGGAGCGCCGACCAGGGCGGAGCGCGCAACCGCGCAGAGCAGCTGAGCTACCGGCGGCAGCGCAGGTAGAGCGAGAGCGGCCCCCAGCCTTTCGGGCAGGAACACAGCCCCTGACCGAGGTGCTGAGAGGGGGCACGACCCGCCCTCCTACCCGGCCAGTCTGCAACATCTGACTGCGGCATCCGGAGGGGCAGCGACCCACCCGCCCACAGCAGAGGAGAGCTGCACCTGACCCAGTGTTAGGAGGAGGAACGATCAGCTTGCCGACTGGTTCTGGGAGCAGCACAGAAGTAGGCGCCAACGGAGGGCCTCTGAAAACAGCAAGTGGAGCTTCCAAAACAGGACGAAGACAGAAAGACTTCATATTAAAAGCACACAGACTCCAGGAGAACACTGACAAACACCCCCTTTTTTTTTTTAAATCTGTTTTTACCTGTTCTATTATCTATTACTCTCTTAATCTTTACTTTTTAATTCATTTCTATTTCTCTTGGGTTTTGATGTCCTGCTATTGATTAGACACAGGTCTCAAATACGTCTATTCATCTCCCCCCCCTTTTATGGTAAAGGTTTCAAAAGGACGTCTCAACCCGATTAATACTCTGCTTCAACTCACTCTTCTATTATTCATTATACTCTGTTTTCAAACCCTCTTTCTCCCTACTTTTAAAATTCTTTCTCTCTCTCTCTTATTTTTTTTTTCTTTTTTTCCTAAGTTCTATCCCTAAATAGGCATCAGATATATAAAATGCTTAAGGACCAAAATAAACAACTGATACTCCATAAACCACAGTGCCAAAGAGTTATGAGCAAGATGAAGAAGCAGAAAAACCTTTCCCAATTAAAAGAACAAGAGAAATCCCCTGAAAGAAAGATCAACAAAATAGACATTGATAGCCTACTAGATCAAGATTTCAAAAAAGGAGTGATCGAATTGCTGAAGGAATTAAAAGAGATAGTGTTTAGAGATATAAAATATGTCAAAAATGAAATTGAAGCTATAAAGAAGAGCCAAGTAGAATGGTTAAACTCATTGACAGAGATGAGGAATGATCTAATAGCTGTGCAAAGCCGACTAGATAATGCAGAGGAACGAATTAGTGATCTAGAAGACAGGGCAATAGAAAGCACCCATTCAGAAGAACTACAAGAGAAGCAAATAAAAAATAATGAAAATAGCATAAGGGACCTATGGGATAATATAAAGCGTCCCAATCTTTGCATAATAGGGGTCCGAGAAGGAGAAGAAAGATCAAAGGGGATTGAAAAGGTTTTTGAAGAAATCATGACTGAAAACTTCCCAAACTTAAAGAAGGAATCAGATATCCAAGTACAGGAAGCTCAGAGGGTCCCAAACAGGAAGAACCCAAATAGACCCACACCAAGACATATCATAATCAAAATGGCCATGGTCAAGGTTAAAGAAATGATTCTAAAGGCAGCAAGAGAAAAGCAAAGAGTAAGTTACAAGGTAACCCCCATAAGGCTCTCAGCTGATTTCTCTACACAAACACTACAGGCCAGAAGGGAGTGGCAAGATATATTCAAAGCCCTGAATGAAAAAAAGATGCAGCCTAGGGTCCTTTATCCAGCAAGGCTATCCTTGAGGATAGAAGGAGAAATAAAGAGTTTCACAGACAAAAAAAAAAAAAAAAAAGCTGCAGGAGTTTAGCAACACTAAACCCATGCTAAAAGAAATATTGAAAGGGCTATTCTAAATAGAAAAGCAGCAGGATGCTACAGAAATGAGAAACACACAACTGGAAAGGTGATAACTCATGAATTACAAATAAAGTAAACATGAAATTATAAAAGAAGGCATACAAATCACTGAGAGTGGGAGAGGGAGGCAGGGAAATATGGAAAATATTTTTCTTTCTTTTTTAAATTTTTTTAACAGTAGGATGAGTTTGAGATCATGTTACTATCAGTTTAATAAAAACAGTTATAGTAATGCGTTGACAGATTTACAAAAAAGGGTAACCACAAGCCAAAAATTTACAAAGGAGTCACAAAAATTAAATAAAATCCATGATAATAGAAAGGAAAATTACCAAACCACAAAAGGAAGAAGAAAGGAACAAAGAGGATATACCAATTCAACTGCAAAGATAAGTTCAAAGTGGCAATAAACCCACATCTATCATTAATTACTCTCAATGTTAATGGACTAAATGCTCCAGTCAAAAGACACAGAGTGGCAGACTGGATAATAAAGCAAGAACCTTCAATATGCTGCATACAAGAGACCTACTTTATGGAGAAGGACACATATAGATTGAGAGTGAAAGGATGGAAAAGGATATTCCATGCAAATGGAAAAGCCAGAAAAGCAGATGTTGCAGTACTGATTTCAGACAAAATAGACTTTAAAACAAAGGCCATAAAGAAAGATAAAGAAGGACATTTTATAATGATTAAAGGAGTGATACAAGATGAGGATATTACACTCGTTAATATATATGCACCCAATATAGGAGCACCTAAGTACATACAAGAATTACTAACAGAGATAAAGGGGGATATTGATGGGAATACAATCGTAGTTGGAGATTTTAACCCTGCATTAACATCACTAGACAGATCTTCCAGACAGAAAATAAACAAGGCAACAGAGAAATTAAATACTACAATAGAAAAACTAGATTTGGTGGATAATTTCAGAGCATTACACCCCCAAAAAATAGGATATACATTCTTTTCAAGTGCACATGGAATATTTTCAGGATCGATCATGTACTTGGGCACAAAAGAAACCTCAACAATTTTAAGAAGATAGAAATTATCTCAAGCATCTTTACTGACCACAATGCCATGAAACTGGAAATCAACAACAGAGAAACAAAGGAGAAAAAAAGGAAAGCATAGAGATTAAACAATATGTTATTGAAAAAACAATGGATCAATGAGGAAATCAAAGCTGAAATTAAAAAATACCTTGAGACAAATGATAATGAAAGCACAACCACTCAAAACCTATGGGACACAGCAAAGGCAGTGCTAAGAGGGAAGTTTATAGCGATACAGGCATTCCTCAAAAAAGAAGAACAATCTCAAATAAACAATTTAACCCACCACCTGAATGAATTAGAAAAAGAAGAACAAAAAGCCCCAAAAAGCAGCAGAAGGAAGGAAATAATAAAGATCAGAGAGGAATTAAATACAATAGAGTTTAACAAGACCACAGAAAAAATCAACCAAACCAAAAGCTGGTTTTTTGAAAAAGTAAATAAAATTGACAAACATCTGGCCAAACTCACAAAGAAGAACAAAGAGAGAGCACAAATTAGCAAAATAAGAAAGGAAAATGGAGAAATTACAACAAACAAAATAGAAATACAGAATATCATACGAGAATATTATGAAAAACTATATGGAAACAAACTGGATAACCTAGAGGAGATGGACAAGTTTCTGGAAACATACTGTCCACCAAAACTGAATCAAGAAGAATCTGAACACTTGAACAATCCGATCAGTAGAAAGGAAATAGAAATAGCAATTAAAAACCTCCCTACAAATAAAAGTCCAGGACCGGACGGCTTCACCGGGGAATTCTACTAAACATACAAAGAAGAACTCATACCAGTCCTTCTCAAACTCTTCCAGACGATTGAAAAGGAGGGAATACTCCCAAACTCATTCTATGAAGCCACCATCACCCTGATACCAAAACCAGGCAAAGACACTACAAAAAAAAGAGAATTATAGGCCAATATCACTGATGAACATAGACGATAAAATCCTCACCAAAATTTTAGCAAATAGAATCCAACAACACATAAAAAAGATTATACATCATGACCAACTGGGGTTCATCCCAGGGACACAAGGCTGGTTCAACATACGCAAATCAATCAGTGTAATACATCAGATCAACAAGAGAAAGGACAAAAACCACATGATCATCTCAATTGATGCAGAAAAAGCATTTGATAAAATTCAACACCAATTTATGATAAAAACTCTCGCCAAAGTGGGTATAGAGGGAACATATCTCAACATAATAAAAGCTATATATGACAAACCTACAGCCAGCATAGTACTCAACGGTGAAAAACTCAAAAGCTTCCCACTAAAATCTGGGACAAGACAAGGATGCCCACTATCACCACTCCTATTCAACATAGTCCTGGAATTCCTAGCCACAGCAGTCAGGTAAGAGAAAGAAATAAAAGGGATCCAAATTGGAAAAGAAGAGATAAAAGTGTCATTATATGCTGATGACATGTTACTATATATAGAAAACCCTAAAAGGTCCACACAAAAGCTACTAGAGCTGATTGAAGAATTCAGCAAGGTAGCAGGTTACAAAATTAATGTTCAAAAATCAGTTTCATTCCTTTACACTAACAATAAAACAACAGAAGAAGAAAGCAAAGAAACAATCCCCTTTCAAATATCACCCAAAGTAATAAAATATCTGGGAATAAATCTAACCAAGGGGGTGAAAGAATTATACACAGAAAACTATAAACCATTGATGAAGGAAATTAAAGAAGACTTTAAAAAATGGAAAGATATTCCATGCTCTTGGATTGCAAAAATCAATATTGTTAAAATGGTCACACTGCCCAAGGCAATCTACAGATTTAATGCAATCCCTATCCAATTACCCAGGACATATTTCACAGAACTAGAAAAAATCATAATAAAATTCATATGGAACCATCAAAGACCTAGAAATGCCAAAGCATTACTGAAGAGAAAGAAAGAGGCTGGAGGAATAACTCTCCCAGACTTCAGACAATACTATACAGCTACAGTCATCAAGACAGCATGGTATTGGTACCAAAACAGACATATAGACCAATGGAACAGAATAGAGAGCCCAGAAATGAACCCACAAACTTTTAGTCTACTCATCTTTGACAAAGGAGGCAAGAATATACATTTGAATAAAGACAGTCTCTTCAGCAAATGGTGTTGGGAAAACTGGACAGCAGCATGTAAAACAATGAAGCTAGAACACTCCCTTACACCATATACAAAAATCAACTCAAAATGGATTAAAGACTTAAACATAAGACAAGTTACAATAAACCTCCTAGAGGAAAACATAGGCAAAACATTATCTCACATACATTTAAAACTTTTCTCCTAGAAGAAATAAAAGGAAGAATAAACAAATGGGACCTAATGAAACTTACAAGCTTCTGCACAGCAAAGGAAACCAGAAATAAAAGAAGAAAACCTACGGAATGGGAGAAAATTTTCGCAAGTGAAACCGACAAAGGCTTGATCTCCAGAATATATAAGCAGCACATACTACTCAATAAGAAAAAAATAAACAACCCAATCCAAAAATGGGCAGAAGACCTAAACAAACAATTCTCCAAGGAAGACATACAAATGATCAAAAAGCACATGAAAAATGCTCAATATCACTAATTATCAGAGAAATGCAAATCAAAACTACAATGAGGTCTCACCTCACACCAGTCAGAATGGCCGTCATTCAAAAATCCACAAATGACAAATGCTGGAGAGGCTGTGGAGGAAGGGGAACCCTCCTACACTGCTGGTGGGAATGCAGTTTGGTGCAGCCACTATGGAAAACAGTGTGGAGATTCCTCAAAAGACTAGGAATAGACTTACCATATGACCCAGGAATCCCACTCCTGGGCTTGTATCCAGAAGGAAATCTACTTCAGGATGACACTTGCACCCCAATGTTCATAGCAGCACTATTTACAATAGCCAAAACATGGAAACAGCCTAAATGTCCATCAACAGGTGACTGGATAAAGAAGAGGTGGTATATTTATACAATGGAATACTACTCAGCCATAAAAACTGACAACATAATGCCATTTGCAGCAACACTGATGCTCCTGGAGAATGTCATTCTAAGTGAAGTAAGCCAGAAAGAGAAAGAAAAATACCATATGAGATCGCTCATATGTGGAATCTAAAAAACAAAAACAAAAAGAAACAAACAAAAACAAAGTGTAAATAAAGGACAGAAATAGACTCACAGACAGAGAATACAGACTTGTGGTTACCAGGGGGGTGGAGGGTGGGAAGGGATAGACTGGGATTTCAAAATTGTAGAATAGACTACACTGTATAGCACAGGGAAATATACACAAAATGTTATGATAACTCAGAAGAAAATGTGACTATGAGTGTGTATATGTCCATGAATAACTGAAAAATTGTGCTGAACACTGGAATTTGGCACAACATTGTAAAATGATTATAAATCAATAAAAAATGTTAAAAAAATAAACCTAAAAAAAAGAAAAAAGAAAGAATACTGAGCTGGAATGGGGAAGCCTTGGCTGTGAAGATTGCTCTGGCTATTCATTCATTCATTCATTCATTCATTCATCAAGTTTTTATTGTGTGGTTACTATGTATCAGGTCCTATGAAATGAATTCTAGCTGCTACAGTGATAAAAGGACAAGGTTTCTGAATCCAAATACTTTATAATCTAGGGAGGCCACAGACCTGTAAATGAGGACTCATACTTCACTTGAATATTGGATACTATATACACTGGAGGACAGTTGTGGAAGAGAGAAGTTAAAACCCTGGTGTAGCTGGTGAGGTTGGAAAGCATTAGAAGGTGTTTACAGAAGGATTAGTGGTTAGGCTGCAAAACGGAAGGATGTGAAAGTGGGGAGAATGATTCTCCTCAGAGGACACAGGACCTAATAAAGACATGGATGTGCGAAAGAACATTTCCCGACCTCTGGGTAATGCAATATAGCCTAAATGTAAGCTGTTGGTGAAAAAGCTGGTAAGAAATGGGGCCTGACAAATAGGCCTAAATGTTCATAAATCTGGTGATGGAGAAATTAAAGAATCTTTAACAAGGTTGTATATTATCATTTTTATTCATTAGAAAAATTACTCTGTATCAGTGCAGTGAATAGGTTAAGCTGTAGTAAGTCTAAAAGCAAAATGAAAATAATTCCACATACTTATATAGCAGACAGGAATTTATAAACACTAGTTATTGATGTAAAAAGTACTCTGAATCTCTAAAAATTATGTGATCTACTCATTGAGTATATGTGTGCTTCATTTAAATAACCCCCATTATAGAATTTAACTGTAGAAATGTTTCTTTCAAGTAGGTATCACTTAGATGACAGTGGGAAGTAGATGTCACATCTCTGTGGTCCTGTTTCCCAATCGCCCTTCATCTTGCCCTGTCCTTTTCACTGTTAGTGTCTTTAACATCTCATCCTCCCAAGTGAGCATCCTCCCATGCCCATCACAAATCCCACCATACTGGGAAGCTTAGGTCCTTGATCCTTTTATTGAAATGTCCCATAAAAACATCTTATCTAAAAGCACACTGTAAAGACAGCCCTTGTTTGGGAATCCTTCTCAGGAGATACATTTACACTCTGTCCTACAGAGGAGGCTCTTGCCTTTATAGGAGGGGTAGTAAGAATTTTACGGCCAAGAAGGAGAAGCTTAAGTCTATCCCTTTTGTACATTTATTTAATAAGTATTAAATGTGTAAGTGGTTACCATAGTGACAGGGTAACTCAAACATAGATTCTGCTATTAGTGTGTTACCTGTGTAGCCAGGAGAGACTATGATCAAGAATTTTCAAATCCAAGATAGAGATTAAAATCACCAAAGTGAATACAGATAAAAGAGTGGGAAGCAAAAAATAAATATCTTAGTTTATTATTTTACATGTTGGAATTAAACAGCCTGCTTAATGGGAAATTGCAAATTTTTTTCCCATTTTAAAGCCTCTTTTATGTTAATTTGAATTTAATTTACATGCCACTTTAGATACAATATATTTGTCTTTCAGAGTTTTTGTTTTAGGTAGGTTTTTAACAGTTTAACTGGGAAATTAAATTGTATCTTTAGAAGTTACATTATCAGGATGAACTAATTAATTGTTCAGAAGAGAAGAGTGAGATTTTATAATCTTGTTTTATTTGATTGTTAGTGCAAGGATCAGACATCTTTCATCTGGAGAAATGCTATTGGTTGCTGAGGGCTCAATCCCGAACTGGATGATTTGATTTAGAGACATTTGGCCCATTGGCTTCACCACCAATTCGTCCATCCCTGAGTGAAGGTGGGAATCCTTCTATTTTCTACAAATGTTCTTTGCTAAACACGTGAGCCTTGTTCCACCTTTGGAGCCTTGCGTAAGTCGGTTTACCTTTCTGCACCTGAATATTCTCATATATAAAATCAGTTTGACCAAGACAATCATTATGAAACTGTGCTCCAGTGCGGTGCCTCAGCATCTGGTGCAGGGTCAGGGTGGTGGACACTGAATAGGCAAAGCTCTAGCTTCCACACATGATCCCACCTCTTCCTCAGATGAGGAGTGTCTATTGTATATCTTTTAAATAGAAGAAGGTTCCACTGCTGTATCCTTCCCCCACCTTTGAATAATTAAGAAACCACTGGACTAGAACATCTCTAAGGTCCTCACTTAGCTCTAAACTTTTCACTACTATATATATATATATTTTAAATGAGGTTTGCAAGGAGTAGTTGTGGGTGATAATCACAAAAACTGTATTTGAAATCTGAAAGCTTGGGTTCTGCTTCTGATTCAGACCTTTTTAAAAAAATTTCTTACTTTTAGCAAGTCATTTAACTACTTCTTAGCTTCAATTTTCTGCTCTTTGTGGGCACAGAATTAGATACTTGAAATAGTCTGTATTCTTCAGGCTTAAAGTGTGTTTTAAAAATATTTGTTAGGGGAGCTAGAACAGACAGAGCTTCCACTTCAGCAGTGCAGTTATGTTTTTACCTTTTTAGAATTAGAGATTGAGAAATCATTTCATTTGAAAACAGAATGATTCCATTTATTTTTTATGAAAATTTTAAAAACCACAGGATTAGATTATAAATTCCCCTTTATTTCTGAAATTTAATATATTTATTTATACAGATTAAGTGGCACAATGAAGACTGCAGTACAGAATTTCTTTCTCTTATAACAAAGTGTGTTAGTTTCCTTTGCTTCATGAAGGAGCTGTATGAAGCTTGTTAATAACAACACAGTATATCTTTGATAGAGTTCAACTTTTCTTCTTCTATTTTCCTTTTTCTTCTTAGTCTTTCCATATTAGGATAATTGTGGTCTCTGACTTTTTTCCAGTTAAATTTTTGAAATATATTTTTATTTTTTACATTCTACAATCACTTTTGACTTTTGGAATTAATATATGATAGAGACAGGTAGGCAGACAATACCAAACACTAAATGATAGTATTTTCTTTTAGGAAGTTAAATTTTGGTTATAATTATGCCAGGGGGGAAAAAAACTTCTTAAGACAGTGGAAACTACTGATAACTTTTAAAAACTACGTCAGTTTATGTAAGTCATGCCTCCTTTCATAAGCATGTCATTATTAACAGGAAGTTTGTTGGCTGTGATTTATTCTGTGTTCCTATTTTACAGGTTTATTTAATGCTTTTGTTGAAAATCATGACAGCCACATAGATTTTAAGGAGATATCCTGTGGGTTATCAGCTTGTTGCAGAGGACCTCTGGCTGAAAGGCAGAAATGTAAGTGTGTTAAACATCACAAAATTTGGAAGCTATACAGAGAAAAATATTAGCATCCATTCATGTAAAAAATCATCTGATTAAGGCTTGAATTTTCATCCCTTTGGCAAATAGCAATCTCTTGCTCAGGTTTTACTGAGGTCAGTGTAAAGGTTCAATCATCTATTCTTTTTTACTTTGGAGTAATTTAAGATCATTGTTATTAATAATGGTTGATTTTCCAGATGAATGTACAATTCATGACAAACGAACTACATCAGTCATGATGTGTTTTAAAATGTTAAGCATATAGAAAATATTTTCTGGTAGCCTATATAGTAAATTTGTCTTGCTTAACTTGAATTCCAACTTATTTTCTATCACTGTGTATATTGATATTTTATTAGCAAAATTAAATTTATGATAAAACAATTTTATTAAATACTAAATTTATCTTTTAAACCTAGCTAAAATATTATAGCATAATTTATAAGCATATTACATTAATAAATCTTAACCATATTTGTTTAATAAAATGCAGCAGTTTACATTTAATTGGAACCTAATTCTTATATATTCACTAGGGTCATTATCACTGCATCTTTCTAAAATACAGCTTCACAAATACTGCATATTTTGGGTATGATACTTAATAGTTCAATATTCTTTAGTAATGTTGCACTGTGATGCACTCAGTTAATTTAATAGCATAATTATTACACGGGTGTGTGAACTAGATAATTATTTAATCTTAAAAATTTAGATTTCTTTTATCTTCCCTGATAGTATACCATTACTCTAACCTGGCTTTGTGATAGATTATTTGTTCACATTAAAGTTCTGGTATTAAAGAGGCTGAAGTCTTTGTTCCTCAATTTAGGTTAATTATTGTCTTAAATTTTTCTTATATTTATTTTTTGCCAGTGGACTAGTGGAAGTTAACCAACTAGACTAACTAGCAATTTTGCTGATATTGATGTTAATTAGCCAAGTGCTGAAATTTCGGATTTTTAGCTTGTTGTATATAAACTTCATTGAATATTTCAAATTGTTCTTAGGCAAAAATATTGGGTGCACATTAATTACATTGGAGAGGTAAAATCTTTATACAGTCATCTCTCATTATCTGCTGAGGATTGGTTCTGAGACCCCCTCAGATACCAAATCCATGGATGCTCATGTCCTTATGTAAAATGGCATAGTATTTGCATATAACTTATGCACATCCTCCTGTATACTTTAAATCATCTCTAGGTTACTTGTAATACCTAATACAATGTAATTGTTTGCAAATAAAATGTAAATGATATGTAAATAGTTGTCAGTGAATAGCAAATTCAAGTTTTGCTTTTGAGAACTTTCTGGGAAATTTATATGTGTACTTATATATATTCTTGCTTCTGAGAACTTTCTGGGAAAGTTATATATTGATCTACTGTTTATACCTGTGAATGCAGAACCAATGGATACAGGGGGCTGACTGTACCAGATTTTTGTTGATTCTTAATATAGATGGAATACTTTCAGCATTGTAAGAATCAACTCTGAAGTGATCAGTTTTAAATATTAGAAATTAATTTAAAAGCTTGAATTACCTTCTCAAAATCTGTGAGATATTGTATAGTAACTTGGCCCTTTTTCAGTTTGAAAGAAATTTAACTTTAGATTTAAGTGAAGGATAGAGTTCTCTAAGCTGGCTAATGATATGAGGAGAGAGACTTGTGAAGTGTACAGGAATTCCTACAAGTTCAAAGGAGTTTAAGGACACAGTGTCCTCCAAATAAGAACTTAATCCAGAATGTAGTTGTTTGAGGAACTAAGTAATTTTACTAGGGCAGCTTGTAATAAAATGTATTATACTTCAGAATATGAAAGTAATTTCCCTCCATAAGAGTTTCTTTTCTTTAGTTTGCTTCAAGGTATTTGATGTTGACCGTGATGGAGTTCTCTCTAGGGTTGACCTGAGAGACACGTGGTTGCACATTTAGAGGTCTGGAAGGACAACTGCACCGATGATACCCTGGTAAAGTCTGATTGTATACATCTTCTTGCATGTAAACTTCCAACAGGAACATAGAGTGAAGAATTTTTTAAAAGAGGTTGAGAAAAAGATTTCTTACTACTTCTAGGTTCTATATTATGCTACTCAAAATATTCATAGCCAAAGATGCAAAATTGGGAAGAGAATTTGCCTTAGAAAATTTAATAAACTGAATGTATTATGTAAAAAAAATGAAACCACTGGAAAATTGTCATAATCTTTAAGGTAAAGAAGCAATCTATTTCTGTAATTAAAAAAAAAAACTTGACTGAAAATACTTTATACTTCAGCTACTGGCTAATAAAAATGATACCTTCTCTTTCCTACCTACTGACTTGGGTTTCTGGTTTTAAAGGAATTACATGTGGATGTATCCAACATTGTAGAAGACAGATAGAATGCACATGACACCACAAAGCTGAGTCTAGCAGAGATTAGTTTGTTCTTTTCTAAAAATACATTATATTCTGAATTGGTATACATACCTTACATATACATACTTGAATCTCTTCTACATCATCCCTGCTAAATGCTTATTTGGACCTGTGGTTACAGTGCCTCCAAGTTGCCCCTAAGGAAACCCCATTCCACCTTTAAACAATTCCATTAAGTGTTATTTACATAAAAACATTATATTTTATAAGCTAGGCATTTTATAAAATTTAAGTAGAGACAGCCCTTGCCATCTGTAATTTAAAATCTTTACTTCTCCCATTTTAATACATTATGGTAAGACAAAGCTTATATTGAGCAAAAGAAGCCACAGAATAAAAGAACACATTGTACAATTCAATTTATATGAAGTTCTAGAACAGAGACAGAACTAATGTCAATAAGTGTTACAATAGTGATTTAGGAGATGGGTGATTTAACTGGGAAGGACCATAGGATATCTGGGATGATGGAAATTATTTTTTATCTCAATGTGGGTGGTGTATATATTTTAAAAATTTTTTTCAATAATATTGGTTAGGGTCTGTCCTAAGTTCTTTAATAGCAGCCAGAATAAGTGTATAATAGCAGAAACAACCATGTACTTTACAAAGAATAAGGCCTTGAATTTTTTTAGTTTCACAACATTTATTGAAGATATTATAATAGGTTTGCCTTAATGTCTACGTGAAACTGAAGATAATCCATATATGTGAGACACATATGAGTTAATTTGAACCTTTCTATTCAAATCTTGACATGTACCAAGTAGCAGATGGTAGGATGTAGACCATAGTGTTCTTATACAGGCTTAGAAAAATAAGTAACATTTTTTTAATCACAAATCCAGAAGAAATCATCATAGTCTTATTAACTGACACTCAATAGAAATAAATAATAGAAATTAACTTTTCAGGGCTTGATCTTTGTTTGGCAATTCAGATAACCGTCTTCATTTACTTTTCTGCCCAAAGGAAGGTAGCCATTTCTATTTGGTATATATGAAAACAGAAACATAGGAAAGTTTCTTTTAGGAAATACCTTATGTAGAGATACAATTTCCATCGCCTTTTTTCTGGGTGTTTGATAAGTATGGAGGTTATCATTGCTGTCTATTTTTATGTAAGACTGAGTTTCTTCTTATGGCTGTACTTTTGAACATTAAAAAAAAAGATAATTTAGCTGCTCCATCTCCGTGTAACCATAACAATGAAATGGTAAAAATTTAGAATAGAATTTGGACCTTTCAACCAAACCTATTACCCATATTCACTGGTAACTAGACTGTGACAATATTACCCATTATTTTGTATCATTACATTGGTATTAATATACTTTAATGGAAGTTGCATCTTGAAAGACAATAATTACCACCACAGTGCATTAAAATCTTTTCTTATAATAAGTGGTATTATATATTGAATGAATACATGAATATCATTAATAATAAATATTACTAAGAATCATTAAATAATAAATCGTTAGATAATAAAAATATAATTAAGTAATTAAAGCTAAGAACATTATTATTCATCTAGGATTGTTAAGGTGATTGTTCAAAACATGAAGTAAGAAGCATTTGGTTATATTTTTGCCTCCCAAGAAATATGTCTACTGTATATAAATGTAATTTTTGGTACACTATGACACCAAAAAAAAAAAATACCACTTTACTCAACTTGTGAAAGTAATGTTAAATTTTATTTTGAGGAAATGTTAATATAGATACTCATTTATTATATATATTTAGTTCTTTTAAATCTCTTAAGAAGTCTAATGATATTTCCAGGTGTTTTAAAGAAGATCTTAGAAAATTATTAGGGTCAATGGGCATAATCCAGAGAGATTGGAAAGATGCTTTCAAAGTTAGTAAATAGTCCTTTTTCTCTACCCAGAAACTTTTGTGGGTTCTGTTAGTAAACTTCACCTTGAACCAGAAGATACTGTGAGTTATTTCCCAGGTCTTACTGGAGGAAGATTTTTGGTGATAAATTGCCCACGTTATGACTCACTACTTCAGAGTTTGGTTACTTTTGAACTTATTTTTGCTGGCCTACTTTCAGATGAACACATAGCATCTACATTAAATCATTAGTTTTCTTTCAGACAAATGACCGTTGCAAGTTTAATAGAACAGATTTTATTCAAATAATATAAGAAAATGAAGATTTAAGATATTCTTAAACATTGTTTCTCTTTCAGAATGGCCATCTTAACTCTAGAGGAATATCAGATCTGGAGTGTGAAAAATGTTCTTGCCAATGAGTTTTTGAATCTACTTTTCCAGGTATGTTTAAGGTAGGTGACAGAGACCGAGGGCAGTGGTACCAGTAGTTCTACATCTTTTCCATTATGTAGTAGTTAGACAACTAGGCTACAAAACCATATATTGTCAAAAGAACTGCATTAACCTGTACACCACCTGCAGATTGTAAGTTAGAGCGTGCGTGCTTCTCAGAGTCACAATGTGCATGATAGGAAAGTAGAGTATAGCTGATAATGTTTATCTTAATAACTCATGATACAGCAGATTGTAAACACATAGAAAAGAATTTAAAATGTAAAAGCCATTATAATTTGCTATTTTTCTTTACTTTGTTTTTTTAAGACCCTTCCTAACAAGTAAGGCAGTGTGGACAGAGACATAGATCATAAGTCGGCAGCTGTAAATTTTTCACAAAGTATACAATCTTTCCAGTTAGGAGGTTATTTTAGATGCAAAGCTGTTTCTTAATTTTCTTTTTTTTTTTTCTTTTTTTTAATTTAATTCTTTAGAAGGCCCAAAAAAGATTGAAGGAGAAAGGAGGAAAGAAAAGCTGTCAGGGGTGAACATGAAATCATGAAACTTGCCAGATTTTAACTATTTTCCCAGTTAAAGTAGTTCTCTTTGCTCCAATTTAAAGAAACAACTTATAGTTTCCCATTTTTCATAGTTCTTCATAAATATATGTTGATTTAATAGTTTTTTACAGGGTGTGAGTAGGGACAGACTGGAAGTTCAAGATTTGTAAATACTGACAGTATATATAGAATAGATAAACAAGTTTATACTGTATAGCACAGGGAAATATATTCAAGATTTTGTAGTAGCTCATGGGGAAAAACTATGAAAACAATTATACGTATATTCATAAAGTACTGAAAAATTGTGCTGTACACCAGAAATTGACACAACATTGTAAACGGACTATAACTCAGTAAAAAAAAAAAAATCAAGATAAAACTGTTAGAACACTGTAAAAAAAGGAGTATTTTAGATTTTTCCTATTTTATTCTCCTTTTCTTATAAAAGCACCCCTATGAAGATCAATAAGGCTTGATATCTTTATATCTATCATGATCCTCCATTGTAAATACAGAGTAACCTGCCTTTGACACAGCTATGTTAGAATAAATGAAAATTGAACTCTTCCTGACAGCTAATAATTAATGTATATTTAAAGCATATGAAATCTGATAAGCCTATGATACCCATTTATATCAATCAGTTGCTCCACTGTCAGTTATCAGCCAGGATCTAAGTTGATGTCTTTATAAAATATAAGTACATATAAAAATAATATGAACATACTGCAAACAGAAATGACTTGCTTAGTAATATGAAAATTGAGCAGCTATTTTTATCTCATTCAAAATGATCCCCTCAATTACTTTAAGTTATCATTAATTATATAAACATTTTGACCACTTAAGTTTGTGTCTGAGTCATCTTGAAGCTCTTACATAGCAAAGCATTTTGAACTTTTATATTGCCTTTCCTAATTTCTCATACTTATCAGGGAATTGCATAGGCACTATTTTTTCTATGACTCTATAAACAGATGTATGCCTGAGATTTTGTTTTGTGTCTCAGTGTTTCTAGCATTATATTACTGACAGATTTTTTGTTGGTTATCAATCTAATTTTTTTCCTGGAATATATACTCCTTTCAAATATATATATATATATATATATGTAGTCAGTTTAAATGTTGTGTCAATTTCTGGTGTACAGCACAATGCTTCAGTCATACATGAACTTACATTTATTCATTTTCATACTCTTTTTCACCATAAGTTACTACAAAACTGTATTGGATATAATTCCCTGTGCTACACAGTATGAACTTGTTTATAAATTGGGAGTTTTAGATTTGCATGTACTAAATATTAACATTGCATTTTATGATGCTCACTTTATCCCATATTCAGATATGCTTTTAAAACTTTATTTTCACTTAATATAAAAGTAAGCACTTACTCTAAACTGTTTTATTTTCTGTCTGTTACTAAAATAGAATTAGCTAGTAAATTCAGTGATAAATGCTTGAATTATACTTTTATTTTATTTGCCAAGATCCCACTCCTGGCTGACCATTTTGCGTATTTAAGTATAAAGTAAGTAAATGTCAGTAGAATTAGGAAAACATTCCTGTGGTAGTATTATTTTCAGTCCTTTCAAATAAACTCAGTGCCCAAAATTTTGCAGAGGAAACATTCTAAACATGATCAGGATCTTCTATCTTGTACGTTTGTCAGAAAGCGTCAAATGTTAAACAGTTTGATAAACAGAATAGTGCACCACACTGACCCCTAACTATATGCATGCTCTAATCCTGAAATCTGTGAATATGTTATTTTACATGGCAAAGGGGATTTTGCAGATGTATCAGGTTAAGGACTCTGAGACAGGGAGATTATCCTGGATTATCTACATGGGCCTAGTCTAACAACAGGAGTCCTTAAAAATTGAAAATCTTTCCCAGCTGTGGTCAGAAAGATATGACTTTGGAAGAAGGATTAGAAAGCTGTAAAGCTTTTAGATTTGAAGATAGAGGAAGCGCCATGGGTAAAGAAGAGTGGGTGAACTCTAGAAGCTGGAAAAGACAAGGAAATATATTCTTCCTTTGACCCACAGAAGGGCATAGCGCTGCTGACATCTTGATTTTTAGCCAAGTGATACCTGTTCCTGACTTGACCTACAGAACCATAAAATAATAAGTTTGTGTTGCTTTAAGCTGCAAAATTTGTGATAATTTGTTACAGCAGTGATAAAAATAAGGGAGATAATCCAAATTTATGGATTGGAGGGCTCGACATTTTAAAGATGTCAGTTCCCCTTCAACTGATCCGAAGATTTATATGTGCACATCAAAATCCCCAAAAGTTAATTGTTGTTACTGTTTTTTTGTAGAACTTGACAAGCTGATTCTAAATACATAGAGAAGCGTGAAGGGCCAACAATAGCCAAGATGATATTAAAGAACAATGTTAAAGGACTTATTATAAAACAATATTAAGTCTATGTGATAACTACCTAAAGTTAGACATATAAACCAATGGAACAGTATTGAATTAAACCCTGTACCATACATGAACAGTAATTTTGGATAGATTATAAATCTAACAAACTTGAAACATAAAGCAAAGCATCTGGGGGAGGGTAAAGCTCAGGTGGAATGTGTGCTTAGCATGCATAAGTTCTTGGGTTCAACTCCCAGTACCTCCATTAAAATAAATAACCTAATCCCCCACAAAAATAAACATCTAGAAAATGATTTAGGAGATATTTTAATGACTTTGAAGTGGCAAAGAGTTCTTAAACAGGACACAGCACTAAACATAAAAGAAGAGTTTTAAGTTGGACTTCAGTAAAATTAAGAATTATTTATATCAAGAGATACCATTAAGAAAGTGAAAAGCTAAGCCACATGGTGGGAAAATATATTTGCTATACCTATATCCAACAAAAGACTTGAATCTAGGGCATATAAAGAACAAAAACCAGTGGAGAAAAAGCAGAACCTCAATATTAAAATGTGCAAAAAATTTGAACAGGTGCTTCAAAAAAAAAAATCCAAATAAGCTATGGAAAGAGGCTGACCTCTTTAGTAATAATGGAAATATGTACTAAAACCACACTTGGAACACCATTAGACATCCACTACAATAGTTATTTGTTAAGTGATATGAAGCATTGGTGAGGGCACCAAGCAATGGGGACTCTTACACATGGCCAGTGGGAATATAAATTCTTACAAATACTTTGGAAATAGGCTTTTTGAATGAAAATTATATATGTATATGTGTGTATATATATGTACACACACACACATACACATACATACACACACACACACCCTATTACCAAGGGTAACCCATGTGTGTACCCTTCAGAAACTTCTACATCTGAGCAACAAAGGACATCCAGAAAATTCTCATAATCACTATTTCTTATAGCCCCAAATAGAAAATGACCCAAACACCTGTCAACAATAAATACATAACCATAAGTGGTGGCACATGCATACAAGTTGTATACTTTAAAGCAATAAAAATAAATATACTAGTTTACAGAAAACACTAGTGGATGAATCTTACATAATGTTGAGTGGAAAGTACAGGACCAAAAATTTCAAAAGCAAAAAAGCCAATCCATGGTGGCTGAATTTAGGATGGTGAATCCATCAAAGGTGTGCCGTAGTATCTGGGAAAAAACCCAAAGTGGAACAGCAATGTTCTGTTTCTTGACTGGATGAAGGTTACATAGATGTGTTTACTTTGTGAAAAATCACTGAGCTGCATACTTAAGATGTGTTCACATTTAAGCATGTATGTTATATTTGCATTTTTTAAAAAAATGTTAGCTTGCAAAAAAAGATACCCAAAGCCTAAGTATTTATCAGTAGGAGAATGGATAAAACAAATGATAGTATATTCAAACAATGGAATACTATTTAACAATAAAAAAGAATCAACTACTTATACAAGGATGAACCTCAAAAGCCTAATTTATACATTTCATTGTCAGGTAAATTTTAACTCAAAAGGTAAACAAAACTATAAACAGGCATGTGCCCTGGGGGAGGGGTGCTGTAGACTTTGTCTTCTGAGACCTGTGCCATTACTGGCACATCTCGCAAGAAGAGAGGCAGAGCTCAGCCACAGCTACCATCTCCTGTTCATAGTGCCTGGGCGGGGGCAGGGCTGAGACCTGAAACTGCATGTGGGGGCTCCACAACCTCCTAGGCAGGACTGAGACTTGTTTATAGCCCGAGGCAGGGAGGATCTTTCTATCCTGACACCTCAGAGAACTTGTGCTGCCAAGAGAAACAAGGAGCTCAGATTTGGCACAGAGTGTAGGCAGGGCTGTTCCATGGTCTTCCCCGAGCCCACCTACAGACCGCTTACCTGAGGCAGAGCAGGCAGCTGCACAGAGCAGCAGAGTTCCAGCACCAGGAGAGGGCAGATGGGCAGCCACCCACCTTCCTGGCAGGAAGACAGCACTTGACCACGGTGCTGGGATGGGGTGTGATCTGCCCACCTGCCTCCCCCTGAGCACAGCATCTGACTGTGGCATCAGGAGGGGGAGTGAGCTGCCCGCCCACCGGGTAAGAGCTCAGCTCCTGACCTAGTGTTAGGATGGGGCACAATCTGCTAGCCAACAGCCACTGAGAGCAGCACAGATGAGGGCGTCAACAGAAGGCCTATGAAACAGCAAGCTGAGTTCACGAAGCAGGGCAAAGACACAAAGACCTGTCAATAAAATCATTAAGGGCACACCATCTCCAGGTTAAGTACATAACTGATACTCCTTAAGCCACGGTGCCAGAGAGATATGAGCAATGTGAAGAAGCAGAGAAACCACTCCCAATTAAAAGATCAAGAGAAATCCCCTGAAAGCATGATCAAGGAAATAGACATTGATGGCCTACTAGATCAAAGTTTCAAAAAAAGAGTGATCAAAGTACTGAAGGAACTAAAAAAAATAGGGTTTATGGATATAAAATATGTCAAAAATGAAATAGAAACTATAGAGAAGAACCAAGTAGAATTAGTAAACTCATTGGCTGAGATGAGAGCTGACCTAAAGGCTGTGCAAAGCAGACTAGAAAATACAGAAGAACAAATATGTGATCTAGAAGACAGGACAACAGGAAGCACCCAATCAGAGCAGCTGAGAGAAAAACAAATAAAAAACAATGAAAACAATATACGGGACCTACGGGGTAATATAAAGTGTGCCAATCTATGCATAATAGGAGTTCCAGAAGGGGAAGAAAGAACAAAGGGGATTGAAAAGGTATGGGAAGGACTCATGACTGAAAACTTCCCAGACCTAAAGAAGGAATCATATCCAAGCACAGGAGGCTCAGAGGGTCCCAAAAAATAAGAACCCAAACAGACCCACACCAAGGCACATCCTAATCAAGATAGCCAGAGTCAAGGATAAAGAAATGATCCTAAAAGAAGCAAGAGAAAAACAAAGAGTGAGTTACAAGGGAACCCCCATAAGGTTTTCAGCTGATTTCTCTACACTGTTTACAACAGCTAAGTCATGGAAACAGCCTAAAATGTCCTTCAACAGGTGACTGGATAAAGACGTGGGATATTTATATGATGGGATACTATTCAGCCACAAAAACTGACAACATAATGCCATTTGCAGAGACATGGATGCTCCTGGAGAATGTTATTCTAGGTTGAGCTGAACAGAAAGAGGAATACCATATGAGATCACTCATGTGTGGAATCTTAAATATATGCAAGATCTTGTGGTAACTCACAGCAAAAAAAAAAAATGAGACAATGAATATATGTACGTTCATGTATAACTGAAAAATTGTGCTCTACAGTGGAATTTGTCATAACATTTTAAAATGAATATTACCTAATAAAAAGTGTTTAAAAATAAGTAAAATAAAATATAACCTTTAAAATACTGTATAATGAGAGGTGTGATGTTCTAGCATCTGTTCTAAGAAGTAAGTTAGACACACATAAGAATAGCCAGTGGTCAGAAAGAACACATGTTATCAGCTACCAGCCCATGCAAATTAATGGCATTTAGTAGATATTCATATATGTGTGTACATATATAAAATATGTATTAGTATATATGTAAATCAAATAAAATAATTATATTATAATCTAATGTAAAATCATATCAGCAAGCGCAATGTGCTGACATAAAAGATGCACAGTTACTATAAGGTCTCTCCCCTTATTTACCATCAGTGTCAGAAAGTCTCTTGGAATAAGTTAGGAGAATTAAAACTCTTAACAAGACACAAAAATGCACTCTCTGTTAAAGAAAATAAACCAAAAGAAAAAACAAATGAATGGACAATTAAGATCCTACAGATAAAAATACCAATTATTATGGGAAATAGCCTTAAAATAAAAAATGAGATTATATTCTAATTTCACTTTTTGAATAAAGATATAGAAAATTTAGCTGAATACCTTCGTATTTTGCACTTATGAAGAAAAAATGTATTTGCAATGATAAAACAGCCATTATCCTGCCTTTTGAGTATTCTAAAGTTTTAGGTTTGAATATATTTCATCTTAAATGGTCTTAAGCACTATGCAGTGGTTGGTTTAAAAATATCACTGTGTGTGGAACTTCTAAAAGTGATTCAAAAAAATTTATATTTTTGTAATGATTTAGTAAAGGCCTGGATATTATTTTTAACAAGACTACTCAACATGGAAAGCTGCAAGATTTTTTCAATGAGTTTATATTCACACATGTTGAAGATTGTCACTAAATTATGAGAAAATGTCAACCGTGGCAGTATTTTGACTTGAAAACGAGGTAAGCTGAGAATCATATTTTAAGTATAAAATAAATGATTGCATTCCTTTAAAGACAAGAAATTAAAAGCATAATAAACTCTGACTTTGACACACTTAAAATGTAAAAATTAACATAATGTGATTTTACAAACTTCTCTTTAACTCTTTCAGTACTTCCTCAGCCCCTTTCCCATTACACCCGCGTCCCCGCTCCTGACCCTTGGTGTACACACCTCCTTTCACACGGGGGAGCGGGGACCCGGGCGGTGAGGACCGGGGGCGCGGACACTCACCCGCTCCCGGCGGGCGAAGAGAATAGTCGAAGCGGGCCCGCCAGCGCACCCGTCCCCTCCTGCCCAGCCGGCCGGGGCCCCAGCTCGGTCAGGTCCACACACACCCCGGCAGGAAGCGGGCTCAGGCAGTGGGAAACCGGCGTAAATTCAGACAGCAGGCGGGGAGCGTCCTTCTCCCGCGGACACGCAGGCAGCGCTGACCCAGACCCTCCCTGGCGCCGCCCGCTCAGTCCTGAGGAAAACAAGCTCCGCCCCCAGGGAAGATGCTGGCTGCTGACGCGGACTGCGCATGCGCACCGCCACCTAAGACACGCTGGCTTCGCGCGCGCCCTGCAGGTCCTCGAGGGTGGTGCAGGATACTCAGAACTCACTGTAGAACACAGGACCCCTCCCAGCCAGGATGCTAAATCACTGGAAATCTCAGTGCCCTGGCCTCTTTGTTGATGGCACTGGCGATGCTCTCAACCAGCCATGCCTGCTCTCTTGCCTGGCACATGCCTCAGTCCTTGGAATCCCGCCTGAATCAGATTCTGTTCTGGAGGAAGGACAGGTGCAGAAGAATCTCAAAATTCCAGACTTTGAAGATGATCAGGAACCCAAACTCAAATCTGTCAACTCCATGTGGTCCCCTGAGGAGTGTGGTTTTCTCAGAACCATCTGCCCTGTGTCAGGAGCAGACCAAGCCTCAGGTAGCTTAGAGAGGCTATCATGCAGCCCATGCTTTGGACGGTTCTCAGTTCTGACCTGCATGATCTTGAGACCCTTTTGTAAATCCTAACACTGTTTTCTCATACCTATAGTGATGGTTATTGACGACTGAGTTAATCCTCTTACAATGCTGAGATGCTACTGTTCCTTGGATAACAGAATATTTTGAAGGGATCAAATGTTTATCACTTTCCCCTAATTAAGTATGTTTTTAAAACTAGAAATGTTTCAGGGGGCACTCAGGACCTCCTCTTGCACCAGTTCCTGAGGTGTTGGCAGTTTCTGTTCTGAGCTACAGATCCTGATCCTGCCGGTGGTCTATGGTGATGCCAGTGTGTACATGCTCTTCCTTGTGCACCAGTGTGGAAAGGAGACAGCCTTTCCCCTACATGAGGCTGCAACATGCTGACACTCAAAGCAGGCACAATGAAGAATCAGCTAGAGCCCCCGGTACCAGCTGTCCCAGGTAGAAACACCTTCACCACAGTGTTCCTGTGCTCCTATCAGGCCTTCACTACTCCCAGCAGGCCATGCATGAGCAGTGTGACAGGTGACTGCCTGTCCCAGCACAGCATGGTGGTGATGATCCCACCTTATCTGTTTGTCTTTGGAGTGTCCCCACACCTCTCTGAGCTTCACTTTGCTCTTCTCACAGGCAGGGTTGTACAGGCATGAACCTCACAGTGTTATGATAGATAGTCATGGTAGCTGCTCACCCAGTGGCAGGCTTTGCCGAGAGGGCTGCTGGGAATTCTGTGTGTCTTCACAATTGTCCTTCACTCTCCCCAATGAAAACAATCTTGGCCTTATCCTTCCCTGGCCTGTGGCCTTTCTCTGTTTGCAAACGAACATAGAAACAATCTGTTTGCAAAGAAGTTTTGAGGTTCTGTCCATCTGGTCCAGGAAATGCTGACTCTGCTAGATGTGCTGTTCTGTGGGCTCTCATGGGAGAGGCTTGGGCAGGACTTCCCTTGGCAATAAGCTGCCCCACCCAGGCCTTTCCATGATCCAGACTCCTGGGACCAGGGTGCAAATCCCCAGCTCCCCACTTGTCAACATTTTGACTTGGGCAACTTTCTCAAACCCAAGCTTTGTCCACCCAAGGCCAGCAGAAATGGGAGATAACAGGATGTCCTGCACAGAGTGTCTGTGCAGATTAAGTGAGGTAGAACAGACAGAACAGTGGTGGGGCCTGGCCCATTGGTTGGCAGAAGGGAGCTTACCATGTGCAGCAATTTCCGCGGGTCACCCAGCAATCTGCCCAGAGGCTTAGCCACTCCATCACTATCATGTGTCTGAAGTCCACTTAACCACATGGGAGAGAAGCAAACACATATTCTGAGTTTAGCTGCCACAGGGAAAAGTGCATCTGAGCGGGGAGTAATACCAGAGGGTGATCAGGATGGTGGAAGATGCCCCCTGGGGTTGAGCAGACTGGAGCTGCACTCCAGAGCATGTGGTTAGTGAGGATGGGCTTGTAGAAATGCCCCTCTCCTTTACCCATCAATGCTAGTTCCTGCGGGTACTGAGTCCCACAATCGGTGTGCTGCTAGTTCCCTCAGCACAGAGAAAAACCCAGGGGTTCCCACAAGGATTCGGCCACGTCCTCTGCTTCCTGAACTCCCACTCTGGTGACCCCACCTGGGATGCAGAGATGAGGTGAGTCAGGGGCCTGTGCTGTCAACACCACTGCTCTACTCTGGGAATCTGGCACACAGTATGTTCTCGGTAAGTCATTGTTGAATGAACAGCAATACTGGGCCAAGTTTCTGTGGGTGTCTGTGCCCCCAGATCAGGGACCCCTCAGGGCCCACCTCACAAGTGACATGAAAATAATAATGCCACCAGGAGCAATAACAGTTCCTCAGAATAAGTGGGCTTTTCCAAGCACTCTCCACCTGTTGCAAAGGCCTCCCAGCAGGGAGGTGGGCTGTGAGGGGCAGCACTGCACTCTCCACTGTAACAAGGAGAAAGCCAAGGGCCACAGAGAGGAGTGCCTTTCCAGTGTCACTGCTCACTTTCACACCTTTTGGGAGACTGGGAGGCTTTTCTACTACATTCTGGCTCTGAAGCACCAATACTGTGTGGACATGTCTCCCTCCCTGAAGCAAGGAACCACTAAGTGACTTGTCACTTGTCACCAAGCAGACAGGCACATTCCAGCTCATTGTGCCACCTGCAGGTTGTGCTAGTAGCAGGATCCTCTGGGAGACATCACACTCTCCCAACCTGAAAACAGGTGAACAGCTCACAGGTTTCCTGGAGAGATGGTCACATGACCTTGATCTGGCCAATCAGCATTTTCCATCCTCCCTGGCCACTGTGATTGGCTCAGGGCTGGGCACCAGCCCAGTCAGGCTCCACGGAGATCAGGCCTTGTTGCTGGATATCTGGGAGCAGAGAATTTCTATTTCAGTTGGGATTTAAGGGGTGGTGATGTCAGCCTGTGGCAGTTGGTGACTATCTTGCTCTCATAAAGGCAGAGCCATGTGAAGATGACACCAGTGGCAGAGCTCAGAGTTGGGGAAGTATGACTTCTGCTGATGTCACTGAGCACCAGGTACAGCCCTGCCTGAAGCTATCTCCCTGTGGATGTCTCAGGTATGTAAGTCATTCTCTCCTGCCCTGTTTGCTTCTTTAAGCCACTTTTGTTTTCTGTCACTGGTTTTAAGAAAAAGTTTGACTATTCCTTCAAGCTGGCTAAATGGAGACCCTGGAACTGCAACAGTGTGGTGACAGGCAACAATGTGGCTAATAGACTCCAGAGGCCTCTGTTCAAACAGGGGATTCTAAATGACAAGGGAGAGTACACATGGCCTCAGTGAACAGATTTGCTAGTGGTAACTCGCATTTCCAGGATATTAGAGTGCATGCACTCAGCCAAGTCTCAGCTCTGCTGTCACACCTGCTAACCCACTCATCTCCTCTCCCACCTGCCAGGCCTAGGGGTGCTGGACAGCCCGGGCACCTGAAACATCCCAGGGCTTTGTGTTGTAATTTACACAGGCTGCCCCCACTTCTGATGGTGAGGGTGGCTGGGTTCCTGTTTACAGAGAAAACAGACTAGATGGTCTCACTGGTGAGCTGTGGGGGTGGGACACCAATCTACCATCTGACCTATGACTTCAGAGTTGACAGCCTCCCCACCCTCAGCCAGGATGCTTGCTAAGCCTAGGGGCTCAGGAGTCCTGCTCCCTCCAGCACCCCTCCTGGAGGTGACAGTGGGAGGGGCTTTTCCCTATACAACATTCACCCATGCAGGGGCACACGTGTGACCTCACAGTCTGTCATCCCTTCCTTATGACCTGGACCTCCTTGGCAGGGCATGAGAGGTGCCTTGATGTGTGAGTACTGCAGTTCATGGGTGCACACGTGGGCAGGTGCACCATGACTGAGAGGACAGCACCCCAATTTAAGCCCCCTCCATGTTCAGATGATTACATCCTGGAATTGAGGGGTTCCCAGGGGTCAGGTGGCCAATTCTGGCCTTAGGGGCAAATTCTTATCACCCAGGGTGCTAATTTTTTAATTAAATTACTCATTTACAATTCAATAGTCAAGCCCCTTTCTCAGCAGCCTTGTAGCCTCTCAGCTTTTAGCCCTCGCTGTGACCATGTTCTTAGCTTCAAATTGAGTGCCATTATGGACATGAAGATGTCCCTGTCATGTGTCACCTTCACAGTAAGCGGCCACCACAAACTCCCCTCCCTTCCCCTTGTCGATACCTCCACACATGGAGTAGGGCCCTTTCGATGCAGTTGTGCAAATGTGTGAACTAAGGGTTTAGAATGACCAGGCTAGGACGGGTCTGCCCCATATGGCAGGGCAGGTGGCCCGGCAGGGCAGGTGGGATGATTTAGTTGTAAAACCTCAGCTGGTGTCAGGCAGCGGAAACAGACTGGCAGCCAAGGGCTCAGCTGGTGCAGAATAAGCGGATTAAATGTGTTCACCCAGAAGCCTTGGGGATGGCAGCCCTGGATTACGACTACAAGTGAGGAAGGTGGAGGGTCCCCAGTACCTGGACCTCCACCTTCTAAAAATCAGGACTGAGATGTGGCTTTGAAATCAGAACACTGGGGTTCAAAGCTTACCCCACCACTTGGTCAATAATTCAAAGCAAATGAGCCTCAGTTTTCTCATGCGTAAACTTGGAACATTGAAGCCTCTCCCTCTGAGGGTGTTGAGGGAACTAAATGCGGTGACAGCAGAGCACAGGAGCTGTCTGGGCTGAGCCTGCACACAGGCAGGCCTTTGTTGCTGCCATGACCACCGTCTTCCAGGGCAGGGTCTGCAAACTCTCCCTGTGAAGGTCCAGACAGTAAACATTCTAGGCCTTGAGGGACCTAGAGTCCCTGTCACAACCACCACCCTCTGCTGTTGGAGGGCAAAGGCAGCTTCTGCAGTAGGTAGTCCAGGCTCGCACCCCCGCTTCCTGAGATAAGTATTCCTGAGATACAATTGTCACATAACTTTGTTGGCTTTTGGTGGGCAGCATAATGTCTTATTACATGTGCATATTGTGAAATGATCACTGCATTAAGTTTACTTGATGTCTGTCATCACCCATATTCACACATTATTTTCCTTGTGATCAAAAATTTTAAGAGATACTCTCTTAACAACTATCAAATGCACAACGCAGTGTTGTTAACTACAGTCACCTTGCAGTACATTATGTCCCCAGGACTTGTTTATCTTCTTAGTGGAAATTTGTACATTTTGATTATCTTCCCGAATTTCAATCACCCCCTGACTCACCTCTGGCAACCACCAGCCTGATTTCTGTTTCTATGGGTTTCGGTTTATTTTGTAGATTCCACATGTAAATGAGATCATAGGTATTTGTCTTTCTCTGTCTTATTTATTTCACTTAGCATAATAGCCTGAAGGTCCATCCAAGTTGTCACAAATGGCAGGATTTCATTTTTTTAATGTCTGAATAAGATTCCATTATATATACATACATATGCATCATGTTTTCTGTATCCATTCATCTGTTGACAGACACTTAGGTTATTTACATATCTTGGTTATTGTAAATAATGATACAGTGAACGTGAGGGTGCAGTTGTCTCATTGACATAGTGATTTCATTTCCTTTGGATATATTCCCAGCAGTGGACTTGCTGGATCATATGGAAGTTCTAATTTTAAATTTTGGGGGAGCTTCCTTACTCTTTTCCAGAGTGATGGCACCAATTTACATTGCCACCAACGTTGCACAAGTTTCCCTTTTCTTTGCACTACCACCATCACTTGTTATCTCTTGTATTTTGATGACACCCACCCTGACAGGTGGGAGGGGATATCTCATTGTGGTTTTGATTTGCATTTCCCTGATGGTGAGTGATGTTGAGCACCTTTTCATGTACCTGTTAGACATCTGTGTGCCTTCTTTGGAAAAATGTCTATTCAGTTCCTCTGCCCACTTTTTAAATCAGATTTCTTGTTTTATGCTGTTGAATTGTAAGAGTTCTCTATATGTTTTGGGTGTTAACCCCTTATCAGATATATAGTCTGAAAGTACTATCTCCCCTTCTGTCTGTTACCCTAACCTCTGCTTTCTGGATGACAGGGGTCCAGGCACTTGGGAATCTCTGCTTCTCACGTGTTTCCAATGGTGGGTGGGTGAGGGCTGTGTTCTGATAAAACTGTGCACAACCGTGTGTCACTACCCCTTCTTTTAGAAGGTGGGCTCTGAAGAGTGCAGTGTGGGCAGGGATATTTCCCTGAAGTATTCATTTGGATGGTCATGGGCCCTGGAACTCACATCTTCTAGCCCGAATGAGATGGGGCAATTTGCAAAGGGAGGACCTTGCAGCTAAGACACTTACCAGGTGCTCTTGTGTCTTGTTGGAAGGACCTGGAAACAGAGTTTTGTGGAACAGGGACTCCTCCAGGTCACAAGGCTCAGTTCAGAATTCTGGGATACAGAGACCTGCTCTGAGCCACTGTCACTGAGGAGGGAAGGGCCTCAGGCAGGAGGGAGGAGTTGCTGGATTTCACTTGCCCTG
This sequence comes from Camelus bactrianus, assembly GCF_048773025.1. NCBI lineage: Eukaryota > Metazoa > Chordata > Mammalia > Artiodactyla > Camelidae > Camelus > Camelus bactrianus. The sequence continues at coordinate 14,186,803 of NC_133574.1, forward strand.
TTTGTCAAGTATCTGCTCTGGTGATGTGTGGCACATGGGCTTAGCTTTGGGCATGTAAGAGGAGAGGTTCCTGGGGAAGGGCTGGCTTTTTCCTCTGATTGAGGTCCTACTGTGTGCCAAGCACAGCAGTCCTCTGAGTCAGGGCTGGAAAGCCAGGCACAGAGAAGTCAGGGAGTTTCCAGGTCACACAACATTTGGGGCATCATTAGGTTCTGATGCAGACCTAACGCTCAGACCACATTCTCTCTCCTTTCCCAGGACCGTCATGATAGCACATGTCAGAATCCCCCAGAGAGGTCCAGGTATGGGCACTGATGGGGGCACTGAGGGCCCGTTTCTCTGATCACTGCTTTCCCAGAAGGCTCAAGGGGTTGACTGTATTCACTGCTGGACACCCAGGCCTGGGCCCAGGCCAGCCACACTGCAAGGCCTGAATCAATGATTGTTGAGTGAATACCTGGAAGTCTGCATGTACCTGCATGTTGCCCCCGTTTTCTCATCTCCACAGCTGGATACCCAGCCAACACCTCGTGTCATCAGGCCTCTGCCAGGGACAGTCAAGGGGACCAGAGCTGCTCATCTGGGGACAGGGAGCCTCAGGGGCCCTGTTTCTGTCCCAAGCATCTCCTGGGCCAATTCACAGGGAAGCCCAGCCAGCTTCCAGGAACAGCAATCAGGACACAATCCCAGGGGTGTAGAGTAGGTCTTGAGGGGTGTTTCCTGAGACTGACTTTGTGTATGAAGGGGTCCTGGGGGTCAGGCTGCTTTCAACCGCCATTCCAGGCCCACACCCCTGCTGGCAGCATGGAGCTAGTAATAAAGGACACAGGCCGTGGGGCCAAGGCTACAGCAGGGCTCTGCTACCTCTCTGTGGCTCAGTGTCCTCATCTATAACAGAGAACTAGTAACAGGGCAATGGGAGGGCTCACTGAGACCCTGCTCTGTGGCTTTGGTTGGACACTGCCCTCTCTCTGCTCAGTGCCCTTCTCTGTAATAGAGAATTAGTAACATTTTTCTTAGAATCTTTTGGCCCCATTTTTCTGAGTCTCTTTCCACATTGTGCCCAGGGCTTTCAAAGAGATCACAGACTTGGGAGGTAATCACAGTGTGTTCACAGCCCTAGTGGTCCCAATTGAGGCCAGAGGAGCTTCAGGAGGGGTGGGAATCCAGAAGTGCTTCATGGAGGAGGTGAGATCTGAGCTGTGTCCCCAAGGATGAGCTGTCATCCAGCTGAGGCCTGGCACTGAGCAGGACCCATGTACATGGTGAATGAGGGTGTGAATGAATGAATGGGCACCCCTGTAAAAGAGAGTAAGGGGGAAATTCCCCCAGGCCAAAGCAGGAAACACAAGGCACCCTGGGGGAGCAGAGGGCGGGGCTGCAGTGTGATGCCTGCCTCACCCTTTATGGGTGTCTTGCCCCCACTTTAGCCTATGTTCTAGTGGATTGGGAGCCCTTGCCTCTCCTCTGCTCCAGGATCCTTCTTTTCATTCCCAGCAACACCGGCCTGTGTCACCTCAGTGTCCCCAAGTGGACCTGGACCTGTCTTGTGGGAGATTGTGAAGAGGGATTTGCTGTGCAGCCCAAGACTGAAGTGGGAGGGAGAGGATAATAGGGACCTCCAGAGGTGATCATGGGCTGGGGGAAATCGGAGTGGTGGGGAAGGCAGACACTCAGGGCTGAAGGATCCTGCTAGTGGTGTCTCATTCACGAGGGGCTTCACAGGGAGGAAGCATTCATGGGGTAAAGGCAGAGCTCAGTTTGGGGCTCGCTGACATGGAACAGCTCGTCACAGAGACGTCCAGAGGAGCTGGATGTAGGGAACGAAGGTGCCACTGATGTCAGGTTCAGAGCCTCAGACCCAGATGAGGTGGGGCGGTGGTGCAGGGGAAGGGGCTTATGGATGTCAAGATGTTCATTCATTGGGGTCCTCACAGTGGGGAAATTCATGTTCATTTCACAGCCACCTGGTGCCTGACAGAGCTAGGCTTAGGGAGCTCACTGAGTAGACACGTGCTGACAACCTAGATTCTCCTGTTTCCAAATAAAGTCCCTGGTGTGAAGCCAGCTGGCACTCTTTAGAGTCATACACCCTCATTCCTGGGCTCTCTGTGTGCCTAGAGCCCAGTGGCACCTTACCTCCCACTCCCCACTGCAGGAACCTTTGCACACCTTCATTTCCACAAGCTATAAAACATCTTCTCTTGCTGTGTGTTTACCCTATGTAAACTCATTGCCCCAGGAAGAGAGGCCTCACATCCTGCCCTTATTAAAGTGGTAAAGCCTGTTGTTCAGAGAAGCCCCTGTCAGATCTCACAACCAACCAGGTACCTGTGCATGAATTGATCATGCAGCCCCCTCCTCCTTTTGTGCACAGCACCCCCCCAATAACAGACCCTACACACTCAACCTTGGCGCTCGTGTAGGCACCACTTCCCTTTGTGGCCTGATGTTGCCTATAGCAGTGTCCCTATTAAACTTTCCTAGACCCTTCTCAGACTCGGGTAGTTCTTTACCAACCCAAGTAACTAGCCCGCCATTGTGCACACAACACCTGAAACAGAATTGGCTAAATTATGCAGATTGATGATGCAGGTTAATATGTATAAAGGTGAAATCAAGGTTTACAAGTAAAAGCAACATACGTACTCCAGGCAGGACTAAGAACTCACAAGGATAACTAAGACCCTCCACTCGCATCCCACTGTGGCCTCAGGGCCTTTGCGCTGGCTGAACTTTCAGCCAGGAACTCTCTCCCTCTGCTTCTTAAACACCTCCAGGAATCTGCTCAAATGTCCTCCCTGACCTTATTTTTCTCCATGGAACATATCACCTCCGGACATTGTGTATATTTTACTTAATTTTCTCTGTGTCCCCACCAGGCAGTCTGCTGCATGAGAATGGAGACATGCCTGCTTCACTACCTGCTGTGCCCGGTATCTGGAACCCGCCCAGCACACAGTAGGACCTCAGCGAATATGTGACGGGTCTGTGATCACTGTAGGCCACAGACAAAGTTCTTCCCAGCAGTGATGGTTAGAGTCATTCATTCTCTACTTTCTGAGCCTTTCTGTGTGCTGGATATTGACCTGGGTGGGAGTCATGCAGTGGGTGAGACACAGTGAGCACACAACATGTTAGGAGGGACACGTGCTCTGGAGAGCACACAGGGCTGGGGGAATTCAGGAGTGCAGGAGTGAAGGAGAAGAGGGCAAGTTGGAGACAGTGGTGGCAGGGGAGACAGAGAGGTGGGGTCAAGTTCATGCAGGGCTTGATGGCTCCCGTGAGGGTTTTCCCTCTAGGCAGCTGAAACATGGCTGGGTGCGGAGCAGGGGCCCGAGTCCTGAATGCTATGCAGGAAATGGAGCAGGTGTCTGCTGGGGAGATATGCTTGGAGGAGGCTGTCCCTTTTGACTGTGCAGGCAGGGAAGGCTCCTTTGAGGATGTGACATCTGAGCTGAACCATTGTATGGACCACCTTTCCACCTTCTGTAGACTGGACGCTTTCATTTGCCCTGCAGGACTATGCAGTATATGACCTGTTCTCAGTCAACTGGACTTGGCCTCCTGCCTCCATTGTGTGCCCTCCCGCCCCAGAAGGAGTCCTTCTAGATCTAACCCACTACCTCCTCCACTGGACATGGACTCACACTGAGCCACTGTCCAACTGACCAACTCACCCAGAGTCAAGTCCAGACACTTGGGGAGACCCTCCACCCCAGAAAGCAAATCCCAATCCTGCCTATGAAAGTGGCAAATCCTATGGCTTTGGACACTGAGTTCAACCTCAAGGCCCCCTGGAAATTTCAGACCTGATGCATGATGGCTCTGACTGAGCCCCACACGTGCTCGATTGGTAAAATAACCAATTGGTCCCTGAATCTCCAGATGCATTGGATGTGGCCATGGGACATTTCGATAAACACAAACTCGCACGCCAGATTTGTTGGTTTCTCATTTGGAACCCAGGCCGGTTTGCTCTCTTGATAGGACCAACCACAATCCAATACACCCTCCAGATCACTGAGATTCAGTGTGTGCCATCATCCACAACCATATCCCTCATCTTGCCCAGCTTCCACTAGCTCAAATTTGACCACTCGTATCTTGGTCTGGGAATCAACTGTGGGGATATTTTGTGCTGATTTCTTTGAGTTCTGTCACCCAAGCATCTGCTGTGCCCTCTTCTAACACGCAGTAGAGTGCTTTCAATCTCTTGTTTCCTGACCGCCTGAGAGTGTGTGTCCAAGTAAACGAGAGTTTCACCTTGGCTGCTCCTTCACCAGAGGTCAGGTCCTGCACTAATTTCCATTCTCTACATTTCTTTCTGCTCCTTCCAGGTTTTGTGTGGCCTCTTCCTGTCTTTGGAAGTAAGAGACCACTCTTCACCAAGTGTCCCAAGCCAAGGGTTTGTTGAGTCCATATATATCTTTCTGAGCACATGTCAGTGAATGAGCGAAATTTGCACCAGTACTCTGCCAAATGGACATCGATAAATCAACATTTCACAGACATAACTCACAGAAATGTGATTCTTGTTTAGCTCAATTTTCTGTACAGACATGGTGGGACGGTTTGTCTGAAAACTCCATTATTGACATTGCGTTGATACCTCAGTGGCAGTCTTTCAAATGGTTAATGGAATTGATTTACATATTTTGGGATTTGTATCAAAATGAAGTTAACTTTCGAAACATACTGAATATAGCCCCAAAGCACATTTGTCATTTTCTGGTACTAATTTGTCAGCTCAAAATAAAAATAGAAAGAATGTAAAATAGCAGTCCCAAGTGTTGAAGGGGACAGGTGAAAGCTTTATTATTTATGCATTCAACAACAGGAACAATGAGCTAAATATAGGAACCATGAAATAAACCCAACCCTGGGTTTCCCTTGTTGATGTGCTGCCCTTTCCTCCCAATGACACGTACTTGTCAATGTTCGCTAGTAAAGGGGCAACTTTTCTCTCTAGTTAAACACAAGGAAACACAAACAACATATTTACACGTAGGCTTGGTTCAAATAGCACCTAGAAGCATTATATCTATGAGAAATCTGCTGCAGCTTTGCTAGACTATGGAGAACCAGGTGCTCTTCTATCAACCATGAGAATATATACTCATCCGATCACGTTTGGTAAAGCAATTTAACCCATCCAAGACTGCAACCCCATGATATCCTGCACCCGGAATTTGACTGAAGGGAAAAGACAATCCACAAAACATGTGTCCATTCATGTCTATGGTGATTTTAAAGATCATTTCAATAACTGACTTATAAGATTTACCTATACTCTCTTGAAAAACTGAGGATTACTACATATTCAAGTTCAGTCAAAGATTCCCCTCACTTACCACACTCCCTTCACCCCAAAGTAGACAGAACCGCAGCATTTGCTGAATCTAGGGGAAGGTCATCATTTCGCGGTGTGATCTAAGAATTCAATTGCAATCTGTTTTAGTCGAGAGTAATTGACCATGGAGGAGTTCACTGTTGTTCACAGAATGTGAAGGTATTTGAACTCTGATTCTAGGAGCGGCTTGCTCTGCTCCTAATGGCTTCATTGCAGCTCACGTGCTGATGCCTTAAAATGGATGCCTGTGTTGGGGAGGGAAGAGAAAGTGCTTGATAGCTAGGCCCCACCCTGGGCGAAGGCTTACCTGGGCTTGGTGCATGGTGGTCTTAGTGTTTTGAAATTGTCCCTTGTGACGTGTGGATTCTCACGACCTGTTCCAAGAACATGAGCGCTTTTATGATCTCTGCCATCTCTTCTATTTTAGACGTCCAGAATCTTGGACCCGTTCTTGGAGAAGTGAACTGAGAACTTTTCAAGTGCACGTTGCCCCTCCACAGTTTTCTGCCAGTATCAGTGAGGCTCAATATGTCTCATGAATATCTTCCGAGCCTAGTATTCTGTACAGAATTCTCCATACCACTAATCTCCAGTGTAGCAGAACAGCAATCATCAAAGTGTTCACATCTCCCCTCAATCCGTGCATCCAGCTTTTCTGCCAACTTCTCTTCGTGTCTCCCTTAAAGTTGACTTCTACAGGACTGGGCATGTGTCAAACTAATTCGGAGTCTCACCAGTAAGCTGAGGACAGGCAGAACTTCCACTGTCTGACCTTTCAGGTTCTGGAAACTGACCCGTGAACTCAGGCCATTGGGCAGCAGCAGTATCTTCTCTTACACAGCTTCCCGAACAAGAGACATATCCCAAGCTTCAGCGAGGGCGGCAGCCCCTCCATGACACTGATCCACCCACCGTGTTCTGCCCAGTTACCTTGGATCCACCAGCCACAACAAGCCACGCGGGACACACCAGCATTCCACCTGGATTTCAACTGGTAACTGCCATCCCCAATGGTTGCTGCATCTTGTCAGTGTTCGGGGAGGGGATGCATCAGTCTAGAGTTTCCTAAGGTATGTGTGTTTCTCTCCATTTGTACCCCATGTTTCTTATTTTCCATTCCTCTTTTCTTATGTGCAGTTTTCTATATAAAGTAGAAACGGAGGAAGTACGTCCATGTTAAGTTTATGGATCCACATGTCTATAAACTTTCTAACAGTTAACAGTACCCAAAGACTCACTACAGTAATCTTATATTTGTGTCATATACATTCACCGAGAATGCATATCTCTCTGTTGCTTTTCTGCTGAAAAACCCACACTCTCAGAACTTGGATTAGTTTGTTTCATTGGGGCTGAATTTCCTAGAAACGAAACCAGTCCCATTATACAATTTACTGTCTGTCTTTTTTACTCTTTTAAGATTTGGCAGAGCTACTTGTCTTTATTATAGGAATATGCCATTTATTCTCCTCGTAGTATTCAATATGCCATTCATTCATCCTAATGGAAGGCTTGTATTTCTATATCACGGACTATGGATCTATTTTATTCAAAATAGTCGTTTGGGCTAGGTCACAATGTGCTCTTATGTATCAATATTTATTAAGAGTTATGCACGCATGTGTTTTCTTAATACAATGGTGTTGTTTATATGCATTCAGCCAAACTGTGTCAAAGCGTGCTGAATGATCCTTGACATACACTTTAGTATTTTCTTTTGAATTTTCTTGGTTTCTGCGGATATATGTCACTCAACCGTACGCTTTTGGTGATTGTTTGTTTGCTTTTTTGTTGTTTGTTTGTTTTGCAAACACATTATGCAATGTATCACTCCATTTGATGAAAATAGTCATATATAGTGATTAAGATACAAAATTGCTGAACATCACCTATGTTTTCCTGCTTCCTTCTCCCATCCTTAGGATTTTGACGTCCTCTTTGCCTACTTCTCTTTTCTTCTTTACAACTTATATTGTATCTCCTGCATTTCCAATGATGGTTTTCTTATTTCCAGATCATCTTTCTAGTTTTCTATTCAGGGTAGAATTCACAATCTTTCTTTTATGATAAATTTTGAAATTCTGAGTTCTTTTAAGATTGGCCAGTCAGTGAAATTGCCTACATTGGCCAGTATTGTAAATGGCAGTCTTGTGGCATAGGCTGCACTAGACTGCAGCTTTTTCTCATTCAGAAATGTGTCTGTGTCTTGTCAATGCTAACTGTCCTGCAATGAATCTGTCGAGATATCAGCTGAAACCCCTCTGGAGGTTCTGTTGTGACTAAGTTGCTTTTACCTAGGTGCATTTAAAATCACTCGGTGGATCATGAACTTTGATGATTTGAAAGATAAAACAGCTGCTTGTAGGTCTTTTGGGATTCCACCTTCTTTGGAGGCTTTGTGCCTCATCATTTCTTATACATGATTGTTTCTTGCCTTTCAGCAAGTTTCAGTCTGATATTTTTACAAGTACATTTTCAGATTTTTTTTTATATACATATCATGCTTTTCCTTCTAGGAATCCTATGAATCCTAGCTTTGCATGCTTTGTCTTATCCAGGATTCAGCAGCATTTTTTGCATTGGTTTTCATTTGCTTTTCTATGTCATCTTCTGATCAGGGTATTTCTGTTCTCCTGTCTTCGCAGTCACTCACGAGTCCCTCTGCATTATCTAGTCTGCTTAGGACTGACTTTATCTGCGCTATTATCCCATCCATCGAGTTTTCTGATTTATTTGTCTTGTATATAGATGTTCTCTTCCCTTTTTCTTGTATTCTGCCTTTTGAAATTCTAAGACAATACTGTTCTTCAGTGCTTCTCTCACCAACCTTTTCAAGGCTTGCTCTGGAATTGTTTCAGAGTCTAATTCTTTAAACCATTTTCTGGAACCTTCAATCCCTTTCGAAGTGAAAATGGTACTTCCTGTCTCTTTTACTATAGTTTTGTAACTCTACTGGTCAAGTATTTTCAGGTATATAATGTAGACTTGCTGGGCTTGTTTAAGTGAAAATTTTAGTCTCTTGGGTGTATGCAATTCCATGATATTTCTGTGAGGACAATATTTCCTAGACAGTGATGCAATGTTGTTTTTCTGTGTGTGTAGTGTGGTATATCTCTAATTGCTAGTGTTGCAGTGGTTGTCATGTACAAAACCTACTCTTGTCGTTTAGTAGAACTTAATTTTTATTACGATTATATCACAGATCTGAACGTGCATGGACCCTCCCCCTTGTGGAAACGAAGCTTCTATAAGGTTTCTGCTTGGCAGGCTGCTGTATGTCAATTTGGAGTGTTTCCAAAACACCATTGTGACAGTGCAATTGTCCTTTTTATTGCAGTGGTATGTCCCAATAGTACAAGGTCTTCCCAGAGCTTCTTTGTCTACAGAAACACCAGTGGAAACATATCTAAGGATGTCATGCATCAGGGACTGCTGCAATGATCCCACAGCCCCACCTTGATGTCCTCGTTGCCGTAACATGTCAGTGCCATCCCAAATGTAGCATCTGCCTTTGGGAGATAATGCTGAATTAAACGCTTCATCTTCTCAAGCAGCGGACAGGAACCACTCATCTTTGTCCTCTCATTCTGGTGGCATGGGACCATGAAGACTACTACAGAGCTGACCTGCATCCACTGCCTCTTACCAAATCCTAATCCCAGTCCTAGCTATGAATATGGAAGATCCTATGGTACTGGACACCAATTTCAACCTCAAGGACCCATAGATCATTGAAACCAGATGAATGATATCTCTCATTGAGCCCCACACTTTTTCGATTTGCAAAATTCCAAATTGGTTCCTTGGACAACAGATGCTGTGGATGTGGCCATGGGATATTTCAGTAAAGTCAAACTCGCCCGCCAGTTTGGTTGCTTTCTCATTGGGATCCCAGGCCGGTTTGCTCTCTTGATAGGACCAACCACAATCCAATACACCCTCCAGATCACTGAGATTCAGTGTGTGCCATCATCCTTAGCCCTGTCCCTAATCTTGCGCAGCTCCTGCTAGCTCAAATTTGGCAGCTCGTATCTTGGTCTGGGAATCAAATCAGGGGTTATTTTGTACGATTTCTTTGAGTTCTGTCAGCCAAGCATCTGCTGTGCCCTCTGCTAACACTCAGTGCAGCGCTTTCAAACTCTAGTGTCCTGTCTGCTTGAGTGTTTGCGACCCAGTAAAGCAGAGATTCACCTTAGCTTCTACCTCACCAGAGGTCAGGTCCTGCACTAATTTCCAATCTCAACATTTCTTCCTGCTCCTTCCAGGTTTTGTGAGGCCTCTTTCTGTCTTTACAAGTAAGAGACCACTCTTAGCCATGTTCCTTAGCAAAGGGCTGGGTGAGTCGATAATTATATTGCTCTGTATATGGCAGTGAGTGTGCGAAATTTGCACTGGAACTCTGCCAAATGGACATAGACAAATCAACATTTTTCATTATAACTCACAGAAAAGTGATTCTTCTTTAGCTCTATTATCTGTACCGCCATGGTGGGAGGGTTTTTCTGAAAACACCAGTATTGACATTGTGTTGATTCCTCAGTTACAGTCTTTCACATGGTTAATGGAATAGATTTACATATTTTGGGATTTGTATGAAAATGAAGTTAATTTTCAAAACATACTAAAACTAACCCGAATCCAGTCTAGTCATATTCAGTTACCAGTTTGTCAGCTCTAAGAGGAAAATAGACAGAAAAATGTAAAATACCAGTCCAAAGTGTTGAAGGGGACAGGTGAAACCTTTACTGTTGATGCCTTCAACAACAGGAAACATGAAATAAATATTGGAACCATGAAATAACCCCCACCCTGGGTTCCCCTTGTTGATGTGCTGCCCTTTCCCCCAATGACACAAACTTGCCAATGTTGGTGATTAAAGGGGCAACTTTTCTCTCTAGGAAAACACAAGGAAACACAAACAACATATTGACATGTAGGCTTGCTTCCAATAGTACCCAGAGGCATCATAGCTATGAGAACACTGCTGCATCTTTGCTAGTCTATGGAGAACAAGGTGCTCTTCTATCAACCATGAGAATACTTAATCATCCGATCATGTTTGGTAAAGCAATTTAACCCATCCAAGACTGCAACCCCATGATATCCTGCACCCGGGACTTGACTGAAGGGAAAGGAAAATCCACACAATATGTGTCCCTACATGTCTATGGTGACTTTTACAGTTCATTTCAATAACTGACTTATAATTGTTACCTATACTGTCTTGGAAAACTGAGGCCTACTAAATATTCAAATTCAGTCAAATATTCCCCTCACTTACCACACTCCCTTCACCCCAAAGTAGACAAACACCCAGCATTTGCTGAATCTAGTGGAAGGTCATCATTTCATTGTGTGACCTAAGAATTCATTTCCAATCTGTTTTAGTCGAGAATAGTTGACCATGGAGGATTTCACTGCTGTGCACAGAATGTGAAGGTGTTTGAACACTGATCCTAGGAGGGGCTTGCTCTGCTCCTAATGTCTTCATTGCAGCTCAGGTGCTGATGCTTTAAAATGGATGCCTGAGTTGTGGGGAGGGAAGAGAATGTGCTTGATATCTAGGCCCAACGCTGGGAGAAGGCTTACCAGGGCTTTGTGCATGGTGGTCTTATTGGTTTGTTATTGCCCCTTGGGACGTGTGGATTCTCACCACCTGTTCCAAGAACATGAGCGCTCTTTTGATCTCTGCCATCTCTTCTGTTTTAGACGTCCAGAATCTTGGACCCATTCTTGGAGTAGTGAATTGAGAACTTTCCTCAAGTGCACGTTGACCCTCCACAGTTTTCTGCCAGTATCAGTGAGGCTCAATATGTCTCATGAATGACTTTCGAGCCTAGCATTCTGTACAGAATTCTCCATACCACTAATCTCCAGTGTAGCAGAACAACAATCATCAAAGTGTTCGCATCTCCCCTCAATCCGTGCATCCAGCTTTTCTGCCAACTTCCCTTCGTGTCTCCCATAAAGTTGACTTCAACAGGACTGGGCATGTCTCAAAGTAACTCGGAGTCTCACCAGTAAGCTGAATACAGGCAGAACTTCCACTGTCTGACCTTTCAGGTTCTGGAAACTGACCCGTGAACTCAGGCCTTTGGGCAGCAGCACTATCTCGAACTTACACAGCTTCCCTATCAGGACACATAACCCAAGCTTCAGAGGCCTGCACCCCTCCATGACACTGATCTACCCACATGGTTCACCTACTTATTTTGGATCCACCAGCCACAACAAGCCACGCGGTAAACAACAAGTTTCCACCTGGAATTCAACCAGTAACTGCCATCCCCAATGGTTGCAACTTCTTGTCAGTGTTGGGGGAGGGGCTGTATCAGATGAGACTTTCCTAAGTTAAGTGTGTTTCTCTCCATTAGTGTCCCATGGATCTTATTTTCCATTCCTCTTTCCTTATGTTCCTTTCTGTATAAGTAGTACAAACGGAGGAAATATGTCCATGTTAAGTTTATATATTCACATGTCTTTAAACATTCTAACAGTTAACAGTACCCAAAGACACACTACAGGAATCTTATGTTTGCATCATATCTATTCAGCCAGAATGCATATCCTTCTGTTGCTTTTCTGCTGAATCACCCACGCTCTCAGACTATGGATCCATTTGTTTCATGGGGGCTGCATTTCCTAGAAACAAATCCAATCCCAATATACACTTTTCTGTCTGTCTCTTTTACTCTTAGTACGGTTTTGCAGAGCTACTTGTCTTTGTTATAGGCATATGCCATTTAATCTGTTCGTAGGGTTGAATATGCCATTCATTCATCCTGATGGAAGGCTTGTAAGTCTATATCACGGACTATGGATTCATTTTATTGAAAATAGTCATCTGGGTTAGGTCACGATATGCTCTTATGAATCAATATTTATGAATATTAGTGCACGCATCTGTATTCTAAATACAAGTGTGTTGTGTAGATGCATGCAGCGAAACTCTGTCAAAGCATGCTGAATGATCCTTGACATCACTTTGAGTATTTTGTTTTGAATTTTCTTGGTTCCTTCGGATATATGTCAGTCAACCGTACGCTTTTGGTATTTGTTTGTTTGTTTGTTTGTTTGTTTTTTGTTTGTTTTTCAAACACATTATGCCATGTATCCCTCCGTTTGTTTAAGAGAGACATAAAAGCTGATTCACATAGTGAAGTGCTGAAAATCACCTATCTTTTCCTGCTTCCCTCTCCCATCTTTAGGATTTTGACGTCCTCTTTGCCTTCTTGTTTATTCTTTGCAAGTCATTGCACTTCTTGCATTTCCAGTGATGATTTTCTTATTTCCAGATAATCTTCCTTGTTTTGTATTCAAGGGAGAATTCACAATCTTTCTTTTAGGATAAACTTAAAACTGCTGATTTCTTTTACGATTGACCAGTCTGTGAAATTCTCTACATTGTCCAGTATTGTAAAGTGCAGTCTTGTGGCATAGGCTACACTAGACTGCAGCTTTTTCTCATTCAGAATTTGGTCTGTGTCTTGTCCCTGCTTCCTTTCCTGCAATGAATCTGTCGAGATATCAGCTGAAACCCCTCTGGAGGTTCTGTTGTGACTAAGTAGCTTTACTCTAAGTGCATTCAAAATCACTCGCTTGATCATGAACTTTGATGATTTGAATGATAATACAGCTGCTTGTAAGTCTATTGGGATTCCGCCTTCTTTGGGTGCTCCGTGCTTCCTGGTTTCTTATAGATGATTGTTGCTTGGCTTTCAGCATCTTTCAGTCTGATTTTTTTCAAATAGCTTTTCAGAGCTTTTTTCCTTTTTTCTTTTTTCTTTTATTATCTTGCTTTTTCATCTGGGAATCCTATATGTCCTGGCCCTGCATCCTTTGTCTTTTCCTAGGTTTCAACAGCAGTGTTTGCATTGGTTTTCATTTGATTTTCTATGTCATCTTTTTACTGACGTTTTTCTGTTCTCATGTCTTCTCAAACACTTCAAGTCCCTCTTCATTATCTAGTCTGCCAATTCCTTTCTTTAGCCGTTCTATTATGTCACCCATCAAATTTCTTTTTTTAACTTTTTATTGATTCATAATCATTTTACAATTTTGTTTCATATTCCAGTGTAGAGCAGTTTTTCTTTTATGCATGAGCATATATACGTTCATTGTCTCTTATCTTCATTTTCAGCCAGCACAAAATCTTGTATATATTTCCCTGTGATACACAGTACAGTCTTGGATATATTTTCTGCATTTTGCTATCCCAGTCCTTTCCCACCCTCATTCCCTTTGACCAGAAGTTTGTATTCTATGTCTTTGATTCTGTCTCTGTTTATATACATGGCATTATGTTGTCAGACTTTATGTCTGAATAGTATTCCATTTTATAAATATACCATATCTCCTTTATCCAGTCATCTGTTGATGGATGTTTACGCTCTTTCCATGTCTTGGCTATTGTAAATAGTTCTGCTATGAACATTGGGGTGCAAGTGTCATTTTGAAGTAGGGTTCCTTCTGTATATATGCCCAGGTGTGGTATCCTGGGTCATATGTTAGGTCTATTCTTAATCTTTTTAGGAATCTGCATGCTGTTTTCCACAGTGGCTGCACCAAACTGCATTCTCTCCAGCAGTGTATGAGGGTTCCCTTTTCTCCACAGCCTCTCCAGCATTTGTCATTTTTGGACTTTTGAGTGATGGCCATTCTGACTTGTTTGAGGTGATACCTCATTTTACTTTTGATTTGCATTTCTCTGATAATTAGTGATATTGAGCATTTTTTCATGTGCCTATTGATCATTTGCATGTCTTACTTGGAGAATTGCTTATTTGGGTCTTCTGCCCATTTTGGTTTGGGTTGTTTGCTTTTATTCTTATTAAATTGTGTGAGCTGCTTATATATTCTGGAGATCAAGCATTTGTCAATTTCATTTGCAAAAAAATTATTTCCCATTCCCTAGCTTGTCGTTTTGTTTTACTTATGGTTTGTTTTGCTGTGCAGAAGCTTGTAAATTTTATTAGGTCCCATTTGTTTATTCTTTCATTTATTTCTATTGCTTGGGTTGACTGTTCTAGGAGAATATTTTTGAGATGTATGTCAGATAGTGTTTTGCCTATATTTTCCTCTAGGAGGTTTGTTGTATCATGTGTTATGTTTAAGTCTTTGATTCATTTTGAGTTTATTTTTGTGTATTGTGTAAGGGAGTGTTCTAGCTTTATTGCTTTACGTGCTGCTGTCCAGTTTTACCAATACCGTTTGCTGAAGAGACTCTCTTTATTCCATTGAATATTCTTGCCTCGTTTGTTGAAGATTAGTAGACCAAAAGTTTGTGGGTTCATTTCAGGGCTCTCTATTCTGTTCCAATGCTCCATGTATCTGTTTTTGTAAAAATACCATGCTATCTTGATTAGTGTAGCTCTGTAGTATTGTCTGAAGTCTGGGAGAGTTATTGCTCCAGCCTCTTTTCTTTTTCTTCAGTAATGCTTTGGCAATTCTAGGTCTTTTGTGGTTCCATATAATTTCTTCTTTGAATTTAATACATACAGAAAAAGCATTTGATAAAATTCAATGCCAATTTATGATAAAAATTCTCACCAAAGTGGGCTTATAGGGAACATATCTCAACATAATAAAAGCTGTTTATGACAAATCTATAGCCAGCATAAAATTCAATGGTGAAATGCTGAAAACCTTCCTACTAAAATCTTGGAAAAGGCAAGGTTGTCCACTCTCACCATTTCTGTTCAACATAATCTTGGAAGTCCTAGCCACTGCACTCAGGCATGAAAAAGAAATAAAAGAGATCCAAATTGGAAAAGAAGCAGAAGGAGATAAAGATCCCGGTGCTATACAGAAGAAATCAGTTTTTTTAATCCAGTTTTTATATATTGTGGCCCAAATTTGCAAATCACAAACTCCCAAATTTATCCCTTCCTACTCGCTTTCCCCCAGTAACCATAAGAATATTTACTATGCTTGCAAGTCTGTTTCTACTTTGTAGATGAGTTCAGTACTTTCTTCCTTTTCTTTCATTTTTTAGATTTCACATATAAGTGATACCATATATTTTCTTTCTCTTTCTGGCTTACTTCACTTAGAATGATGAACTCTAGATCCATCCATGTTATGATTTTATTCTTTTTTATGGCTGAATAGTATTCCATTGTATAAATATAACAACGCTTCTTTATAGTGTCATATGTCAATGGACATTTAAGTTGTTTCCATGTCTTGACTATTGTATATTGTGCTGCTATGGACATTGGGGTGCATGTATCTTTTCAATTTAGAGTTCCCTCTGGATATGTGCCCAGGAGTGGGATTACTAGATCATATGCTTGGTGCAGCCATTATGGAAAACATTATGGAGGTGTCTCAAAAAACTAAAAATAGACTTATTGCATGATCCACTCCTGGGCATATCTATTTCTGAATGATCTGAGTATAATTTATAGAAATCATGTCTCAAATTCAGTGACTATTTTTTTAAGATTTTCTCTTATGCAATCACAATATATTTATCAAAATCAGGATACTTAATACTGATTCAGTATTATTATGTATGCCACAGTTCATATTCAAATTGCACCAGCTGTTCTAATCATGTCCTACTTAATAATTTTTTTCTTGGTCCAAGTGCAATCCAGATATTTGTGGGAAGGTTTTCAGTTTTTCACCATTGAGTATTGTGCTGACTGTAGGTTTGTCAAAAATAACTTTTATTAAACAAGATTATGTAAATTTTGTTATGATTTGTTCTACTTCTGTGAAATATGTCCTGGGTAAATTGATAGGGATCACCTTAAATCTGTAGATTGCCTTGGGTATATGACCATTTCAACAATATTGATTCTTCCAATCCAGGAGCATGGGATATCTTTCCACTTTTTTAAAGTCTTATCTAATTTCCTTCATCAGTGTTTTATAGTTTTCTGTGTAGAAGTCTTTCATTTCCTTGGTTAGATTTAGTCCTAGGTATTTTATTACTTTGGGAGCTATTTTAAAGGGGATTGAATCTTTACATTCTTTTTCTGTTGATTCATCATTAGTGTAAAGAAATGAAATTTATTTTTGAATGCTAATCTTGTAACCTGCTACCTTGCTGAATTCTGTGATTATTTCTACTAGTTTTTGGGTTTTCTATATTTAACATCATGTCATCTGCATATAGTGACAATTTTACCTCTTCTTTTCCAGTTTGGATCCCTTTTATTTCTCTCTTGCCTGATTGCTGTGGCTAGGACTTTCAAGACTATGTTGAATAGGACTGTTGATAGTGGTTAACCATGTCTTATTCCAGGTTTTAGTGGGAAGATTTTGAGTTTTTCACCATTGAGTACTATGCTGGCTGTAGGATGTGTAGACGTATATTTGATTTAGCATTCCCTTTGGATAATTGCCCAGGAGTGGGATTGCTGCATCATAAGTTATTTGTATTTTTAGTCTTTTTAGGAATCTCCATTCTGTTTTCCACAATGGCTGCACCAAACTGCATTGACACCAACAGTGTATTAGGGTGCTCTTTTCTCCACACCCCCTCCAGCATTTTTCATTTGTGGACTTTTGAATGATGGCCATTCTGACTAGTGTGTGATAATATCTCATTGTAGTTTTGATTTACATTTCTCTGATAATTAGTGATATTAAGCATTTTTTCATGAGCCTATAGGGTATTTATATGTGTTCATTGGAGAATTGCTTGTTTAGGTCTTCTGCTCATTTTGGGATTGGGTTGTTTGTTTTTCTTATTAAGTCATATGAGCTGTTTATATATTCTGGAGACCAAGCCATTGTCAGTTTCATCTTTTGCAAATATTTTCTCCCATTCCATAAGTTACCGATTTGTTTTGTTTATGGTTTCCTTTGCTGTACAAAAGCTTGTAAGTTAATTATATCCCACTTGCTTAGTTTTGATTTTATTCCTATTGTTTAGGTAGACTGCCCTAGTAGAACATTGTTGAGATGTATGTGAGATAATGTTTTGCCTATGATTTCTTCTAGGAAGTTTATTGTGTCTTGTCTTATGTTTTAGTCTTTAATCCATTTTACATTTATTTTTGTGTATGGTGTAATGGAGTATTCTAACTTCATTGATTTACATGATGCTCTCCAGTTTCTCCAACACTATTTGCTGAAGAGACTCTGTTTATTCCATTGTATGTTCTTGCCACTTTTGTTGAAGATTAATTGACCAAAATTTTCTGGGTTTACTTCTGGGCTTTCTATCCTGTTCCATTGATCCATATTTCTGTTTTTGTACTAATACTATGCTGTTTTGATTACTGTAGCTTGTAGTATTTTCTGAAATCTGAGAGGGTTATTTCCCCAGCCTTATTCTTTTTCTTCAGCAATGCCTTGGCAATTTTGTGTCTTTTGTGTTTCCATATAAAATTTAATATGATTTGTTCTATTTCTCTGCAGTATGTCCTAGGTAATTTAATACATGTTGCATTAAATCTGTAAATTGCCTTGGGCAGGTGCATGGGATATCTTTCTATTTTTTCAGGTTTACTTTAATCTCCTTAATCAGTTTCATTGTTCTTCATTTATAACAATTTCACCTCCTTGATTAAATTTATTATTAGATATTTTATTACTTTGGGTGCTATTTTAAAAGGGAGTGTTTCTTTACATTATTTTCCTGATGATTCATTATTAGTATAAAGAAATGCAACCGGTTCTTGTCCATTAACCTTGTATCTGCTAACTTGCCAAATTCTTTTATTAGTTTTAGTTTTGTGTGAAACTTTCAAATTTTTCTGTATTCAGTATCATGTCATCAGCATATAGTCACAATTTTACCTCTTCCTTTTCCTATTTGGATCCTTTTTATTTCTTTTTTCTTACCTGATTGCTGTGGCTAGGGCTTCGAAGACTATATTGAATACAAGTGGTTAGAGTGACAACCTTGTCCTTTATGAAGATTATACTGTATAGCACAGGGAAATATATACAAGATCTTGTGGAAGCTCACAGCAAAAAACAATGTGACAATGAATACATGTATGTTCATGTATAACTAAAAAATTGTGCTCTACACTGGAATGTGACACAACATTGTAAAATGACTATAACTCAATTTTTAAAAGTTAAAAAAAAGCTTTTATTATGTTGAGCAATGTTCCCTCCATAACCACTTTGCTAATGTGTTTTATCATAAATTAGTGTTGAATTTTATCAAATGATTTTTCTGCATCTATTGAGATGATTGTGTGTGTGTGTGTGTGTGTGTTTTCTCTTGTTGTGATGCATTACATTGATTGATTCTTGTATGGTGCAGCATCCTTGTGTTCCTGGGATGAATCCAAATTAATCATGGTTTATGATCTATTTTATGTGCTGTTGGACTCTGCTAATATTTTGGTGAGGAGTTTTGCATCTATGATCACCAGTGGTATTAGTATGTAATGTTGTTTTTTGGTAGTAACTTTCTTTTTGGTATCAGGCTAACGGTGGCTTCATAGAATGAGTTTGGGGGTACTCTCTCTTTTTCAGTCTACTGGAAGTGTTCGAGAAGGACTGTTATGAGTTCTTTGTATGTTTGGTCGAATTCCTCAGTGAAGTCTTCTGGTCCTGGACTTTTGTTTCTAGGTAAGCCTTTATTTCTAATTCAATTTGATTTCTCATGATTGGTTTGTTCAAGTGGTCAAGTTTTCTTCATTCAGTCTTGGTGGACTCTATGTTTCCAGAAACTTGACCATTTCTTCTAGGTTATCCATTTTGTGTCCTTATAGTTGTTCATAGTATTCTCATATTACATTGTGTTTTTTGTGGTATTGTTTGTAATTTCTCCATTTTCCTTTCTTATTTTGTTTATTTCTGCTCTCTCTTTTCTCTTCTTCATGAGCTTGGCCAGAGATCTGTCAATTTTGTTTACTCTTTCAGAAAACCAGCTGTTGGTTTGATTGATTTTTTCCATTGTTTTTTAATCTTTATTTATTTCCTCCATGATCTTTCTTATTTTCTTTCTTCTGCTGACTTGCTTTTGTTTGCTCTTGGTTTTAGCTAGTAGGTTAGAATTTTTATTTGAGATTGTTCTTCTTTTTTGAGGAAGTCCTGTATTATTATGAGCTTCCCTCCTAGGACTGCTTTTCCTGCAAAGCATAGATTCTCTGTGGTTATGACTAGTAAAACTTTAAATAGATGTTTTCCAAGAGCAGTTTTATGTTCACATCAAAACTGAGAGGAAGGTACAGAGATTGCCCATATGCCCTGTCCCCATACTTGCACAGCCTTCCCTATTAGGCCACTTTGGTGGGGGACGTTTCTATCTGTTACTGTTGATGAACCAATAATGACACATCTTTATCACCTGAAGCTCATGGTTTTTATTAAGTTTCACTCTTGGTGTGCATTCTGTGGATTTGGACAAATGTGTAATGACATACATCCATTATTATAGTATCAAGTGGAGTATTTTCACCAGCTTCAAAATCTTCATTGCTTGCCTATTCAGTTCTCCCACCCAAAATCCCTGGCAACCACCAATCTTTTTACTGTTCATATGGTTTTGCCTTTTCTAGGATGTCACATAGTTGAAATCATACAATATGTAGCCTTTTCCAATTGGCTTCTTTCACTTAGTAATAGGCATTCAAAAAAAAAAAAAAAAGAAACAGGCATTCAAATTTCTTCCATGTCTTTTCATACCTTGATGGCTCATTTGTTTTTAGGATAGAGTATTATTCTATTGTCCAGCTGTACCACAGTTTATTTATCCATTACCTAATGAGGAGCATCTTGGTTGCTTCCAAGATTTGGATATGATGGGTAAAGCTGCTCTAAACATCTATATATTGTTTTTTGTGTGGACATAAGTTTTCAGCTCCTTCGGGTAAATACCAAGGAGTGCAAGTGCTGGATTATATTGTGCATGAGTGTTTAGCCTTTTAAGAAGTTGACAAACTGTCTTCCACAGATTCCCTACCATCTTGCATTCCCATCAGCAGTGAATAAGAAGTGCTATAGATCCACATCCTCACCAGGGCTTGGTGTTGTCTGTGTCCTGAATTTCGGGTGTTCTAATATGTTTGTTTCCATTTGCCTAACGACATATGATGTGGAACATTTTTTGATATGCTTATTTGCCCTCTGTGTATTTTCTTTGGTGAGATGTCTGTTAATGACTTTTGGCTACATTTAATCAGGTATTTTTGTTTCACTGTTGAGTTTTAATTGTTTTGTGTATATTGAAGATAACAGTCCTTTATCAGATGTGCTTTTTGAAAAGATTTTCTCCAAGTAAGTGTCTTCTCTGTCATTCTCTTGGCATTATCATTTCTCCAGCAAGTTTTTAAATTCAGTTATACTTTTCAACTTCATGTTTTCCATTCCTTTTATTTAAAGTAAGTTCTCTCATATTATTTTCTATTAGATGAAACATTTGCATATCTTCCTTTAAAATTTTTATCATGATTTTTTGTTCTTATAGGAGTTAAATGTCTAATATTATATCTATATTATCTAATATCTGTGCTCAGATATTGAAAAATAACATTCATTTGATTTGTACTTTTATTCTCCTTTAGTATGGAACAATTTTCAGCATTTCTTTTCTTTCATGATCTTATGATTTTTGAAGAACATATATCATTAATTTTATAGTGTCCATTTTATATTTTTCTGATATTGCCTCATGACTAGTTCCATGTCATGTATTCTTAGCAGGAGCACAACAGGCATCAGTGATGCTATGTTCTTCCAAAGGTGTTATTTTAGATGGCACAAGATATCAATTTTTCCATTTATGGGTGATGGCTAAGTTCATCAATTCACTAGGTGGTGTCTATTAGGTTTCTTCCCTATAAAGTTCTTTTTTCCTTTGTGACTAACCAGTAACTTGAGATTATGTAAATATTCTGTTCTTCATCAAGATTTCACCCACTGTTTTTAGCATCTATTAATTTGAGATTATGTAAATATTCTGAGATTATGTAAATACTCTGTTCATTTTTTAATACTTATTCAATTTCATTTCTAGTGATCAGTTTGTTCTAGTGGTCAATTTCTTCTTGATTCAGTCTTTGTGGACTGTATATTTCCAGAAACTTGTCCATTTCTTCAAGGTTATTCATTTATTTTCCATAAAGTTGTTCACAGTATTCTCATATGATATTTTGAATTTCTGTGGTATTGGTTGTAATTTCTCCATTTTCCTATCTTATTTTGATAATTTGTGCTCTGTCTTTTCTCTTCTTTGTGAGCTAGGCCTGAGGCTTGTCAGTTTTATTTACTCTTTCAAAAAACCATCTCTTCATTTGATTGACTTTTTCTATTGTTTTTTTAAATCTCTATTTTATTTATTTCCTCCCTGATCTTTATTGTTTTCTTCCTTCTGCTGACTTTAAGTTTTGTTTGCTCTTCTTTTTCTAATTCTTTTAGTTGGTTGGTTAGGTCGCTTATTTCAGATTGTTTATCTTTTTTGAGGAAGGCCTTTATTGCTATGAACTTTCTTCTTAGGACTGCTTTTGCTGCATCCCATATATTTTGTGTGGTTGTGATTTTTGTCATTTGTCTCAAAGTATTTTTTTAATATCTTCTTTGAATTTAACATTGACCCATTAGTTTCTTAGTATCATGTTATTTAATCATCATCCTGTCATTTTTTTCTCTTACGTTTTGCTGTAGTTGATTTCTAGTTTCCTGGCATTGTGTTTAGAAAAAAAATGCCTAAAATAATTACTATCTTCCTAAAATTGTTGAGTCTTCTTTTGTGCCCAAGTGCATGACCCATCCTAGAAAGTGTTCCATGTGCACTGGAAAGAATGTATATTGTAATTTTTGGGGATGTAATATTCTGAAAATATCAACCAAGTCTAATTGTTCTATTGTATCATTTAGTTGCTGTTTTGCCTTTATCTTTCTGTCAGGAAAACCTGTCAAGTGATGTGAATGGGGTGTTAAAAATCTCCTACTATGATTGTGTCCCCATAGATTTCTCTCTTTATATTTGTTAGTATTCACTTTATGTATTTAGGTTCTCCTATGTTTTGTTCTTGTATGTTAACATGTATACTATCATCATCTTGCATTTTGCCTTCAATCATTATATAGTGCCCTGCTTATCATTATTTATGGCTTTAGTTTTTAAGTTATTTTGTCTGTAATCAGTATTGCTACTCCTACTTTGTTTATTTTTTTTTTCCATTTGCATGGAATATCATTTTCAATCCTCTCATTCTCACTCTATGTCTCTTCTTCTCCCTAAAGTGTGTATCTTTTATACAGCATACTGCATGTTCTTCTTTTATTTTCCAATATACCACTCTGGCTTTTGATTGGAGCATTTAGTCCATTGACATTTACAGAAATCATTGATAGACTTGTATTTATTGCCATTTTGAACTTAGTTTTGCAGTTGATTTGGTATTTCCTCTTTGTTTTTTTTTCTTTTTCTTTTTGTGGTTTGATAATTTTCCTTGTATTATCTCTGTTTTATTTTGTGTGTGTCTCCGTTGTTAGTTTTTGTCATGTGGTTACTCTTTTATATATATACTAACCCATTACTATATCTGTTTGTTTTAAACAGATAGTGATATAAGTTCAAACCATCCTGCCAAAAACAAAAAGAAAAAGATAAAGAAAAATACTCTTAATTTTCTTGCTCCCTTCTCCCACTCTTAATGATTTAGACGTCTCTCTTACAATTTCATGTTTATCCTGTTGTTATTCATTGTAGTTATCATCTTTCCAATTATGTTCTTTTTCCTTTCAGTAGAAAACTGGCTATCCTGATTATAATATGTCTTGGTATGGTTATGTTTGGTTTCTTCTTGTTTTGGACCCTCTGTGCTTCCTGTACTTGGATATCTGATTGCTTCTTTAGGTTTGGGGAGTTTTCAGTTATTTTTTTCTTTAAATGCCTTTTCAATCCCTTTTGCTCTTTCTTCTCCTTCTGGGACCCCAAATATGCATACATTGACACACTTTATATTATACCATATATCGCTTATATTGTTTTCATTGATTTTTTTTCTCTCTCTCTGCTGTTCTGATTGGATGATTTTGTTTTCCTGTCTTCTAAGTCACTTATTCATTCCTCTGCATTATCTAGCCCACTAGCTCTCATTTCAATAAATGGGTTTTCCAATTTTATGTGGCTCCTCTTTATAGTGTTAATTCCTTTTTTTGACATATTCTCTGTCTCTATGCATAATTTGTTTCATTTCCTTCTGTACTGTGATCAGTCATTTTTTGAAATAATGATGTAGTAGAGTACCAAATTCTGTTTTATTGATTATTCTTTCAGGGAATTTCTCTTGTTCTTTTAATTGGGAGTGATTCTTTGCTTCTTTACTTTTCTTATCTTTCTCTGGCACTATGGATTATAAAGTATCAGTTATCTACTCTGGTCCTGAAAGGTTTTATTTATTCATTTATTTATCTGAAGTGGATGCAGAAATAAAACTATAAAAGAGAAATGTAAAATAAAAAAATTGAAAACAGTGTATAATCAATAACAGAAGAACAAAACAAATAAAAATCAAGTTGAAATCAATTTAAAATTAATAAAAATATTTTAAAGAAAAATTTTAAGTTATTAATGAATAAAATATTTTAAAAAAGTAAAAATTATAGAAAATATGGATATATTTCTCTATAGACTGTTCCCTTATAATTTTGTTGAGAGTTCTTTCTTACTCACAGGTAGTTGCCAAGTCTTCCTTCCTTCCTTTTTGCCTGTTATTACTTTGGTTTGGGATGTGGCCAGTGTTCTGGTGGCAAGAGCATGCCCTGGCTATTTACTGGGCCCTCCTTTTTGTTCTGTTGTTGTCACCGACACTATCCTCACCCTGCTGCCTGAATTCCTCTCACTGGTTCTAGAGGCCCACCAGTCATGTCCCTGGCTAAGGGAAACTGGCCTCACTAGCCCTTGTCCCTGCTCTGTGCCAAATCTCTTCTTATTCATTTGTCTTAGAAGCACGAGTCCACAGAGGCACCTTTGCAGAAAGATTCCCTCTGCCTGGGGCTGTAAACAAATCTCAGTCTCACCTATGAGGTTGCCGAACCCTAGGTATAGCTTCAGGTTTCAACCCCACTTTCATGTGGGAGCTGCACACTGGAGAATATGGTTGTTGTTGTTAAGCCCTGCCTCTCTTCTCCCAAGGATACACAAATAATGGTGCCATGGGTCTGCAGAGACAAATGCTACAGTGCCCCTCTCCCTAGGGCACACCTGCAGTGTAGCTTTGTGTGTGTGTGTGTGTGTGTATTTTATAAGGGACCCAGGCTTTTCTGATCTGTATATCCCCCTAGCTATGGCACACAGCTCATTGAAATCCCCCAAGCTTGCCTCTGTACAGTTGGCCCATGTCCTTTTCCTGGCTTGGGCAGCCTGTCCTGTCCCAACCCTGCTGGTTGATGTCTATGCCTGGGGATTACAGGGATCCTTTGTGCCCACTTAACTTAGTTCTGTCAGTCAAAGGCCATACCATCCAGATCCAAGCCTTGGAAGTTCCCCCTCCATCCCACTGACCTCTCCTTTGGAGTGAATGAGACCCAGCAAATGAAGGCTATTTCTTTTTTGTCACTCTCTCCCTGCAGGACCGTTTCCCCACTATTTTCCTTTCTCTTCCTTTTCTTTTTATTTCCTTTTCTCCTACTCGATTGGCAATGTATTTGGTCTTTTGAAGAAGGCAATGATCTGTCAAAGTTCAGCAATTGTTCTGTTTGGGTGGGTGGGTTCATGGATATCAGTCTTGGTGTATTTGTGGGAGATGGTGAGCTACAAATGTCCTTCTACTCCACCATCTTTGCCCTTCTCCTCTGCTTATTTTCTATTTAGAGTAAACCTATCATTATTTACTTTAGCATAGGCTTAGTATTGCTGAATTCTTTTAGTTTATGCTTGTCTGTGAAATTCTTTCTCTTTCTATTCTAAAGTACAGCCTTACTGCATAAATTATCCTAGGTTGCAGCTTTCTCTCATTCAGAAATTTTAATATATATTGCCACTCCCTTCTGGCCAGCAGTGTTGGTGAAGGGAAACCAACAGATAGCCTTATGGGGTTTTTCTTATAACTAACAATTCATTTTTCTCTTGCAGCATTTAGTATCATTTCTTTATCTTTAAATTTCACCATCTTAATTTTAATATGTCTTGGTGTAAGTCTATTTGGGTTCTTCTTCTTGAGTACTCTCTGTGCTTCCTGTACTTAGATATTTGATCGCTTCTTTAGGTTTGGGATATTCTCAGTCATGATTTCTTCAAATACCTTTTCAATCTCTTTTGCTTTTTCTTCTCCTTCTGTGACCACTCTTATGCATATGTTGGAATGTTATATATTATCCCATAGATCGCTTATATTGCTTTCATTGTTCTTTTTTTTTCTTCCTGCTTTTCTATCTGCTGTTTTTATTGGGTGACTTCTCCTATCATGTCTTCTAAGTCACTTATTCATTCTTCTGCATTGTCTAGTCTGCTTTTGACTGCCTATAGCTTGGCTCTTTTCATAGCCATTGAGTATTATGTTTTTAATTATCGCCCCTTTATAGTTTCAATTTCCTTTTCATAATGTTCTCTCTCTCTATTTATAGTCTCTTTTATTTCTTTCAGTGCTTTCATCCCTCCAGTTTTGAAGTCATGATCTAGTAGACTATTCAGATGTATTTCATTGACTGTTCTTTCTGGGGATTTCTATTGTTCTTTTAATTGAGAATCATTCCTCTCCTTCTTCATTTTACTTATATCTCTCTGGCACTATGGATTATGAAGTATCAGTTATCTTCTCTGGCCTTCAAGGGATTTTTTTTTTTTTTGAAGAGGATGTGTTCCTGTGTAGACTGCGCACCCCTAATAATTTTTTCACTAGGTCTGTTTTTAGTATGGATGGTAGCCATGTCTTTCTTCCATGTGTGTTATCTCTTTTCCTTTTGATTAGCGATGTGGCTGGTGTTGTGGTGACCAGAGCCTTCTCTGTTTTTTTAGTGTGGTCTCCTTTTTGTTCTGTGGTTGTCATATCTCTGTCAGGGACTGAGTCTGTTTCCTTTTTGTTGGGAGTGAGGCTTCCAGACCTGGTTCTGAACTCTGGTGCATAATAGGTGGGGTTGGAGCACTTTAAGTACTTTTTCTTGACTCTGAACTTGTCCTAGCTTTAGTGACAGGAATGTCAGTCTGCTGCTCTGGTGTCCCCCAGGTTCTCTGCCCGCAATTCCACTGAATTCTGGGTCACACACTTGGTTGGTGATTCACTATCAGGTCAGTGACATCCCCAGCAGCAAGCAATGCACCTGCACTTTCCCTGATACACAAACTATGCTCACTTGTCTTAGATGCCTACACCAGTAGGGCTTCCAGCACTCAGTGACTACATTCATGCTACCAGATCAGCACCATGCCAAGTCCCAAATGCTGCCCCTTCAATCACCCCACTTTGCAAATTCTGCTCACTCTTCACAGACGCCCACAGGTCATGCAACTTGGTCAGAATTACTCTCAGTGCTGCATCCACTCAGGGTAGGAGGGCTCACAGAAAATGGCCACACCAGCACTCACCCTCACTCTGTGCCAGAACTCTAGTCCTTGCCCAATTGTCTTAGAGGTGTGGGTCCGCAAAGGCACCTGCATAGCAAAATGGCCCCCTTTGCTTGGTGTTGTAAACAAATTTCAGTCCTGCCTGTGAAGTTGTGGAGCCTCTAGATATGAATTTGTGTTTAAAATCCACCTCTGCCTGGGAGCTGAACACTAAGGAATATGGTGGTTGTGGTGGAACCCTGCCTCTCTTCTCCTAAGAACACACCAGCAATGGTGCCACAGGCCTGTGTAGACAAAGGCTATGGCCCAGCCTCATTGTGCTCCTCCCTGCAATGCACACCAGCAGTATTGCTTTCTTTTTTTTAATTTTATGGGGAACTCAGGCTGTTCTGTTCTCTATACCCTCCCAGACATAGTTCATAGCATACTTCTGCCCCCTGAGATTGCCTCTGTGCAGTTGGCCCCAGTCCATCACTTGGCTCTGGCAGCCATTCCCAGCCCATCCCCTGCTGGTTTGTGTCTAAGGCTGAGGTCACAGGGAAATTTAGTGCTCATTTTACTTATTGTTTTGTGGGCCAAGGGCTACTTTGCACAGATACAAGACTTGGAGTCCCCCCTTCCCCCCAGTTTAAGAGTGCGAATCTTCCTTTGTCACTCCCACACTGTGGGATTCATCCCACGCTATTTTCCTTTTACTTTTTTCCTACCAGATTTGTGGTGAATTCTGTCTTTTGAAGAAGGTGATGTTCTGTTAATGTTCAGTAGGTGTTCTGAGTGAATGGGTAGGTCCCGGGGTGTCTCTCGGTGTATTTGTGAGAAAGGGTGAGCTACTAAAGTCTTTCTACTCCACCATCTTGGCTGCTCCTGACTCCTCTTTCTTAAATTTGATACTGAAATTACTAATAATTGGCCAGAATTCTCAATGTTTCCATGATATATTCAGACAGATATTGTATACCTGTCTGAAAATTAACATGGCATTTCTTATTTTTTAAAAAATTGACAGCACATTCTGCAGGGAAGAAGTAAATATAAGTGTAATCCTATGAATTTTCAATAAAAGGATGAACTGATGGAAAGTCTGGTAGCCATGTACAGTGAACATTAGTTATCTTTGTTCTACCTTCCTTGATAATGCCTTTTTCTGTGGTACTAATTTCCTCTCTTCCCTCTACTGATCAAAACTTCTCCACTTGAAGGCATATAGTGGTGAGTATAGCTGCCTTCCAAAACTTCTCCACTCTCCCCTGTGAACAAAACTTAAAACTAAAATGTCTTAGCCAGACATCCAAAGTCCAACATAGTTTTATCTTAATTCCACTCCCCCACAATTCATATAATTCTAGGAAATAAAGGTGAACATGTCAGTCTAATACTGGAAGACACTGAATTTATTTTGAATGTTTATTGATGGATGTCTAATATCAGTTTTAGATTTTTTTTCCTCTTGGTCTAAATCTAATTCCCCAAAAGTAAATATTTAATTATTTTCTCTGCTGGGTTTAAGCCTTGCAAGTTATTTATTAATTATAGACTAGAATCATCCTTATATTATGAGATAATGAAATACAAAACACATTTCAAATTGCTTCTCCACTCACTCCCCTCTTTCTTTTAGAGAATAAAAGTTTACTGTTGAATTTTAATGCATAATTAAAATATATCTATATATATATATTTATATTTATTTATTGAAGTATAGTCAATTTACAATGTTATGTCAATGTCTGGTGTACAACATAATGCTTCAGTCATACATTAACATACATATTTTTTTTTATATTCTTTTTCACCATAAGTTACTACAAGATATTGAATATAGTTCTCTGTGCTATACAGTATGGAATTGTTGTTTATATTTTATATATATATTAGTATCTGCAAATCTCAAGCTCTCAGTTTAGCCCTTCCCACTCTCTTCTTCCTCTGGAAACCATAAGTTTGTTTTCTATGTCTGTGAGTCTTTTTTGTTTTTTAATAATTTCATCTATTTTTTAGATGCTACATATAAGTGATATCTTATGGCATTTTTCTTTCTCTTTCTGACATCACTTAAAATGATATTCCCCAGGTCCATTCATGTTGCTTTAAATGGCATCATTTTATTATTTTTTTATGGATGTGCATTATTCCATTGTATAAATATACAACTTCTTTATCCAGTCATCTGTCCTCTTGTTAATTTTACTGGAGAAGCCAAATCTTACTGGAGAGACCAATGCTCACAGCCTAGGTCACAACTGGAATAGTCAATTTGTTTTGGCTTGCTTTGAACTGAAAATAGTTGTGTTAGAGGATTTCATTTCCTATGATGATGCCTTTTCCCACACAGTAATGTTCCCACTGTTTAGTCATACCTTTCCTGAATCTCCCTACATGGACAGAAATGTCAAGCTTCAACATAAGAGACACAAGCTCATAGACTTTATACTTCCAGAATGATTCAAGATTTGGATGTAAGACTCAGGTTAGAATCAGTGCATTAAGTTGTTCAACAAATAAACTACACAGACTTAGTGTATGCCAACCTCAGACACTGGCTGCAAGTGGAGTCAGGGTATTCACAAACCAGAAGGCATCACTGAGTTTGATGTCCAGAGCTTTTACTTGGGCTTTATAATTTATTAAATCATTGGACACATGATTAATCTCCATCTCCAGCACCATCTCCTCCCACCTTCCCAGAGTTCAGCATGGCTCTAATTTTCAACCCTCTAATTATGTGGCTGGTCTTTCTGGGATTAGCCCTCATGCTGAAGTTAACTTGGGGCCCACTACCATGAGTCACCTCATTAGCATAAGAGACACTCTTCTCACTCAAGAAATTCCAAGGGTTTTGAAGTTCTGTGTCTGGTACCAGAAATAAAGGACAGATATTTTATTTATTATACCACTGGTAATAACTAAAAATGTGGTATGCATGAGAACTACAAAGGAGATTGTTTAAAATTTTACCCTTTGTAGAGCTGAATTGAGGCTCAGAACTTCCCAACTTTCAGGAGCACATAAAGAATGCTACAATGCTGATGAGCATGTAAATTGCTACAATCACCTGAAAAGCAAATATCTGTCAGTATCCACTTTAACCTGAACATACAGATAAACCTATTCCAGCAAATCTGCTTCTAGGTAAATACCTAATAAAAGTGGCCACTGTCAGGAAAAACTGAAACATTTTGAAACACACACTCAACCACACAAAAGATTACTTGGTGTCTGTCTAGCTCACCCTTTGAATATTTCAAATTCAATGTTACTGAGCTATTTTATAACTCTGTAGGTAGTAGGAAACATACAGTGATATAAATTATTATTTTTCTGTAGAAATGCTAATGTACTTAATCTTGTGGAATGCAATTGCTGGGTACCATTGCCTTAGTGTGCTGTGGTTTGTCTAGATTTCTTCTTTAAAGGAACCCTTCATCTCCTCTCTAATTCACCATTTCTAAGAGGGTCAACACTTAAATTGGTGTGAAATACGAGACATAAAATATGATAGCACATCTTAATTTGACCTTCAAGGACTTTTACATTCTGGCCTCAAGCATCATTTCCAAATTCACCTTTTTATTTCCCTTTCTCAACTCATATCCAAAGATTGTTACTGACACTTCAGCCATCTTGCATGATGTCTTCATCCATTACTCAATTCCTCTCCCAGCACGCATGCTCACACACACAAACACACACAAACAGGACCACTTCCACCTGCCTTCCTTTCCTCTTTGAACTTTTTGAGCACTACTGTGAGCCACTCACTTAAAGTTCAATTATACAACATCTTACATATTTACCTTAGTGCAATCTCTCCTTTTGCTTGGCAAGTTCTGAAGGCTTATCCTTCCTGTTATTAACTGATTTGTTATCTGGTCCTTGGGTGAAGTCTTTTATGCATATGAGTTGAAAGAGAAGCAGTCAATGGAATGGTTGATGAAGAAGTATAAAAATTGCCATGTTGGAAAATCTAGGACAGCAAAAAGAAAAAACAAAAATAATTGGTCATGCAGAGAAACTGTGAAACCAATGATCTTTATGCTTTAAGTCCAGGATTACCTCCCTGCCTAGTTCATTGGAATTCAAACCTAGGAATTTGCCCATGTGGTCCCACACCAGCTCCACTTTCTGCTTCTGCTATTCATTCTTGTGGAATTTTCTTTATGACATCTGCCTTCAGCCTGTCTTTGTCTTCTGGTTTCTGCTCATGTCCCTTCATCCCAGTTCTTAGTGACTTGTCAGATGTCACTGAGATCACAGCCATGAAGTTCCTTATACCATGTCTGGTGCAGGGTAGGTGCTCAGTGAGGATTTTCCTTCTTCTTAAAGTAGCTCAGATTTGTTATTATGCTTCCCGTGGAAGTGAGCAAAAGGCTTTTATTAAATTAGGAAATAAAAGCAACCTGTGTTGTTTCTTGGTCAAAGATGTCAGCCTGAGGCAGAATTCTAAGCTGGATGCTTGGATAGTCAGTGGGAGCACCACAGGGCCCTCTCCCTCCTTGTCTCTCTAGATGGACTCACTTGCTCATTGTCCTTTAGGGGCTTAAGGAGCAAGTCTGAACTCACAGCTCCTTGTTCACATCAGAGGCTGCCATCCAACCACTGTTGCCCTGACTCCACCTTCTGCTCCAGCAGCACCAGCTCAACTCTAGAGTAGAAGCTGAGAGCAGTGTCTGTAGATCAGAGTCCAGACAGCTAGCTCTTCCTGCATAAACTGGGGTGCCCCGGCACTGAGCTGTGTTGAATGGCAGCAAGCATCCACTTTTTAGCAGGTAGGGCTTCCCCCTTACCCACTCTCTCACCCTTAGAGTCTCTTCCCCCTCTCCCCTTCCTCCCCTCCATCCTTCTCTAACACACCCTTGAATAGATGATGCTGGCTTGCAGCTGTTAATTAAGTTCTTTTTTATAAACCCAGTAGTTTATTTCAAAGTAGAAATTTTAGGTTTACTGGACAAAATCCCACTACAGTTGACACATACAGACACTAGACTACTGTACATTTAAAAAAAGAAAAAATCAAGAAGGGCCAAGGTGGTGGAGTAGAACGAAACTCTTAGCTCACCTTCTCCCACAAATGCACCAAGACTGACATCCACTGACCCACCTATCCAATCAGAAAGTCTGCTGAACTTTGACAGAACCTTACTTTCATCAAAAGACAAAACACGCCATTAATCTGGCAGGAGAAAAGGAAAATAAAAGGAAGAAAAAGGGAAATAGTGCAGTCCAGTCCCATGGGGAGGGAGCAGCAAAGGTGGTATAGTGCTTATTTGCTGGGTCTCTCCCACTCCAATGAAGAGGTAAGCTGGATGGAGGGGGAAACTCTGAGGCTTGAAATTGTATAGAATAGCCCTTAACTGACAGAACAAAATTAAATGGGGCAAAAAGTGTCCTCAGGATCCCCAGGCTTAGACACCAACCAGCAGGTGTGGGATGAAACAGACTGCATGAACCTGATGGAGGACTCGGGCCAACTGTACAGAGGCAACCTCAGGAGATTTCAATGTGCTTTGTGCCATCGCTGGAAAGGTATACAGAGCAGAACAACATGAGTACCCTATAAAATATTAAAAAAAAAAAGGCAAAGAAACACTGCTGGTGTGCCCTGGGCGGAGGGGTGTCATAGCTTTTGTCTTTGAATACTTGTGGCATCATATCTGGTGCCTTTTCTGCAGAAGACAATTGGGACTCAACCACACCCACCATATACTCTAATGTGCACCGAGGTGGAGGCAGGGTTGAAATCTCAATCCCTACCTAGGGGCTCTGAAACCTCATAGGTGGGACTCAGATTTGTTCACAGCCCCAGGCAAATAGGAAAGTTCTGCTGCAGTACCTCTGTGAACTCATGCTTCTAAGAAGAACAAGAAGAGTTCTGGCACAGAGCAGGGGTGATGACTGGTATGGCCATTTTATCCAAGTCCATCTAAAGAGCATGGAACTGAAGTGAAGTTGGGAAGGGCACTGAAAGGCAGAGAGACCCAACCACCTACCATGCACAAGTGCACCACCACAATACAGCATTTGGAGGAGACATGACCCATGGCACTAGGAGAAGCACAGATTGGGGGCACAACTGGAGGGCCTCTGGAACCAGTGAGTGGAGTTCATGCAGCAGGGTGAAAACAGGAGCAGTGACAACCACAAAATAAAAAGGAGATCTCATTTAATAGCAAGGGAAGACTCTTGCTACCAGATCACAGGCCAAATCCCCAACAAAAAGGATAACAGGCAAAAGACAGGAAGACATAGTAACCACCCATACTTCAGACAGAGCTATCAACAAAATTATTAAGAGCACATAGTGCCCAAAATAACACGTTCACATTTTTTCACTTTTTTTCTTTTACTTTTTAAATTTTTACTTTTAAAAGATTATTATGTTTCTGTTTAACCCCTTTTAAAATTGGACTTTAAAATATTTAAAGTTGTCTTTAATTTGTTTCAATTTCATTTTTATTTCTCTTTGCTTTATTCTTCTATTATCCATTAGACTATGTTCTCAAATTTTTTTCTTCTTTTAAGCTTTTTAAATTTTTTACAATTTGCTTTTAATGTCTTTGTTTTGTTCTCTTATTTATTATAATCAGCTTTCAGATATTATTTTCTAATTTTAAGACTTTTAAAATTGGTCTCAATTTTTATTTTTCTTTGACTTGTTCTTCTGTCATTGTTCATAATCTGTTTTCAAATCTTATTCGTTTCTTTTAATTTTTTTAGCTTTATTTCTGCACCCGTTTTAGGTAAATAAGTAAAAAGAAAACCTTTAGAAACAGAAGAGATAACTGATGCTCCATAATCAATAATGCAGGAGAGGTATAAGTAAAATAAAGAAGTAGAGAAACAACTCCCATTTAAAAGAACAGGTAAAATCCCCTGAATGAATGATCAATGAATTAGACCTTGATAATCTATTAAATCATGTTTTCAAAAGAGGAGAGATAAAAGTACTAAAGACACAAAAAGAGATTGTATATGGAGGCACAGAATATGTCAAATAGGAAATTGAAACTTTATAAAAAGGAGTGAATTAAAACAGGAAAACAAATTTGCTGAGATAAGAGCTGAGTTAAAAGTTGTAAAAAAAGTAGGCTACTTAATGCAGAAGAATTAATAAGTGGTTTAGAATACAGGACAACAGAAATCAACTAATCAGAACAGAATAGAGGAAAACAAACAAAAACCAATGAAAGAACAAAATTCAATGAAAACAATTATCCTATGGGATAATATAAATCTTGCCAAATCCTACACATAGCAGGGGTCTCAGAAGGAGAAAAAAAGCAAAAGGGATTGAAAAGGTATTTGAAGAAATCATAATTAAGAACTTATGAAACATAAAGAAGCAATCAGATATACCAATACAGGAAGTACAAAGGGACCCAAACAAGAAGAAACCAAACAGACACACACTAAGCTATATTATAATCAGCATGGCCAGGGTTAAAGATAAAGA
The DNA here is from genome assembly GCF_048773025.1 of Camelus bactrianus. Classification (NCBI taxonomy): domain Eukaryota; kingdom Metazoa; phylum Chordata; class Mammalia; order Artiodactyla; family Camelidae; genus Camelus; species Camelus bactrianus. The sequence goes on from NC_133574.1 coordinate 14,221,033, forward strand.
AATGATTCTAAAGTCATAAGGAGAAAAACAGAGTTATTTACAAAGGAAAACTCATAAGGATTTCAGCTGATTTCTCTACACATATACTACAAGCCAGAAGGGAGTGGCAAGATATATTCAAAGTCCTGAATGAAAAACATACAAACAAAAAAGATTCAGCCTAGGATAATTTATCAAGCAAGTCTATTCTTTAGAATAGAAGGAGAAATAAATATCTTCACAGACAAGCAAAAATAAAAGAATTTAGCAACACTAAATCTATACTAAAAGAAATATTGAATGGTATACTCTAAATTGAAAAGAAGTAGGTTGCTTTTGAAAGGAGAAAACCATAATTGGAAAGGTGATAACTACCATGAATTACAACAGAATAAACATGGAATTGTAAAAGAAGACATCTAAATCATTAAGAGTGGGAGAGGGGAGCAAGAAAATATAGTTTTCTTCATTCTTTAATTTGTTCATTCTCAGTAGGATGGGTTTGAGTTTATATTACTATATGTTTAAAACAATCAGATACAGTAATGGGTTAATATACGTACAAAATTGGGTAACCATAAGACAGAAACTTACAAGAGAGTCACAAAAACTAAAAATTAACGAAGATAATAGAAAGGAAAACTTAAAAATAAAACACGCACACACACACACACACACACACCAGGAAAAAGAAAGGAACAAGGGAAAAAATGCCAAATCAACTGCAAAATTAAGTTCAAAACGGCAATAAACCAAAGTTGATCAAAAATTACTTTAAATTTCAATAGGTTAAATGCTCTAATGAAAAGACATAGAGTGACAGACTGGAAAATAAAACAAGAACCTACAATATGCCACATACAAGAGACCCACCTTTGGGAAAAGGACACAAATAGAGTGTGAATGAGCAAATTGAACAAGATATTACACACAAACAGAAATGAAAAGAAAGCAGGAGTAGCAATACTGATTTCACACAACATGAACTTTAAAACAAAGACCATAAAGAAAGATGAATGTTTTACGATTTAAGGAGCAATACAAGATGAAGATATTACATCCATTAACATAACTATACCCAATGTAGGAGCAACTAAATACATAAAGCAAATACTGACAGATATAAAAGGAGAAATTGCTAGGAATAAAATAATGGTAGGAAATTAAAACATCCCATTATCCTCACTGGAAGATCTTCCAGATGCAAATTTAATAATGCAACAAATTAAATGATATAATATACAAATTAGACGTGGTTGATATTTTGGAACAATACATTCTAAAAAAATACAATATAGAATCTTTATAAGTGCACATGGAACATTTTCTAGGATAGATCATGTACTTGGGCACAAAAAAAGACTCAACAATTTTAAGATGATAGTAATTATTTTAAGCATTTTTTTTCTGAACACAATGCATGAAACTAGAAATCAAATACAGAAAAACAAAGGAGACAAATGATAGCATGATAATTAAACAACATGATACTAAGAAACCAAAGGGTCAATGATAAAATCAAAGAAATTTAAAAATACTTTGAGACAAATGACAAAAATCACAACCACACAAAATCTATGGGATGCAGCAAAAGCATTCCTAAGAAGAAAGTTCATTGCAGTAAAAGTCTTCCTCAAAAAAGATGAACAATCTGAAATAAACAACTAACCAACTAAAAGAATTAGAAAAAGAAGAGCAAACAAAACCTAAAGACAGCAGAAGGAAGAAAACAATAAATATCAGGGAGGAAATAAATAAAATAGAGATTTAAAAAACAATAGAAAAAGTCAATCAAACAAAGAGCTGTTTTTTTTGAAAGAGTAAATAAAATTGACAAACCTCAGGCCTAGCTCACAAAGAAGAGAAAAGACAGAGCACAATCAAAATAAGAAAGGAAAATGGAGAAATTACAGCCAATACCACAGAAATTCAAAATATCATATGAGAATACTGTGAACAACTTTATGGAAAGTAAATGAATAACCTTGAAGAAACGGACAAGTTTCTGGAAACATTCAGTCCACATGACTGAATCAAGAATAAACTGACCACTAGAACAAACCAATCTCTAGAAATGAAATTGGATAAGCATAAAAAAAAAAATTTCCCAACGAACAAATGTCCAGGACTGCATGGATTCATTGGGGAATTCTATCATACATACAAAGAAGAACTCATACTAGTCTTTCTCAAAATCTTCCAGAAGATTGAAAAGGAGGGAGTACTCCCAAACTCATTCTATGAATTCACCATCACCCTGATACAAAACCAGACAAAGACACTACCAAAAAAGAAACTCACAGATCAATATCACTGAGGAAACATAGATACAAATATTCTCAACATAATATTAGCAAACAGAATCCAACAGCACATAGAAAAGATCATACAACATGATCAAGTCGGGTTCATCCCAGGAACACAAGGATGGTTCAACATATGCAAATCAATCAATGTAATACACCCCAACAACAAGAAAAAGACAAAAACCACATGATCATCTTAATAGATGAAGAAAAAGCATTTGATAAGATTCACCACCCATTATGATAAAAATCCTCACCAAAGTAGGTATAGAGGGGACATATCTTAACGTAAGAAAAGCTGTTTATGACAAACCTACAGCCAGCATAGAACTCAATGGTGAAAAGCTGAAAACCTTCCCACTAAAATCTGGCAAAAGGCAGGGTTCTCCACTCTCACCATTTCTATTCAACATAATCTTGGAAGTCCTAGCCACTGCAATCAGGCAAGAAAAAGAAATAAAAGTGATCCAAATTGGAAAAGAAGCTAAAAAATCATCACTTTATGCAGATGACATGATACTATATATAGAAAACCCTAAAAGGTCCATGCATAAACTACACGAACTAATGAAAGAATTTGGCAAGGTACAAGGATACAAGATCACAAGATTAATGTACAAAACAATACAAGATTAATGTACAAAAATCAGTTGCATTTCTTTACACTAATTATGAATCAACAGGAAAAGGAAGTAAAGAAACAATCCCTTATAAAATTACACCTAAAGTAATAAAATATCTAGGAGTAAATCTAACCAAGGAAGTGGAAGACTTATACATGGAGAACTACAAGGAAATTAAGGGAGACTTTAAAAAATGGAAAGATATCCCATGCTCCTGGAATGGATGAATCAGTATTGTTAAAATGTCCACGTTTCCCAAGGCAATCTACAGATTTAATGCAATCTCTATCAAATTACTAAGGACATATTTCACAGAACTGGAACAAATCATTATAAAATTTATATGGAATCACAAAAGACCCAGAATTGCCAAAACATAACTGAAGGAAAAGAATGAGGCTGGAGGAACAACCCTCCCAGACTTCAGGCCATACTACAGAGCTACATTAATCAAAACAGCATGGTATTGATACAAAAACAGACATATCAATGGAACAAAATAGCCCAGCAATGAACCCACAATCTTTTGGTCAATTAATCTTCAACAAAGGAGGCAAGAACATACAATGGAATAAAGACAGTCTCTTCAGCAAATGGTGTTGGGAAAACTGGACAGCAGCATGTAAATCAATGAAGTTAAAATACTCCCTTTCACCATACACAAAAATAAACTCAAAATGGATTAAAGACTTAAACACAATACGTCACAATAAAGCTCTTAGAAGAAAACATAAGCAGAACATTATCTCACATACATCTCAGCAATGTTCCCCAAGGCAGTCTACCAAAGAAATAGATATAAAAGTAGAAATAAACAAGTGGGACCTAATTAAACTTACAAGCTTTTGCACAGCAAAGGAAACCATGGGCAAAACAAAATGGCAACCTATAGATTAGGAGAAAATATGTGCAAAAGATGAAACTGACAATGCTTGTTCTCCAGAATATATAAACATCTCATACGACTTAATAAGAAAAAGACAAACAACCTTATCCAAAAATGGGCAAAACATCTAAACAAGCAATTCTCCCATGAAGACATACAAATAGCCAAAGGCACATGAGAAAATGCTCAATACCACTAATTATCAGAGAAATACAAATTAAAACTACAAAGAGGTTTCACCTCACACCAGTCAGAATGACCATCATTCAAAAGTCTATAAATGACAAATGTTGGAAAGGGTGTTGTTCAAAACGGACCCTCCTACACTGTTGGTGGGAATGTAGTTTGGTGTAGCCATTATGGAAAACAGTATGGAGATTCCTCAAAAGACCAAAAGTAGACTTACCATATGATACAGTGTTCCCACTCCTGGGCATATATACAGAAGAATCCTTAATTCAGAAAGACACCTGCACCCTAATATTCATAGCAACACTAGTTACAAAAGCCAAGACACGGAAGCAACCTAAATGTTCATTGACAGATGACTGGATAAAGAAGTTATGGTATATTTATACAATGGAATACTACTTGGCCATGAAAATTGAGAACATATTGCCATTTGTAGCCAAGTGGATGTCCTTGGAGAATGTCATTCTAAGAGAATTAAGCCAGAAAGAGAAAGAAATATACAACATATCACTTATATGTGGACTCTAAAAAATAAGACCAATGAACTTATATGTAAAACAGAAACAGACTCACAGACATATAATACAAACTTGTGGTTGCCAGGGGAGAGGGGATTTGGAAAGGATAAACTGGGAATTTGAGATTTGCAGATACTGAGTGACATATATAAAATAGATAAATAAGTTTTACTGTATAGCACAGGGAATTATATTCAATATCTTGTGGTAGTCAATTTTTTAAAAAGAATATGAAAATTAATAAATGTATATTTATGTATCACTGAAGATTTGTGCTGTGCACCAGAAATTGAGGCATTGTAAACTAACTATAACTAAATTTTAAAAAGTAAAAAAAAAAGTTGTCATTAAGCTAGCAAAAATGCTCAGAGAGCACATACAGATGAGCCCACTGCCACTGTCAAAATGAAATCACAGTGGGTTAGGAGGAAACTTCCACTGATTTCGAGAAAAACAGGCAATGAGCCCAAACCAAACAATATCTTCCACTCCGTTTTTCCCTTTGGGCTTCATTCTCATGGAAATCTGACATGGAAGGGAAGGGTTAGGGACTTCAGGCTAGCTGATGCTCACTCCATGTTCTCTGATCAGCCATCTTAGCTGCCACAGGGGAGCGAGTCTCTCACTCCAAGTGGAAGAACACAACACCAAGGCAGTGGGGGACCTCAAATACATTCACAGCAAAAAGAAACAGTTTCTCAAAACATTTTGAGATATATGTCTACCAATCAGCATCATCAAAATATTCACTTGTATGTACTGTTTATGAAGCCATCACTATGGTCTCTGAGGGTACTAGAATTACAAGAGTTTACAAGATCTGACAAATAACATAATGAGTTTTTCTTCTGTCTTTAAAATTTAAAGAAATTGAAAACATTATTTTGGTGGGCTAGCTGCCTCTATTGAGAAAAATTTAAAGAAGCACAGCTACAAATATAAATATCAAACCAAGCTCAGTCTCTGTACTGATCACTGGTCCCTGGCAGACACAAGATGGAAATGTGTAGCTCAAGTTCTTGGCATGAATTACTTGCTATTAATTTCTCATTAACAGTAGATTCTGTCAAACTTAAATTTAATCATATTGATTTGTTTTCGAAAATAAAGACCTCTCACTTAAAAAATAAAAAAAAAATCTTCAAAACCTAATAAAAACGGGCAACTTGCTATAGCCTGGTTTATATTAGACATTAGGAAGATCTTCCATTGCCTTCTTATTTACACTTTCACGTGCAATAAAGAAAAATCAGGTTGCAGTTTAATCTAGTTCTTTTAAAAGATCTCTGAAGCCACCATAGCAAGATAGATAGGTTGATTCACACACTAGCTTCTCCAAATTTCAGATAATTTTTACGTGTCATTTATTCCAAATTTGGAAACACCCTGGAGGAAGGTAGGGATGAATGGTGGTAGGAGACACAATGTAACTATAGGAAGGACCTTCCCTCTTCCCTGAATGTGTAGAAGAGCAGAGTGAGTCATGCTTGTGGGGAGTGGAGAGGAACCGAGTGCAGGTTCCACTGTGGATCTGCTGAGGGTAGGGTTGGTGGGGTGCTGTTGATGAGCATGTGCTCCAAGGAAAGGTGGGGTCAGGGAGTCCAGAATCACTGGAAATGGTTTCCTGGGACATGTGCCTAGAACCAGATGGCCTGGAATGGAACTAGCATGAACAGAATTCCACAGTCCCACAAAGGTAGATTCCCAGGTCCATGAACAACCAGGACCACAGCTGTGGGGGAGATGAAGGTCACTGTCTGAGAAAGTGGGAACAGGCCATGAACAGCAGTGAGGGTGTATGTGTCAGGGCTGGGAGGTGGGGTAATTCTTAAATCTTAGTTCACATGTAGACTACAAGAGACTGGGTGTGGAGAAGCCAGTCAGGGTGAGGAAAAGTAGTGGGATATTTTTGTAGAAGGACACACTGAGGCTTGGTGATGTGTTAAAAATAGGGGAGTACCCCTGGTTTTTTTTCTGGGGAGACTAAAACCGACAGCAGTTGAATGAGAGGTGGATTCGAGGAAAGAAATGACATGGTGATGTAATGAAGACGCTCTTCTGGGGAGGTGAAGAGACTGGAACAGAAGTAAAATGTCTCTTTTCTCCAAAGGGATCCTCAAAGGCACAGAGAGTTCAGAAATCTCCCATTCTGCTCCCATTACCTGTTGCTTTCAGGGACTCCGTGAGGGATAGGGAAACCACCTGCTTGATTATCACAGTAGAGAGCATCCTTGGTGGAGTGGAAAAACTTAAAAACTGTATTTGAAATTATATTTTCTGAAAGCATCCATTTAAGAGGTTGCCATTGGGATTCTTTTTTGAGAAGACTTGGACTTACAAATAAGTGCAAAGTATCCATTGAGATCTGCCCTGTCCAAAGTGGCAGCTGCTAGGGGGGAGGGTATTGCTAAGAGATAGAACATGTGCTCAGAGTGCACGAAGTCCTGGGTTCACTCCCCAGTACCTCCATTAAATATAAATCAATAAAAACCTAATTACCCTCCCAAACAAACAAAACAAAAACCAAAAAATCACAGAAAAGCAAAGTGGCAGCCGCTAGCCACATGTAACTATTGCTTGCTTGATACATAGCCAGCTGAAGTTGAGATGCATGGTACGTGTAAAATACACTCAGATTTTGAAGGTCTAGTATGAATAAAACCATGTGAAATATCTCATATTTTTTTCTGTTGATTATACGCAGCAATGATAATATTTTGGCTCTATTGGATTAAATATAAATATATTGCTAAAATCAATTCCATCTTTTTTTTTTTTTTACTTCTTTAAAAAAGTTGGGGAGGCTTCTGGAAAATTTAAAATTACATGAGTTGTTTGCATTATATTTGGACATCCCCTGAGTTGATTTACCAGAAACATATTTTTGCCAGTCCTGTTCATTTTATGAAGTTTTGTTTAATTATTAGAATTACGTTTTCATGCTGTAACCTTTACCAACTTTCTGTCTGAAATCAAGCTCAGTGAGGGGCTGGCATTTTTGTTTTTCCTTTGTGAATTTGATGAATGACTGCATTACTGTTTTGTGTTTTCTTTTCCAAAATTTAATTGTGTGCTGGTTAATTCCAGGACGGTGATATCTGAGATTTTTGTTTTTGTTTTTTTTCTTTCCCTTTTTAAAGGTAAAATTGCACCATCCTGGAAATAGTTATCTCAGGGTATTAGGAATTATTTTTTAAAGAATTCACCTCTCAAAATTCCTTCACTGGGCCTGGCAGCACACACCATGACTCTATTGCTCTTTAGAGCTGTATTTTCAGAACATTTTATTGATGTATATTTGATTTACAATGTTGTGTTATTTTCAGGTGTACAGCAGGGTGATTCAGTATATATATTTTTTTCTTTTTCAGATTCTTTTCCACTGTAGGTTAATACAAGAAATTGAATATAGTTCCTTGTGATATACAGTAGGTCCTTGTGCTTATCTATTTTATATATAATGGTATGTATCTGTTAATACAGCCTCTTTTTGGATGCAAAAAACATAGGTTGGGGCTCGGAGCCTTGAAAAACGAACACTACTAAGGCCATCCGCCCAGGCTTTGGGGGCTTTCTGAGTTTCTCTGCCCCTTCAGGGGAAGGCAATGGGTCCTGTCATGGGATGTGATGGTGCTTGGGCATCAGGGCTCTTTCCTGTAGCCACGGCTGGGTGTCCTCAGTGAGCAGGGCAGAAAAATTGATGCCTATGCTGAAGTGGACGGGGGGTTCTGTGGACAGTGTGTTCTCACAATATTACCTTTTTCTGAGTGGCAGGGGATAATTATTTGACAACTTCTGTGTGACTGACAAGAAATGTGTGTGGTAGAGTAGCCTTTCACATCTTACTTCTTAAAGCAATCACTTTCCCTCCCTTTTTGTTACAAAAGAATTTATGTTGTTGGGAAAACTACTCGTTAGGTGGAATTACCATAGTCACAGCCTTATGCCACTTAACCATATTTTCTTCTTGTGCTTTCCAGAACATTGTAAAGCTGATAGAAAGAAAACAAGCAGGAGGGAATACTCCCAAACTCATTCTGTGAAGCCACCATCAGTCTGATACCAAAAACAAGCAAAGACACCACCAAAAAAGAGAATTAAAAACCAACATCACAGAAGAACATAGATGCAAAAAATCCTCAAGAAAATACTAGCAAATAGAATGCAACAGCACATAAAAAAGATCATACATCATGATCAAGTGGGGTTCATCCCAGGAACACAAGTGTGGTTCAACACATGCAAATCAATGTGATACTTCACAACAAGAGAAAGGACTAAAACCACATGATAATCTCAATAGATGCAGAAAATGCACTTAATAAAATTCAATGGAGAACTATAAAACATTGATGAAGGAAATTAAAGAAGTTTCTAAGAAATGGAAAGATACCCCATGCTCCTGGATTGGAAGAATCAATATTGTTAAAATGGTCATACTGCCCAAAGCAATCTACAGATTTAATGTGATCTCTATCAGATTACACAGGACACTTTTTATAGAATTTGAACAAATAATCTTAAATTTATATGGAATCACAAAAGACCCAGAATTGCCAAAGCAATATTGAAGAAAAAGAATGAAGCTGGAGGAATAACCCTCCCAGACTTCAGACAAAACTACAGAACTACAGTCACCAGAACAGAAAGGTATTGACATAAATACAGGCATATGGATCAGTGGAACAGACTAGAAAGCCCAGAAATAAACCCACAGACCTACAGCCAATTAGTCTTTGACACAGATAGGCAAGAAAATACAGTGAGTAAAGACATTCTCTTCAACAAATGATGCTGGGAACACTGGACAGCAGCATGTAAATCAGTGAAGTTAGAACAACTCCCACACACTATACACAAAAATAAACTCAAAATGACTTATAGAATTAAATATAAGACAAGACAATGTAAATCTCCTAGAAGAAAACCTAGGCAAAACATTCTCTGACATAAATCATAGCAATGTCTTCCTAGGGCAGTCTACCCAAGCAATAGAACCCCTAGACACCTCTTCATTCCACGATTCCACAGTGTTCAATGCAGTAATTCACTTGTGCAGCTGGGTAATAAGCCACAGCTGCCAGATCACTGGGCTTTTCTAGATTTCTTGGAATGTCAAAGAAATCCAGAAAAGTCATTAGCTATTTGAAGAAATATTTGGTATCTCATTTTACAGTTAAAATTTTTTATTCCATTTTTCTAAAATTCAATACTGATTATATTAAAGCATAATCATACAGACATCATCTTCAGGTGTACCCACTACACTTTTTTCTTATCATTATAAACAAATTTCTATTAATCAAGAAGTTACAATGAATTACAAATTATGTGCTAGGAAATGAAGCAGATACATAATATGTGAAAAATAGCAATCTTTATGGTAGTTTGGAATCTAGATGGACACATAAGTACTATGTTGTACCATCAAACAATTACTTGGTATTGTGTTATATTCCAGATATATAAAAGAAGATCCAAGAGAAGAAATCTTGTGTGACTAGAAACATGACATAGCTTTGCACCTGAAGGACACTCAATAAATACTAAAGGAGGGAACAAATGAATGAACAAGAAGAACCAGCATAGCTGTGCAGATACATAGTATTGAGCAGGGTTTTCAACAACCAGCAACACAAAATCTGCTCCTCGCCAAAGAAGAGCCCTCAAGTCTAAATACACACCTGAAATATTTCATTGAGTCTAAAGGCACATATTTGTTTTCATGTCTCAGCTTCTCAGAAATTGATGAGTTGCCATAATTTAAAGAGTAGCATTTTTTTCTTTCTTGTAGTTAAAATAAATGTGTATCTCATGCCTCTTAAATTTGATCAAACATATCGATTGACTCTAAACAAATGTTATTTTGTGTAATATGATTTCAAAATTAATCACTTAATACATGCAAATTTAGATCCCTAATTATAACTTTTAATATTCATAACAGCTCAAAAACCTAATGAAAACTTGGGATGTCAAATTCTGTGAGTTCTAATTCTTAACATTTCAAAACATAAAACAACAAAATTACAACAACTACAAACTCATACAGCACATCTTAAAATCTAGAGCATGCAGAATCTGCAATGTTACTGCAAACGGTGCTGTGAGGTAAATAACCGCAGATACTGTAAACAAACCTGTTATAGAAACAAAGAAGATATTCTTTCCTTTTTATACTAAAAGGTGGAAAGCTGGGGAAAAGAAAATAATTTTTGTTGCTATAATTTTATCTATAAATAAAAGAATAAAATACTGACCATCTTAACATGAAGAAATTTTACTGAAAAAAATAGAAATGTGTTAACTTCACATTAATGAATTTCATATTCATTTATAAATTACTCTAAAGGAAGACTCACACAATCAACATAATGCAGTAACATAAAACAAGAAACCTGCTATATTTTATTTTGACCGGGGGAGATGCCATTTTTTTAAAAAGGAAGCAATGAATTTGCCAATGTCAGACTATTATCAGGCAGCTAGGGAAACATTTTATAGTCTACTGGAAAAGTGCAAACAGGCATGAGTTAAACTGCTGACACAACCTTAGTACAGCGTCCTATTCTAATTAGTATAGGAAGTTACATCAAGGAGAGAGCTTCCCTACCAATTTTTTTTATCATTATCAGCCTTAATATCTGGATAGAAAAGGATATGAACTAGTGAAACGTTAATCAATTAAGGGAATAATAAACCTTAAATCTGTAGGAGAATCTGCATTTATCTATGAACCTACAGTTATGTATGTGTGTATAGGAATTTCTCATAAGAATTACATAGTGAATCTGACTTTTGCTATGTACAGGGGTAGCTAGTCACTTAGTATTTTTAGCCTTAAGATTCATCACTAGAAAATGAAATAACACTTGTTGAGTTTCTGCAATATGCCCATCACTGTGCTAGATGTTTTATGTAAATTATCTCAATCTCCAAAAGAATCCTACCAGATAATTAGTATTTACTTCACATAACCAAAACTCATTCACCTAAATTTGATTCCACTGGCCAAGTCAGCCAAATCCCAAAGCTCTTTTCCTTTACTACATGGTACTATGTATATATAAACATGAATGTGAACAAATACTGTCCACTACATGAATCATGACATAGCAATGGGACAGCTAGAGACTACTGTCTACTTTTTTTTCTACATAACACACTTCTGTAGTGAGAATCAGTTCATTCATCATTAAGGGATGAGGTCAGTATAATGTGAAAGTCACATTGGTCCAGAAATAATTGTCTCCAGCATAACAATGTTTCAAAGCCTTGAGGGATGAGCTTTCTCACAGAGTCTTAGCAATATATGATGACCTTAAGGAAAATACCTGACAATCCTTTGGAAGAGGGCAGAGGCCAGTTAATGGCTTCAAGAACTACTAGGATTTCTACAATGTTAGACTACCTGGCTGAGCTGCGAACACAAATAAACCATGAAAATGTTTCCCCATGTTTACTCAAAAAAAAAAAAAAAAAAGAGGGTAGTATCTAAAGAAGAAAGGCTACATCCTGGATCAGAATTTTTAATTTTGACAATTTATCTTTAACAGAATTGAATGCCCTTGTGGACTTACATTTCAAAGGAGAATACTAACATATTGGGTGCAAATGTTCAACTATAGTAGAATTTTATGAGAACACTTACCAGTTTTGCTAGTACAGAGATTACAAAGCTGCATAGTTCTGAGTGGCTTGTCTGTATTTTTAGGGTATGATTTTGCAGAACTTTAGGTTTTTTCTAGAGACACATATATTGTTTTACAAGAGAACTGCCTGCATTATGGTATTGTAGAAAACTCAGTTTCACCACCAGCTTTATTCAGACCTAGTCTAATTTCTTCAGTATTTGCTGTTACAGAGTAAAACCAATCTAAACTGAGAGGTTAAATAAACTTTATTGCTGCTAAACCCTTAAGAATTACTTTGTCAAAGCAAATCATTGCTCATTTTTATTTTTACTTTATGAAATAAGAAAGAGTTGGAGTGAAATATTTGAAATAAATAAAAACTAGAAAATAACATTTTAAAATACAGATTATATTAATAGAAGTAGAATATGTGATCTCAAAATTCTCAAAATTATTCTAAATTAAATGTAAATTCTTGTATATACTATATATTAAAAAAATATTTTGAGTCAGTTTAAATTTTTTTTTAATTCAACAAGGCAGATGACATTCATTACAATAATAATACAGGTTTTTCCCTTAGAATTAGTCTATAGGTAGCATACTTGAGATTATTTTCCTTATGAAAATGTCAAATTATTAAGGAGAAAACAATATTAACCAATATTGGCCACAGGGAATACACTTTACTAAGTTGGCTTCTTCATTTAAATCTTTTTCTGTAATGTGTCTAAGACATCACTAATACTTTAAGAATGTCAAATCCTAATCAAATTTTAACTCTGGTAAAGTAAGTTACTAAAAGTTATGAATATTGAAAGTTATTAAATTTCCACTGTGATAAAACAAAATAGGAATCAAAGTTAAACAGTCCTACATAAAATAAAATGTTTATTTAACAACTAGAGCTTACGCTGCTCAGTAAGTGTTTTACTCTCCTCATTGAGATGACTGAAGATTTCAGAGCTAGGCTTCTGTCAATTTTCTACCTCTCAATCTCAAAAGGCTTTTGTTTCTTGATTCCTCCTTCCGTCCTTCCTGTCTGTGAAGAAAAAAGTGATCCCTATCATTCCCAAGACTAATATCAGTCCTTTTGATTTTTGTCTACCCCATGTCTCCTCCAGAATCTTGCTCTTTTAATCATCTCCCTTCTGCTTCAAAGTTCAATTGCTTTAATCTCATTTGTCTCTCTTTCCATGAACATTATTCTTCCTAAGTTTAAGAGATAATGGTGTTCCATGAAACTTACCTGTGTTTTGTGTATTCAGATACCCTGCTGTAAAATGTCTCTTACTATGACTCACAGTAAAAAAAAAAAAAAAAAGCTTGAAAGTTACTAAACTAATCTTGTGCCTTCATTTCATATATGTGAACATTGAACCCACAGATCTGATCTATCAAAATTCACTCACTCAGTAATAGAATCCTTGGCCTTTCAATTCCCTCTATGGACAGAACTTTTCTTTACTCTTCAAATTATGTCATGACATGGTGTCATTTAGTGACCACGACCACTTGTCATTATCTTAAGGTTATCTGTCAATAGACACTTTATGTTAATATTAACTGAAAACTCAAGTTACTGGTTCCAAGCAAGGTCAGAATTCTGGATCAAAACTATTAACATCTCCACTTTGTTCATGTGCATCTGTTTTATTGTAGGTCCATGAAGCGCCATTTTTTTTTCAGTCACTTTTTCCCTTTCTAAGTCATACCTCAGATAATGCTGTCTGCCTCGGAGATCAGACTCCATCCTATCTTGGGTGTCTGACTGTAGAGGAGAAGGCAAATGTGTGTATTCTCCCAGTTTTCTAGGATGCTCTGTGTCCTGTGAGGTGACATATTGGAGATACTTTACATAAATGTGTGCTGTTGGGAAAGTAACAGGACTTGCCTTACCCTGTGAGCAGGCTGGAAATGAAGGTCAGTGGTGGGCTTGGCAGTGGAAGCCGCATAGGCTTACTGAGCCGTCCTCCACCAGGGGGCAGCACTTCCTTTATTGCTGGTGGAAGGGAGGGAGAGAGTGTGTGTGGGGGGCCTTCCAGTACCTTTGCAATAACTGTAGTATGTGCTTTACTATGTTAAAGAGCTCCTCCCTTCACTCTTGAAATAATTTGATTTCTTTGAAATTCATTTTTGAATAAAGATCTACAGAATTAAATCAGCTGTATTCAAAGAAGTTTAAAAACCCTCCTATCTTTAGTAACAAATTTACCATGATTTATCATCATGTTTGTTTAAGGACCATTTAACATTGCTTTTGTAATAGAAGAAAAAACATTTTAACTTTCAAAAATAAATTAATTATTTTCTAATTATGCATTTATTACATTTATTTTGAAGTAAAACTTGTAATCTTTAATCACTTAAAGTAATCACTGTTAACATTTTCCTATGTGCAATATTTTAATGTATAAATAAATTTTTTAAATATACAGCTAGACTGAAGCAATATGCTGTATACCAGAAATTGACACAACATTGTAAACTAACTGTAATTCAATTAAAAAAAAACTCCTAGAAGAAAACATAGGCAAAACATTCTCTGAAATAAATCTTAGCAATATTCTCCTAGGGCAGTAAACCCAGGCAATAGAAATAAAAGCAAAAATAAACAAATGAGACCTAATTGAACTTATAATCTTTGCACAGCAAAGAAAACAATACACAAAACAAAATGACAACCTATAGAATGGGAGAAAATATTTGCAAATGATGAAACTGACAAGGGCTAAATTCCCAGAATGTTAAAAAAAAAAAAGCTGATACAACTTAATAACAAAAAAACAAACAGTCCAATCCAAAAATGGACAGAAGACCTAAAGAAGTAATTCTCCTATGAAGACAAACAAATGGCCAATAGGCACATGAAGAAATGCTCAGTATCGCTAATTATCAGAGAAATGCAAATTAAAACTACAATGAGGTATCACCTCACACCAATCAGAATGGTCATAATTAAAAAGTCCACAAATGATAAATGCTGGAGAGAGTGTGGAAAAAAGGGAACCCTCCTACAGTGCTGGAGGGAATGTAGTTTGTTGCAGCTATTATGAAAAGCAGTATGGAGATTCCTTAAAAAACTAAAAACAGACCTAACCTATGACCCAACAATCCCACTCCTGAGCATACATCTGGAGGGAAATCTAATTCAAAAAGACACATGCACCCCAATGTTCATAGCAGCACTATTTACTATAAGCAACCTAAAATGTCCATCAAAAGATAGCTGAATAAACAAGCTGTGGTATAATTATGTAATGAAATACTACTCAGCCATGTAAAAGAATAAAATAATGTCATTTGCAGCAACATGGATGGACTTGGAGATCATCAGTCTAAGTAAAGGAAGTCAGAATGAGAAAGAAAAATACCATATAATATCACTCATATGTGGAATCTAAAAAAAAGTCACTGATGGACTCATCTACAAGACAGAAAGAGACTTGCAGACATAATAAACAGTCTTATGGTTACTGGGGGAAAGGGGATGGGAAGGGACAAAATGAGAGTTTGAGATATGTAAACAATAACTACTATATATAAAAATAGATTAAAAAACAAATTTCTTCTGTATAGCACAGGGAAATATACTCAATATCTTGTAGTAATCTATAATGAAAAAAGTGTGAAATGAATATATTTGTGTATATATATGACTGAAACATGCTAATCACTAGAAATTGACAAAATGTAACAGTATTATTTTAGAAAAGCTTAACTGACCAAAAAAATAAAGTCAAGGGAAAGAAATATATATATATATATATATATATACATATATATATATATATATATATGTATATTCAGCTAGATTCCTAGTCTTATCACTTAATGTGTAAGGGGAATGATTTTTTTTCCTTCTGCCACCTTCTTACAGGTTGATGAGTTGGGAGTCTCCCTGGGCCTCTCCATCACCTCTCAGTGTGGAGACTGTCCGCACTTCCCGCTAGAACTTTGGTGTTCTTGTGGCTTTAGTTACTGTCTCTATGTTGGGATACAAATCTGCATCTCTAGTCCCTAAGGCTCTTTTATATTCTTCTAAATGCCTGTCAGAAATTTTCAACTGGATGTTTTATAGGCACCTCTTCATGTAAATCTTTACTCTCCCCTGGGGCTCTTAGTGTGACCTACAAACTGTTTGCAGGCACATTGGTGTATTTCTCTCCTGTCGCCTTACTGTCCTACGTAGTTCTCTCCCACCCCTTCTGGGCTGGTTTCCTAGCTTTTGAGTGTCTCCTTCCTTCAACGTGGCCTGGCTAGTCAGACATCAGGTTTCAGAGCCTGATCTCTGGGAAATGTTTTTGAACTCCCCTTTGACCTCCTTAAGACTGGGTCAAGTGTTTCAGTGTACCCTGTGATACCTTTTTCCACCATAGCATTTGTCACTTCATATAGTATTATTGTTGCCTGTTTACTAGACATAAACTTCTTATTCACAACTCCCTAACACCTAGTCTGGGGCCTGGCACTTAGTAGGGACATAATAAACATTGGTTGGATAAGTGAGCAGTATTATGAAATGTCCCCAGTCTAATTAGCTGTAATTAGTCTTCTACATTATTTTTAATGTCTTTGATGGTATTGGCATTTAATAGCATAAAGGTTCACCCAGTATTTGGGCATTTTCCTTTCTTTTTTTCTTTTGAGTACAGCACGAATGGGTTTTCATAGTTCAGTGCTCAGAAGAAGCCTCCCCTTAACTTTCTCATGGGAGACTCAGCTGAGCTTAACATGCCTGGGTGGTGCACCTGATTAGGATAACAGAACCGGAGTTGTTTCCCAGCTCTGCTGTGTCCTGCTTTATTGCCCTATTCAGCTACTTATATGGCTCTTATGAGAACTTCATACAGGCTTCTGATTATTTTTTAACTTACCTACCCTCAGACTCAATGGAAGTTAAGAGTCTCATCCTCTCCCTACACGGTTCTGTTAGCTAAAAATATGTTTGAAAAGAATTCTCTAACCTAACAACCTCCCCATATCTGTTTAAAATTTGTTGTTGAGACATTTGTGGAGCTGGCCCTTATTTATGATTTCCTCTTAGTATTTTGCTAATACCAGGGTAAGGAATTGGCCCTTGTGTACAGAATGAGGTACTTTTCTTTTGGTGGTTTCTGACCAGCTGGCAGTATCTGGCCCATAAAAAGCCGCCCTTACCCCCACTCCACACTTCTCTAGCCATTCCTTTCCTGGTTCTCTTGTTTCCTGAATATGTATTTCCCAGGTGCTCTTTTGGGCCTTGTTTTCTCTTCATCTTCATCTTAAAACAATTGCAAAGATTATTGACAAATTTTACTTCTTGATTATCATCTCAGATTGCAGTTGCTTCTTGCATATCCCATAAACCTGAGAGTGAGGCTTAGATAACTCAAGTATCTTATATGATTAACTGATTAAGCGGGGCTCTTTCCCCTTCCTTCACTGAAGTTCTGAGTTGCTCCTGTATTTGTAGTTTTTGAAGACTGTGACTATCACTGCTGTCATCTGGGCTCTGAACCTGGCCAGATCATGCCAGTTTTATTTCCCATAACATCTCCTGAATACCTCTATGAGGCACACCCTACCACCGTCAGTTCAGGAATGAATTGTCTCTGACCTGCTCACCACTCTCCCATCTGACCCCTTCCTCCAATGCCTTGTGAAGGTGCACATTCACAGGGAGCCTCGGGGGCTTGACTTTCCTAGCTCTGCAATGCTAACCACCTGTTGCAAATTGCATAGCCCTTAACATTCCTACCAGTTCTTCCCCTCTTTATCAGGACCTGGCAGTGCCTTTTCATGTGAATTCTCTGATTGTACAACTTAAGCACCAGATGAAGATCTTTTGTAACTTTCTTTCAAAATTGTTCCAAGTTTAAATAGACCCTTGGCTTTCAGCTATTATCTGCTGTTTAAAAACAGTGCAGTGTTTTTTGACTGGAGACCGTGGGCTCTTAAATACTGGTGCACCTCTAGAAAGATCCAAGTATCATTTGGAATTGTCGTGACCTTGTCGACAGTCTTAAGTGAGTAGGCCATGGGAACAAGGTCAAAGTTCACAATAACTTGCATGTGTGTGAGGTGGGAAGTAAATGTATGCATGTGCCAATAGCATGAGAAAGTATTATGAACTATACGCATGCGCGGGCATAATAAAAAGACAAGCGCATACGCCCGAGGACGCGCTTCACCCGCTTGTACTGCGATAAACTGCTGTTTTGCTCCATGTCAGCTCCTCACGCATCATGTCAGCTCCTTGTGCATTTTTCCACTTGGGCAGCTCACCTCCTCTCATCCCTCTCCAGCCTCCCGCGGCTGACAGACCTAAACCAGTATTTCTCAGATTATTTCTAAGGCTGTAGTTTTGCTCATGCTACTTCCCTGTACCCCAAAACTATTTGTATTCCCGCTGCTTTCAGAATGTTTACGTAAGTTCCAGATAGCCTGGCATTCTGGGTGCATTACATTTTGGCTTAGAACTGTTTCCAACCTCATAACCTGCCATTTTACACCATATTCCTGGTATACCTCCTGTCACAGCCAGATAGGTGTATCTGAGGCCCGCTGGTCTGGGGTGCCCTGTTCATTCCCTCTCCCACACCCTTCATCCTCTACGTCATAAACTCTTCAGTTCCAGCTCCATCATAAGCCTTCTCTGGCATGCCCAGATGAAAATACCACACTTATCACCTCTAACACCTAAAACTATGTACACTGGATGATAGTTTTTTCTATGCACTGCTCCTACTCACTGGATGTTCTCACAGCAGGACTTTATATCCCTACAGCACCCAGCAAATAATAAGCACTTGCTATTTTTTTGATGAAGAAATTGTCACTTAATCAGTTGCCACCTGTGATCCACCTAAGTTGAGAGTACTGTGGATTCATTGGTTTAGCTCCACACTATGAAAGTCTTCTTTGTGGAAAAACTTGTTCATAAAGGTGAAATTTCCCTTAGCTCACCATGATTCTGTTCCGCTAAACTTCTAACTCATTTTGAAGTTTACAGTTAGGGCATGAGAGTCAAAGTGAGCCTGTGGGCATATATATTTTTACTTGATAAGTTGTAGAAATTTACCGGTATATTGAGAAGATGATCAGACTAGGACTCAGAATACAGACCTAAATTTGAGTTCTACATTTCCACCTAAGCTTAGATAAGTCATTTAAAATCTCTTGGTCTTAGTTTCCTCTATAAGGGAAAAGTTGCATAAGATAGTTTCAGGTGTCAGTTTGCAATGAAAAAGCCTATATAAATGCTTTTGAACAGGAGGCTGCAAACTTTTTCTTTAAAGGACCAGATTGTATTTTAGGCTTTGCTAGCCATAGACTGTTGCAGCTCCTCGACACTGCTATTAGTAGCTTGAAAGTGGCCATAAACAATATGTAAACTAGCATTTCACTATTTTATTTATGAGAACATTACTATATAGTTTCATTTTTATGAAATTATAAAATAAGCAATACTTATCTGTGCTTGAAGAAAGTTCAAAATTATGTCTGCCTGTAGAATGGTGGGTGTGGGGATTGACAGCGTAGGGACATGAGAGAGATTTATAGGGTGATGTTAATGTTCTCTATCTTGACAGTGGCTTGGATCATATAGGTTGAACTCAAGTAATGGTACACTGGAGGTTTGTGTATTTCACTGAATATAATTTGCTTTCTCAATTTTAGTTAATATGCATGGAGTGTTTAGGGGTAAAGTGTATGGACATCTGCAACATGAAATGCATTAAAAACAGATGGTGAATAGATATAAAATAAATATAATAGACTACTGTAGAATCTAGGTGGGTTTATGGATGTTCACTTACATTTCTTCTAACCTTTCTATGTATTTGCAAATATTTCTAATTAAATGTTGCAGAAAAAATAATAAATGAATATATTGATATTTTCCTTGACTTCCTTCTACCAGTCACGGATTCTTTCCTGCAGGTAATGATTGCTTGTCAGTTTTCCTACCAGTGCTTTTCCAACATATTTATGTACGTCTGTCTGTATCTCTGTATGTGTGTGTGTATAGATGGGTCTATGTGGAATATGTAGGAATCATTTTCTTTTCCACTTTTACATGAATAATAGGAAGAATGTATGTTCTTGAACTTATTTTTCCCCACTTAATGTCTTGATTGTGTTTCCTTGTCTTTCTCTATATATATTATACATGTATATCTCCTTTGAATCATTGCAAAATATTCCACAGTGGAGGGATATATATCCAAGACTATATATATATTTCTTGGTGATATATATTTAGATTTTTCCATTTTTCTCTTACAAATTGGTGCAGAGCAATTTGTAAAAGAAAAAAAAAACTATTTCTCTAGGGTAGACACTGAGAAATGGAATCACCAGTTTGTAGTATATGTTTATTTTTATATTAATAGATTGTCCTCCTGTAAAGCTGTACCAGTAGTCCCTCCAGCAGAGATTAAATTACCTGTTTCTTTTCAACTTTCTGAGCATTGATTATCAATTTAATTTTTTTTTTTTTGCTAATTTGATAGGATGCTGGTATCTGGTTGGGTTAATTTGCAGTGTATCTGGTGACTGCAACTGAGCATATTTTTATGCTTGCAACATTTCCATTTCTTTACAGTCCTGTGCTCATCGTCTTGCTATCTTTTGTCTTGTAATTCCTTTATTTTAGAAATCGTACTTGTTTTAAATTAATATTTTCATTTTTATGGGCTATTCCTAATCATTTATCCCAAAATATATTGCATAATCTGCCATTCCTCACTATTTCAATTGCCAACTGTGTTGCATGCAAAACTCCATTTTATATGGATCCTTTCCTAGACACTGTTCTGTTTTGTTAATTTCTACCTCTGTTCTGTGCCATTATCTCACTGTACTATGTAAGCTCTATGTAAGTGTTTGTAAAATAAAAGTAATGTGTGAAGTTTGTGGGAGTACCGTCTCTCCAATTTTGGCATCTGTGTAGTATTAGCTTTATAAAAATCATTTAAGTAAACTTGCAGAAAAGGAAAATATGTGTAGAAAAATAATGTATTTCTTGAAAATTGGGAGAACCAACTAAAGACATTTGGACATTAGAGATAGAGTTCTTTTTATTTTTTCTAAGAACTCCTGATTTGAAAATGTTAACCAGCTCTTACTTAGATGGTACCAGTAGGTCTTACTGCTTTCTCTTCTCACCGTTGCTTTATGTATTTTTCTTGTCTCAGATTTTTTAAAAGAAAACTTTAAAAAATGAAAAATATACAATTACATTAAATTTCTGGAATTTAGTCTATGAGATTTGTCCTTTTTCTCATGTTAGACAGATAATATATAAGAAAGTTTTCTCCCCCAACCAAAAAAAAATATATATATATATATATATGCCTCTAGAGGGCAGCATTCCTCATACAACAGATATGACAAATAAAAAAAGAATTCCACTGTCCTAGAAGTTTAAGAAACAAAAGATAAACAAGCTTTTACAAGTTTCTTTCTTGTAAGATGTCTCAGAATCTTTAACATACTATTGTGCATTATGACTCATCAATAGGCCACTATTATGGTACACAGTGTTTCTTCAAACTTAATCACAGAAACCTTTCTTAAAGGACCATCTCTAGTGACTACTCCTACAGAATGCATTTCGAAACAGTCTAGTAGAGAAATTCTCTAGTTGACAAGTTTCAATTCCTTTTTTTATTCATAGACTTGCTCCTATGATTTTTAAAACAGGTCTTTAGACATCCCCCTCTATTCACAGATCATGACTGAGAATGGAATAACTATTTACATTTATTTTGGGGAAATCAGAAACATGGAGAACTTACTGCTTGGCTTGCTGAAAGGACAACAGCGAAAGAAAGAAAAGAAGACAAAATAAAAAGCAGAAAAGAAAGAGAGAGAGAGAGAAAGGCTGGTGCTATAACTAGTTGAGAGACTTCTAGCTTTAAAAAACACAAAGCAGTTGAGGTATGCATAACAAAACATTTTCATACTTACCCAAACTCAGAATATTAAATACTTGAACTCCATTAACTTCTTTCCACAGTCCATGTCAACTGAAATTAAATTTCCTAATTTAAAGATCTGTTGTAAGCCTGATGAGACCTCTATAGAGCTCTATAGATGAGATATTCTTAAATTGTAACTTGTGAGAGAGCGCTTAAACAAAATTACTCCCCTCTTTTGTTGTCATTTGGTCTTTCACTGAAATGATGAAAGCAGGTTTAGAATATAGACATGCCCCCACTCCCCACGTACTCCTGCAGAATACTTGGAGAATAATGGGGGATGAGCCATGACTTCAAATATAATACATGTGTCCAAATGTTTGATTACTAAATAGCCTTTTTCCATAAACAATGTTTGAAATTTTTTTTTAATTTTGCATAATTATGAGGCATGCCACAAAGACAATGCAAGTACAGGCATACCTTGGAAACACTGTAGGCTCAATTCCAGACTACCGCTATGAAGCCAATGTCACAACAAAGCAAGTCACAGGTGTTTTGGGGTTTCCTAGTACATATAAAGTTATAGTTACAATATACCATAGCCTGTTAAGTACACAATAGCATTATGTCTAAAAAAATACATACCTTAATCAAAAAATACTTTATTGTTAGAAAATGCTAATCATCCACTGAGCTGACAGTGAGCTGCAATCTTTCTGCTGGTGGAGGGTCTTGCCTCCATCTTGGTGGCGGCTGACTGACCAGGGCGGTGGTTGCTGGAAGCTGAGGTGGCTGTGGTAATTTCTAAAAATTAAACATTGAAGTTTCCTTCATCAGTTGGCTCTTGCTTTTACAAGTGATTTCCCTCTAATGTGTAATGCTGTTTCATAGCACTCTATCCACAGTAAAACTTTTCAAATCTGGACTCAATTCCCTCAAACCCTACTGCAATTTTATCAAGTTTATGTAATGTTCTAAATTATTTTGGTCATTTCAACAATCTTCATAACATCTTCACCAGGAGTAGGTTTCATCTCAAGAATCACTTTCTTTGTTTATCCATAAGGAGCAACTCTTCACCCATTCACATTTTATTCTGAGATTGCAGCTAATTCAGTCACATCTTGCTCCACTTCTGATTCTCATTCTCTTGCTATTTCCACCACATCTGTAGTTCATTCCTCCACTGGAGGTTTAAACTCCTCAAAAAGTCATCCAGGAGGATTGGAATCAATGTCTTTCAAACTCTTGTTAATGTTGATTCTTTGACCTCTTCCCACAAGTCACAAATGTTCTTAATGGCATCTAGAATGGGGAACCCTTTCCAGGAGGTTTTCACTTTTCTTGGCACAGATTCATCAGAGGAATCTCTACCTATGGCAGCTGTAGCCTTGCAAAATATATCTTAAATAATAAGACTTGAGAGTTGTAATCAGTCTTTCCATGGACTGAAGAACATATGTTTTGTTAGCAGGCACATAACACCAATCTCCATCAGAGCTCTTGGGTGATCAGTTTCATTGCCAATGAGCAAAAATATTTTAAAAGTAATCTTTTTTTTTTTCCTGAAGTCTCAACTGTGAGCTTAAAATATTCAATAAACCATGTTGTCAATAGATGTGCTCTCATCTAGGCTTTGTTGTTCCATTCATAGAGCACAGGAGAGCAGACTGAACATAATTCTTCAGGTCCTGATGGTTTTCAGAATGGTAAATAAGTACTGGTTTCAACTTAAAGTCACCAGCAATCTTAGACCCGAATGAAAGTCCTCGATGGCATCTTCCAATATAAGGCTGTTTCATCAACACTGAAAATCTATCATTTAGTGTAGACACCGAAATGAATTCTCTTATTGAGATCTTGAGGCTGACTTGCTGCACTTTCTCCATCAGCCTTTATTGTTTCCCCTTGTACTTTTGTGTTATGGAGATTGTGTCTTTCCTTAAACCTCATCAGCCAACCTCTGCTAGCTTCAGCCTTCTCTTCTGCAGCTTCCTCACCTCTCTCAGCCTTCAGGGAATTAAAGAGAATTAGGGCCTTGCTCTAGATTAGGTTTTGGATTAAGGGAATGCTGTGGCTGTTTAGATCTTTTATCTAGAAAAATAAAGCTTTCTCTGTATCAGCAATTAGCCTGTTTCACTTTCTTATTATTTGTGTATTCACAGAGTAGCACTGTTAATTTCCTTCAAGAACTTTCCTTTGCTCACAATTTGGCTCATTTGCACAAGAGGCCTAGTTTTCAGCCTAACTCAGCTTTAGCGTGTCTTCCTCACTGCACTTAATTGTCTCTAGCTTTTGATTTAAAGTGAAAGACATGTAACTCTTACTTTCACTTGAACACTGGGACCACTGTAGGGTTATTAATTACCCTGATTAAAATATTGTTCTGTATTAAGGAATAGGCAGGCCTGAAGAGAGGGAAAGAGATGGGGGTACGACCATTTGGTGGAGCAGCCAGAACACACAGCCTTTACCGATTGTTTGCCATCTTAAATGGGTGTGGTTTTTGGCACCCCAAAACAATTGCCATAGTAACATCAAGGATTACTGATCACAGATTACCACAAGTATAATATAATGAAAATTTTTGAAATATTGCAAGAATTACTAAAATGTAACACAAAGACATGAAGTGAGCAAATGCTGTTGGAAAAATGGCACCAACAGACTTACTTAACATAGTTGCCACAAACCTTTAATTTGTTTAAAAAAATGCAATATCTGCAAAGCACGATAAAGAAAAGTGCAAAACTAAAACAAGGTGTCCCTGTAGCTTTCAGCAGCTCATTCCAGGTTTCTTGAGTCATACATAAGCCCTCTTTGTACTGCTCCTGTGACATTAACATTATCAAAAAAAAAAAGAAAAAATGCTAAAAGGGCTATAATCTTTGGTCTCAAGTCATCAAAATATTTTAACCAAGTATATAACCAACTCTCAAAGTTTAATTTCCAATACATTAACTATTGGCTGCATGTGACTAGTGAACACTTGAAATGGGACTACCATTACTGAGGAATTGAATTTTTATTTAATTATAATTAATTTTTTCTAAATTTAAAAGCTGAGGCAATGTAAAATATCTATCTACAAAAGAAACATCTATTGTTTTTATCTAGTCAGCATCAACTAACTATTCAACTAAAATGAATTTTCTCTACACATCAATGTAATAATAGAGTAAATCATTTATTGAATTTTTTGCAAAGTACACAAGTTACAGTGATCCCTATGAAATTATAACTGATAACCAGAGATAATTTTTATTTTAATTTTTATGGAAATTTTTAATTTTAACATATTTTGAATTAAGTTGTTTTCTTTAACTTTTTGTTCTGGGCAAAAGGGGATAGGGTATAACAAAATTTCAAAATTAAAACACAGGCATCCTACCCAAGCAGAATCAAGTGGAGATGCAGTGAAGCTAGCGCTGCCACCGGCACAGTGAAGTGAGACTAGAAGAAAACAATACACCAACTTTAACATGAATAATAATCACAATTAGCTCTGGTAGAGCAAAATTTAAAAACTATTACTTACATAAAAATATTTTAAACAACATGTAGACAATATTAAGAGACATTTTCAGGAAATGCATAGTACATTTTCATAAGAAGTTTCCTAAGTCAAAAGAAAAGCAACAAAATTATTCACCTGAGATCAGAATTAAATGTCCAACAAACATTTTTAAAAGATTTTTAAAGGATCTGAGCTTATTACTCTCATGAGCTATAGAATGGCATGGATTCTTGCAAAAAGAAAGGGAGGGAGGGAGAGAGAGATGAAAGAAAGAAAGGAAGGATGGAAGGAGGGAAGGAAATAGGGAAGAAACCATATTTAAGTAGAGAGATGGTAAATAAATTATTTCACTTATAGATATTTTATTAGAAAATTATGAGGAATACTAAAACAGATATTATAGAAAAAGTAGAAGGCCTTCAATTAAGCCACCAAACAACTGTCCGTCATATGGAAGACCTGTCTAACAGTATCAAAAATCAGTAGATTCAAAATATGAGAAATTACTTTTCTTTTAGCTTTAGATAAGTCATGTGATACGAGACACTACCAAAGTACAACTTTAGACACATTTTGTTTGAAAGAACTTCCAAACTTAAGAAGAAATGTCAAATATGTACCTTAAAAAAATCAAAATTGTAGCATGGATTATTTTTCACCTTTTAAACAGCCAAAGAATTTCACCTATATATTAAAATATTAGTTTCCGTCTCAATAGAGAGCTCCAGCCATGTTAGGTTAAAAACCTACACTTATTGGACTTTTAAAAGAAGAAACTGATATTCCTCTTATTGCTCTGCTCCACTGTATGATATACATAGAGTAGATTAGTGAGGGGGCTAGTATAGCTCAGCGATAGAGCGTGTGCCTAGCATGCACAAGGTCCTGGGTTCAGTCCCCAGTGCCATCATAAAAAACAAACAAACATACAAACAAACCTAATTATCTCCCCCTCAAAAGAAAAGAATGAAAAATGTTTGTACTCAGCATTCTAAAGCTATGAAAAGTAGCATGTATTAAGTTGTTAAAACTGATAAGTATGTACCTGAAAATAATAAGAATCCTAGCCAGCTTACAAAACTACTGAAAAAATAGAAAACAATACATTTAAGAATCTTGTGTTCTTCGCTCAATGGTTGAGTAGAGGAAGAATTTCACAAAGATTTACTGTATTATTAACGCTGATCAAGAAAGTATTTTTTTTCAATATTCAATAATCAAAGACAAAAATGGCAGTGCTTATGTTTTCTCACTGGTATCTCAGTAAAGGTAAACAAGCATGGCCTGAATTACCAAAGAAAGAGAAACTGTACCTAAGACCTAGTTACACAGGTACAGACATTTATGTTGAAATTGAAAGTTTTCATAATTGTGGGAGCCCGTGATTGGGTTAACAAATTGTAACAGATCCCAGCCCCTTATCTCCTTAAAGAAGATGTGCTTAGTAACTGCCTTTAGGTTTTAGCAATGACCCAGGTCCCTGGCTATAAACGCTGGGTGTGCCTGCTGTTAGTCTTCTATCCCCAAAACAGCCTTGGGCTGGAATGATAAAAAGCTGCAGACTCAGAAGTGAGAAAGCTGGGTAGCCAATGACGGGAAACATCTCCTGAGGGGGGCAACCTAAGACAGGCACAGCAACCTGAGTCCAAGTTCTTAAGCAGCTGATTCTCAGATGTTCTGCCCTGATAAGCTGAAAGGCTCAAAACCCACGAAAACGTGATTCACCATAAAGGGTCTTCTGACCTTGAGCCCAACACCAACAATAAACAAAGCCTTTGTACTCACTGTGATCCCACCCTGTCCTTCCCTAAATTCCTGCATTCCTCCTTTGACTGTACTCAATAAATGTGGGAGATTTGAAAGGCTCGAGGCTCCCAACTCCCTCTGGCTCTCTTCACTTTTCCACAGAGTCTTGAGTAATTTATTCCGTCTCGGTGGGACTTCTGCTGGCCAGAACCCACAACTGGTGACGAACCTACAATAATATGATTTGATAATAAAGATTTTACACTTTTCCCTAATGTGAATCAATATACAGAATATTTTATTTACAATGCAGAGTGCTGTAAAAATTGGCTGCAAAAATAATCATAAATAGTTGAACACTTTTTTGTTTTGATCGAGTTAATTAAAGTTGTTCAACTTATGCAATATCCTTAGGAAATGATGTTAATAACACTAAGTTGACACAAGAATTAGTGAATTTGCTTAATTTAAGAAGCACAGATTTGGAACTGTTAAATTTTTGCTTCAAATTCTAAAAAAGCATGAACAAGTCTTATCATAATAAATAAAAATATTAAAAAGAAAAATTTTTGGCACTTAATTCAGATATTGAAAAGTATAAGTTTCTTTGGAAGAACTTAGTCATGTGAATCTACATTTTCAACCATAAATTGTTTGAAGTCTCAACTAAGATCAAGCATTTTTGATGAAAATTCGGTGATCCAATCAAGATGTAAAAGATCTACTAGGTTTCAAGGAATTGGTTTAAAAAAGTAAAATAGATAAAGAAGTTTATACTGTATAGCACAGGGAAATATACTCAATAACTTATAGTAGCTCATGGTAAAAAAGAATAAGAAAATGAATATATATATATATATATATATTCATGTATGACTGAAGAATTGTGCCGTACACCAGGGATTGACATAACATTGTAAACTGACTATACCTCAATTTAAAAAAAATTACAAAAATTATTTAGTAAATATAAAGTGAACACATAGTTCCAAAAACTTGAAAAAGTATTTAAAAAATGTAAAATATCTCAATCCTGTTATATTGTTTAAATGTTAGAATGATAATATCCTGGATATGTCAGATTAAATAAAATACATTAAAATTATATCTAGCCCTTTTTAACTCTTTTAAATGAGGCTACTAGAAATGTTTAAATAACATATGTGGCTCAAATTATATTTCTATCACACAGTGCTATTCTAGGCAATAGTAACTAAAGATAAACATAATTAAGTTCATGCAAGAGGAGCACATGCTTTAGAACATCGCTATCAACTACTAAAAATTTATCCTGGAAGTTCACATTACAATAGCTTATCTCACTATCTGCAAAACACACAGTGAAAAAGTCTCAGCACCAGAATATAAATTTGCCCAAGAAAATTTCCGTATTTGCAGATGGATGGGTAAAACCATACAGAAGGAGGCAAACTTCAGTAGTATAATGGCTTAAAGTGCCTTTCATAAAAAAACTAAAACATGAAAGACCCATACTCTAGGAAACTAGTTGCAGAATATAACAGAAATGAATTATAAAAACATAACAAGAGTAATAAAATTAGGTGCTTAAAGTAAAGATACAAACTATACAACAGCAAAAAAAAAAAACTGTAATATCTAAATTTTACAACTTTGCTGCAACAGGGATAAGCATCTCATATACTATACTAACGACATCATAAGGGTGGACTCACATGAAAAAATAGAACGGCAAAGCAAAAGTATACTACTTTTAAAGTAAATGAATGGAGTTGCAAGTTGTTAGAGAAGAGAAACAAGTCTTGTGCATTTTCATGCTTCCCTCAGAAGCCCAGGGGTGTACATATCACATAATACTAAAGTTACTTCTTTATAATTTACTAAGTGCAATATTTTAAATGTTTAAAGTTATTCATAATTTTAGTCTTATCAAGAACAAAAAGTTAAAATAACACTTAAAATGCCTAAAGAAGTTTTTTAAAAGTATATAAAACAGCATGAGAAATGTATATTCAAAACAACATAGTACATAAGAATAGACATATACACCAATGAAACAGTACTGAAAGTCCAGACTTTAAGCCATAAATCTATTTTCAAGTGATTTTGATTAGGGTGCCAAGTTCATTCAATGGAGAAAGAAAGATCTCCTCAACCAATTTTGCTGGAGCAACTGGATTTCCACACATAAAAGAATGAAGTTGACCCCTGCGTCACACCATATACAAAAGTTAACTCAACATGGATCAACAATCTACATATAAAAGCTAAAATCACAGAACTGTTATGCAAAAACACAGAGGTAAATCTTCATGATCGTGGATTGTCATGATCATGGCAGTAGCTCTTAGATATGACACCAAAGTACAAGCAACAAAAGAAAAAATAGATCAATTGGACTCCATCAAATGTAAAACTTTAAAATAAATAAATAAATAAAACTTTTGTACATCAAGATATTATCAATAAAGTAAAAAGTTAACCTACCTAATGGGTGAAAATATTTGTAAGCCATATATCTGATAAGGGTTTAACATCCAAAATATATAAAAAATTTGTATAACACAACAAAAAGACAAACAAGTTAATTTTAAAATGGGCAAAGGTCTGGAATAGACATTTCTTAAAAGGAGATATATAAATGACCAGAAAGCACATGAAAAAATGCCTAACATCATCAGCCATTAGAGAAATGCAAATGAAAATCACACTGAGACACCACTTTGTGCCTACTGGGGTAGCCATAATTATTTTAAAATTTTAATACTTTTTTTAAAACAAAATATAAGCACTGGCGAGGATATGAAGAAACTGTAGCTTGTTGGTGGTAATAAAAACAATACATATACTGTGGAAAATAGTTTGGTATTTTCTAAAAAAGATAAAAACAGAATTACTATATGACCCTCAAATTCCATTCCTAGATATATACACAAGATTTGAATAAAGTCTCTAAAAAATATTTATACACCAACATTCATTGCAAGCCTTATTCACAACAGCCAAAAAGTGAAAATAACCCGTGTTCATTAACAAATGAATGGATAAACAAAATATGATATATGCATACAATGGACTGTTATTCAACTATGAAAATGAATGAAGTTCTGACACACATTCTACAACATGGATGGACCTGGAAAACATGTTAAGTGAAATAAGCAAGGCAAAAGGGACAAATATTGTATGAGTCTCCACTTGTATGAAATATCTAAAATTAACAAATTCATAGAGACAGAAAGTAAATTTGAGGCTACCAGATTCAAGGGGAGGAGAGAACAGAGAGTTAATCTTCAAAATAACTCACTACCCCTACAAGCTAGGTAAAACAGATAATATAAAACAGCAAAAGGATAACTGGCACTCTGTACCTCCACCAGGAATTGGAAACAATTTACAGGAAATGGACACAGCAATGTTTCTCCTGCATCAGGATCACCTGAGGGCTTGATAACCCACACTACCTCCTCTCGGTGTTACCCAAGAAGGCTACCCTTCTAACTAGTTCCCACAGGAGGCTGGCACTACTAGTGGTAGGGGACCACACTTTGAGAACCACTAGTAAAGGTAATTTACAGATAAATACAAGATAAATTAATAAAGAGTATGAATGAAATCTGTGGTGCCAAAACAACACAGTCTAAGAACATGGAGTTCTAATGCCTCCCTTAGTTTTAAGTTCAAGTGTCTAGGAACTAATGGCTTGTAAATAATGCTTCATAATTTGTCTTTTCCACCATTCTAGAGACTGCAAATTTGAAGTTACAGTTTGTGACAGGGATCTAATTTATACTGTATATTAAGAGCAAAGATGTGTTTTACATGATAAATAAGGAGAAAAGGCTGAAATCTTTTGTAGACATTGTAAAGCCTAATCAAAATTGTACTCTGGATAGATGGCCAACCCACCTTGGAAGTGAACCAAGAGAGTACTTAAAGCAAAGTCAACATTTTTCTTAAGGAAAAAAAAATTGAGTCCGCTATACTAAAAATATGGAGAATATAAATATTTCTATACTATAAGCATTGGAAGAAAGCTCTTGGAAAAGTTTTCAAAACTGTTATTATCAAGTACTCAATGAAACCAAAGAAAATCTTCAACCATGTTTCCATGAAATAACATATTTGGCACAGTGGAACCTGTGCAGAAATCCTCCCACTTTAATTAGTGCAAGATGAATCTGCTGGGAACTAAACAGAATATACTACAAAGGGAATTACTGGATATAAACTAACTTCTGTTCAACAGAGTTACATGCCCACATCCTCCAAAGTGGTTTTATATTGGAAAGATTTTTAAAAGATGGTGACATACAAGTATGAGGGAAAGAGCATAGAAGAATTCCAATCTTCAATAAAGACAGCTAATCTTCCTTGGTGAAATGGCTAATTCCAGGGCTAGAGCAGAGAATGCACAAGATGAGCCTGGGACATCCTGTGGTACTAGAAAGCCAGTCAATCCTCAAAAAGTGATGGGACAGAAGCCTTCTTGAAGGGGTTCCCTAGGGCCAAACTATAATAATTATAGCACAAAAATAATGATGGTAATAGATTGAATCCATAGAATAAGAATCTGTAAGTACATCTGATATAAGTAAAATAAAAATCCTCAAGGCTATTCTGATATAGATTTAAAAATTGAACACATACCTAAGAAGGAAAGCTTTTCTTCTTTTTTTTTTTTTTGATTGAATGTAGATTTATTCAGAGAGATACATTGAACGTCAAGAGAAAGGCCATGAGGTGTGGGGTTTGGGTGCTCAGATTAAAAGTAGGCACACACTCCATAGACAGATTGTGGGCTGTCTCCAAAGAGGGAGAGAGGGGGTGGCTGTGAAGGCGCCGTGTTGCTGGTTTTTATGGGCTTGGTGGTGAAAGCTTTTCTTTATAGGAGATCCAACCAATAAATGCAGAAGGAATGACGGAAACAGAAAATCACCATTTGGCAAACACCACGGTAATAATATCATTTCAGGTAAGAATCATCAATGAAAATAAAAATTAGAGAGTATGATGTAAAATAAGATAATTACCTGGTCACAAAGTGTTTTCCTACAGAACACTTATTAATTACAAAGGAAAAGCACAACTACAGCAGACAAGCCCAATCGTATCACCTAAACCAAGTGAACAAGTTAGCATCACTGGTAATTGTACAAATCAGTAGCACGTGCCTCCTAGTAAGCTTAATAACATCACTTGTAGAGTTCTCTTAACCAAAAATTTTTAACATTCATTGAATCATGGGGAAACCACACAAATCCAAATTGTGGGGCATTCTATAAAATTACTGACCAGTTCTCTTCAAAGTATAAGAGTCGTGAGAGACAAAGAAAGATTTTGGAATGGTTTCAGATTAAAGAAAACTAAGAGGGGACATGACAACTAAAATGCAACTGCATCAGATCCTGGACAGAGGGAGGACATTACTGAGACAACCGGTGAAAACTGAATACAGCCGGGAGACTAGGTAACAGTACTATATCAGTGTTAGTTTCCTGATTTTGATAACTACACTGTCACTGTGTAAGCTGTTAACATTTGGGGAACCTCGATGAAGACTGCATGGGAAAACTTTGCAATATTTTGGTAGTTTTTTCCTGAGTTTGACAAAAAAATAAAAGTAAAACCACACACACACACACACACACAAAACAAAGCTAATAAATCAGAATAAAATCTTGCTTTTATATCATATCAAGTTACTTCTGTACCTGTGAAGAAACTTACTGTTGACCCAGACTTTCATTGGGATAATAAAAAAAAATGACATGTGCTAGGGCAGATACTCAAGTTAAGTAACTTAAACTACCATTGCTTCTTGCTAAAGGAACGAGAAAAAGAGAAGCCAAGAAAATCAGAAATAATCTTATATAATTTCTGCCAACATTTTTATAATAGTTTTCAACTGGCTGCAGTATTACCCCCTTAATGACAGTTGAAGATGTTTTGTGAGTCAGTAACTATACACGACTGTAGCACAATGGCATCACAGTGGGGTAGGGGACCAGAAAAGCACGGGGCTCTCTCACCAATGGGTTGTCTTGTCCGAAACAAATAATGGCATCCTGACTGACACACACCCCTAGAGGAAGGTGGAGAAGTTGATCGTGGGCAACAGTGAAGAGCTCGTTTGTTACCACTGTCCCAGGTCAGTCTGAGAGGCCCAGATCTGCAGAAACTCCTGCTCAGGAAGGGCCAAGGGCTTGCCATCAGTCACACGCCCCTGCAGGCAATCAGCTGTGACTTTAAACTGAGCTTTCCTGTGCTCCTTGAAGTACGAGGAGGGAAAATGTAAAGCAGAAGACTTTCCTAGCTACAGCAGGTAAGACACTTTCTCAGCACTCATGAGTGGGTAGCATGTACACCAAGATACTCACTGCAGCATTTTTTATACTAAAAAGCACTGGGAACAAGTTAAACATCCAATATGTAAGCTATAACATAACTCACCACTGTGCCAGGAGAGCTGGGGTAGGTTTAGCAGCTCTCTTGTTAGTAAACACTAAGTCACAGGCTGCAGATGTGCTGAATTTCTATCAGAACAAAGAATTTTCATCTCTAAAGGACTCACCTTTCAGATAAGGTTGCATGAGCATATCTGTAGCGCTCAGTTCCTGGAGGTACAGCTCCTGAGTCACAGGGCATCGGCACCTTATTTCAACAGATAATCCAAAAAAGGCTGCATAAATGTACAACTCCCAGCAATGGGGAGAAAGGAGTGAAAGACCACAGAGTAGGACAGGTCCCTCCTGTCACAGGTCACGCTCAATAAGGGACGAGAGCACAACTACAGCTTTTGTAAATAAAACACATCAGGAAAGCTGTGAGCCTGCCCCAAGTTGGTGTTAAGGAGCAATTACAGAAAATACAAAACTGTGGGAGCACAAACTTGGGTTAACAAATTTTGATTTTGTAATGATTGTTTAACGAAATCATATTCTCACCTTTATGTAAACACATAAGAAATATATAATCAAAACCCATGCTTTCTGTGTTTGTCATTATACTGCTCCTTCAAAGCAAAATGTCCAAAGCACAAAAGACTGAACTCTCAGTGGCAGTCACCGCCTTAGCTGCGGGACTTCGCTCAGCTGCCTTGAAGCTGCTGTGCTAGCAGGGACCAGCTATGAACTGTCTCCTCGCCGTGAAAAGCAGAGACATGCTTTGCTCACTTTGTTTAGTTCAAGGTCACAGACTCAGGGCTGCTTCTGCTTATGGAAAACCATAGCTCATCCCTCGCCCTAACCGGCAGGACGTGCTTGGCTTACCAGGCGCAGGTGGATAGTGTACGTCACTCCTGCTCACAGAAAACTGACCTAGCCCTCAGCTGGGGGCAGCTTGGCTGCTTCGCGTGCTTAGATGATTTCTGATCATAGTATGAAGACTCTGTGGTGGCCTGGGGTTTCATTATCAATTATTCAGAACACTGTAACCTTGCTCATGATTGTTTGAGGCTTAAAATAACCATTTGTATTATCAATATTGTAACCTTCTAAGTATAAATTAAGATTATAATGTTTTTGTTTTTCATGAACTGAAACTGCTGACCCGCATCCCTGCACATACACCATACCCCTTACTCAGTCCTATGATGTATTTCACTGTGATATATTTTTTGACTATTCTCAATAAATGTAAGAGCTTTGGAACAGCTTGGGAGTTGGTCTCTGGCTCCCTCTCACTCTCTTTACCTGATAAAGTCTTGAGAAAATTCACTCTTCTACAGTGGGACTTTTGCTGGAGAAAACCCATGACAAACAGAACTCACACAAAAATATAGTGATCAAGAAAAAAATGAAATTTTCATGGCTGTACTCACTCAGTTCAGTCTAGTAAGAAAGCTAACCTCACAAAGTCCTTTTATATTATCTTTTGTTTAATTTGTAAATTATTTTTTATGTAAAGACTGAAGCAATGAACAGGTGGTGGTGGTGTTGTTTTGACAAATTAGAAATTTGTTGCAACGTAAGTCACCAAATCATGGGGGAGGGTACAGCTCAAGTAGTAAAATGCAACCCCCAGTACCGCCTCTAAAAATGAGGAAACCTAGTTACCTCTTCCCACCAAAATAAAAAATACTTATGTAAACCAATAATAAATAAATAAATTTTTTAAAAATCATCAGATCATCCATCTTCTCCCTTACCAATCTGAAATGCTACCTGCGATAAATACCTATGTATATTGGGGTCTCATTTTCAGTACTTTACTCAATTCATCCTAAAGTGTTGTTGTTGTTGCTGTTGTTGTTGTTGTTGTTGTTGTTTTGACAGGAAAGTAGGATTTATTGGTGGTTGTGTGGAAGGAGGGGACAGCACCAAGGCTCTCATGAGTGCAGGGCCTGCCATTTGTCCAGGGGGCCACGATTTGGGATGTAGTTGACCCTGCAGCCATCCGGGATGAGCCACTTTTCTGCCACCATGTTTTCAAATTCATTTGTGTTAAACTTGGTAAATCCCTACTTCTTTGAGATGTGGATCTTCTGGTGACCAGGGAACTTGAACTTGGCCCTGTGCACGGCCTCAATCACATGCTCCTTGTTCTGCAGCTTGGTGCCAATGGACATGATGACTTGGCCAATGTGGACCCTGGCCACCATGCCCTGGGGCTTTCCAAAGTCACCCCGCATACCTGTCTGGAGCATTCAGAGGAAAGCTGTTCATATTCATCTGACACCATTTGGCCACAGAGTGGAGCTCATCCACTTTTGCCTTCTTCCACCCCAGGTCAAAGATGCGGATCTTAGCATCAGGGACACCTCGGCAGAAGCATGGCTTTGGGTGTGGCTTGTTCTTACAGCACTGGTAACACCAGGCGGGGTGGCGGCCCATGGTGACACCAGGATCTTCAGTGGCGCACAGAAGGGAAAGAGCTAAAGTGTTTTATTTACTATCATTTCATGATACTTTTTTATATCAGAAATAGTCCTTTTGAAGATTGAAAAGCACACCTAGAGGCTTCAGAATGCAAAGCTTCTTAAAGGGCTAATCCAGAAAATAAAGTCTGGAATTCTATTATTTCTGTTGAAAAAGAAGTTGGCATGATTTCTCTCTCCTTTTTTACATCAAATGCAACATGGATACAGCAGGGAGGCCAGGATCTTGGAAACACCTAGATTAGCATCAGGACCCTGCGCTGGTTGCATGATCCTGGGCAATTACTTAAATTTTCTGATCTTCCATTGTTTTCACCTATAAACAAAGTCCAAACATCTGCACATTGTTTCCTTTTTCCCATTTATATCCCCTTCTCTCTTTTTCTAAGTATAGGTAATCACATTTCAAGTGGATACACATTTTAGAGAAATTATCCTGCAGGAAAAAAAAAGTGAGAATGTTCTCAATGTACTATTCTGAAAAGATTTCTAAGATATACTGTGATTTTTTTTAAGTCTATATATTATGTTCTATTTTTCCATATAATGGGAGGAAAATGCCACTATACATTTATATCTGTGTGTGTATATGCAAAAAATAGTCGGGAAAATTATTTTTAAGTTTATATAAAAATATTTCCTTTTTAACAATTTCAGACATGTCAAAAAGGGAAAAAGATTGACACTATCTGGATTTAAAAAACAAAACAAAACAAAACAAAAAAAAAAAAAAAAAAAAACTGAGGCCCCGGAAAAAAATAACCATGCTAATCAGAAAATGAATGATTTGAATGAGTTCCACATATCAAAGGCTGACTCAGATGAGGTGCTTTATCACATTATATGAAAATGAATGTCTCTGTTTGACATTATGGTCAAATCCAGAAAAGTTTTTTCTTTGTTTTTCTATAATGTTTCACTTTACTCTGTTCTAATTCTCCAGACTACCTATCTACCTTCAATCTACTCTTTGGTTTGTAAATAAAGTCTTTATTCTTAAAAATTTAGATCATTTTAAAATGAATTAAATTGATGAAATTATATATATCATTTACATAATCTATATTCATATGTAGCACATATTTTAGAAATAATAAACTACAACACAATGGAAAAGAAGGGTGGAAAGGAAAGTAGCAAAGACTTTTAATGCGAACTAGGCATCTTCTATTTTGTTGTACAAGCAATGGGGAGCCACTAAAAGTTTTGACAAGAATGGGACATAATATGAAGAAAGTAATGTTTTTGAAGAATGAGTGTAATCACAAAAACTAGATTATTCATAATAGCCAAAAATTGGAGAAAATCAAAATGACCATCAACTGAAGAATGAATAAACAAAATGTGGTATCAGCATACAATGGTATTACTCAGACCTAAAGGAATGAAGTACTGATACACAATACAACATAGAAGAACCTTGAACATTATGCTAAGTGAAAAAGGCCAAATATAAAAGGCCATATATTGTATGATTCCACTTATATGAAACGTCCAAAATAGGCAAATTCATAGAAATAGGAAGTAGATTTGTGGTTGCCAGGGAACTGGGAAGAGGGGAGATGGGAAGGGACTGTTAATGGGCTTGGGGTTTCTTCCTGAGGTGATGAGAATGATAAAGCATTCAACAGTAGTGATGGGTGCAAAACTTCATGGATAAACTAAACCCCACTAAAATGTATACTCTGAAAGGGTAAATTTTCTGGCATGTGAATTATATCTCAACAACACAAAAAAGGTGTGTGTGTGTGTGTGTGTGTGTGTGTGTGTGTGTGTGTGTGTGTGTGTGTGTGTAAAATACTACAGGTAAGAAAAATAGAAAGCAACAATATTGGTTTAGCAATGAATACGTAAAGGCCATCAGGGCTTCTATTGTTAAGCCCATCTAGGGAGCACCATTCAGATAACCAGACTCCACAGAGGACCTCTCACAGGGTCCCCATGGTGGAATACAGCCTGGGACTCTGAATGAGTAAATGTAAGCAAAGGGGCAAGAGGATTGTCAATAACAATAAATATATGAATATGAGGAGCAAGGAAATAAGACAAAAATAAATCTCTTTTCTCTTTAATTCAAAATGAAACATTCACAAAGAGGAAATTCAACAGAATTCAATACTTACCATCTTTGGATTAAGAAATAAAGGCAATCTG
This sequence comes from Camelus bactrianus, assembly GCF_048773025.1. Classification (NCBI taxonomy): domain Eukaryota; kingdom Metazoa; phylum Chordata; class Mammalia; order Artiodactyla; family Camelidae; genus Camelus; species Camelus bactrianus. The sequence continues at coordinate 14,259,356 of NC_133574.1, forward strand.
TTGTCTCTGACCCAGATTTCAAATTTTCAACAATAAGCTTACCTGTATAAGGAGGAAAACGTATAAAAATGTATTTGTCTTTATTAACAAAGTATTTTATATCTCAACCATTGAAACCATTCTGAAATACACAAGCCCTAACCTATTAGAGGGTCAAGCATTGTTAAAGCCAATTTCTTGTGGAATCCATACACTACTGTCTTAATGGGAAAAGTAAAGTTCATAACCTACATCTTCACTGTCCAATATACCAGCCAAAAGCTAGTAAGCACTTGACATGTGGCTAAGTCTACACTGAGACGTGGTGTAAGTATAAAATATACTCCAGATCTCTGAGTTAGTACTAGAAAAAGAATCTAAAATATCTCCATAATAAGTTTTCATAGTTTCATATTGATTACATGTTGAAATAATAATATTGTGATATATTAAATAAAATATATTAAAAATTAATGTCACCTGTTTCTCTTGCCTTAAGTAACAGGAGAATAGCCTCAGACAGCAATGATGTGAAATTTTTTAGGAGCTTGGAACTCCCAGCTGAAAGCCGCCACTGTTGCTGGGCCTCACACAGACAGCAAACAGAGCAGTGGGCCAGGGAGCCACGCATGTACACATGTGGGGCAGGACAGCCAACTCTGAGAGGTGGTGAACAATGCCCAGGCAAAGTAGAAGTCAGGGGTAGCCCACGGTAGTGGCCAGAAAGCTTCACGGAGAATCATTTTACCCCCACACTGAAGGGATAAGCCTAAGACCTAAAAAGGAAATTATTTCTCTAAGAATGAGGGGGTCTGGAGAAAACCTCAAAATTAAGAATACTGTCTCCATAACCATTTTTTCTCACTTAAATACCAGAAAATGCTAACTAATCTACAATAACAACAACAACAACAACAAAATTGCCCGAGGTGAAGGAACTGACTCTTTTGAGGCTGATGGAAATGTCTTCATTGTGGTAGTGTTTCCATGAATACAATTGTCAAAACTTATCAAATGAAACCCTACATGGGTGTAGTTTACTGTATATATTATATCTCAATAAAGCTGATTACAAATAAGTAGGAAACAAACAAAAGCAATCACCATTTTCCCTGTGGTGGTCACAATGTAGCTGTCATTCCCTGGGCATGTGCAAATTTGGTCACTGACAGTTTATATCATTGTAAGTTTTGCTGAATTATGTGTACTTTGTGTACACACATGTCACATTTATGACCCAATTTTTAATATCCTCTAAAAGATTACACTATGATTCAGCATTAAAAAAAATTGATGCTTGCAAAAAAGCACAGAAAGGCAGCAGTGGGGACTAAGTTTGATATTCATGAAGCAAATATTTGTGATTAGATGAATGACCACAATTCTATTTTTGTTTTGTTTTATTTTTTGGGTTTTTTTTTTTTTTGACAAAGCAATATCCAAGTACTTATAATGCACTCTATCATACTTTAAGCCAACATTTTTCTTCCTTATTGACAAATAAAATAACAATTTGTCTTATAATTGATCATGTGGTGGGCTGAATTCTAAGATGGCTCCCAAGATTTTAACACCCTGGTTTACACACCTTCTCAAAGTTATTCAACCAAATAGTAACCTAAATGCTGCTGTGAAAGGATTCTATCCATGTAATTAAAATCCCTAATAAGCTGACTTTAAATTACTGAGATTACTGTAGGTTGGCCTGACCTAAAAAAATCAGTTCTTATGAGAACACTGTCCTTAAATAGCAAACAGCCATGCTGTGAACTGTGCATACAGAAGGCCATGTGGGAACCTAAGCGTGGCCTCCAGGAACCTCTAGGGGAGTGTCTGTTACTCCCAGCCAGCAAGCAAACAGGAATGCCATTCCTACAAAGGCAAAGAATTGAATTCTGTGAACTACCAAGTGAGCCTGGGAGAGGACTGTGAGCCTCAGATGAGTTCGCAGCACTGGCTGACACTTTGATTACTGTCTGGTAAGACTCAGAGGACAGGACCCTGCTAACCACGCCCAGAATCCTGATGGACAGTGACTGTGAGGTGAGCTGCTAAAGCAGCAATGGAAAACTAACACAGAAGGCTTCTTAGATTTGAGGAAATATGGTTTATATTATTTCTCTTAAAGGCTGCTGATATGCTCCATCATCAGTACAATTTCTCACACTTCACATTATTATGAGTGATGTGATTCAATTTCACAAGGCAGCAGGATGAGGTAATACTACTCTCAAAATTTTACAGGTAAAAACTTTAGAACATATAATAAATTGTTTCCTCCAGCAACTGGGCATACAATTTAGCATATTTGCCTCTGTCTTTCTAAACTAATATCATTCCAAAAATAAATAAATAAGTAAACATCTTAGTCCTTATCCATTTCAAAATGAATGAAAATAAAGTTGAATGTGTGGTGAGAAAAGCTAATTTTGAGATCTAGCAAGGCCATATAATTTGAGGCAATCATCTAGTTTCTAAGAACTTCAGGGAACTCAGCTATTAAAAAAAGGACTAGTGGAAATTTAAATCAAGTCTGGAGCCTAATTAATAGCAGAAAAATATACAGACATATATACAGACACAAATGGATAATGACATGCTCTGCCAACCTTATAGAGTGTATAATTAAATGCCATTGCAAATGGCCTACACTTCAATAGCCCTTGTGTGCCAGGCACTGGTCTATAAATGATATATGAAGTGTACAGACAAGGACTATCATATAGAATAATGGTTAGGGTTTCTGGCTGCAGCCCCAGACCGCCTGGCTGCAGCCCCGGGCTCACCACTGACTGAAGGCGAGGTCTTCGGCATGTCTAGCCCCCCCTGTGCCAAACCTTCAGCTGTAAGACAGGGACATGGACAATATTTATCTCCGAGGGCTGTGGTGAGGATTGAATGAGTTAACACATACAAAGCACACAGAAGAGTGCAGGGCACATATTAAGCACTCAAACGCTGATATCAATATTGTTTTCATAATAGTGCCATATTAATATTCACTTCTAAGAAAGGCAAACTGTGCATCTATGGAGGATACTAACGGACTGTCCCCCTGGGATGCCTTTTACTTTTATTGTATGAATTTGCCAGGGCACTGTTAAAATTGGTTACTGTGTTTTTTTTTTTACCTTAGTGAAATGTTTATGGGTTCAAGTACTGTATCTATTTCTGTGTTAAAAATCTAATTGAAACTTACATGGAAACATTAGACACTGACATTCTAGGGCTTTGCTATGCAAAATAGTTTTGAGGACCACCAATTCAGCATCCCCCAGCTGCCTGTTAAAAATGAACAATCCCAGAAGACAGTATATTTGGCCAATATACTTTATGTTTCTTTTCCATGGGAGGGATAGTGTCTCAGGCTTTTCTCTTCTTTTAATAGTCAGTACTTCCTTTTCTGTGCCTGTAAGGCTCCTGGATGCTATTCAGTCTTTTTTATAGCAGGTGCAATATTATTTTTCAAAATATTTTTAAAATCAAATAACATTATCTAGGCCATAGAAGCCTTTTACAAATGTACTTTTATGCAAATCAGATACTAGGAGGCAATATTCAAATCCAAATAAATGTTGCTTTAAAGCTCATGTTGTTGCTTTATAACCCAAAACAGTGCAAGCTAAGAAGCAGGAGTAGGTAACCAATGCAACATGAAAAACTGATGTCTAAAATTGGGTATTGCTAATTAAGGTTACAAGTTCAAAGCCTTAATTTTTATACACAAGTACTTGAACTTCTGAAATAAGTGGTTTGCATCACCTCATTATTACAGTACATTGGTTCTCAAATTTTGGGCCCCCAATCATCAGTATCACTTGTGAAAACGTAAGATTTATACTCCTGGGTCTCTCCCTAGACCTTCTGAATCAAATACCAGGATTGGGGACCAGCATCTATGGTCCTACAAGCCCCCAGATGATCCTGATGCTTGCTAAATTGTGGGAACTACTGGAATAGTGGTTCAGGCACAGTACAATTATGCTGAGTTTTTCATCACTAGTTTGAATGCAATTCTGCCTGGTCAAGTATGAAAATGTATGAATGTTGGAAATAGGACACAAAAATAAGGAAACCCAACATGTTTGCCTGCAAATAAGTGCATCTATGACCAATTATAAAGAATTATGTGATTTAAAGCTGATGTAATTCAAAGTTACTGCGCATTTACTTGATTGTCTACTATGTATGTTTGCAGAATTATTTATAAATTTTCTATAACCTTAAACTTTTTACAAAACTGTAAGTATGCAAGCTTACAAGGTAGAAATAAAACCTGTTTACCTGGTTGACGGCGGTGGGGGGGGATAAAGATAGATAATGTGAAAAAACAGTAAGGTGCCTAAGACAGGATCCTTAGGTCTTGACAGGATTATCTGACTCCCTGTACACCAACCATAAATTCCTATTTACCACAATTTATTTCATTCAGGCATTTTCTTTTTTTTTTTTTTAATTGAGTTATAGTTAGTTTACAATGTTGTGTCAATTTCCAATGTAGAGCACAATTTTTCAGTTATACATGAACATACATATATTCATTGTCACATTCTTTTTCACTGTGAGCTATTCAGGCACTTTTAATCTTTAATAGACCATCATTCAGCACACTGCTTTTAGTGTCTGCATGTAACTTTTGATAAAATTTTACAAAGGCTTTGAATTATAATTCTGGAAGGAGCAAAGTTCAAATGTATATAACTACAGTTAGAAATACAGTATTTAAAACACAACCAAGAGGAAAGAGAAAATCTTCTATGAGACATTTTTAAAGACCAATATTCAGGTTTAGCTATTTTTAAGGTAACAAAATAAAATTCAAAACTATTTAAATCTCCTAATGAACAAATAAAAATAACAGGGCACAGACGTCAAAACTATGTTCTCACTGTATTTATTAAATGTAAAACAACTATAAATAAACTAATTAAGGAATAGTCCCATACAAAGTATGTGGAGGAAGGAAAAATGAATTTTATTCTAATGACAAACACTATCTCAGCAAACAAAAATTGTTTTAAAAACCACATAAGAAAAACACTCTGCTTGTACCCACTGACTTACTGTATATCTTAGAGACTAACGAGTGCTGCTTCCCAAATTTTCTGCTACCCATTCCCAGCATGACAAACCGTACATTTCCAAATCTAAATAATATATTTCTGAGGCTTGTCTCCTAAATAAGTATCTCTTTCAAAAGATTTAACTCTAATGACAAAACACATTTTACAGATAGAAAATAATTATTTATAAACATCACTTTGCTCCCTAAGCCTTTAGATTTGACCTACACAGGCTTCTTCTACTGCTAAAGATGTAACTGGGATGCCTGTCCTGATGGTGATACCAAGGGCAAGACTGAATTTAATTTAAAAAATGCAAATTACTGCAAGTTGGTTAAATTACAGGTTTAAATTTCATAATTATTTTGTATAAGAAAATAAACGTGGAAACTGCTTTTCAAGAGTCTGTCAAACTTCTAATATCTGTATAGGATGAAATCTGATTATTTTCCCCTCCTATTTCAGTACTACAATTTTCAATATAAAACTTTTCACTAAAGGGGGAGGGCATAGCTCAGTGATAGAGTGTGTGCTTAGCATGCACATATTCCTGGGTTCAATCATCAGTACCTCCTTAAATAAATGAATAAATGAATAAATAAATAAATTTAATTATCTCCCCTAAAATAAATAAATAAAAACACAAATTAAAAAAAAAAAAAACCTCCTCCACTGAAACTTAAGAGGCAGCAGCACGGTGACTAAAAGCATAGACCACAGTCAGATGGATCTGGATTTGAATCCTAGTTCTGTGAATTCAAATTCCTAGCTATACATTTTTGGAAAATTCTCTGAATCAGTTCTTCTCCCATAAAACAGGCTTCTTAGTATCTATTTCATAGGGACTGCTGTGAGAAATAAATAACGTATGTAAATATCCTTAGCAGAGGGTCTGATATATTGCAAACATTCAATAAGTGGTAACAATGATAATCAAAACAAATAATGATCAAATTATTAATTTATCAAATGATCAAATCTACACTTTTATCCGGTAGATTCTCAGCCCTCTCCTAGTTAATTCTTTATAAATAAATAGGGGCAGCTCTGAGGTATAAAATCAATCATCAAATGAAATAGACGTAGCAGGCACCTTCCTCACCCTTGTTCTCTCCCATGTTTCAACAGCCTTAGTCATTATCCAAACTTGAGAATAAAGACCTGCTCACACTGGGCAGAGGAGATCAGAGGCCATATTTAACACCTGTACTTAATGATAGCGCACCCACGGTGTAAGGCTGATACCATATACTCATTTTTCCAACACATTCAACATGAGAATGGGGACTTAGGTGGAAAAGAAATCAACCAAAAGCATCTTTCAGGAAGTACCTGTTGGATCAAAAGTCTCATTGCTGAGTCAGGAAGAAGAAGGTCACCTTAATGCATCACATGTACCAAAAGAATAGGCTGTTTTATACTTTCTAGAAATGAAGGGAAAAGTTCACATGAAATCTCTATCAACTTTTGTGACTGTCTTCTAATTCATTTAATAAATATTTTTTGAACACCTTTGGACTGACTCTACACTAAGCACTTGGATACAAAGGTGACAAGATAATAATATTCTCCTCTTGCAGAGCCTATTAGAAAATCGTTCCCTTTTTTTTTCTCTCTCATTCATTGGTTGACTTACTATATGCCACTATGTGGCAGCAAATGTTAGGCATTTAGGGGAGGAGAGATTCACTAAAAAGATAAATAAGATAGAACCATTGTCCTCAAAGAACTGACAGGCTAGTAGAAGAGAAAAATACAAATACCTATGTTAAGTGCTATGAAAGCCACAGAGATACTGTGCATAATCAGGAGGAAAAACAACTAACTCTACTCACATTAACCAGGAAAGGCTTTCTAAAGAAAATGGTATTTAAATAGAGTCTTAAGGGATAAATGTTTCACAGGTGAAAGGAAAACAGTACTCCAGACAGAGGAAATAGCCAGGTGCAGACACATACATGAAACTATATACATGCACATACACACACACACACACACAAACTGCATTAAATATATACATGTTACATACAAATGGAGATACAGTCAGTTTTTAGATGGAATCAGACAGTCATTTGAATTACAACACAGAAAATGATGCAATTGACTACTTTTCCAATTCTCCCAAAGATAGTACACAGCTAATAATATATATTTAAGGGAAAAGTTAGTTCCTTCCAATTCCAGCCTTAGAGCATTAGCACTTAAATCTCTCCCTGAAATAAAGGGAGGTTTGAATGCTAGGTTAAATCTGGACTAGAAAAGGCTCTCCCTTAAGCAAAGTATCAATTCAGGTAGGAAAATAAAGGAAAATAGCAAGGGTATCAAATTAGAAGCTCCTTAAATGGAAAGGGTTCAATTTTAAACAGTAGGAAAAAATTAATTCCTCAGTGAGTAATAAAACTTGAAGGAAGAAAGGGAAATCAGACATGATGGAAGGTTTCTCCCAATGATCATTCTATTAACACTAATACTTGCTTTTTCCATTAGTGTGTACTTGACTTTACACATATTTACATATTATGGTACTCACATTCTGTAAGCCCCCTAACTCTTGCTATACTTTCACGTGAATAGTTTGCCATTTAAAAAAATTAAATTCAGGCAGATGGGGTGAATAAATTTTTTTAAATTGTATAAAAATTAGTAAAATCTTCCTGGAAACCCTTCCTAGCTTCTGAATAATAAGTATAAATACTTTTACTTTTTGAGTAATTGCCTTATCATCTTAAAAAAAATCATGAAATCTGTTAATTTTCCTTTATGTCTATGTTTTAAAATGTGGGTTAGAGGCTTATCCATGTCTATGCTTTATCTTTATCAATAATCAGTATTTATACACAATCTAACTGGTAAAGTACCTTATACTACAAAGGAAGTAATCAAATGAGAAACGGAGAATTTAATGATGGAGCAAGGTTTCCCAAACTTGGTATCTTTGACCTTTTGGACCAGATCATCCTTCATCATGGGGTGCTGTCCTGTACAAGGTTTACACCTGGCCCCTACCAAGTAGACACCAGCAGCACCCTCACACACAACTCTCCCCTACTTGCGACCATCAGAAACATCTGCAGATGTTGCCAAATTCCCCCCTAAGGCCACTGTTGCATGCGGGCAGCGTGCTACGCTGCTCGGTGGTTATCTCACTTCACCTAACAACATAGTGTCCATGAAATAGTTGTTATTTCCCCAGCTCAACAAATAAAGAAACTAAGGCCAAGAAAATTAAACAACTTGCCAAGAGTCACATAACCAAGTGTGGCAGCCCGTACCGAACCCACACAACGGGGCTTCAGTCCCTGCTCTAGTCACCGTTCTGTTGTCTCTTATTAATGCCTCAGCCTTTTTCATGTGACACTTGAAAAGTATTATTTTGAATCTTATCTGAAAATAAAAAAATAAAATTATCCACACAAGAGGAATTTAAATTAAAAGACTCCCAACCTCAATTCAGGATAAACTAACAAGTATTTTTTAAGCACTGACTGTATGTATGCCCAGTACCAACTTTAGGAACTAGAGTGATTCAAAGAAAAAAAACTACATTTATTAAGGATTTGGCTCAAGACCTTTTCCACACATTACCTCTCTGAAGTCTCACAACATCCCTGTGAGGTAGGTATTAATATCGTCGGTGGATGTAGACAGTGTACCAGGTTCTTGTCCCATCCCAGAAAGAATTCTGAGATAAGATGTAGTGGTTAAAAAAGGTAAAGTGAGAATTTATTAAGGGATGGATTGTACACTCTCAAGAGGAGAGCTAGCAGGCTCAGATGAGCAGCTGCCCTGTGTTTCTCTGGCAAGTTAGTTACATAGGGTGTAAAAGTGAATGGGTGGATTATTCATTGGGGAAGGAAGGGTTTGGGGTCAGATTCGCTGATTATCATCCCAAATCCACATTCCCAAAGAGAAAAGGGATTTTTGTCCTTATTTAGTCTGGATCAGAAGTGTCATGGCATCAGTTCATGATGGATACTTCTAATCTGCAAGGCTAATATTAATGAAATGAGGGCATAATGAGAAAAAGTTTCATTCAGACACTGGAAATTCCTGCCTTTTCTCACCTTTCTTTTTTGGTCTCCAGGCCACTGATCACCCCTAAATGTGTGACCACTTATGAGCTCAAAGATTCCTGCTTTTCTTTCTCTGCCCATGGACCCCTGGTGCTTACATGATATGTGGTTTCCTGCATTTGGCCTGTGCCCCTGCTTTCTGCCCAATTGCTGCCATTTGGTCTGTGTTCCCCTTTCTCTGCTTATATCTAGCTGTCTGCCTGCTCTAACATTACCTTTTTTCAAATGAAGAAGCAAAGGCTCAGAATAGAAAGGTAGCCCCTGACCTAAGAAGGCTTACAATTCAATTGAAGAGACACACACACACACAAAATGTTTTTTTAAAGACACAGAATAAGTTAAGTATCTCAGTTAACAACACACAGAGGGTGAGAAATACAAATGAGCAGAAGGAAAGTATGAAGGAGGATTAATAAAATGGCCACACTTAGGCTAACAGATTGCTTATTCTTATGCTCACCCTTAAAACGGTCAACTGACATGACTGACCTGTTGCTACTCATGGTTACAGGCCCACTGTTGAAACTGAAGCTATTGATCTTACTGTTTCTACTTTATTCCAGCCATTGAAAGTCATCATCATGCTGGGTCTCTGAGTCCTTCTCCAAGAAGAAGGTCTGGTCACAGAACTGTCACCTAATAAAATACCCTGAATTACCAAGAAGACCACACCTTGAGATAAAGCGATCTAACCACTACCCTCCATAGAACTGATCACCTGAAGGCATCATAACACCATTCTGAGTTTTCTGATGAGAAAATGATTGTGTTGATGGTTATCAATGCTTTATTGTTTGAACTATGGCTCTAGAACCACCCCCATCCACTCCATCCCCAAGGTGGGTAAACAGTTTGGAAGGCACTAGCCTGCTGTGAATCCCCTTTGCCTGACAAAGCTATAAAGCTGCCTCTTTTCTTCTAAGCTCCAAGACCCAGTCTCTGAATTCTTTGGCTTGTCAGGGAGCGGGGGCCAATGTTTTGGCAACAAGCATACAGTTAGATTAGTCAGGGAATACTTCTTAAAAAGGGTTTCTAGTATCCTCTCTTAGGAAAGGAAATGCATGAGCAAATTGTAAGAAACTGAGGAGGAGAAACACATCTGAAAACAACAAGAAACAGAAGCGTGGGGACTGAAATGTAAGCTTTGTGATAGCCAATGCAAGCAGCAACTCAGGGAAATGATGAGGAGTGATACGTGCCTTAAAATTCAGATGGAGCAGTAGCTGGAGATGAGACTAGCTCTGTGCTTTTAGGGTGCTCCTGCCACAAACACTCTCAGGCATAACTACAGGAATGAACAAAAAAGAGGTGAAGGTGAAGACTAATGGTTGGTAGTGGAAGCTTAGACATACGGAGTCAAACACCAAAATTCATAAGATGGGTGATGGGTCATCTACTTTGCTTTATGTATTTTGTCTCCCCCAAGCAGACTGTAAGTTTCCAGAGGGCAGGGGCTTTATGTCCTGTTCAGTTAGATCAATGCCTGTCACAGTAGGTGCTCAGTAAATGTCTGCTGCTGAATAAAGGCAGTTTTCAAAACAGTTCACCTATTCAGAAACTAAGGCCACAAATGTATTCAGCATTCAAAAAACAAAAAAACCAACAAACAACAACAACAATAAACCCAGCAAGCACACACAAAGAAATAAGAAGACTATTGTCCTATTCATCGTTATTACAACAACTAACATTTACTGGGCACTAACTCTGAGAAGACACTGTGATCCATTATCTCAATCCTCTTAGCAGCCCTGTGACAGAAGTAGGTAGTATTATTATGATCCCAGGTTTACAGGTTCAGACAAAGAATAAATAACCTGCCCAAGGTCACAAAGCAGCGCAGCTGGAGGAAGCTGGGTCTGTCAACTCCAAGGCTTGCCTCTCAATTACTACATCACATACACAGAACTACAAGTATACTTCTTAGGCAAAGCTAGGGAAAAGTGGCCAATGAGGAAAGAAAACAGCAAAACAAAACAAAATAGAAACTCCAATGTAGTCAAAAACCATTGGTCTGCCCCTCTCCTATAGCGGCTGCTGTGGAATCTCCCCACCTGAGTACACTGACTACCCCATGCCCAGCACAACTTCAGTGGTTTAAAAAATCCAGATGCTGAAAAGCAGGAACTAGAGTCAAGCATCTAATCAACATTTCAAAGAGCGGTAGATAACAAGTGGTAATGCCCTAGGGCCACAGCCCGAAGAAGAAACGATGGCTGTGACCTCAGACTAAGGCTGACCTCAGACCTTCCCAAGCCCTGCTCCCAGTGTCTGCCTCTTCCCTCCCTCCTATGCCCTGCGTGTCTCTCCCCACCTCTGTACCTCCTCTCTCCCACTAAATGGCCTTCACAAACACTCTGAAAATTTTTGTTTCCTGCTCTAAATTTCTCATCTAGTAAGTTAAATTTGTAATATTTCTCTAATGAAAAGAAGTCTACCTGTAGACAAGTAGAAAAATGTTCTCTGAATGTTGCAGCATCAGTCCAAACGGCACATTATCAAATTCACACAGTAGTCACTAAAGAGACCACCAATCAAACAAATTAAAACTGACATCCCACATATTTATTTATGTAGCCTTCTGGTGTTACACACATAGTAAGTACACAGGAGGACATTAAACCCACTAGATAGACTCTGCTCTTCTCCCATTAGTCCAGTAACACATCCATGACTGCAAAGTTCTGAAAATCTCTAAAATGGAAAGATTTTTAACTCCAGAAGCATGATTGCAATCGTTGCCAACAAACAAAAATATTTAAAATATTGAATTTGCTTAAAAAACTAGAATATTCATTAAATTAACTACTTAGAGATGCACTAATACATAAGCTAATTTAATTTCTGCATTTACACCAAAATCTAAAGCAAATGTGCCTTAAAAGCAGTCAGAGAGTAAGCCAGAAAGAGAAAGAAAAATACCATATGAGATCTCTCATATGTGGAATCTTAAAAAAAAAACAAACAAAGCATAAATACAGAACAGAAATATACTCATAGACATAGAATACAAAATTGTGGTTGCCAAAGGGGTGGGGGGTGGGAAGGGATAGATGGGATTTCAAAATTGTAGAATAGATAAACAAGATTATACTGTATAGCACAGGGAAATATATACAAGATCTTATGGTAGCTCACAAAGTGTGACAATGAACGTATATATGTTCATGTATAACTGAAAAAGTGTGCCCTACACTGGAATTTGACACAACATTGTAAAATGATTATAAATCAATAAAAAATGAAAAATGTTAAAAAAAAAAGCAGTCAGAGAATGAAGACAAGACTTGGCAAGATAAAAAGTACTAAGAAATATATCTCAAACATTTCTTTCTGCCTTTGGATTTTTTTCACACATTTATCTTAAACATAGAATTCTATTAAATAAACAGACTATGAAAGCAAATTCATATTGCTCTCAAAATAGAAATAATTCCCAAATACAAAAAAAAAAAAAAATCAAGAAGCATTTATTTCTTGAATTGGTCAGCTGAACACTGATTATGCCAAACCTAATGAAGGAAAGGAAAATTATTTCTGAAAACGGATCCTGTATGTAATAAATATTAAGCATGAAAAGGGAATGTCCACCCCACCTTCACATCATTTTAGGAAAAGGAGAAAATCAAAATTCAGTTACAACAAAAAATCACCTGAATAAAATTCCATCAATCATAGTTTGCAATGTAATGATACAAATTAATCTTATTAAACTTCTTCATTTTTTTTTAAGCTTTTCATTTCCAAGCATTAAACCAAAGGATGTTAAAAAACTTGATAACCCAATTACATCCTGGTATTTCCAAATGGACAATTTAAGCCAAAGTCACTTTCAGAGCTAATCAATGAATTCATCAAAAAGCATCCTTTCTGATCTAAGCATACTGAGGTCTTTGGAGATGAATGGAAACTCTAGTTATGTTCAAATCAGTCTTTCTTTTCTGTAAATAATAAGCACAGTAGTTCTGTCATTTCTCTACTTTTTAAGATTTTTAAATAATATGTTAATTAATCACACACTAGTACAGATGCTTTTGAAAACACTGTAGAATTACTTCAGTTTTATTTGTCAAACTCCAGGGCTGAGTTTAAGTGTTGGGCAACATAAAGCCTGACTTTAGCCTTCTGTCTGCGTCACACTGTAAAAGACCTTTAACTCACATTAATAGTGTGGGGCCACGCTGTCCTATGCGAGGCGCTGGGAGAGCTCTGCAGGTGCTTTATATTATCTCATTTAGTCCTAACAGCCCTGGGAAGGACATGGTTTTTCCATCCACATGTCATGAGGCCCATAGTAAAAAAGGATAAGTAACTCATTCCAGGCAACATAGCTAAAAATGACAGTGCCTTACTAACGAATCTTCTGCCTCCACAGTGTGAATATAAGTTATGAGGGAAATGAGAAGAGAACTAGCAACACGGTGCTGGCTCCAGGTATGCATAGTGCTTCCAACCACGAGATTGTTGCAAATTACCCACTACTACTAGTGAGGCAAGTCCTTCTCAGACATAGAGGATATCATGCAAAGGTCTATTACTAGACCCTTAACTGACATTTTAGCATGACATTTTAAAAGTCTCATAAGATACATACATTCTTCCAAAAACAAACCAGCAATGTGTCTTGATACTTTACATTTGGCCCAAAATATTGATGCATTCAACGTATTTTCCTAGGGTGATCTGCTCAGAGGAAAGCCTAAGTGACAGAAAAATATTCTGTATCATTAATATTCCCTAAGTTCATAGCTGTCATGCAGAAAGGAGCATCCAGCATGACTCAGGCTCCCACAGACACAAGCTCAGCACGTGCTGCCTCCTGCCTGAAGCACCCAGGTCTCCAGTAGCCAAACTTCAGCTGGAAAAAAAGGTGACAGAAGCTACACAGCAAAGCAACAGACACTTCATGCTATCTGACTGATCTGCCAGCTGTCCTTTAGGTGATGGGGGAAAAGCAAAATATAAGATACTCAAGCAGTAAGGACTCTTGTGCATTTGTATTATTTTTCAAAAGCCTGCATTGCAGGATAGCACAACACAAACATAGGATCTTGTATTTACTTATATCAACTTACAATTTTAGAGAAATCAATTGTTACTCAGAACTTTTTAAGGGAATATTTTAGAAAAACTGTTATACATTGGTTTTTCTCTCAGGATCCAGATCAAGGACAGATGTTCCCTCAAATAATTCATAAATTCTGAAGGTAGAGTAGGAGGACATTTTAAATATATTTGTGGGTAAAAGTATAATTATTAGAAAATATATATCCCATAGTGTTCAGGAAATGTCATGTTGATTTAGGAAATACACTCTAAACACATGTGAAAGGGAGCATGAGAAAGTGCCCAGGAGGGGTCAGGAGAAAGCAGGGAAAACCTACAACTACATGAAGGCATAAGACGGGCTGGGTTTCTACTTAGTGGGAAAAAGTCTCAAAGGAGAAAGGTTTAGAAGCAAGAGTTCATTATTTGAAAACAACTTTACTCATCTGTTTGTAATGAAAATTCAACTACACTAAAAAGAAAAAAATAAACCAAGCTCCACTCTTTTCCTTGGTCCACTTAAAGTGTCAACAATATGGAACATTTCTATTTGGGATATTTGCAGATATGAGAGGAACACCTTGTGTCTTTTAAATTGCCACCCATCCTTAAGCCTGAGAATGACAAATTACCTAAAAAGGCAAAAAAAAAAAAAAGACATTTTCAAAAAGAGCAAGGAAAGAATCACCTCCTAATGAATAGGAAAGTAACTTTACAGTGATCTTCTTTCTAAAAGGTATACTAAAAATGTCAGTTTATATAAAACTGGTACCTTTCTTAAAGGAAGAGGAATTGAAGTATATATTATATGTGTAGAAATACTATCTAAAGTAAAAGCAGGCTTAACCCTAACTAAAAAGTGTCACTATTGGAAGAGTAATCCTTTCTCCTGACAGAAACTGGGGAACCCAAAGATAAGTAAGATTTATGAAACCAGGAAAAAATATACCATATCTAATGCAGCTATTCGTTGACATATGAAACAAGTGCTGCGGTGCTACCTATGATGTAAAATTGACCAAAGTGAATTGTCCTTTCTAAACAACACTTGTGAGATATAGCGTCACTTAGGAAATAATTGGCCCGGCGCTGCCGTCACCCCAGGCTGCGGCAGCGCTCTAACGCGCACGCGCACGCGCACACGCTGTGCGGGGTCGCCTAGGAAACAGCAGCCGCCGGTAGCAGGACCAGACGGCGGAGCGGGACTCCGCACGCCGCGCCAGGCGCTGCAGGAGGTCAAGGCTCTAAGACGCATAAGTATCAAACCTCAGTGTTCTTACAGTTTGATGAATAATTCCATCTGGTTCAAACAGACCATAAGCACTTCTAATTTCACATCTAAAGTAAGTGCTTTACAACTTATTTTCAGAATCTTTCAAAATTATACCCAGGAGTTTCTTCAGACACTCCAAAGACTCTTCTGGCCATGATGCACAGCCATTATATCACTATGTGGTACCTTTTATATTATGGTATCTTTGAACAAGAAGTGCAAGTGTCCCTACATTTTGGCTGCATCCCTTCATAGATGGCATTGCCCCTGTTCCTCAGTCCATGGTTTTCATTACTATGGAGGCAAAATTAACTTGAACAGTAGACTCTGTGCAGAATCATTTTAAGACAGCCCCCAAGGAACACATCTTACTTAGAAAACAGACCACCTGAAATAGCCAATCTCAGCTTTGCAGTAGAGGGATGCTCAGACTGCATGCAGGTGGACTTGGCAGTTGTCTAAATCAGGGGTCCATAAACTATGAGCCAAAACCATACTACCTCCAGTTTTTATGCATAAGGTTTTATTAGAACACAGTCACCTTCATTCACCTACAGATTGTCTGTGGCTGCATTTGCACTACAAGAGCAGAAATGAATCATTGTGACAGGACCATGTGGTCCACAAAATCTAAAATATTTACTAACTGGTCCTTCACCAAAAAACAAACAAAAAAAACAAAAACGAAAAAAACAGTTTGCCAACCCATCCTCTACACAACGAGATGTCAGAGGCAGCACAAGACTTCTCCAAGTACCATCTCCAATGTACAAGCATTGGGCTGCTGCTAGCCTAGGCATGGGCTGCTAGCTCATCTGGTGTCAAACACACAAACAAAAATGCACACTCTTAAGTCTTTTTAATCATCTCATATCAATCCCAAAGTTGCCTAGGCAAAGCACATGACGTTACCATTTCCAACTACCAGAGTCCCACCCTTCCCACTGCCTTTACTAGTAAACTATGTTAACCCAAAAAGACTGCCCTTTAAAGTTCATCAAACCATGATTTCACTTGCATAAAAATGTTGTGGAAGATAGCGAATGAGGAAGGAATTTGCCCATATGGCATTTGTTCCAGAACCACCTTAGATCTAACTCCCCATCTAAATTGATCTACCCTGGATGTTTTCCCATTGGAACAGTCACTCCTAAGAAGAGGCCAAATAAGCTACAAAGGAATTGGTGAATTCAAACTAAGGAACACAAGACAGTGTGGCTATATAAAGTCCCTAAATCACAATCCTCAATCCTTGTTGGCATCAACAGTAAATTCCACACTTCACAATGAAAATTTTTAAATTGTTTTAAATTTTTAAAAAATCAGTCTTCCAGCATCTTATGCTTCAAAAATGTCAGGGTTTTTTAAGTGTCAAGTTGGTTTTATTTATTAGTTTTTTAATAAAAAGATTTTTTAAAGGCATTTTCAGCAATGCTGTGCCAGCAAAGGGCTGTCCCGTCCACTGTGTGGGACACAAAGACACACACCACCTACCAGCAGGAGAAGCAGCCTTCTTTGCCAGCTATTTTAGCCCCACTTCATCATGTTGGGGACAAAACTCAGTATGATAATGAAAGGCAAATTTTAAAAACATGAATTTGGTAAAACAGATCTGTCCTTTATGTATAAGTTCCTTAACAGTGAAATCCTACATATTCTTCTGAACTTAACCTCAAGAGACATACCCTACAAAAAGCTTGCCAGTAGTTTCAAAAATAAGCATGTGTCCTGAGACTGGCTGTTCCTCCCTTTTCCATATCAAGTTTTACTCACTTTAAAAACATCTATTTTAAGGAGAGTCTCATCCATCTCTGTTCTTACTGTACCTTTGCTAACTTCAACAGAATCTCCTCTCCCAAGTAAAAATACCCATTTGTCAGCTCTTTGCTCTCCATCAGCACTCTTGAGAAACTTTAATACTTTGATAATGACTCCCAATTCTACATTTTCAGCATATTGCTCATAATTTTACTGTCTTGAGATTTCATCGGTATCCAACTTCAACTCGAAAATTTAATGTCCAAAACAAAGTCCACTGCCCCATTTCTGAATTACTTTGTATCAGAAACCACTAGCACCATGCTAATATATTGGGAGCACATTTTTCACTCCTCCATCTGTATCGCTCTTCAGTGACCATGGTATAAAAATGTTGGCTCCCTAGAAAAACAAAATCCTAATCCAGGTATAATGCCTTTGTTTAAAATACAATTTCTCCTCTATGGTTTAAAACTACCATCTCAGGAATATTGTTCTCAACTGATTCTTTGAGCTGTAAACACATACCCAGACAAGCACAAACAGACCCTAAGCTACTCAACAACTTCCCTGTGATTTCCCATCAACCAACTTCCTAATTACCTTTGTTCCCCACATCCTCCAGTTCCAAAAGTCTTAACACTTCATCTCCACCTGCTCTTTTCTTCCACTGGCTCAGACACTCCAATATGTTCTGTGTAGTCCAATATCAACATTTCCCCAATGAAAAATGTACAAACACACTTACATCTATAATGTACCAATCACTTTCTGGCATATAGTGGTCACACATTAAAAACTGGTCCATTTCCCTTTCCCTACAATTTTGTGCAATCTGTGTATCATTGTCTCTGCCATTCATAAGTAAAAGCATCTCAAAGGCAGGGATCCCCAATTACTTTGTTGTTTCTTTGCTCCTAAATAAATACACAATAAAACACTGACATGAATTTTAGCCAATCTATAGTAAAAGCAATAAAAGTCTTAAATTTAGCAAGCAACTCTGATGGAGTAGAATTTACACTCAAACTATTTTGTTGGTTTGTTCTCCCTTCCTCCCCCCCAAAAGCAGCCTATGCAGGACTAGATTTCTCTTCCTGTCTTTGTGAAACATGGGATACATGACTTCCTCATGGTCACAAAATAACAGATACAGCAACAGGTGTCTTTGATCTCACATCTAATATTACATCCATTACACAATAATTTAATATCAGTGTCTATTTAAAATAGACAGAATTTAAGGTTCATAACAAAGGCATAACAAGAACAAGGCATATAAATAAGGATAAAACAGCTGCAGAAGTTCCAGAGGAGGGCAAAGTTATTGTAAAACAGACAAAAAGAGTCAGGAAAGATGATGGTAAAGAGGAACAGTGAAAATCTATAAAACCAGGAAAAGATGAACTCCAGCTTATTCTAGCATTTCTCAAAACACACGCTCAGGATCTGTCCTGGAACTTTAAATAGACAGGTTTTGGATAAATAAATGAATTGCTAATAAAAATGAGAGCTAATAAACTTGTAGAATTTGTCACTTCAGAAGAAAAAAGTACAGGCTAAAAAGTGTTTGAGAAAGTTTTAAATAAGTTTTATCAAGGTCCTGAATGGAAAAGTTAACACAGATGACCCAGGCTTATATTCACTCCACAGAGCCTCTCTCAGCAGTGGCTTCAGGACTCAGCCCACACAGCTGTCCGGGGGCCTGTGATCCTCAGTATGGTACAGTCTGCGTTGTTATGTAAAACTCCACCTATGCCTAAACCTTAAAGTCTGCTTAAATATACAAAATATTCATTATCTTCCTCCTCCTTAATTTGGGACTCTGAGAGGATACTTAAAATACAAATCAAAGATTCTATAGGCTTCTCCTTTAAAGTAACAAAAGGGGATAAAAAGTCATCCTCATTTGATAGAGAAGACAACTGAAATAAGTCACAAGTCATTCCACCAATTAAAAAATGCTGTCGATTAGGACATATTCTACTCAGGAAAAAAAATTTGGCTAAGGAAAAATGAAATACATTTTTAATAAACTGATTAAAGTACTAAATGCTCTCCCCCAAGTCAGTTATGATTTCTAAGAACACCAAGTTTCCTGAGTAACTGATCTTTGTTACCACGTCCTGCTGATACGTAGGAACTGCACCCAGGAAATGAGAAGGTAAAAAGCTCCTGTACTGAAATGAAAACTCTCAAGGAAGACTGCAGAAAAGAAAATAAATTTTACTTTCAGTGCCTCACAGAGTCAGAGGCTTCCATTTGGGAACCCAAATAAGAGTTGCCCAGAAACAAAACCTACAGCGCTGTTTCCCACCCGATGTACCAGGAAAAGCTACATACACAGAGATGTCCTCTGTGCGCACATATGTCTGGCTTCCTCAGTTTCCTTTTGCCAATTAATGGCCAGAAGCATGCAAGTGTCCACTCTGCAGAAAGACAGAACTCCACAAAAATAAACCTGCAGGCTTGCGTATCACACACACAGAGAACTAAATAAAAGGTTACAAAACACAGGACTGACGGATGCCTTCTGCCAGCAGTAAGGACTCAGGTACCCCGCTCATCTATATGCTCCCAACACTCCAGGAAAACATCGGCAAAACACCGCAGGATGCACGGGCACCCTCGCCCTCCCCACCCCTCAACTCCCTTTCCCAAAGCCACTCACACTTTGCAGAAGAGCCAGAGCGCTGTAAGTGGGCTGGTTCCCTTCCTCCTCGGAATGGGGGCGGCAGCTGCGGCAGGGCCCACGCCTTACTGAGGAAGAAGCGGGGCTGATACCGCTAAGCAGGGCAGCCACCCAGGTCTTTTCAGCACCGACAGAACAGAGGAGGCAGCGGCCCCACTTCCCTCCTCTTCTCTTTCTGGCCCTCTTCAGGCTGGGTATTCTGCCGGTCCTGGTCCACTTGTCCCTGGACAGTCAGGTTTGGGATGCTCTGTATTTTGATTTTAATAAAGTTCCCTCTGGGCGAAGGCTGCAGTCAGCCCTCCAGGTCCCCCCAAGCCCGCCGCCCTCGGGGCTGGGGTGGGGGTTGGGGCCCTAAGACCTCCTCCCGGAGTCCTGCCGAGGAGCCAGAGTCCAGTGTCTGGTTGAGGGAGAAGACCCCCAAGGGAGCAGAGGGGAGGGGGAGAGAAGGAAAGGATGGCGGCGCCGGTCCTGCTGATCCCGCTGCCCAGGCAACTACTTCATATTGGGGTCTCCGCCCACACCCCTGGCTGGGGGTTGGTGGCCGAACTTGGGGTCCCGGCTCATATACTCTGGGTCGAGATGCTATAGACGCAGAAGGGTGGCGGAGATGGCACTGAGGTGGGGGATCCAGCCAGCTCCGCTCGGCGCCATCCCAGCTTCCGGCTCCCACAGGTGTCGCTGAGGCTGGGACCCCCTCCCTCCACCTTGGAGGTCCCTTGTCCCACGCCCCAGGATGAGACAGAAGCTCCAGCCGCGTCTCAGCGCCCTCTCACCGCGGAGCCGCTGACGAGCCCCGCCCAAGGTAGCCGCCTCCCAGCCCCCCGGCCGCCGGCTTGTGCTCCGGTGTGTGCAGTTGCCGCTGCCGGCGGGGAGGGGACTGGGGAGACGGGGGCCGTGGCTTCCGCTGGCCCCAGGTAGGGCGCAGGTCTCGGCTGGGTCAGCTCACAGGGGCTGGGTCCCTCGGGTGCTCCCTCGCTCTCATGCTGGCGGTGGTGGCAGCAGCTCCAGAATCTCAGCTTGCAGTCTTGCTCGCTCAAGTGCCTGGGTCTGGCCTCACTCCAGAGAGAGGGGCGAAAGGAAAGCGGTGCAGACTGATGACACTTATAAGGACACTAATCCCATTCAGGAGGGCTCCACCTTCACGACCTCATCTAATCCTAATCACCTTCGAAAGGCCTCACCTCTTAGTACCTCTGAGCATCTCATAAGGAGGAAAAAGAAGGGGGGTGGAGGGGCAGAATAGAATTTCAACATGTGAACATTCAGTCCATAACGCCCTTAAAGATGTTTTTCTTAAGAAGCCCGTCTACCCCAGAGATGAAATGCCAGTGTTATAAACCACAGACATTTCTACCATAGATTTTGTTTTAAATAGCAATTTAAAACAAATTTGGTATGCAAATATTGGTAACATGTAGAGTTTTCTTTTTGGTTTCTTAAAGTTTAAAACTTCTAGCTATGTAATTCCACGATCATTTTTAATAAATGAATTTGTGATCTCTAGATGACTGGATTTTAATTTCTTACATTATCATTGCAAAACACATCATATTAGTGACATTTTAAGCTCTTTTTTAAGACCCATGTGTAAGAATGATGATTATTTTCCCTTTTACAACCACAAATTAATTTTATTTAGTTTAAAACAATCTGAAACTTACAGAAAACTGCAACTAGAATATAAAGAACTTTTTTTTTAATCTTGAACACCCATTTGGGATTGAGTTACCAACCTGACTGTAGTTCCCTGAGGCAGCTCCAACCTTAGCTCCCTTTCTCAGAGGTGGGAGGTGGGAAGACGTGGACTATACCTGGCCCGATCTGCACAATAACTCCTCCATCATTTGCATTTCTGTTGTTCTGGGTGGGGGCAGTTAAGGTCTTGGCCCCAAATTCTGGGCCAAAGGCAGAACTCAAGCAAACTGTCCCCTGCCCCAGGAAGTGCAGTTTCTCAAGTTGGTGGGAGGAAAAAGGCACACCCGCAGCAGAGCAGGGGCAGCAGAGGGGAATGACCCCAATTTAAAACCCTGAGGAGCGGGTCTGAGGAGTCTTGGCCCTGCTGTCCCGAGCATGAAGTGAGCATCCAGGCCTCACCTACATTTGCCTCTGAATTTCGTGCTTTCCCAGAACGTCTAAGGGGTGGACTTCAGCCCCCAGGCTGTCACATGACCCACTATGGTCATGTGATTCACGGACACCGGGGACAGTGGTTAGTGTCTTTTCACCTCTCTGAGCACAGGTTGGAGTGGCCGTGGTTTCCCAGGACAACCTGGCTGGTAGGAGCAGTCTCCGCTTCCCTGGTGGAGGCTCTGTGGCCTCCTCTGTGCTCCTGGGAGTAGTGCAGTGACAACAAGGTCACCAGAGCCGAAGCAGGAGTGACAGGTGTGGTGGGCCCACCCATGGCTTCCTGGGAAGTGCAGGTTAGCTTCCCTAAACCTTGTATTTCCTCACTTCTCATCTCTCCATAACCTTCTCCTCTAATGTCCTTTCAGCTTTCTGCTTTACAAGGGGAAGTCTGGGGGAAAAAAGTAACTTATTGGATGATTTCCAATTTGCACTTTCCATGTGTAAAGCCCAGTGTGGGCTTTGTGAGAGAAACGCAAACCTGTGAGAAAGAACTCTGTTGTTAGGATAAGGGACTGTGATCCACCATCTAGTGGACAAGAATTGAAAATACATAAGCAGGTTTTCCTTTTCCCTTGTCTAGAAAAACAAGTGTCCCAGAAGCGCACAGCCTAGACCTAGGCTCCAGCCTTCGGCAGTGAGTAACCAAAAGCTATGACTGGAGCCCAGACTAGGTCCTTACCTCCTGGATGCGCTTCCTGGTCCTTCTGCTGCAGCTCGCTAAGGGTTCATAATACTCCCGGTCGTGGGTTTCCATGAAGAATTCTTGGGAGAGGATCTTCCAGCCACAGGTGTCCAGGTCGTGGCCCAAGCAGACCTGAAGTCGATGATGTTAGGTAGTTAGATAGAAATGAGCACTGGGCAATGGGAGAGGAAGGGGGAAGGAACAATCCAGGAAATAACAGTATGTATGCATTCAGGATAAGGGACTCCAGAAATTTTTGCTTTCTCTAAATGACGGCCAGCAAAAGAAGCCACTTAAAATCAAAATGCTGCAGCTGCATATAAGAGAAGGACACGGTGTAACTTGAATCAATGCTCATTGTAATGTAATTAACATTACAGTCTGAGCCCCCTCCCATTGGTTTCTCTATGTGCTTCATGGGTAAAAACCTGCCCAAAAGGGGATGGGCATGCCAGAGCACAAGGAACCTGAGCTGTCAATCAACCAGAGCAAAAGGAACTTGAGTTGTCAATCAGCTTGTTCACTCAAAGAACCTGAGCCATCAATCAATCACACACCCACACCCACATACCCACATACCCACACACACCATACACACACACACACACACACACACCACACACACACACACACACACACGCGCGCGCGCGCGCGCGCGCGCGCGCCCCTAAGCCAGAATATAAGACAGAAAACAAAGGAGCAGCGCCATTTTTCCTCTCTTGGATTGGCCAGCTCCCAATTCTTGGGAAAGTACTATTTTTTACTACCTTTTTATTTTACTAATAAAAATCTGACTTATATCACACTTTCTTTCTCTCGTTAAAAATTCTTTCTTTGAGGGATGACTAAGAAACGAGATAATACTTATTTCCCTTTTCCCAGTAACAGTAACAGTGGCGATCGCCTGCTCAGTCACCTCCGGGACGCCCCCAAACAGCACTGTCCACATGCCCAAGATCTCCTCGGGGAATATCAGCAAGCACGGCTCCAGCTGCGAGTTCACGGGGCTTGGCTGCTGGTGCACTGAGCGCAGATCCTGGAAGAAGTGCCCGGCCCAGCTTCAAGCCTTGGCGGGGACTCCAGCTCCAAAGCGGGCGTCCGCTGCTCCATGACCGAGAGTCCCAGGTATGCCGGATCCGCCTCATCCTCCCTCACAATTTCTAGCACCTCAATCTAGGTGACCATTCTGCAGGCTCTCACTATCCGCACTGAGGACACCTGGGCCTCCATAAGCGCCAAGGGGGCTGCCACAGAGGCACATTTCTACCTGCAGATGTGCTCAGGATCGGGCTGGACTTGGCCCACACTGGGATCCAGAGAGGGCTTCCCACCTCTTTTCCAGACAAACTTCAGGGCAGCAGGTCCCCTCGAAGTCTGCACATGCTCCATGGAGAGCCACCCTCCGTCCAGGACGGGAGCTTCTGGGGCCCAGGGCTTCTGCCCTGATTCACTGAGGCAGCGGCCTCAGGCCAACCCCTGCCTGCTGTGCTGCACAGCCTGCAGGTCCTGTTGGACATGGGTGTGCCAGGCTTGGCGCCCCATCCCGCACCCACCTGACCGCTGGTGCCGCTCCTCTGCCTCTGGGCCATCCGGTTGTAGCAGGTTATGACAAACTTGCCCTCAATCTCATTCCAGGAGATGATGAAGATGAACTTGTGCTTCTTCCGCTTGTAGAACACATGCAGCCGCCAGGCCACCCAGTCCAACTGGAGTCTCTCCTTGAGCGCCAAAAACATGGTGGCTCCAGGGCCAGGCCCCGGGGAAAGGGTCACCAGCCCTGCCCGCCAACGGACTCAGCCACTGGCCGTGCCGTGCCCAACAGCATCCCCCGCCCCCCACCGCTTACCCTTGCCAGGCACCTTCAGCCATCCTAAAACGCTGGGGGTGCTCTCCCTGCTTGCTCGCCCGCCTCTCTGCCCTCCGACTGCCCCGCTCCTTTGTGGCGCAGCTTGCGGGAAAGAGAACACGCCCCCAGGAGCATGTAGTTCACTCGGTCACGTGAGGGGGTATCTGTTTACAAGCCCCGAGCTGCCGCAGCGCCTGGCGCCAGCCCTAGCCACCCCTTGGGGCGAGGCCGCGGTGCTGCACCTGCGGGGCTCCGGAGGTGAGGCGCAGTTCCGTGGGGCCAGGCAGGTGGTCGGGAAACGTGTGTGTGTCTCTACCGCTAGTACCAAGGCCGATCTCCCCGCCCCTCCTCCTCCTCTTCCCGGCAGCCAGGAGCTGGCTTGACGGAGGGTCGCGTCTCCTAAACTTTGTGCCTCAATATTGTCACAATGTCGCCAGTCGGCTGCTGACTTAGGCTCCACTAGGACGTAAACACGGACACGTGCCGCACTCCGGTGCCGCGGTAGCGGCGGCAGCGCGCACAGCCGCCCGCGCCCGTTGGCCCCGCCCACAGCACCCCCGCCCCGCCCCGCCCACTGGCTGCTGCGAGCCCCTCCCTTCTTCCTTCCGCCGAGCCGCCTGCGGGCTGGAGCCGCCGATTGGCCGGCGGTGAGAGTGGCAGGTGCGCCCTGCGGTAGAGGTGGCCTCCGAACCCAGGAAAAGAGGAACAAAGACGGAGGGACTGAGAAGTTTTGAACTCCATTTATTCAAAGGGACCCTCAAGTGTAAGTTTTCCTCCATTCACCCGGAGGGATAACTTCTAAATTCAGAAAGTACTCCGTATCATATGAACTATGTGCTTTATTTTATTGAGACCCCCTAGGCTGTTGAATTCTCTCCTAACATCCTTATGATACAATTTTTAAGATATGAAAGGAAGGTGTCTGAAGACAACTCAGTAGAACTCCGAAACAAAATAAAATTAAGTGAAAGTTAAAAAAAAAAAAAAGAAAGAAACAAATGAAGGAAGGGAGGAAAGAAGAAAGGAAGAAAGAAAATACAGAGAGACACCCCAAGCCCTACTACCTCACAGCACCTCTGTGGTTTCCCGCTACCTCTCCTTTTCCTCCATTCTACAGTGGCATCTTACAATTATTTTCTTGGATTTTTATTTTATTTTTGCCATTGCTTCCTCTAAAAAAATAAGAACTTAATACACACTGGAGTTTCAGAGGACAGCATTTAGGATACTGAAAGGAAAATTGACAGCAGTTGAAATCAGTGTTGGCAGACGTAGTTAAGGACCTTATCATGTCTGTCCTGAACTTTTCATTCAGCAAGTGTTTATTGAGATACAAATGTGTACATGCCAGGAACTGTGCCCTATGATAAAGATGTGAATAATAATGGAGCTTTTTTAAAGCTACTATTTACTGAGCACTTAAGTTGCGAGGAGCTGTACACACATTACTTCATTTAACCCTTACAATCTACAAGAGAGATCAATGAAATTTATATACTTTTTCCAATATGTGCTAAATGGGCTAGGACAGTCATAATCCCTGCCCCAGTAGAGTGTTTGGTCTTAGTGGAGCAGATAGATAAGTGATCTGACAATTGCAATTCTATATGGCAACAGCTACCATAGGAGAGGTACATGTGGCTGAAAGACATTGGAGGCCACCTCAACCCCTGGGAGGATGGAGAAAGCTTCCTAGAGGAAATAAAGGCTAAATTTGACCTAAAGCACCTAAAGGATGAGGCAGCAAAGGTTGATGAAGAGAAACCGGCCACTTTCAGTGAGAAAAACCCATGTGAAAAGCTGCACAATGTCTCTGTTATCCCCCCATAATACAGACAGATAAAGTGAAGCACAGAAATTAAGTAACTTGCTCAAAGTCATGGTGGCTGAACCAGAATTCAAAGCTTGTTTTCACTTCCTTGCTTATCCAACTTCCTTTCTCTCATCCTCCCAGTGGTCTTTTGTCAATACTCTGAACCCTTGAACAACAGGGGTTGAACTGTGAAGGTCTATATATACACAGATTTTTCCCCAGTAAATACATGGAGAGCAGATTCCTAACATCAGCTGTCACAATGCAAAACCCAGGGCCTGCACCCAATTTCTGGGTTTATTTAACTTGAGCAGACCCAGATACCATTGGCTAAAATGGAGGGTGAGTGCCCGTGAGAAAGGACTCTTTAATGACAAGAATAATTATAAACATTCTACCTACACTTCTACAAAGGGCCGTATGAGAAAACTGTACCAAACACTTATTGGACTTAAATGATGCCCAGATAAATAAAAAGGTCTTCAGGAGGCCCAGGCAGTTGTGCAAGTTTCCTGGAATCTCAGGCCATGTGAACCAGCAGATCTGATGGTAGCTAGAAATAGCTGTGCTGATTAAAGAGGAAAAAAAATGTTGGCCTGGTTCACATGTGGGTTAGGGTGGCATACTGATGGCAGCCATAAGTGAACAGTTGTCACACTACATCTGCACTCAGAGCTCGCCCTAAAGGAACGCATCCCTAAAGGGAGATCCTCCCATTGGGAAGAGCTCCAAACAGAACATTTCATACATTACATTATATGGAGGCAGAAGTGGCCTGAGCTATGGATATGCATAGACTACTGGGAAGTAGCAAATGACTTTTTGTCAGGGGCTTTGGTAAAGCAAGAAAAAAAAAAGAAAAAGAAAACAGAGACAAGGAAATCTGGGGGCAGATATATAGCATGCAGAACATTGTCTCATGTTAGTGCCCACCAAAGAGCACTCTCTGAATAGAAGACTCTCAGCAATCAACTGGACAGCTTAGTTTGCTCTGTGAATGTGAACTATACTGCATCCTTAACCTTTAGAAGTCCCTTGTTTGGACGATTGACGCATGAACAGATATGACACCATGGCTGGGAAGAGCCGTGGGCACAGCAGACTAGGCTCCCTCTCCCTAATACAAATCTAGACCCTGCTCCTTTCTGAGTGCTCAGCTTGTCAACAGTAGAGCCTGGTCCTGAGTCTGTGATATATTATCCCTCAAGGAGACTAGCCAGCCATTTGCCGTCAGATTAACTTTATTGGATCCCTTCCACTCTAGAGATGGCAACAGTTCATCCTTGCTAGAATTTAAACCTACAATGGTAATGTATTTTAGTTCTTTGCCAGCAAAGCCTCCACCAGCACCATGAATTTGGGGCTTACAAAATGCCTTATTTATTGGCACAACATCCTCTACAACACTGTGTTTGAGGGATTAATTTATGACAAAAGTTGTGAAACTAGGGGTGCATGAGCACAGATTCCACTGGGATTACCATCTGTCTCATCACCTAGAAGGAGTTGATCTGATATAGTGGCTGGATAAGCAGTTGATGGCTCAGCTCAAGTTTCAGGTTGGGGAAAGTGTGTGCTATGTGTGCTGTATTGATGGCTGACATGTGGTGCTGTCCTGTCAGGAACTAAGAGGTGGGAATACAAATGGCCCCATTTACCATTACTCCTGGTGACTAATTTTCAAAGTTTATGCTTCCTGTGTCTGAAGCTTTAGGCTCTGCTGGATTGGAGATCTTGGTTCCCAAGAATGAAAACACTTCCACCAGAGGACAACATAAGCATTCCACAGGATCTATCATCTAGCCACTTTGGGCTCCTGATTCCAGTGATTGGCCTTCTCATTCCTGGATCATCAAACGAAAGAGAATTAATATGTTAATATATTTTCAAGATTAACTTGCCCTTATTAATGTGAAGAACCTGGATCACTGCTGTATAGTGGGCACAGGAAGGAATAGCCACAAACTTCACTGATGCATCCCCTGGTGTTTTGTGCCAGGTGATAACGGTATCTTGGCATTTACAGCAACTATGTCCTCATGGAGGTAAAGCAAATCAAACCTAGATGAAGAAGGTCTGGCTCACTCTACCAGGCAGGCAACCTTAGATCAGCTGAGACACTGGCCAAAGATAAGAGAAATTTAGAAATAGTGGTGGGGAGGAGAGATGCTGACTCTCAGCAAGGCTTTGGGAACAGCTGTGGCCACCGGGATGTTCCACAAACCCTCTTATAGGGATTGCAGCTGGCCAGCACCTGGAAGGAGACTCAGGGGCAGATTAGAGTTAAGGGAGAGAAAAGGGGTCTGAGGAGTGCTAAGGCTGTAGTGCACCAGCACCCACTCTGAGCATCACTTAGCACCTTCCTGGCCCCATGTCCTACTGCGGGCACTTGTCCTACTACCAGTTCTTGGACACTTTGACCAGCTTCCTGCAGGTGCAATTGGGGAGTCCCTTACTCTGGCTAAGGTGTGAGCCTCTCCTTTCCTTTCCTGGAAGATTTCTGACAAGAAGTGCAGGATGCAGAATCTGCAGCCTACAAGTGTTTATGTGATAGTCAAAGTCCAAGGGCCACTAAATTCATGGCAGGTGGAAGCCTGTGGGAAAAGCCTTCTGTTCATTTCCTGGCTTTGATGAGGCCTCCAAGAAAGCCTGTGGACTCCAGCACAGGTCGCCCATGGTCATTGTGATAACATATCCTTACTTCAGCGTTTAATTCTTCCCTGTTTTCACTGCCTTGTTCATTATTCCTACTCTTTGGGGTCACATTCCCAGATAAATTCCCTGTGAGGAGGCCTTTTTGGGAGGAATTCATGTCAAGACAGAAGTCTTATTAACAAAGTTTAAGTAATGAATTCAAATAATTCAGATCTTAATATACAATTTTGCTGCTTTATTCATATGTACAGGATTTAGGAAAAATGATGGTTTTGTAAATTAAAATAATTGTTTTAATTTAGCCAAGCTTTATTCAATTTCCATTTGAAAGCTAGTAGTCACAGGAGTAAGTTGTTATATCAATAAAATATTCATTTTACTGTACATAACATGCACACATACACTTTAAGATTTATACACTGTTAATAAGAGGGATTTCTTATGCTTCGAAGTAGTATGAAATTGTCCAACACTCTTTCTATATTGTTGAATAATTGATACCATTAAATTCTCAAGGTAAATAAATATGAAAAGAAGGGAAATGATCTTCAGTAACAAGGTAAATGGATTTTGTAGCATTATTTCTGTTGATATTTGTAATGTCAATTTACATTTCCACCATCAGAGGTCATGAAAGAAAAATGGTGAAAAGAAAATTTGAGCTTTGTTGAAAAACCTGAAGTTTGAAATCTGAACTGTAACATTCTTAGTTTTTTTGTTTTGTTTTGTTTTGTTTTTTACAAAGGAAGAGCCACAGTCTACTTAATTTTATTTGTAAAGGAAGAAAAATATTTTTTAATAATAAAATTAATCAATAGATTACAAAAACATGAGGTTCTTATTTGACTTTGGTGCTTTCAAATTTTAGTTTAAGAATAAAATTGTAAATGCAAAATGGTGATGACTGCTTGTCTTGGGAATATATAATATTTATTTCAGCTGGGTTTGTGGGGTCTGTAATTGATGAAAATTATCCCACTTATTAAAAAAGAAAGGAAATAAATACAATTAATACTTAGAAATATTTAGGAATACACTTCTTTGTGAAAATAATATCTACTTCATAAAGCATAGTAAAGTGTGTCTCAAAGTTTTCATTTGAGAAACTGAATGCAAAGTGTATCAAATATCTTATTGATAATAAATTTTAATTTAAGTGTATACTATTGATATATATTTTGTTATTGGTAGCATGTGTTGATTTAAAACCTTTCTTGCTCTAAGTAAATGATTAGAAAAAAACCAGTAAGTTAAAATCATTATTTGAGTTAAAAAAAAGCACAGAAGTCATCACTTGTCATGACACTTTTTGGGAGATAGTAATAATTTTAAAAACCTTCTTATAAAATGAAGATGTGTTTCTTATAAAATGAAAATAATATGTTTGCATTGTCATAGTTTCATATGTTTTCAAAAATTCTGTGACACATGAAATAAGGAAGTCACAAGAAGACAAATGCTATGTGAATTTACTTGTATGAGGTATCTGGAGTAGACAGAGTCATAGAGACAGAAAGGAAAATGGTGGGTCTGTGCATTATTTACTGGGTATGGGATTTCAATTTTGCAAGATTTGAAAAGAGTTCTGAAGATTCTACAACAATGTACTTGTTCTTAACATTACTGATCTGTACACCTAAAATGGTTAAGATAGTGAATTTTATGTTATGAGCATTTTACCACTATATTTTTAAATGGGAGATAAAAAATACTGTGCATATAAATTGACATTAGACAATCAAAATCCTGGTAGGAGGAAATTGTATTTGACTTACACAAGAAATTTAGATTAAAATGTGACACCATCCACCCAAAATTCCTCATTGATCCAACAAGTGTACCAAAAGAATCTGCACCATATTTTCATGAGGAATAAATGAATTAAAACATGTATAACTGCTCATTAGTGACTGTACATCACAATGCTCAATGCCTGTTAGCTCTCGTGTTATTGTTGTGAAGCACGTCCTCGCATGCTGCATGTACTACACAGATTTAATACCTGTTATTATCATCATTATTAGTTGTTCTGTTTTCCAATCTAGTGTATAAAAAGACACTTTTCATATGTATCTTGGAACCCCAGGGACGTCACAACCATCAAAAAGACTTAAAAGTAATAAAAACAGAAGTCTTTATCTCACAGAAGAATTCATTTTTGTGGACTATTTGTTTAAACAGCTAAAACATAGTCTTCACTAATGTCCATAGAGTTGTTCCTCCTCTCGCTTGTCCTCTTTTATTGAAGCAGTTCCATCTTATTGGGTTTAAAGTTCTGGAAGCCCCCATACTGCTTACACGTGCAGCCTGCTTCTGTCTACAGTTGTTCTCCGTGTTACAGGCAATGACCGTGGGGGTGCAGTGGATGAGGAGGCTGATTAGCATCTGGG
Organism: Camelus bactrianus; assembly: GCF_048773025.1. NCBI lineage: Eukaryota > Metazoa > Chordata > Mammalia > Artiodactyla > Camelidae > Camelus > Camelus bactrianus. Next base: position 14,290,753 of record NC_133574.1, read on the forward strand.
GCTTCAGAAATTTTCACCACAGATTTCATCATTTTAATTAATGCTCCTTTCTTGATAAGAATCACTATTCTAAAGTCATTCTTTGCTGTTGTTGTTTTTTTAATTTTACTTTTAGTTTTTTTTTGCTCTCACTTGTTTATTTCTTTAGTAAATTTAAGGTCCATCAATTTTAACATAAAAACAGATTCTGCTACTTCTGTGAATACTGATGTGTTCTGTTAGTTGAGAAATATTTTATCTTGGTTTGTTTTAGGTTATAAAATCAATTTCAAGAGGAAAAATATAAATTAATATTTGATATGAAATGGGAGAAAACTATTTTCTCGAAGTCCTTCTTTGAAGACTCCTTTACCCAGAAAGTCAAAGCACACATGCAATTTTCTAGTCTCCATATAAATCTTACTGATGGGAAACAAGGTTTCTTTGAAAGAAGAAGACAGTATAAAAAGACTGTTTCTACAATTCCACCAAAACTTTCACCAATGCTTCCCAAAAAATTCCAAAAGGAATTTCAGCTCCCTCCCCTCGCTTGTTTGCCCTCTGCAGGACGTTTTAATGAGCAGTGAGCTGGTTCTCATGGTGAAAGACAAAGGAAGAAAATCCTGAATAGCCTGCCATCTGCATTTTTCTACATTCGATAATTAGGGTATTAAGAGTAGCGTTAGTTCTATAACACCACTGCCTTATGGAAGGAATCCATTTACATTTGGGAAAACTACAAAAGGGACAAAAGAACATCCAATTCAACTTTATTTCATGCTCATATCCCCAAGCCTTCAGTGCCTTCTTATGCTTTAAGTTGGATATGCCAGCTCTTCTTTGTTTCTATTTCTAGTAGAAAATTCATTTTTTCAGTATTTATGTATTTACTTATATGCTTACTTACTTGTTGAATACCTGCTTTTTCTCTTTCTCCTACCAGATCATAAATTCTTTCAGGGTGGGTGTTGTGTTATCAATTTTCTGTATCAGACCGAGGTTTTGCACTAGTCAGTGTTGCCTAGCTAGCTGTTGAAACCATTGGCTTTAATGTTTATGTTACACTTTATTATTTCATGGTTTAAGCTATAAGTTAAGACATTTCTAAAATGATTGTTCTATGCATGGAGTAATGGTGTCCCACTCCCCCACTAACCTACCCCTGTGTATTGGGGAGAGAGAGAGGTCTTTGGCCTGAGCCTGGGAAGCCACATTATTTCTAGGTTGGAGGAATCACAATCACAATCTAAATGCGGTGATGATCAATTATGACTTTCTCTAACTTCAGAGAGAGCCATGAAAACCAAATGTCTAGGGGGAGCACAGTGAGACACGTGGGAACTGTAGCATCATTTCCATCAGCTCAGTAGCTGCTCAGAGTCAACCCACATGTCTCCACCCTCCTGGGGTCTAGTAAATGAATGAATGAGTTTCTTCTCATTATGGATAAATGTCGCACCAAAGGGAAATTGTTCTCATTTTATGTCTTAATTCTCAAAGGTTCAGAATAAATTGATAATATTGACTAATTGTTTACTATTTCATAATAGGGTTCCTCCTCTAGAATCAGAAAGACCATTGGTGATGGCCTTTGTGATAATGTACCTGTCCCAATATCTTTGGGAAGCCTGAAGAATATTTGCAATTTTCACCACATTTTTTCATAAATTAAATTAACAAGGTAAAGTAACTGTCTTCAGGAGTTTAATTTCCTACCTCTTATAAAAAATAAACACATTTAGGCTGTTCACCCACTCTGAAAAGCTATTTTTTATACATAAGTAAACTTTCAGGGTTAATGCTCCCCTCCCCGTGTCCCCACTGGGTAGAGAGGAGATAAGGATTTATTTTGCTTAAAAAAAGAGAATAAAACCCATGAGATTATGACCGCCATATTTCAAGGTTGTTTCCGATTTCTTGATACTATTATAAAAGAGATAAATTTGAGTTAATTTTAATTGAAATTGAGTCTTTTATCTAAAAATATGTAACATGGAGACTGCAAGAAATAAAGAAGTAAAGTCATATATTAACAAAAATGTACATTTTGTGTAAATCTAAGAAGAAACCTTAGGCTTATTAGGGGGACTTTCATGGCAGACCCAGCTATGACTTTAAGCGTGGAGGTAGACCCTATATAGAGCTTGGAAATGCCACCATCACAAATATACTTTGAACCCAAACATCAAGGAATATGGAAGTTGAATGGCCAGAGATGTCTGTCATCCTGGAGGAGAAATTTGGATGGTCTGAGAACTCCCAGTCCTGTGCAGCAGAGCCACAGGTAAGTAAATCACAAGAGTGGGGAGGCAGGGCTGGCAGGGTCAGCAGGCAATTGAATGGAAAGCAACTTGGGGGAAGGCTACTGAAAAGGTAGAATCTGACATTAAAAGAGAATTATATATTTTTGTCTCAGATCAGCAGTCTTTTTTTTTTTTTTTTTTTTTTGGTAGAATATTTTTTTATTCAGGAAAAATACACAAAAAAACAAAAAAGTTATCAAACCACACACAGGAAGGGTATGAGAAGAGGGAGGTGTCCATCCAGCCCTGGCCTCTGACCATGTGGTTTGGGCAGCAAAAAGGGTTGTGGGGTAATGGTCCCAAAAATAAAAATGGTGTATGTGGGGGGGAAGGAGAGGGTGCAAAATCAGTGGGGAGCAGTAGGGGGAAGGGACAGATGAGGTCAGTACTGTGAACACCACAGGAGGGAGCCATTTTACAACATTTCTCGTTGATCATACCACCGTGGGCACCTTCTTTGCCCATCAGCAGGACTAGCGTCTTGGCAGTCACGGTGACCATGATGTTGAAGGAGAGTGCGCCACCTGTGATCTTGGTACAAAGATCCATGGGAAATTCCCCATCCTGCAGCAGTGAGTCCCGGATCACAGAACATTTCTGGCCCCCAAGCCTTAGCCCACTCATGAAAAATCTTGACCAGTCTGTCAATCAGGAAACCAACCTCAGCTGGTGTGATGCTAGCAAAGGTTTTCCTGGGGTGGCGGCGCAGATGTGGGGCGAGTCCTTAGAGCCCACCATGGCCGCATCCTGACAGGTCCCGTCCACGAGCAGGTTGTGGATGTAGGTGTTCCCCGCCTGCTGCTGGGGCCGCAGGCGGGGCTCGGGAGGCCTCGGGCTGGTGGGCGGGGGGAGGCGGATAGCTCGGGACACGGGATGCCCACTGGACGGCGGCTCTGCGAGCTGTCCCAACAGCCTTCTAAGGTCTGGATCATATAACCAGAATATACTGCAAAACTGGAGTTTACATTTTGAGTTCTGGCAACTCTTCAACAACAAAAGGCGAGTTTATTTTTGGTTTCTTTTGTATTTTGAAAAGCTCTCTAGTCTTTAAAGATTGAAATCTCTGGGTTATATATATATATACATGTAATCCCCCAAAAACAGTCTGCGGTCTCAGGTGCACCCTTTGGTCAGCGGTGGACACAGGCGGGGGTTGGGGGTTTCTCAAGGCCTGGAGGGCGTCCGCATGGACTTTACTGGGGTCAGGTGGACCAGAAACACTAGGGAGCAGCTGGATAAGAGCTGGGCAGGTTCCAGGAGGTCACTTCTGGGAGAAAGGATGGGCGCCCCTCGTAGTATTTTGATGGCCCAACCCTGCCACTGGTCCACTCTGGTCCATGGAAGGACAAGAAAGGAGGGGAAGAGGCTGATGTTTGGTAAGTGAGAAAGTTCCTGAAGACCGAGGCAGGTTTTGTCAGCTCAGGCCTCGGCTGCCCCATCCGGTGGTGATTGTGTCACTGGAGGGGCAGCCCAGAGCCACAAAACTGTCTTCCCCGCAGAGCCCTGAGGAGGGCTGATGTTCCCCTGCCTTCGGTGAGGGCCGAGTGTCTGGGTTTGATTACAAAGTTGCTGCAGATTGGATAATCTCTGGTTCCTTTGTGTGAATGTGCCCGGCCCTCCTAAGAGGGAAAAGCGCGGTGCACTTCAAAAGATACTGAAGGTGTTCACACCAGTATAAGAAATCTGTTGCTATTAAATGAAACCAAAAGGAAAAGGCAAACTGTAGCAGAAGAAGCCTTTCCAAATACAGTTATTAGAAAGGAAGAAGGAAAGGAGGAGGGGAAGGAGGGCGGGACGAGGGCTGCTTCCTGACCTAAGCAGAAGCCCCGCTGCTGGCTCACCCACATCTCCCGGGTCCGGGTCTCCGCCTCAGGCTCTACTTCTGTGAGGCCGTGCAGTCATTATCCTTCTTAGTTTCTTCTTAAAAGTTTTTCCCACTTGACACCTTAAAATAAATGACAAATTTAATGATGAGATGGAATTTACTGTGAGTCACTGAAGCCTTGTGGCTGCCACTGATCAGTCTACTGGGCTCCCCGCATGGCCCAAGGGAAGGGGGAGACTCGGGCATGTGCCCTATGTGTGTGTGATGTGTGTCTGCATGTGTATGTTTGTGTGTGGGGTGTATGTGGTGTGTGTGTTTATGTAGGGTATGTATATGGTGTGTGCCATGTGTGTGTTTGTGTAGCACCCAGCAGCCTGAGTCTGCAGGGTGAAGGGCCAAGTCCCTGCTTCCTGTGGAGGAGCACAGGCCAAACACATGCCCCCACATGTGGAGACCCCTGGCGCAGAGCCTTGGACCCCAATGGGTCAGGTGGCCCTTGGCCGTTGTCACTTGAGGATTGGACACAGACAGACCCGGGGTGGCATCTGATGTTTGGATCCCAGCTTTGGTACCCAGGACACCTCCCTATGAGGGAGCTCCCATCATTTCCAGGCTCCTGGGAAGAAGGGGCCACCCCCAAGTGAAGGCCTGTGGGACAGTCATGAGGATCCTCAGAGAGGCTGAGCCAAAGATTCCAGCCCAGTTCATGTGGACCGGGGTAAAGGGGGTCTGCCTGGGTTGGGCTGGAGGGAAAGGAGGCCATAGGGCCGCCCCCTGCAGCTTCATCTGCTCTGCCCCATCAGTCCTGCCCCTCAGTGCATCACCCCCCCTTTCCTGGGCATCCCGGCCAGCCTCTAGTCCCAACCCCGTGGGCTCCAGCTCACGGAGCACCCGCCCAGCACCAGGCCGCACCCCAGGAGGGAGACGGCTCCTTACTCCAGCCCTGCAGTTGGAAGACCACTGGGAGAGGTAACCCTAATTACCCAGAGTCACAGAGCTGGTAGCTGGTGGAGCCTGCGTTCCCAACATCAGGGTTTTAACTCTTCTATTTCCTCTGTGATCACAGCGTCTAGTATTTACATGTACATGTGTTTGTGAGTTTCAGTTTCCTCATTTTTACATCTAAAATAATTATTAAATACAGTATAAACTCAACATGATTGTAATTTTAAAAGGGGATGTACAAACTATTGTATAAAAAATAGATGTGCATCCTGGGGAGTTAAACCCAATATCTTGTAATAATGTATAACGGAGTATAATCTGCAAAAACACCAAGTCATTATGCTGTACACCTGAAACTAACACATTATTGTAAATCAGCTATACTTCAATAAAAATAGAATAAAAAGAATACATATTACCTTGTTAATTAAGATATTAGGAATGTTTCAAATGGGACAGCAGAAGCTAAAGTGCTTTAAAACAAAGGTGCTGTGGCAGTGGAGAGGTGGGGGGTGTATTCATTGCTCCTCTTAGTATTTTATTGTATTTACATGATTCTTTCATTGGAGGAAATGGGATTAGAGAAAAGCCACAGGTCTTTGGTCTGGTGACACAGAGGGTGGCTGGTGACTGGAGACTGAGGTAACCTCCAGCCCTAGGAAAGTGAGCACCTTGGGTGGAGATGTCTGAGGGGGGCCCTCCTGGAAGGGGAGGCTGGGTGGCAAATGGGATGGTTTCCATTTTTCTGTGTCCATCATTTCAGAACGTGGGGGCAATGAAGACAGTGCCCTGATCCATGGACAGCCACAGTGCCCCTAGGGAAAGTTATTCGACAGGTGCTAAAGATGGAACACTGTATTCAGGAGGAACTCTCCAAGGGGTGACATGGCTGGGGGAACCAGGCCCAAGTCCAACTTCGGCCTAGGCCAGTGGGGTTTACAGCCCAGGAACAGGGTAGGTTCATGGATGAAGACTCACTGAGAGGAAACATCCATGGTCTGGGCTCTGGCTGGCCCTTAAGGGGTTCCTGGTGCAGGTAGGCCAGATGGTCAGATTTCTTTGGGTGGTCATATCCCAGCCCAGGCTAAGCTGACTCAGCAGGGGACTTTCCTGGGTGACATGGGCCCAGCAGGATGATGCTGAAGGTCAGATGATGGAGGTCGAGTCTGGAGGAGCCAAGGTTTTGTCAGGGAAGGGTCATGTGCCTAGTGGAGGATTTGTTTGCCCAGGGGGAAGTGCTCTCAGACTCAGACCCTGGAAGCAGGTGCTTCACACACTGCATGTATCCAGAGATGTCCTGAGGCTGTGAGTTAGAGTCTGCACTGGTGGGGGCTTTGTAAGTGGATAAGAAATCAAACTAAGGTTAGAGGCCTGGAAATTCAAGGCTCAGAGAGGGCAAGTAACTCTTCCAAGGCTTCACAGTGAATGTGTATTGCTTCTTTATACTGAAGACAAGTCTCCCATCCTCATCTCCCCTGTGAGGCGTTCCCACTACTGCTGCCCCGAAAGTCCTAGCACAACACACTCAAAGGACTCCCCACGGTCAGCAGGTCAAAGAGCAGAACTCTTTATGTTTGCCAAGGACCTTGTTAATTTGAACAATACAGAAAACTACAAAAACGGAAAACAAGTTTCCCATAAATAGGCATGTCACTATTAGTAATATTTGTGTTGTTCCTTATGTTTAACTGACGGAACGTGAGCTTGTATATATTCGCCATCATTATGCGTACATTATGATATGCTCACTGAGGTCATTGTAGGGTTTTAACATGAAAAATAAGATAAATAAATTAGAAGAAATCAATCATTTAATTTAAATGTAAATTACATCACATTGTGAAATTGTTGCAAATTCCCTCTCTGTTGCAATGTGTAAATTGTTTATATTTTATAGAGTAGCAAATTTCTTAAAAATTCAAAACAGCAAATACTTTTTGAACACCTGCATACACACTAGGTATATGCTATATATGATTTATACATAATAGAATGTCTATGTGTCAATATTCATGTATATAACTGCATAGACCTAAGTGGAGATTTCTCACACTGTTCCTTGGGCTTACTTCCTACATGTAACCAGTGTTGAAGTTTGGTGCAAATCCTATTCGGTTTGTTTTGTTGTTGTTGTTGTTGTTTTTAAGTAGAGCTGAAATTATAATCCTGGTCAATGTGCTCCAAATTCCGTGTTCTTTCTATGAAATGAGATAATGCACATAAAATAGAAGGAATGCCTGGTATGTAGCAAGACTCAGCATTAGCTGTCATCCTGTTTCATTTCTATCAATGTTGTTAAATGGAATTAGCTGCTTAGTCAGTGAATACTTGGTGCACACGTTTTTCTCAGCACCACAGTAAGTACAGAAGGTATCTGAGAGGGTTTCAGTGACAAAGGCTATGCAATGTCATTTTCATTTTAATATATGCCTACAGTTAAGCATAGCATAGAGGCCATTGTAATATATCAGGTTATAAAGTAGATCCTAAAGGCCACATTGATCTTAAAGTTTACAGATTGCCTTCATTCTCCAAATATTACCATTGCCCCTCCCTTGATCTTGATAAAGACAGGTTGTAGGAGTGTGGCAATTTCTGTGTGGGTCTTTGCTGCAGTGTGTGTAACCAGCAGCACACAGATACACCTGGCTTTGTGGCCCACCTTTCCAGAAATATATGATTTCAAGTCTGGCTGCCCTCCTGTTCAGATCAACCTCTATACCAGCCCACTGGGGATGAGGAACTGTCTCCTGAGGTGGCTCAGATAGCTCTGATTGCTAGAAAGTTCCATGTGGTGGCCTTTAAATTTAATTTGGCCCGAGTAAAATCTCACTAATTTGAGCCTTCAGACAGAGATGGCACACTTGATCTTTGTTTACACAGACCTGACGCCAGAAAATTTTCAGGATTCTCATCCAATAAAGGCCATTCAGGCTAATGTTACTAGCTTCCTCCACAGAGGGCTCAGTACACGGAAGTTTCTTTAACCATGTGCTTCTAGATGCAGAGATGGGCTCTTAGGTGTAAGGGTTGTAATTCTGTGACACTGTGTTGTGAAAGGTGCACTTCTTATGAACTTTAATAAAAGCATGAGTTAATTTAATTAATAAAACTCATAAATGAGTGAATGACTAAGGTCACATTCCTAGAACTCCTGAAAACTGCTCAGAATTTCAGAATGCCTGAAGCTCTGGGACAGTCACCTGCCCCCACCCCTTGCATCAGGAACTGTGCTTTGGGTGGGTGGCCTTCCCTGCTGTGTTCTGAAAATAATGCAAAATGTTGTTTAAGTATTCTGGAATTTAGCTTTTTGATTTAGACAGCCTGGCCTTGTTCCAGATAAGATGGCCTGGATATGCAAGAGGTTACAGTTTAATTTACAAAGGAGATGTTCAAAGCACAGGAATGCAGACATGCAGACCTAAAAGATGCCAGTGATCTGGGCACAGGCCCCCTGTGCTGTGTTTGGGAGAATCAAGGGATCCACATTATTTGTTGAAGTGTTCTGAGTTGGTTTCCCAAGTTTTGTTTGTAGTGACATTGAGGGGACTGCGTTTGGATCCTGGCTTTGTTTTGTAACCTCAACTTTATGGTTTTTGACTCATCAATGTTTGTGCTTGCAGTGGATTTATTTTGACAGTACCTCTGGTCCCTGGGGTACAGGCTTATCCTGTGTTGGCAGTACCTGCCCCAGCCATTGCCACGTGGACACTCAGGGTTTCCATTCCTGAAGTCTCCACAGCTCAAGCTTATTTGACCTGTTTTGAAAAGGTGTGCATATATACATTTTTAACATTCTTCAGTATCCCCATGAAGAAGGAGGGCTTTAATTTCTACTGGATAGAGTGTTCCTTTTGTTCATTTCTTTTTCTTTTGCAGTGGCCCTGAGTGCCTGCACAACGTGAGTGTGTCCCGCCACGCTGCTTCATGCAATCCCACGCCCACTGTACCACCGGTAGAGTGCTTCTTAGTTGGTGCTCTGTGGTTTTATATCAGTTTTTAATATTGATGTCTGGTGGATCCAGAGGTCCTGGTGATTGTCTGTGTTTATCTCATGAGCCTTATTGTTGCAGAAAGAATGGCCCCTGTCCCTGACAAGCCAAATAACACAGAGACAAGGTGTTAGAGTTTAGAAGAAAAGAGGAAGCTTTATTACTTTGCCAGGCAAAGCGGACCCACAGGAGGCTAGTGCCTTCAAAACTATGAAGACATCTTGGGGATGGAGCAGGGTGATTAGCCATAGGTTAAACAATGAAGCATTGATAACAACCAACGGGATCATTTTTTCATCAGAAGACTTAGAATGGCATCATAATGCCTCCAGGTGACCAATTCTATAGAGGCTAGTGGTTACATCTCTTTATCTTGTAAGCACTTAAGATGTGTTCTTGGTAATTTGGGCTATTTTGTAAGGTTACAGTTCCGTGACTTTCTCCCTGGAGAAGGACTCAGAGACCAAGCATGATTATGACTTTCGATTACTGGAATAAAATAGAAACAGTAAGATCAATGGCTGTAGTTTTAACACTGGGCCTGGAACTGTGGGTAGCAACTGATCGGTCATGTTCATTAACCATTCTAAGGGCAAGCATCAGAATAAGCATTCTGTTAACCTAAGTGCGACCATTTGATTATTCCTCCTTCATCATGACTCATTGAGAATGGAAGGTGGGGACTTCTGGGCTTCTTGCAACACTCTTGCTTTCCATCCGACATTTAAAATTTATCTTAACCCATTCAGCTCCTTGGCTCCTCCCAGGCCCTAACCCTAACCCTGCAGCCACTGAGTGTGTCCTTGGGGCTCTTGCAGGCCTCTCCCAAAGACAAACTCAGAGTCTCTACATTTTCGAGATTTGCTGCTAATCACTTCTGGAAAAAAAAAGTACATTTAATTTTTTTCCAGAGTAGTAAGGTTATAAAGCTCAAGAATGTGTTTACAGAAGCCTAAATTTCAGAATTCTTTTTATAAAACGTATTTTTAAATTCCTCAGGTAATACATATTTTGTGTGAAAACAAGCAATACTGAAATATATGGAGTAAAAGTTTCTCCGTAGATCTTAGTCTGCTGGTTGGAGGGTTTGCACATTAAAAATTTGATAGATACTAACAAATGGATGCTTTCCAAAGGTGTCATACCATTTACAGCCCACCACCACCGGCAGCCTTTGAAGGCTTCCCAGCAGGTTTCCCAACACTGGGAACGTCTTTGCAAGTGTTTATCAGTTTGATAGGTGGGAAAATAGCATTTCACGTTTGATTGTATTTCTCTGATTATAATAGAGTTGAGTATCTTTTACTATGTAATTGTTTGGCTCTTTTCTGAGACAGGAAATAAAAGTACTGGGAAGGTGTGAGGTGCTGTTACTGAGTCTAAACACGTTCTGCTCACCACATGACAGACCAATAAATGGGGAGACGAGGTGTTGGAGCAAGGAATAGCGACTTTATTTGGAAAGCCGGCCAATTGACAAGATAGCAGACTAATATCCTGGAAAACCATATTCCCCAGTCAGAATTCAGGCTCCTTTTACACTAGAAAGTGTGGGCTTTATCCAGCAGTAGTCCCAATGAGATGGAATGTATTACTCAGGACTCTGTGGAAAGTCAAGAGAGTGAGAAGGAATCAGGGACCAACTCAATTGAGCCTCTCAAATGCTCTCACATTTATTGTGTAGCATGAAAGAAAAAAATCACCGACAACTGTGTGAAGGATGCAGGAAATTTGCTCTTGAGCCTTGGGCTCCTAAGAAGGACATGTTCAAAGCTCCCGTCCCCCTTCCCTCTGCCCCCAGATGAATGAACACAGTCCCTGAACCCACCTGGGCTGAGCCCAGGCCACGCACACAGCCAACCGCCTGCTGTCCATCCCCAGGCTTGGCCGCATCCTCCCCTTGTCAGGTCCATGTACCCATCACCTCTGCCCTTGGGGTCTGGTTCACCATCCACACCATCAGCCTGGGACCACCCTGGTGCACAGCCTGGGACACCCTGAGCTTCTGGCTCAGAGGAGGTACAGGGCACAGGGGGAAGGGCCCCTGGGCGGGAATTTGACCTGCCTCCAGTCTTGCCTTCTGAGCCCCAGAGCCTGGACACAGGGCTGTTTGTCCGCACACTGCACCAGATCTCTGACTGGTGGCTGTCACCATGGTGACTGGAGAGTGGACCGCCCCAGCACAGATGGGGTGAAGGGTGAGGGGGTCAGCTTGGGGTAGGGGAGAGACAGGATGGAAAGGGGCAGGCTCAGCCATTCAAGGAATGCTACAGCAATTAACATTAAGATGGTGAAAGAGTCAACCCCCAGTGGGCCTTGAGGCTCAGGATAATGAGAGATTAAACTTCAAGTAGATCTTGAGCTTCATTATACTCTAAGTGTAATAAACTAACATGGTAAATAACACGCCCACAGTCATCATGGAAGTCCAAAGGCTGACCACAAAAGGTCAAAGAGTGGGAAATGGTCAAATTCCTGGGAATCCCAGCCCCTTCCCCTGGCTACTTAGACCTGTCCTTCCACTTATTAGCATATGAAGCCACCAAGCCCATTAAAACCAGCAACAGGGCATCTCACGGCCGCCCCTCTCTCTCTCTTTGGAGACAGCCCACATCCTGTCTATGCAATGTGTCCCTACTTGTAATCTGAGCATGCAAACCCCACAACTCGTGAACTATCTCTGGCCTTTCTCTTGCCTTTAAATGTATCTCTCTGAATAAACTACCTTCACTCAACTGTGGCTCTCTCTTGAATGCTTTCCTGCATGAAGCCACGGACCCACACTTGGGGCACGTCCCAGAGGCTCAATTGAGACCTGAGACATTGCCCTCCTCACGCCCCACATCTGTTTTCCTGCATCAGGGGTGCACTCAGAGTGAGGGGGTATCGTGCAGTGGGGGAAACATACTGAGGGTTGGGCCCCTCAGAGTGGAAGTGACCTGGCTGAGGGTTAAGGCTGCAATCCCGGGGTGAGAGGATAATCTTGGAATAGGGGACCTGGGGTGAGGTATGAGGGGACAGCTTGTGGTGCAGGGTCCTTAGATTAGGACATAGTGGGGCAGAATGTGGCGGCGGGGACCTCAGTATAAGAAGGTGTTTCATCTTGGGGGTCCTGTCAGGGACCTGGCCTGGCCTGGGGTGGGGGGTCAATGACAGGGGTTTTGACAAGCAGGAGTGGGGTCGGGGGTGTGGCCTGGCCCAGGGCTGATGTTGGTGGTTTCGCTTGGGCGCCAGGACCTGGTCTGTGGCGGGGTGGGGCGTTGGGAATGGGCCTCGCCCAGCCCAGCTCGCCGCGCGCTGTGCTGCAGGAGCCGCTGCCCGCCCAGAGCTCGAGGAAGTTGTGCGGGAGCCGGGCTCTCCTGGACCAGCACCCCCCAAGGAGGAACACGGCCTTGGATCTGGGCAGCCGCCTGCCGTCCCCTTCGCTGGCGCCTCTGGGTAGGTGAAGGGATGCTGGTGGGGGCACGCAGGTTGGGGATCCGGCGGGGGAGGCGCACAGGTGTGAGTGCGGAGGTGAGGCCGGGGCCGCGTGGCTCCTTAGGACCCCGAGGCGGGTCCGGGGCCGCCGCCATGGTTCGTTGTGCCCCCCAAATTAGTAGTCACTGAACCCCGCACCTTCACCGCCACTCATAAGAGGGTTTGGGAAAGCGGTCGCAGCCCCAGGAGGTGGGAGGGCGCCGGCCGTGCCCGGAGCACCTCCGACTGACACTCAGGCCAGGGTCCCCTGGCGCAGGTGGGCCTGCCTGATGAGTGGTGGCTGCCCCCGACCCTTCAAGGTACAGGCGACCTGGGGCGGAATAATGGGCCAGGCCCAGGTCTTTGGGAGCTTGTCAGCCTGCCTGAGATCAAAAGCCTTTGACAAGTCTACTTTTAGTCTTTTGAGGAATCTCCATGCTGTTTTCCACAATGGCTGCACCAAACCACTTTCCCACCGGCAGTGTAGGAGGGTTCCTTTTCTCCACAGCCACTCCAGCATTTGTCATTTGTGGACTTTTGCATGATGGCCATTCTGACTGGTGTGAGGTGAGACCTCATTGTAGTTTTGATTTGCATTTCTTTGATAATTAATGATATTGAGCATTTTTTCATATGCCTATTGGGCATTTGCATGACTTCATTAGAGAATTGCTTGTTTAGTTCTACCCATTTTTGGATTGGATTGATTTTTTGTTATCCAGTTGTATGAGCTGTTTATATATTCTGGAAATTAAGCCCTTTTCAGTTTCATCTTTTGCAAATATTTTTCTCATTTCATACGTTGTCTTTTTGTTTTGCTTATGGTTTCCTTTGCTGTGCAAAAGCTTATAAGTTCATTTGGGTCCCAGTTGTTTATTTTTGCTTTTATTTCTATTGCTTGTGTAGATTGCCCTAGGAGAATATTTATGAGGTATATGTCAAATAACATTTTGTCTATGCTTTCTTCTAAGAGGTTTATAGTGTTTTGTCTTATATTTAAGTCTTAGTCATTTTGAATTTGTTTTTGTGTATGATGTGAGGAAGAAGTCTAACTTCATTGATTTACATGCAGCTGTCCAGTTTTTGCTACATCATTTGCTGAAGAGACTGTCTTTTCTCCATTGTATGTTCTTGCCTCCTTTGTCAAAGATTAACTGACCAAAAACTTGTGAGTTTATTTCTGAGCTCCCTATTCTGTTCCATTGATCCATATGCCTGTTTTTGTACCAATACCTTGGATGACTGTAGCTCTGTAGTATTGTGTGAAATCTGGGAGGGTTATTCTTCCAGCTTCGTTCTTTTTCTCCAGTAATCCTTTGGTAATTCTGGGTCTTTTTTGATTCCATATAAATTTTAGGATTATTTGTTGTAGTTTTGTGAAAAAAAAAATCCTGGGTGATTTGAGAGGTTTTGCATTAAATCTGTTGTTTGCTTTGGGTAGTATGGCCATTTTAACAGTATTAATTCTTCCAGTCCAAGAACTTGGGATATCTTTCCATTTCTTTAAGTCCTCTCTAATTTCCTTAGTCAGTGTTTTGTAGTTCTCTACATATAAGTCTTTTGCTTTCTTGGTCAGATTTATTCCTAATTATTTTATTTATTGGATGCAATTTTAAAAGGTATTATTAGTTTCATGTAAAGAAATGTCACTGATTTCTGTATGTTGATGTACCCTGCTACCTTGCTGAATTCTTTTATTAGCTCTAGTAGTTTTTGTGTGGCGCCTTTAGGGTTCTCTATATGTAGTATCATGTCATCTACATATAATGACAGTTTTACCTCTTCTCTTCTAATTTGGATCCTTTTTATTTCTTTTTGTTGTCTGATTGCTATGGCTAGGAATGCTAATACTATATTGAATAGAAGTGATGAGAGTGGGCATCCTTTTCGTGTTCCAGATTTTAGCAAAAAGGCTTTCAGCTCCTCGTGGCAGAGTATTATAATAATATGTGGGGGCACACTCAGGGGTTAATAGGTTGTAAGGCTGCGATGCAAAAAACTGCTGCTCTGTGTCTTTCTGAAAACAGTGAGACAAGCCTTGCTTATCTTCGGTGTAGCTTGTTATCTATAGGGCTGCTTCTGCTTCTTGGGAAACCATCGCATCACTCCCTTGCTGAAAACAGCAGGGCATTCTTCTCTTCTCTAGTTAGATCTTGAACTTTATGGGGTCTTTGTGCCTGCCTGGTTTCCGTTATCAGTTGTACACTCCCTGAACCTTGTAAACTTCTCCCTGAAAATGTAGATTAAGACTAGTGTTTCTATTTTTCACAAAACTGCTGACCTGCATTCCTGCACACGCCCTGCCCCTTGCACATCCCTGTGCCGTGCTTTGTCTTAATCCTTTGTTTGACTATTCTCAATAAATACGAGAGCTGCAGAGGGGCCCTGGGAGTTGGAGTTGATCTCTGGCTCCCTCTTACTCTCTTGACTTGCTGAAGTGTTGAGTAATTCATTCTTCTGCGGTGGGTCTTTCCCGGACAAAGCCCACAAGCGGTGACCCCGACTTGACAGTCTTGAGCAGTAGAACCAACACGCTGAGGGAGGAGAAAGCATTTTGGGCTGAAAACTGCCTCCCGGTAAGGGACAGCAGCCCCCGCCTGGAGCAGCTGCCACCGTGGCCAGCATTCAGTGCGAGATGTCTTTCTCTTTTCTCACTTCCTCTTTTAAGATGGACCAGCAAGTGACTAAAGAACAACTTCTTTACCTCAGGATATTACAGCAACTCTTAAAAGGAGCCCAGTGTTCCATTCCTGAGGAACAACTAGTTAAACTACTGCAAGTCGTATGGGATTTCTGTCCTTGTTTCCTGCCCAGGGAACAATCGATTTAAAATTATGGGAGCAAGTAGGGAAAAACTTAAAAAGAAAATATGAAAAGGAGAAAGTGTGCCCGCATTTGTTCTTGTCACCTGGAGCTCAGTCCGAGCCGCATTGTGCCTTGAGGGAACAAGAAGATGCCCCCCTGCCGCGTCTTCCCCCTCGGCCTGCCTTTTACAGACAGTGAGCCTGCCTTTCCGCCGCCGCCTGAGAACTCTCAGAAGTGTGTGGGCCCAGAAAAGCCCTCTGTCATACAGCAGTGTCTTAGAGAAGGCTTAGCCCTTGGAGAACCACATGCTGTCCCTGTCACTCCTGCGCAAGGGCCACCCCCCAGACACGATGCTCTTCTTTTTCAAGTTTTCAAAGAACCGCAGCACAGCATCGAAGGGAACGGGCTACAGTGCCCTGTACTAAGGGCATCACTGGGGTAATAGGGTGTGAACGAAAATACTGCAATGTGAGTGAGAATACTGCAACCATATCAGTAAACAAAGAATGCTGAAACCAGGTTATCAGTGGCTGCCGCCAACCCCCAATGGGGATGGGCCTGCAGCCCAGCCTCTGCAGCCACTCACAATGGTACCTTCTGAGTGGACTCAGAATAACAAAGGATGGGACACTGGCCCTGGATAGCTAGGTGCTTGTCAAAGGAATGAATTCAGTGAGTCCAAATGTTTGCTTCCTCCCATACATAGAAAAGCACTAAATTCTTTAACTTGAGATGCCTGGCTTTCTTTAGATAACAAGTAATCTTTTATTGTTCCTACTACCTGGTCTTTCTTGTAAAGCTCCTATATATCCTAGCTCCTCCCCAACCTCTTCGGAGCAGTCCCTCAGAGCGATCTGACAGGCTGTCATCCCGGCTTGAGTCCTCCCACCAAATAAAACATAACTCAACTTTTAGGCTGTGCATTTATTTCAGTCGACAGTTTTGGCGACCACAAAGGGACCCAGAGCAGACTTCTCCTTCACCTGAGCTCTACAAGGAGCTGGAGCCTTGGTAAAAGCAGTGGCCCTTTGTGCCCACCCGTCTCCTCGGGGAGTCTAGATGAATTTGGGTGAGTCTCTCCTGGTTCTCAGATCTCCCATATTGGTTCATGATCCTGAGTTTTATTTGGTGGTGTATCCAGGTTCCTGGCCCTCCAGTTGAAAGATACTGGGGGGAAATACCTACCCAGTGGAGATGTCCCGGGTGGGGCCCGGTTGAAAGATACTGGGGTCTGGACTGAGTGGTTAGGTAAGAGGCTGGTCTAATGCTTTCCTTAATTTGGCTACCTTCGTTGAATTTGTCAGGATAAAAGTAAAATCTTATGAGGAAACTTTCAACTCCAAAAATGGGACCCTCCTCCTTGTTGGCAACAGCTTTCTCAGGTGACTGAGAAACTTGCAAGAGTGGTAGAGGCAAAGACCTCATGCCGTGAAGTTGTCCCTGCGGGAAAACCTACTAGCGATTTTATTCTGACAATCAGACCTTAGAATGGGAAATAAAACTTTCAAAACAAAAGAAAAAGAAATGACAGATTTTCAGCCTCCAACTAATACCCCAACCAGGTTTATGTACGTACAAAACTTACAACTTTAATTGAGAATTAAAAAAAAAAAATCTCACTCTGAAAATAACTAGCCAGGCCTGATAAAAACATTTTTTTTTTTAAATTCTGACCTTATAAAAATAAAAGCTCCTTTAGAGGGAACTTGGATTTCTCTTACTGTGTCCTTGAAATGTAAATGTTTCATCTTTCTCTGGGTGTTTTATGTGTATGTATGTATATATATGTGTTTCCTTTTTTTTTTTTAAGGAAAACTTGGACTCTGCCATGCAAAGGTACAAGTATTATGTAAACATGGCGGCCAAGCAAATAAATTGGGATTCTCAACAATCCTTTGATTGTACCAATTCTCAGGCATTTTGCCAACTTAACCTTTGTTGCATCAGCCTGGACCACAAAGGCCTTTACTTTTTGGGGAGTAAAATTTTGAATTTTATTTAGGCAACACCCCCTCTTATGTCGAAAAGCTTCTTCATCTTATTGGTTTAAAATCACTATATATATATATATATATATATATATATTAATTGATGGCCATATGACGGATCCTTTAATTTAGAAAAACTTCTAACTTGGTGAAAGTTAAGAGAGTTCTCATTATAAACATCTGTTTTATTGGTACCTATTAAAATCAATCAAGTTTAAAGGTGGGAAAATATATCTAATGGTTAACCTAAGAACTTAGTTAAAAAAAAAAAAACAGTTTATAAAGCTACATTTGTGTTTTCCCTTTCCCTTCAATGGGTTTTAGGGATGCTAATAAAAACATTGGAATAATTCATGTTAATTAGGTTGAGTAACTGAAAAAAGGAATGCAAAAATGTCAAAAATTTTTTTTCTTAACAAGAAAAAAAAAATAAGGGACTTATCCCAAATGAATAAATGTTTTTAAATGGTTATTTTGAATGGGATAAATAAAATGGACATTTTTGGATTTAGATACAAGGTTTTGATATTACGCTATGTAAAGTTAATTAAAGGCCAAGGGGATGACCTACTGGTCCCCAACATTAAAGTGCAAACAAGTCCGCTTTATTTACTCCAGTGTAAAATATATATACTTATAGGGGTGGAAAAAATATATATAGACTGAGATATTAGATTAATGATTGGGGCAACAGACCAATTAATCAAATTAAAAATTCATAAGGGCCTAAGTCCTTTGGCTCAAACTTGGGGTTCCCAGAGAATTTTACATAAAATTAGATAAAGTGGACAAGAAATTAAAGAAAAAGGCTTCTGGCACTCCTAAAATTAAAATTATTGATTAAGCCTAATGAATATTAAAATTCAAGTTATAAGAGTTAATAAAATTAA
Organism: Camelus bactrianus; assembly: GCF_048773025.1. Lineage (NCBI taxonomy): Eukaryota > Metazoa > Chordata > Mammalia > Artiodactyla > Camelidae > Camelus > Camelus bactrianus. Next base: position 14,308,936 of record NC_133574.1, read on the forward strand.
GATAAAATTTGTAAAATTGGTATACTTAAATGGGCTTTATATAAACCTCTTTTGCTTAATTATGTTGTGGGATAGATATGTTTCAATGGAAAAATGCTTCGCCTCTTGGTATTATAAGGCTTGGCACATATCTGTCCCTCAGAAAATATTAATTAAACAAACTAAAGGAAACCAATAGTTAACCTGAGCCATCCAATATAAAGTAAAACTAAAAACTGATATTCAGGGGATAATATAAATAAATAAATGAATGAATTAATGAATGAATGAATGAATGATTAACCCCGGGTTTAACTTGTAACTCAAGGAAAAGAGATATTACTAAGTGCCTTAGGCATTTGCTTTAACATGGAACAATTTGTTTGGAGCAAATTAAGGAGATACAATTGGACCTAGGTGACAGAGCAGTTCTTTGGGGAACTGGAAGCAACTGTCTTTGTCTTGCAGATCAGAAATGTAAATACAGCAGACAATGACCTGAGACTGAGCCTAATTAGCTCAATGAGGTAAAATTTAAGGTGAAAGAAATTTTTGGCATTTTAGAACTCAGAACTCTGATGGGTCCTTCAGACTGTCAAGGACAAATAGGAATCTTTAAAGTCTTTTTCATAAATAGTAAGCCTTACTGATTTGAGCAAATTCAGCTTATTCCAACTGTTATTTATAAGCAATAAATTTATAAATACCCAACTCATAACTAAGTTTTAAAGTGAAGCTATGAGATATCTAGATTTGTCTGTTCATAAGTCTGTGTACACACTATAGATATGAGATATCTCTACTGCTAAAAAATTTCCAAAATTAAATTTATAAAAGAGCTCTGTTTAATTCCAGCAGTGTAACATAATGTGCTTAAAAATTAAATGTTTCTAAAATAAAAACTGAACAAACTGACTTTCAGGTTTACATGAACTGGAAAATATTCAATATTAAGTTAAAACCTGGTATTAAGTTCAGTTTAAGTTTGTTCTACTTAGTATAGATGTCTTTAGAGTCATCAATATTAAGTATAATATCTTTACTGTACCTAGGTTTAATGAAACTCAAATACGATCTTGTTATATCTGTTGCAGATTTGTCAAAAAAATAAAAAATAAATAAATGTAATTTGGTGTGATAAAATTCTAAGTAAATTAAATGCAAATGAGATAAGCGCTTTCGGGTAAATACTTTTAAATATATTTTTAGACATGTATGCTTAAGATAATCTGTATAAATATTTGGTATCTTAAAATTCTAGAGTTGTGCTAAATTAAGTTAAATAATGGGAGTTTATTAAATGCTATGCCATTTTGATATAAAATAAGATTGAAACATTAATTACTTAACACTCACTTCCTCTTACAGAGAAATTAAATGTGTTTAGATATATTAATAAATTGTTGGTACAGAATTCTTTTGACCTCCAGCTAAATCTGGGATGCTTCATAGGGCCCCAAAACATCCCACAGAGAGATTTTCATAGTGACATAATTTTATCTGACCAAGTGTTTTGAAACTTAACAAGTTTCCCAAATATCAAATTTTAATCAGAATTCTTTTGATTGCCAACTAAATCTGGAATGATTCAGAGGGCCCCTGAAACATCCCAAAGAGAGATTTTAAACTAGTAAGTTTCATATGGTAGTTAAATAACATGGGAAATATTGCCCAATTAATAATAAATCTTCCTAGGTTATACTGTATAAGCAAACATGATTAATATAGATAATCTAGAAGTTATATGGAATCCCTAAAAATCTGGTATGTCTGAAATGTCACTAGTCATAGTTCTGGTCATTGTGACCCGTCTCTTTATTGATTGCAGAGTAACTAGGTGTTTAACCATGCTATTAAGTATTTTCTTATTTATAGATAGTTATGGTTTTATTCTGATGTTTTTGCAAAATGCTTTCTCTTCAAGGAGATTTACTGGTTTCTAATAAATTAATTTCAAACTATAGCACTGATCTAAACTGGGTAAGAAATTTTAAAGATCTGATGAAAACTCTGATTTCATAAAAATGTTAACAACAAAAAAAAGGATTAGTTACATGGGACTAAGTAAACTGTTGAGTATGGTTATAATTTTTGGTTTTGTCTAAAATATTACTGGCTTTTAATCTGTGTTCCCCAGATATAAACAAACCCTTGTCCTTAAGCTAATTATGACTCAGCAATTCGGTAAATTATACCTATGTAAGCAGACTTGGAACAGTTATCTTTCCTCTATCTGATCCCTCCAGAGACTAGAAATTCTTAGGTCCCCAGTGGCTCTATCAGATAAATCAGGAAAATCACCTCCTAATAGGTATAGGAATCTCAAGGCATTTTGAGGACCTTAAAGAGAAGAGAATTCACCTAAATCTGTAAGGCAAAAATATATGACAAGCCCTTGATGTGGCTTTCCTGGCCTTAGAAAACCTTATTAAAATTCTAGCCTGAAAGTCCTTATTAAAATTTCCAACACAGCCAATTTAAAAGAGCCTACATGATCAAATAATCAGAAAACTTATAAACAAATTAATCTTGATTTGGTTATATTTTATAAAATGAGGGAACTTTAAAGGGAAAAAGATTATATTTTAGTGGGTATTAAACTCTAGTTTGTTGATTGAGGTCTATATTTTACTAAGGCTCAATTCCCAGGTCATTCCTTGCTGTTATGTTACATTGCTGCAATGTTTAATTGAATTATTAAAAGGGCACTCTAGGTTTGTTTCTTAAGCTCAGTAATCTATTCTTCACTGAATATCCGATGTCCCATGACCTGCAACCAGGGGATTACACATACAGGAATAGACATAACTTATAGAACTGTCTCAAACCTGAATGGAAGGACACTTTATCAGGTACTCTTAACTAGACCATGCACAGTGAAAGCTAAAGGAAATTGACTTTTGGATAAATTTTCAATCAGAAAGAGCCCTTGCATTGAACTGACCTATAGAGTAGTGCTCACCTCAAATCAATGCTCAAATGGAGAAGAAGCTACCAGGCCAGGATGAGAAGAAGATGACATCTGAGGTAGACAGCTGACCTGAGACCCCAGACCAGGCCTGTTTATCAATTACTCTGATAATTGCTCTTACCTTTGATTATGAACTAATCCAATTGTAGGTTTATGGTCAATTACCTATATCTTGTACTTTTGTGTTATCTTGACAGGTTTCCCTACTCCAAGGTTCTAACTAGATAGCCCTCAGAAATGTATTTTAAAAGAGAAATTATAATTCTATTTAGGCCACTATTGACATTACAATTTGGGAGACCTCACCTGGCCAATTAATAATACCTGCTCTGAGCCTGACCATAAGTATGAATTTTCTTATAAGATCACTGAAGCTCAATCAAGACACCAAGCAAGATTTCCACCAAAGAATATAACCTCCTTTAAATATGAAAAAGACTTATATAGTTAACACCAGGATATGGACATTTAAGTTTAAAGGCTATCTTATGTTGGAAAAATTAAACTGTACTAAAGATAACCAACCTAATAACACTATGGAATTTGGCTGGGAGACTTATGAACAATGCCTGTATAACATCTTCCTTAAAGATAAGGATTGGTACAGAACAGACTAAGTCAGATGACCTGAGGATACACTGAGCTGCATCTAATGGAAGTTTTTCAATTAAATTCTTATGACTTTAGTAACACTGCTAACTATTTGTATTTTGTCTGTTTTACAAAATTGTTTATGCATTACCAAATGTGTAACTAGGCCTCCAACAAGACTGATGATGGCTAAACATCTTGAATAAATAGATAAAATTTATAACTCTGCATAGAATAATTGTAATAGTGTGATTCTAGGTATGTTTATAAATTACTTTGATAATTGCTCTTACAATGAGGGGTAACAATTTCCTGGATCATAATAGACTAGTAAGACAGATGATCCAGAGAATTTTTGAGTATCAACAGGGCCAGATCCAAAAATTAACACTTGAGTGACATGTCAACACTATCTTCTGCCTGATCTAGGAATGAGTCTTCCTAGCACCATGGGACAAAATTGGTCATGAAATGTCTCCCAAAATCTTGGTTAAATTAAGACCCATGGTGAGCACTGTGAATGAAAAACACTGCAAACCCTATCAGTAAACAAAGAATGCTGAAGCCATGAAGTCATCAGTGGCTGCCGCCACCCTCCAGTGAAGAAAAGCCTGCAGCCTAGCCTCTGCAGCCACTCACAATGGTGCACTCTGAGGGGACTCAGAATAATAAAGGACAGGATACTGGCCCTAGATAGCTAGATGCTTGTCAAAGGAATGAATTCAATGAACCCAAATATTTGCTTCCTCCTGTACATAGAAAAGCACTAAATTCTTTAACTTGAGATGCCCGATTCTCTTTAGATAACAAGTAATCTTTTATTGTTCCAAATGCCTGATCTTTGTTGTAAACTTCCTATGTATCCTAGCTCCTCCCCTACCTCTTCAGAACAACCCCACAGAGTGTTCTGAGAGGCTGTCATCTGGGCTCCAGTCCTCCCACCAAATAAAACATAACTCAGTGTTTAGGCTGCACATTTATTTCAGTCAGCATAGGAAAATTTAATTCCATGAGGAAGGGATTGTATTCCCACAAATTCTCAATTTTGATCATAATGGATAAATTTATGTCTTGCTAAAGGCCTCAGGACTATACATGATTCCATCTGGAACCCAAATAGCACTAACTCAGAAAGTTATTCTAAGGCTGATGCTGACAAAACTTCTTTAAGATGGCACAAGGCTGCCCTTTACTGGACACAAATTTTAAATTCACAAAAACCCTTATTGACTGTTTCCATAAAACAAAAAATTATTCCATGGCCTTGTAGACACAGGAGCAGAAGTTTCTATAATAGCCCTACATGAGTGGCCTGAAAAATGGGTAAAAGTGACTAGTCATATGTCTGTGACAGGAGGAGGAGGCACTCACAAGCCGATGCAAAGTAAAAAAAACAAAAACAAACTCTAAAATGTATTGGCCCAGAAGGACAAGCTGGGCGTATTCAGCCATTTATTCTCCCTATTCCAGTCTCTCTGTGGGGCGGAGACCTGTTACAACAGTGGAAAGTCACAATTCAATCTTTGGGACCAGGCCACTGTTAACATACCTCCCCTTCCATTAGTCTGGAAATCTTCCACTCCTATTTGGGTCAAACAGTGGTCCCTTAAAGGGGGGAAACTTATTCAAGCTAAGCATTTAGTCCAGCAAGAGGCTGGACACAGTGAGCCACCTGCTCGTCCCTGGAACACTTCTGTCCTTACTACCCCACAAAGGCCAGGCAAGCGCGTTGCATGACCTCAGGGCTGTAAGTGCTATAATCCCACCCCTGGGAGCCCGGCAGCCAGGCCCCCCAGCCCTGCTGTTACTCCTGCAGATTGGCATGTCGTGGCTGTCGATCTTTAAGATTGTTCTTTCACTAGTCCACTGGCAAAATCAGAGCGAGAGCGTTTTGCTTTCTCTTTCCCTTCACCTGACAATCGGGCCCCTTTGTCTCACTGTCAGTGGCGAGTTCTGCCTCAGGGAATGACTAACAGCCCCGCTACTTGCGAGTTATGTGTTCACCAGGCCCTGCTGCCTGTGCACTCTGCTTTTCCCTCCTGCCTGGTTTATCATTATGTGGATGATGTTTTACTTGCAGCCCCTACACAATCCCAGCTTCTAACTAACTATCGATTTATGACGGATCCCCTTTCCAAACACGCACTCCAAATAGCACATGAAAAGCTTCAGCTTCAAAGACCTTGGAATTATCAAGGTTACATCTTTTTTAATTGAACTATTCGATCTCAATCAGGAATCTTAGATACTACTCGCCTTCCTACTTTAAATGATTTTCAGAAATTTGGGGGAGATATAAATTATGTTCGACTCATTTTAGGCATTACTATGGGACAACTTTCTAATTTATTCAACATCCTTAGGGGAGATTCACCCTTAGAGCCCCCCTGAAAATGAACTCCAGAAGCTAAACAGGAAATAGCACTCATTAAAAGGGCATCCAAGACAGACAATTAAGTAGGAGACAATTGGACCACCCAATTGATTTGTTCTTACCCCCCACCTTTTGGACCCGGACAGGATTATTGGGACAGCTTATTAGCGAAATTCAATGTATAAAATAGATACTAATTTCTCATTTCTTTAAAACAAACAAACAAAAAATCTCTCCTATGCTCAGCAGCTTATCAATTTGTTATATAAGGGCCGATATCACTGTCAGCAATTGACTGGCTATGATCCAGACATGATTTATCCAAAAATATCCTTAAGGTTTCCAACAACTAGTCTCTTGATTTCTAATCTGCCATAGCTGACTTTACGGGAAATTTGTTTATTCTCTACCCTCTGATAAGTTGTTACAACAGCTAGCCCTTATCAATGTCATTTTGCCTCACAAGATTGTGACCACTCCTATTCACAAAGCTGTCACTATCTTTATTGATGGCTCCGGAAAAACAACTAAGTCTGCATTTCCTGGACAAGGAAGGGCATAGATTGTTTTCTGCAGGGCAACCTCAACACAAAGAGCAGAACTTAAAGCTCCCATTATGGCATTGCAACAGCCTGTGAACTTGCTGATTCACAATACATGGTTTATGTCATACAAAATATAAAACAATCATCAATTAAGAAATGAACAGACTCCTCTCTCCTTTCTCTGTTTCTTACTTTGCAATCTCTAATAGATAAATGTAAACATCCCCTTTTTGTCATACACGTAGGGTCCCATACCAATCTACCTGGTCCCTTGACAGCCAGCAATGCTATGGCAGATCACTTTGTTGGTTTCAGCTTGGCTTTCAAAACAGCACAACAATCGCATAAATTCTTTCATCAAAACTATAAGTCTCTGGTTAAACAGTTTCACCCAACAATCCCTCAAGCAAAACAGATTATTTCAGCTTGTCCTGATTGCCAATTATTGGCTGGAGGACAGAAATCTTGGGGTGCCAATCCTCAGGGCTTAGAACCCAATCAAATATGGCAAACAGATATGACTCACTATCCTTTTGGTCGCTAAAAGTATGTCCACGTTTCCATCGATGCCTTTTCTAAATATATCTCTGCTTCCACACACATTGGTGAAAAAACAAAACACGTTGTCACCTTCTTCATGCCTTTGCACACCTGGGCAAGCCACAACAAATAAAAACTGACAATGGACCCAGCTATACCTCTGCTAAATTTAAACTCTTGTCAAAACTGGGAAGTACAACAAGTTACAGAAATTCTTCTTAATCCCACTGGACAAGCCATTATAAAAGGTACTCATTCCACATTAAAGTCTATGATTAAAAACCAAAATGGGAGTGGGGATACTCCCAGTAGGATCTTCACAGATAGGTTACACAGAGCAGTATAAACTAAATTTTTTAAACTGTGATGTTCAAGGCCTCACAGCAGCAGTTCACCATTTTGCTAAAACAGCTCTGTAAGAGCAGACGTTCTGGTAAAAAAATATTACAGAGGAAAATGATTCATGGGAAGGGACTTTTAAATTAGTCACCCTGAGGTGAGGATCTGCTTGTATTCTTTTACCCACAGGGCTAGTTTGGCTACATGCCCGTCATGTCAAACTTCACCGCAGACTGGAAGAACATACCCTATGACCCCAACTTCCCGGAGGACAATCCTGTCCCTCAGATGGCCAGCCTTTCCCTACTAGACCCCCGACCAGAGACCTGCCCAAACACCCTTAAGGCGCCAGGTGTGACCTTGGGGCAATTTAAGAAACTCGATCAACAGACCAATGAAGTTATGCAATGTGTTGGACTCCCCCCAATCCAGAAAACTGGTTTTTAGCATGTCTCGTTGTGGTTTCTCAAAACTCAGTGAAGGTAATACCTCTCCTGCTTTTGCTTCTCTTCCTCCCTGTCACACAAGTGCCCCTATACTGGGCTCATATTGTAGATCCCTCTCTTTTCAGACCTATCTCCTGGTGGGGCGCCAATCCTCCTTTCAGCAGTAGTGACACCCCGTGGACTGGAAGAACCTGGCTCCCACCTCAAGGACCACTACTAGGTCAATGAGACTGGCTCAACTTAAATGAACCCATCTCCTTTGTCTCCCCTTTCCACCAGCCTGTTTTGCTAACATAGCCACACTCGATTGTCTTACTATCAAGCCTCATGCTTACCTACATTACACTCCTAAAGACGGATTTCATAAGATTAATTTGACTTTCATATTTACTGCAGCCATTGATGCTGGAAGTCTCCCTGATCAGAATTGCCCTCCACCGTTGGAATGCTGTCATATGACAGAAGCCTGGACCCCAGAAAGTCAAAACTGTTTCTGGAAACCATGTCCCTCTCATTAAGCTACCATGAAAACTCTTTGCTAATTTCTCCCTTTTTGTTTGGGGTCCACAAAGTTATCATCTGAACATTTGTCCACTGTCTTTTAATGAAACCAGTAATTCTAGCATCTCCTGGACTTATGAGGCTTTTCCGGCCCTATTCTAAGCATTCCCAGTGCTCACAGACACAGCCCCAGCACAGTAATCTACGCATTGTGGCTCTACACTTTGTGCCTCATAACATATCTCATGGGAAGTACACACTCAAAAATGGCCTATATAAAGTTAACCTTACTTCTCATGTTTCTGATCACATTCTTTCTTGTACTCCACATCCTTATATTTTTACTATGTCTTACCAAAAAATCAATATTACTCTTCAAAAGAGATTTTACTTACTTCAAGTTCATACCCCTGTCTGGTATACCTCCTTCATTAGCACAACGAATATTACACATTTAGATCTCTCACATGTGATTGTCCTGAAGGGACAGCCACAGGTCTGTTTCCAGTCAGTCTCACACGTCCCTGGGAAGGGGCTAGCGGCTTTACTAAACTAGCACAAACTATCTCTAAATGGAGACCTAAATGCTTTATTGGATGGCCCATAGCGTTCATCACCTCTGCCGCTGTCACAACCACTGCAGCTTCTGTAGTGACTGTAAGCTGCTATGGGCGCGCGCCGTCTGTTCCACCCAATAGCCCATTGGGCAAGGTTTTGAATGGATGGTCTAATCATAGTTAGCCACCTATGACTAAGAAAAAGATGGTATTTTACTGTAATACTGCTTGAGTAATGTACGCCTTAGGCTCGAGGGAACACTGGCCTGAAAATGGGTTATTAAATTACTACATCATTCTCCAGTTAGAACTGTTTTGCCAGAGAAAAGGTAAATGGGAAGAAGTACCATATATACAAGCCTTTATGAAAGTCCATAATGAGGAAGGAAGAAAGCCAGGTACTAGATTGCTGGTTCAAAGACAAGTAGAGAAAGAATATAAAAATGAACAGAGAAAGGTTACCAGACAAGTGAGGGAAGAAAGAAAACAGCAAGAACAAGCACCTTCCAATGTCATGGTCACCCAAGGTATCATAGACGAGGAAGGTAATGACTGACGGGGCCCGGGGCTCTCAGCCATGTTAAAGATCCCCTGTAACAATTGCCACCCAAGAGCCCTGGGTACAGCTGACAGTGGGGTCTCAACTAGTGGACTTTCTAGCAGATACTGGCAGAAACTTCTGTCCCAGTACCAACGACTCAACTGCTGTTACGACCTGTGGATGCAAATTTTGAGAAAGGGAGTAAGTAAATTGAAACAAATAGAAATCTTAAATGTCTTCTATAGAAGTCAGTAAAAATGTTTAGCTATCCAGTCAGGCAGCTTTGATTTGTTCCACCTGCCAAAAGCTCAATTTGTATCCAACCTCTTCTAACTGATGAGTCTTACATCGTTGTACCTAATTCATGGCTAAAGGTTTAAAATGGGAATTATGAGGTCTCTGTGTTTGTGTGATTGTACGTACTATATGTGTGCTGCATATATGTGGCATGGCCAAAATTAATTCATTAAAGAGCTCTATCCAATTGGCTTAAAGGAAATTAAATGCTTATATAAATAGTCAGGAATATAAAAGAAACTGGCCAGAAAGATAATTGGGTTTATGTGATCTAAAAAATATTCCATACTGAATTAATACCTGGTCATTGAAGCTAGCTTAAGCTTATTGGTTTGATAAATATAGACATGTCTCAAGATTCATTAATGTTAAGCATAAAACTTCTATTGAACTTAGGTTTAATAGAAATACATAAGAACTTGTCATATCTGTTAAAATTTGTCAGCAAGAAAAACAACTTGGTATAATACATTTGTAAGTAACAAATACAAATGAGAAAGAGCTCTTCGGTAAACTGTTTAGGAATGAATATTTCAGGAATGTCTACTCAAATTGTTAGAGCAGGCAGATAGCTAAATACGAGCAGAGAAAGGGGACACAGACCAAATGGCAGGAATTAGGCAGAAAGGAGGGGCACAGGCCAAATGCAGGAAACCACACGTCATGTGAGCAGCAGGGATCCTTGGGAAGAGAAAGAAAAGCTGGAAACTTTGGGCTGATAATGGACCACAAATTTTGGCTTGGAGACCAACAAAGAAAGCTCAGAAAAGGCAGGAATTTCCAGTGCCCCAATGTAACCTTTTACTCATTATACCCTCATTTCAATAAAATTAGCCTTGCAGATCAGAAGTACCCATCATACAACGACGCCATGACGCTTCTGATCCAGACTAAATAAGGACAAAAATCCTTCCTCCCTTTGGGAAGCTGGAGTTGGGATGATAATCAGGGAATACGACCCCAAACCCTTCCCTCCCCAATGAATATTCCGTCCATTCATTTTTTCACCCTATGTAACTAACTTGCCAAAGAAACTCAGGGCAGCTGCTCACCTGAGCCTGCCCGCTCTCCCCTGAGGGTGTACTATCCATCTTTAATAAATCCTCACTGTACCTTTTTAACCTCTAAGTCTTGTCTCTGAATTCTTTCTGGGACGGGACAAGAACCTGGAACACCAGTTGCACCTATCGGCGACATGTTTGGCGAGCTGCAGCCAGGAGATTGCAGATCTGGTAAGCCAAGTCCTCTCGCCTCCCTTGCGCTTGGGAGGCACTAACTCTTTCTCTATTACTCTCTTATCATCTGTCACTTCTAGGGCGCTCGCCACTAAAACCAGTCTCTCCGGTGAGGGGATCGTGGACTAAAGAGACGGTAGTTCTGTTCTGATAGTTCTGTTCTTTGCCTACCGCAAAACAATTTTCTATGCCGCATTCTCTAGGCACACAGTTAAGAGCTTAATACCACCCCCTCCCAGAGGCTATCCTTGTCTCCTCTCCCTGCCTCCACCTCGCTACACTTTCTGGTCTTTCTCTGCAAAAGGGAGGGGGGAAGGAGGAATTTACCGAGCACTTCCCAAACCTTGCTGCCAGGTTCGTTTTCTATTTCTCATTGTTACATATGCACAGGGCTTGTTAGAGAAAGTTCCTAACAACTTTCACAGGCAGCTAAGGACCCAAACAACCTATAGGATATTTGCCCTCTGGGTTTCAAAAATAAATACAGCTTTAAATAAACTACAAGAGAGCACAGACAGTGGCTGAGGCTGCAGTCCCTATGGGAGCTCCCTCCAGGCACAGGTGCTCACTGGGGGACCATGTCCCTGATGATGGTGGGGGGACAATCCCTCACCACGCGATAGGGTTCAGGCTATCATTTGCTTCCTACCACGGCACAAGGCCCCGGCGTCTAACAGACGCCCTCATGGTACACTATGTATATGCGGTCTATGCCTACTTCAACCCCGCCTCTCTTAAGGTGGGACAGGATTTGGGCAACAGGGCCATGCTCTTGGCTGTGCCCCGCTGACACTGCACTTGGCGTTTGCCACCCAGGCCCTCCGTTCCCCCTCAGTACAGGCATGATGCTTCCACCTCGCGTCACCATATCCCTTCCCCCGTTCACAGCCCTGCTCCCGCTGGACGGAGTGCATGTGGGAGGGAGAAGGGGGATGGAATGCTGAGATCTGGGGCATCACCTACAAAAGAAAGAGGTTATCCCACTGGGCCTTCAGGAAGGTCGCCATCTCGGGTTCTGCAGACCCAGGATGGGACACGGTGAGCTCCCAGGACACTGGGACCATCACGACAGGTTGCCATGTGGGGGGTCACTACCCCCACATCGGCCAGGATCAGGTTGCCATGTGGGGGATCGCTACCCCTACATTGGCCAGGGTCGTCAGGACTAGGTGGACAGTGACGCCTGGAACCAGTCCTGCCTTACGGAGTCTCCAGGGGACCTCCTAACATTAATGTTCCTTCTCTGTTACAGGAGCATTCTCTCCCTGAAGGATCCATGGGAAACACCTCCTCCATCCACAAGGACTCACCTTTTGTGTGCATTCTGAGTCACTGGAACGAATTTTCTCTAGATTCTTTAAAACGGAAAAAGCTCATTTTCTTTTGTAACACAGCCTGGCCCCAATATAAACTCGGGGACAATGAAGCCTGGCCAGAAAATGGAAGCCTCAACTATAATACTATCCTACAGTTAGACTTTTTTGCAAAAGACAGGGAAAACGGACAGAAGTTCCTTGTGTTCAGGCCTTTATGGCCTTAAGAGAAAACCCAGAGCTTTGCAAGTCCTACGTAAGGGAACCTAGTCGGCTGGGACCCATTCAGGCTACACAGAAGCCCCCTACGATAGCAACTCTGGAGGAACACAAGCCCCAGACAGAAGACCCAAGCCCAGATGCTCTTTCACGTCCTCAACCCCTCCCCCACTCTATACGCCTCCTTGCCCCTCCACACCGAAAGCGCAGCCAAGCTTTCTTTGCCCCCTCCAGGAAGCAGCAGGTGGGCCTCAGGGAATTACCAGAGTCCACACCCCATTTTCTTTAACCTCAACCAGTGTTGCACTCTCTTGGGCTGATTCTCAGAAGACCCCAGTCGGTTCACTGAAGATTCCAGGCACTGACTCTCTGCTTTGATCTTACATGGAAGGACCTAAATATTGTCCTTTCCCACTGCTGCACCACTGAGGAAAAGACCAGGATCTGGGCACAGGCTCAAACATATGCTGATGGATTACACATTACCCAGCCTCAGCAATACCCTGTGGGCTTGACAGCAGTGTGTCTAATTGATCCCAATTGGGATTATCAGCCAGGCCAGCCTGGCATCACTACAAGGGACCACATGGTCCTTTGCCTCATTGAGGGAATGTAATGGTGCATAATTATACCCGTTAACTATGATAAGGTTAAAGAGATCACCCAGGGCCGAGATGAAAATCCAGCCCTATTTCAGGCTCGGTTGGTAGATACCCTCAAAAAGTATACTAATGAAGACCCAAACACTTTTGAGGGACATATTGTATTTGCAACCCACCTTATTAGCCAATCAGCCCCTGATATACGTAGAAAGCTTCAAAAGCTTGCCATGGGGCCCCAAACCCCTCTTAACCATCTTATTGACACGGCCTTCAGTGTCTTTAATAATAGAGACCTGGCTGAGGAGGAAAGAAAGTACCAGCGTGACTTAAGACGGGAGCGATGGCAAGCCAAGCTTCTGGCAGCTGTCATGATAAAACCTAACCCACCTCTTGGCCACCCCAAAAGTACTCCCAGAAGACCCCCACCAGAAAGGGGAGTCTGTTTTGGCTGTGGGAGCCCTGAACACTGGAGCAAGGAATGCCCAGGAAGCCGGTCTCAGCCTCCACCCAAGGTGCCATGCCCACTCTGTAAAAAGATGGGACATGAAGAGGGAATGCCCTCAGCTCCGAAGGGAGCGAGGAAATTCCCCCACACTAGTCATGGCAGTGGTTGATTGACGGGACCCGGGACCTCCCAATGCTCCTGAGAAGACAGTCGTCATTACACAGGAGGAACCACGGGTGACAATTGACGTGGCAGGTAAGCTTGTCCAATTTCTAGTGGCCACAGGAGCCACTTACTCTGTCCTGACTTCTCACGCTGGGCTGCTTTCCCCTGAAACCTGCTCTATTGTTGGGGTAGAAGGAAGGCTAAAGCTAAAACATTTCACCACCCCTCTAACTTGCGCCTGGGGAAATACCCTTATAACTCATAAATTTCTTGTCATGCCTGAATGCCCCAGCCCATTATTGGGAAAAGATTTTTCTCTCGGCCTTGGGGGCAACTCTTATGCTCCCTGAAAACCAAAAACAGGGCTTATTTTTGGCTGAAATATATATTACACAAGATACAAACATTCCAGCCAAAATTATTCCCCTAGAAAACAAAACAAAACAAAACAAAACAAAAAAAACCTTGTAGATCCACAGGTCTGAGATCAGGGAATCCCAGGAAAGGCAAAGTTTGTCACTCCTGTAAAAATAACTTCAAAGGAAACTAGTAACTTCCCTTCCAGCGCCAATATCACATACAACCAGAGGCTCGACGAGGCCTCCAACCCCTAATCTCAAAATTCATTAAATATGGGCTTTTGGTGCCATGCCAATCCCCCTGTAATACTCCAATCCTACCTGTCCTCCAACCAAATGGGGAATACAGAATGGTCCAAGATCTTCGAATCATAAATGAAGCTGTAATTCCTCTCCATTCTATTGTTCCCAACCCATACACAATCCTCACTCAGATCCCTGAGGACACAACCTGGTTTACAGTCCTAGATCTTAAAGATGCCTTCTTTTGCATACCCATTCACCCTGATTCCCAATACCTTTTTGCTTTTGAGTGGACTGATCCAAACATGAATGAAACCCAACAATATACCTGGACTCTCCTTCCTCAGGGATTCCGGGATAGCCCACACCTGTTTGGCAATGCCTTAGCAAAGGAACTAAGGGAACTCAAATTAGAGACGGGGGCATTATTACAATACGTAGATGACCTCCTTATCTGCAGCCCCTCAAAGGAAGCTTCAGACAAAACACTATACAGGTCCTTCTCAGCACTCCTACAGCAGTAAAGTTACAGGGGATCACTAATTGGGTACATCTTTCTAGAATTAAACCTACCCCTCCCCCTGAGTCTTGGCAGGACACAGATTCCAGGCTGAGTACCATTATCTCCCCTTGTGCGTGCTGTTACCCTCGTCCGCCCACACTGACAAATATGCTTTGGTGGATTTGCATACTTATTGTCCTCCTCTTTCTCCTGCTAGCTCTCACAGTCCTATGAGTGTCACTTTAACACCGCACCCACACCTGAAAAAAAAAGTGCTCTGTCAGTACTGGGTTTAGTAAAACCCGCTCCAAATCTGAAAGACACCCCACAGTTTCTTTTTTTCTCTTCCTTTTTTTCTTTTTCTCTTTTCCCCCTCTCCCTCTCTCACCCCCCAAATGCTAGGTACCCTAACTCCACCCTTACTTTTTCTTGTCTCATTTATCCAATCTCTTTGTCTCAAGAGTTAACATGGAAACATAACATAATAGTCAATAACCCTCGGATTATCGCTAAGGGAGCAAATCTCTCTCTGCTGGATTTGCCATCCACAACCCACCACCCCAGGAGACATAAGCACTACTCTCAAGGCCTACCCAGTCAACAACCACAGTGTATTCTCTGCTTTTAATCAGTCTACTTCTGATTACTCTAGACAAGAGTTCTCATTAATCGTTACATGGGAGAGTCCCCCTCCTCTCTGTTACCACATCACACCTCCCTACTCAAAGGCTATAAATGTCACCAAAACCTCCCTTATCTGTAATCAAGTTCTAGGATATACCCCTTGTTACAATGATACTCACAGAGGAAACACAGACCCCTTTTCAGCCAGAGGCTCTCTCTAACAAAACATAAGCCTACACCTAAATATCTTTAAGCCTATAAACTGGAGCGATATAGTGGGCCAGCCCCTTTACACATCATCCTGCCCTCCTAACCACACACAGGTACTATTACAATTCACAAACTAATGCCAACAAAACTTCTTGTGCTAGTTATTATATCAGCTATCCCCTTACTATAACCCTCCCTGATTATGAACCCCCTCCTGGATACTCCAAACCAAAAACAAAATTCAAAATACAGATGGACCCCTCCGTAACTGTCTCCCACCTCCCGAAACTTTTCTTCAGCTATATAACCAAACCAATCACATGGTTTGACCAGCACCACCTGGATTATTATGGCTATGTGGAACCTCAGATAACTACCTCACAGTGACCAAAGCCATTGTTCTCTCACATCTAGACAACACACTTCACTATGGGGACTGCACCTTGGGAACCGTGGCTCTAGCCCAAATAAATGTCCTCAATGTGACTCATGTGAGACAAAAAAGGGCTTTTGGTCTGGTACTAGCGGAAATTATAGGGATGGTAGGTGCTGCTGCCCCTTGGGGAGGATTTGCCTACCATGAGACAACCTTGAGGGACCTAAGCTCCTCCCTGGATAACGCACTAAAGAAAACCGGAGACACTCTAACACTCTTAAAAAAGTCCCTTGATTCTCTGGCAGGGGTAGTCTTTTGACAATCGCCGAGCCCTAGACTATCTCTTAGCAAGCAAAGGAGGGGTTTGTACAGTCATAAACAAAACATGCTGCACATACATTAATGTCTCAGGAGAAGTAGAAGTAAATGTTAAAGAAATGTATGAACAGGCTTCCTGGCTCCACAGGTACAACCAAGGAAAACAGGAATGGGCTGAGACACTTAAGGGATGGTTTCCAGGATATACCTGGCTTCTTCCATTTCTAGGCCCCACAGCCACCATATTTCTCATCTTTCTCTTTGGTCCTTGTATTTTTAACCACCTAGTAAAATTTCTATCCTCTAGAATACAACAACTTCATCTTCAAGTGATGATGCAACAATGATTCCAACCCATCCCACCTGAAGATAAAGACCATCAAAATCCACTGGACAAGGCCTCTGCCTCCTTCTACTCCCCACTCTCCACCCCTGCCACTACTAACAATCCTGAAACCCCTATCTCTGACAGAAAGCAAGGAGATCTGGACCCACAGGTAGGGACTACGTCCATGTTCAGCTTGAAGCAGTTACAGAAGACTGACCATCGTCCCTTTTCCCTTTAAAAGATTTTAAGGGTCCAGACTCCTTGAGGGGAAAGTGTTAGAGCAGGCAGATAGCTAAATATGAGCAGAGAAAGGGGGACACAGACCAAATGACAGGAATTAGGCAGAAAGGAGGGGCACAGGCCAAATGCAACAAACCACACATCATGTGAGCAGCAGGGATCCTTGGGCAAAGAAAGAAAAGCTGGAATCTTTGGGCTGATAAGGGACCGCAAATTTTGGCTTGGAGACCAACAAAGAAAGGTCAGAAAAGGCAGGAATTTCCAGTGCCCCAATGTAACCTTTTACTCATGCCCTCATTTCAATAAAATTAGCCTTGCAGATCAGAAGTACCCATCATGCACCGACGCCATGACGCTTCCAATCCAGTCTAAATAAGGACAAAAATCCTTCCTCCCTTTGGGAAGCTGGAGTTGGGATGATAATCAGGGAATACGACCCCAAACCCTTCCCTCCCCAATGATTATTCCGTCCATTCATTTTTTCACCCTATGTAACTAACTTGCCAAAGAAACTCAGGGCAGCTGCTCACCTGAGCCTGCCCGCTCTCCCCTGAGGGTGTACTATCCATCCTTTAATAAATCCTCACTGTACCTTTTTAACGTCTAAGTCTTGTCTCTGAATCCTTTCTGGGACGGGACAAGAACCTGGAACACCAGTTGCACCTATCGGCGACAAAATGATCTCCCCATATATTTGGTAACTTTAAATTTTATAATGGTGCTAAATTAAGTTAAATGATGGAAGTTTATTAAATAGCCACTTCATTTTCAGATAAAATAAGACATTGAAAGATTTATTGCTGAATATTGACTTCCTCTTACAGAGAAACCATAGATAGTTAGCAATAAATATTAATAAATATGTGGCGCCACCCTGAAATATTCTCTACTACTAAGGGAAATATCTCAGTATACTAGGAAAGTAAGATGAATGTTTTCATTAAAAGAAGATATAAGAAATGGAATTATGTTTTGTTAATAAAAAAAAGTGACTTTGTCCTAAAGCTACTTGCTTCTGAATGGAAAAGAAAATATGGAACAAAATTATATGGATAGAGAAATTTGTGGAAGGTTTGTGAAAGAGGAAACATGAGAAAATAGTTTTATACATGGTCTGGATTGGCTAAGTTTAAAATGAATTTAGTCCAGAAAATTAATACTAAAAGTAAGTGGGTACAAGGCTAGATTTAGTTCGCTTTCTCTCTGTTGAGAGAACAATGTTATCTTAAAATGTTAATCTGCTTTTAGTAACAGATTTTAAAGTTTCTTTTATCCCTTAAGTGATCTGTTCTGTATTTATCTTTGAAATATTTTATTGTTAATGAATAAGTAATGTTTCAAAGTGACCTATATTTTTATTTGACCAAGTGTTTTGAAACTATAACAAGCTTCCCAAATATCAAATTTTAATCAGACTTCTTTTGACCTCCAGCTAAATCTGGGATGCTTCAGAGGGCCCCTGAAACATCCGAAAGAGAGATTTTAAACTAGTAAGTTTCATGTGGTATGTTAAATAACATGGGAAGTATTGACCAATGAATAATAAGTCTTCCTAGTTTATATTGTATGAGAAAATATTAATATAGGTATTATAAAAATTATATGGAATCCCTAAAAATCTGGTATGTCTGAAATGTTACTAATCATAATTCTGATTATTGTGACCAGGTCTGTTTACAAATTACAGTGTAAATAATTGTTTAACCATGCTATTAAGTCTTCTGTCACTTATAGACAGTTATGGTTTTATTCTGATGCTTTTGCAAAATTGCTTTCTCTTCAAGGAGATTTACTGGTTTCTAATAAATTTCAAAGTATAATACTGAACTAAACTGGGTAAGAAATTTTAAAATTCTGATGGAAACTCTGATTTCATAAAGCTGTTAACAACAACAAAAAGATTAGTTACATGGGGCTGAGTAAACTGATGAATATGTTTATAATTTTTGGTTTTGTCTAAAATATTACTGGCTCTTTAATCTGTGTTTTCCAGATATAAATAAACCCTTCTCCTTAATTAATTATGACACAGCAATTTGATAACTTATACCTATGTAAGCAGACTTGGAACAGTTATCTTTTCTCTCTATCTGGTCCCTCCAGAGACATGAAACTTTTAAATTCCCAGTGGCTCTATCAGATAAATTAGGAAGATTACCTCCTAACAGGTATAGGAATCTCAAGGCATTTTGAGGACCTTAAAGAGAAAATACTTCACTTAAATCTATAAGGCAAAATCTGTGACAAGCCCTTGACATGACTTTCCTGGCCTTAGGAGACCTTATTAAAATTCCAGCCACAGAATCCTTATTAAAAGTTCTGGCACAGCCAATTTAAAAGAGCCTATATGATTAAATAATCAGAGTTAATTTGTGGGCAAATTTTTCTTGATTTGGCTATATATGATAAAATTGAGGGTAACTTTAGAGAGAAAATGATTAGATTTTAGTGAATATTAAATTCTAGTTTTGTTAATTGAGGTCTATATTTACTAATACTCACTTCCCAGACCATTCCTTGCTGTTATGTTACATTGCTGCAGAGTTTAATTGAATTATTAAAAGAATACTCTAGGTTTCTTTGTGAGGCTCAGTAATTTATCCTTGGATGAAGATCCAATGCCTCATGACCTGCAAACAGGGGATTATACACACTGGAACAGACATGATTTAAAGAACTATCTTCAGCCTGAATGGAAGGACCCTTTATCAGGTACTCTTAACTAACACAGCAAAAGCTAAAGTAAATTGACTTTTGGATTAATTTCCAGTCCAAAAGAGCCCTTGAACTGGAGTGGCCTATAGAGTAGTGCTAACCTTAAGTCAATGCTCAAATGGAGAAGCTAGCAGACCAGAAAGAGAAGAAGATGTCATCTGAGGTAGACAGCTGACCGAAGACACCGGACCAGACCTATATACCAATTATTTTGATAATTGCTCTTACCTTTGATTATGAACTAATCCAATTGTTAGGTTTATGGTCAATTACCTATATCTAGTGCTTCTGTGTTATCTTGGTTGGTTTCCCTACTCCAAGGCTCTAACTAGATAGTCCTTAGAAAATTTAATCTAGGAAAAATAAAAGAAGAAATTATAGTTCTATGTAGGCCACTATTGACATTACAAAGTTGGAGCCCTCTCCTGGCTACTTAATAATACCTGATCTGAGCCTGGCCATACATATGAATTGTTTTATAATATCACTCAAGCTCAATCAAGGCAACAAACAAAATTTCAGCCAAAGAATATAACTTTCCTCAATTATGGAAAAGACTTGTATGGTTAATATCAGGATATGGACATGTAAGCTTAAAGGTTCTCTTATGTTTGGAAAAAATTTTAAAAATTGAACTATAGTATGGATAAGCAACCTAATAACACTAGGAAATTTGTCTAGGAGTCTTATGAACAATGCCTGCATAACATCTTCCCTAAAGATCTGTATTGGTACAGAACAGATTAAGTCAGTTGACCTGGAGATACACTGAGCTGCACCTAATGAAAGTTCTTGTTTTAAATTCTTACTTATGACCTTACTAATGTTGCTAACTATATTATTTGTATTTTGCCTGTTTTACAAAATTGTTGTTTCTTGCATTACCAAATGTGTCAAAAGTGTGACTGAGCCTCTGATAAAACAATAAGGCAGCTTGAAACAGTAGACCAGATATATGTTTCTGCATGAGACCAATGATTGTAATGGTGTGACCCTAGATATGGGAAAAAGCAACAAGAGGGAATATTCTCCTGGACCATAACAGACTAGTAAGACAGGTGGTCTGGATAATTTTTGCTACTGTTAATAAGGCCTAGTCCTGTAATAGCACTATGAGTGGCCTATCAACATAATCCGTGCATGGCATAGGAATAAGCAGTCCAAGCTCCGTGGGATGAAATGGTTGTGCCAAGCCATGGTCAAATGTATGATCATGCGGGCACTTGCCATCAGCCTCTACAAGGATTGGGTCACGTTGGCACTTGCCTTCTAACTCTGCTTGGATTAAATCATGAGCCACTGCAGCTGCTGACCTCCAACACACCCTTAAAGGAGTTCAGGGTTAAGGTCAGGAATGAGGCACTCTGTGCTCTGGGAAAACTGGCTGAACAGACCTTCAAATAGCTAGATTTTTTTCAGGAAAAGATCTTATGGGCCCAAATTCTTGCATCTCCTCATATCCAGAAAAGCACTAAAATCATTAATGGTGACATCTGCTTTGTCCACTAAGAAGAGAAATGCATTTGAAAATCAAAATGAAATAACTATAGTTCAGAAATTCAACATAAAACTAGGTAAACATTGTAGATGTGATTTCAGACAAGTTTCTGTATTGCTGAGAACTTGAGTTTTCTGAGCGATGTCAAAATTGGGATGCCACCGCCATTCTCAAAGCAGTGTCTGCTGGCAACTTGTAGCTACAACCTAATGGGCTTAAATTCTCCTCTTGTAATTATTGAGTTCCTAGATCCATACTGCCTGTCATGCTTTCACACCAGATGAGTCCAGGAGCATCTCAACTGCCCTAGAGGACGTGAAGCAACAAATACATAATGTAGGGGATTCAGATGCATATGTGGGAGAAGTTACATCTCAAGTTAACACCTGATTTTCTGGCCTCTTTTCATGGACTTCAAGGTCTCAAATGCATTCTTTCGGGAATTTTACAGTTTCTGTTTTCACTTCTGTTAACAAAAGTTTATATATATATATATATATATATATATATATATTTATACTAACAGTTTTCTGATGTCTAATGTGCAGGAAACAAACAGCTAAGGCTCTTTCTGAATCCCCAGCCATATGGCAAGATCAGGCTGGCTTGTTCCATTTCAAGGACCCCCCCAAAAAACACACCCATTCAGCAGGAAGCAGCCAGATGAACACGACGTCCATCTCCCTATTTCCATAGAAATGGAATGAGAAACTTACAGTGGGGATTTTGAAGTAGAATTAATAAAATGGCCACACTTAGGCTAACAGATTGCTTCTTCTCATACACACCCTTAAAACGGTCAACTGACCTGATGAACTGGTTGCTACTCACGGTTCCAGGCCTATTGTTAAAACTGAAGCTATTGATTTTACACTTTCTACTTTATTTAGGTAATCAAAATCTATAATAACGCTTGGTCTCCAGGGAGAAGGTCACAGGACTTAACCTTATAAAATAGCCTGAGTTACCAAGAAGACCACAACTTGGGTGCTTCTAATGAAGAAATGGAAAGAGTGACAAATACTGGTGGAAAATGAGCTTTTGTATAATTTCCATCATTATGTTTACATTTTGATATAGTCACTAAGGTCATTGTAGTGTTTTAACATGAAAAATGAGGTAAATAAATTAGAAGAAATCAATCATTTGATTTAAATGTAAATTAAATCACATTGTGAAATTGTTGCAAATTCCTTCTCTGTTGCAATGTGTAAATTGTTTATATTTTATAGAGTAGCAAATTTCTTAAAATTTCAAAACAACAAATACTTTTTGAACAACTACATACACACTAGATATAAGATATATATGACTTATACATAATATGACATCTACGTGTGTCAACATTCATATATATAACTGCATAAAACAAAGTGGAGTTTTCTCACCCTGTTCCTCAGGCTTATACCCTGCAGGAAACCAGAATTGATGTATGGTGCAAATCCTTTTGGGTTTTTTTTTTTTTCAAACAGAACTAAAATTGTAATACAGGTCAATGTGCTCCAAATTCTGTTATATCAAGTTATAAAGTAGATTTTCAAGGTCACATTGATCTTAAAGTTTACAGATTGTCCCTGTTCTCCACATGTTACCAAAGTACTTCCTTCGATTTCAATAAAGACAGATTGCAGGAATGTGGCAGTTCTGTGTGAGTCTTTGCTGAAGCGGGTGTAACCAGCAGCACACAGATACTCCTGGTGCCATGGCCCACGTCTCCAGAATAACCTGATATCAAGCCAAGATGCCCTCCCTGTTCAGATCAGCCTCTGTGCCATTCCCCCATGATGAGGAACTGTCTCCTGAGGCAGCTCAGACAGCTCTGATTGCTAGAAAGTTCCATGCGTTGCCCTTTAAATTTAACTTGTCCGGAGTAAAACTCACTAATTTGAGCTTTCAGAAAGGGACAGCTCACTTGATCTTTGTTAACAAAGAACTTACACCAGCAAACTGTCAGGACTCTCAGCCAATAAAGGCCATTCAGGCTAATGTTACTAGCTTCCTCCAAAGAGGGCTCAGTACACGGAAGTTTCTTTAACCATGTGCTTCTAGATGCAGAGATGGGCTCCTAGGTGTAAGGGTTGTAATTCTGTGACACTGTGTTGTGAAAGGTGCACCTCTTATGGACTTTAACAACAGAATGAGTTAATTTTATAAAACTCATAAATGAGTGAATGACTAAGGTCACATTCCTAGAACTCCTGAAAATTGCTGGGAAGTCCAGAATGCCTGAAGCTCTGGGACAGTCATCTGCCCCCACCCATTGCCTCAGGCACTGTGCTTTGGGTGGGTGGCCTTCCCTGCTGTGTTCTAGAAATAATGCAAAATGTTGTTTAAATATTCAGGAATTTAGCTTTTATCCAGATAAGATTGCCTGGATATGCAAGGGGTTACAGTTTAACTTATAGGAGATGTTCAAAGCACAGGAATGTGGACATGCAGACCTAAAAGATGCCAGGGATCAGGGCACAGGCCCCCTGTGCTGTGTTTGGGAGAATCAAGGGATCCATATTATTTGTTGAAGTGTTCTGAGTTGGTTTCCCACGTTTTGTTTGTAGTGACATTGAGGGGGCTGTGTTTGGATCCTGGCTTTGTTTTGTAACCTCAACTTCATGGTTTTTGACTCATCAATGTTTGTGCTTGCAGTGGGTTTATTTTGACAGTACGTCTGGTCCCTGGGGTACAGGCTCATCCTGTGTTGGCAGTACCTGCCCCAGCCATTGCCGTATGGACACGCAGGGTTTCCATTCCTGAAGCCTCCCCAGCCCCGAAGGCCGAGCTTATTTGACCTGCTTTGAAAAGGTGTGCATATATACATTTTTAACATTCTTCAGTATCCCCATGAAGAAGGAGGACTTTAATTTCTACTGGATAGAGTTTTTATTTTCTTTCACAGCGGCACTGTGCGCCTGTGAAACGTGCACTGTTTCATGCCATGCCCCTTCATGCAACCCCCACGCCCCACCGTACCTCTGGTAGAGTGTTCTTTAGTAGGTGTTCTGTGGTTTTACATCAGTTTTTAATATTGGTGCATGGTGGATCCAGAGGTCCTGGTGATTGCCTGTATGTTTATCTCATGAGCCTCATTGTTGATGAAAGATCAGCTCCCATCCCTGATGAGCCAAATGACACAGAGACAGGGTCTTGGAGCTTACAAGAAAGGAGGCAGCTTTATTACTCATCCAGGCAAAGGAAACTCACAGCAGGCTAATCCCTTCAAAACTGTGTGCCCAACTTGGCAATGGGGCAGGGTAATTATATAGCCATAGCTTAAACAACAAAGCATTCATAACAACCGACAGAATCATGTTCTCATCAGAAGACTCAGAATGGCGTCATGATGCCTCCAGGCGACCAATTCTATAGAGGATAGTGTTTAGATCACTTTATCTCTTTAGCAGTCATGGTGTGGCCTTCTTGGTAATTCAGGCTATTTTGTAAGGTTACAGTCCGGTTACAGTCCTTTGACTTTCTCCTTGGAGAAGGACTCAGAGACCAAGCATGATTATGACTTTCGATTACTGGAATAACATAGAAACAGTAAGATCAATGGCTGTAGTTTTAACACTGGGCCTGGAACTGTGGGTAGCAACTGGTCGGTCATGTTCATTAACCATTCTAAGGGCAAGCATCAGAATAAGCAGTCTGTTAACCTAAGTGCGACCATTTTATTATTCCTCCTTCATCATGATTCATTGAGAATGGAAGGTAGGGACTTCCGGGCTTCTTGACACAGTCTTGTTTTCAAGGTGATATCTAAAATTAGGCTTATCCCACCCATCTCCTTGGCCCCTCCCAGGCCCTAACCCTAACCCTGCAACCACTGAGTCTGTCCTTGGGGCTCTTGCAGAGCTCTCCCAAAGACAAATTCAGAGTCTCTACATTTTCAAGTTTTGCTGCTGATTACTTCTGGAAAAAAACAGAATGTACATTTGATTTTTTTGTTGTTGTTGTTTTCCAGAGTAGTAAATTTACAAAGCATAAGAAAATGTTTACAGAAGCCTAAAGTTCAGGATTCTTTTTATAAAATGTATTTAAAATTCCTCAGGTAATACATGTTTTCCGTGAAAACATAAGCAATACTGAAATATATGGAGTAAAAATTTTCTCTGAAGACCTTAATCTGCTGGCTGGAGTGTTTGCACATTAAATTTTGATAGATACTAACAATGGATGCTTTCCAAGGTGTACCCTTTACACACCACCACCACCAGCAGCTTTTGAAGTCTTCCCGGCAGTGTTCCCAACACTGGGAACATCTTTGTAAATGTTTACCAGTTTGATAGGTGCGAAAATAGCATTTCACGTTCATTTGCATTTCTCTGAGTATAATAGAGTTGAGTATATTTTACTGTTTTTTTGTTTGGCTCTTTTCTCAGACAGGACACAAAAGTCATCTTGTACTGGGAAGGTGTGAGGTGCTGTTACAGAATCCAACCTCGTTCTGCTCACCACACGACAGACCAATAAATCAGTAGATGAGGTGTTGGAGCAAGGAATAGCTACTTTATTTGGAAAGCCGGCAGACTGAGAAGATGACAGACAAATGTCCTGGAGAAACTTCTTCCCCAATCAGAATTCAGGCTCCTTTTATACTTGAAAGGGGAAGGGGTGTGATTGGTTGTTACAAACTTCTTGGTGTAGGAATTATTAGTTCTTGGAATCCTTTGTTCTTGCAGCTCTCCACATGATTCATGTCATTGTGCCCCTGTAAATCCTGCAACAAAACAAAAATGATTTTCTATTCTGCAACTTATCATCTTTATATGAGTTCAAAAGTGTTAATATCCTTAAAGGTCAGAGTCTTGGGAATAGGCTGTCTTGTATATTTCAGGCTAAAGGCAACATTCTTTAACAAAAGGTTCTGAGCTAGCAAGACTAAGCCTAGAAAACAGGGCACAGGGTTAAAGCCAAAGGAACAGATCTAGCATGGAGTCAGTTTTGTTCTTTTTCTTTTCTATTACAGTGCCTTTGGTGAGAGATAAGAGGATGTTTCTGGGCAGGTCCTCCTCTGCCCCTGGCAGGGATTCAGCAAGAACCCTGCCAGATTCACCATGACTGTGGATAGAACTGCTCTCCAGCAGAGAAAGTAACACTTATTCATGATTAAAATTACTTGTCAAAATATCTTCAATTGCCTGTTAACTATACCGTATAGGGTGCGGGGAACTTCTCACTTGCCTATCAATGATCAGGCTCCCCAGATACAAGCGACCAGCGTTGCAGAGCATTCCAAGATGGCCTAGCCAAAACCGCTTCGCACTTTGCTCTTGAGCCTTGGGCTCCTAACAAGTACACTTTGAAAGCTCTGGTTCCTCTTCCCTTTTCTGCCGCACGAATGAACACAGCCCTGAACCCACCTGGGCTGAGCCCAGCTCGTGTAGACAACCACCTGCTGTCCATTCCCAGGCTTGGCTGCATCCTCCCCCTAGCATGTTCATGTGCCCAGCGGCTCTGCCCTAAGGATCTGGATCACCATCTGCGCCATCACCCACCCAAGGACTGCTGGTGGGTGGTGCACAGCCCAGGACCACCCTGGCATGCAGCCTAGGACCTCCCTGAGCCTCTGGCTTAGAGAAGGCACAGGGCATGGGGGCAGGGTGCCTGGGTGGGAATTGGAACCACCTCCATTCTCACCCACTGAACCCCAAAGCCTCAGACACAGGGCTATTTGCCCACAAACTATGCCAGAGCTCTGACTGGTGTCTGTCGCCATGATGACTGGAGCCTGGAATGCCCCACCCCATTGGGTGAAGAATGAGGGGGTCATCTCGGGTTAGGGGTGCGCTCAGAGTGAGGGTAATCATACAGTGTGGGGACAGGCTGAGTGGTGAGGGGCCGCTCAGAGTGGAAGTGACCCAGCTGAGGGTTGAGGCTTCAATTTTGGGGTGAAGGAGCCATCTTGGAATGGGGGACTCGGGGTGAGGTATGAAGGGTCAGTTTGGGGTTCAGGATCCATAGATTAGGATCTGGTGGGGCAGAAAGTGGGGGCGGGGATCTCAGTGTGAGGAGAAGCTTCACCTTGGGGGTCTGGTTGGTGACCTATCTTGGCTGGGAGTAGGTGTCAATGATGAGGGGCGGTGAGCAGGAGAAGTGGGGCTGGGGGTGTGGCCTGGCCCTGTGCCGGTGGTTGTTCTGGATGGATGCGGGGACCCTGTCAGTGGTGGGAGAGGCAGCATTGGGAATGGGGCCCTGTCTGGTCTCACACACCACATCCTGTACTGCAGGAGCTGCAGCCCGAGCGTCCACGCTGCGGGCGGGTGGAGAAGGGGCGCGCACGGACGCGCGGACACCGGAGCCCGCCCAGAGCGTGTGGGGGCTGGGCTGGAGCCGGGTGCTCTAGGGCCAGGCCCCAGAGGAGGGGGATGGCCTGGGGTCTGGGCCGCCGCCTGCCGTCGCCTCCGCTGCTGCCGCTGCCGGGCAGGTAAGGGGGCGCTGGTGGGGGCGCGCGGGTCGGGGTGCGGTGGTGAGGCCGGGGCCGCCACCCTGGTGCGTGGTGCGTAGTAACCCCCCACATTAGTAGTCACTGAACCCCGCATCTTCACCGCCGCTCGTACGCGGGTTTGGGAAAGCGGGTGCAGCCCCGGGAGGTGGGAGGGCGCTGGCCGGGCCCGGAGCACCTCCGACTGGGCCTCAGGCCAGAGCCACCCTGCGCAGGTGGCCCTGCCTGGCGAGTGGTGGCGTCCTGGACTCTCCAGAGCACAGGCGACCTGGGGAGGAATAATGGGCGAGGCCCAGGTCTTTGGGAGCTTGTCAGCCTGCCCTGAGACCTAAAGCCTTTCACAAGTCTAGTTTTAGTCTTTTGAGGAATCTCCATACTGTTTTCCACAATGGCTGCAGCAAACTGCGTTCCCACCAGCGGTGTAGGAGGGGTCCCTTTTCTCCACAGCCTCTCCAGCATTCATCATTTCTGGACTTTTGAATGATGGCCATTCTGACTGGTGTGAGATGATACCTCATTGTAGTTTTGATTAGCATTTCTCTGATAATTAGCGATATTCAGCATTTTTTTAATGTGCTTATTGTCCATTTGTATGTCTTCATTAAAGAATTGCTTGTTTAGTTCTTCTGCCATTTTTGGATTGGCTAGTTTTTGTTTCTTTGTTTTTGTTTTGTTTTTTTTAAATTCAGTTGTGTGAGATGTTTATATATTCTGCAAATTAAGCCCTTTTCAGTCTCATCTTTTGCAAACATTTTCTCCCATTCCACAAATTGTCTTTGTTTTGCTTATAGTTTCCTTTGCTGTGCAAAATATTATAAATTTAATTAGGTCCCATTTGTTTATTTTTGCTTTTATTTCTATTACTTGAGTAGACTGCCCTTGGAGAACATTGCTGAGGTATATGTAAGATAATGTTTTGACTACATTTTCTTCTAAGTGCTCTATAGTGTCTTATCATGTGTTTAACTGTTTAAGCCATTTGAATTTATTTTTATGTAAAGTGTGAGGGAGAATTCTAACTTCATTGATTTACATACAGCTGTCCAATTTTCCCTACACAATTTGCTGAAGAGACCATCTTTATTCCATAGTATGTTCTTACCTACTTTTTAAAGATTAATTGACCAAAAGCTTGTGGGTTTATTTCTGGGCTCGATATACTGTTCCATTGATCCATATGTCTGTTTTTGTACCAGTATCCTGCTGTTTTGATTACTGTAGCTCTGTAGTACTGTCTGAAGTCTGGGAAGGTTATTCCTCCAGGTTTGTTCTTTTCCTTCAGCAATTCTTTGGTAATTCTGGGTCTTTTGCAATTCCCTATAGATTTTAGGATTATTTGCTCTAATTTTGTGAAAAATGTCCTGGGCAATTTCACAGGGATCACATTAACTCTGTAGATTGCTTTGGGTAGTATGATCATTTTAACAATATTAATTCTTCCAATCCAAGAGTATGGGCTATCTTTCCATTTTAAGTCATCTTTAATCAACGTTTTGTTGTTCTCCTTGTATAAGTGTTTCACCTGCTTGGTGAGATTTATTCTTAAGTATTTTGTTGTTTTGGATATTATTTTAAAAGGGACTGTTTCTTTACTTTCTTTTCCTACTGTTTTATTGCTAATGTAAAGAAATGCAGCCAATTTGTGTATCTTAATATGTATCCTGCTACCTTGCCAAATATTTTTAATTTTGGTTCATTTCTGTCTTTTTCTTCTTCTTTCAGAATATTCCCTTATGGTTAGATGATTTCCGTTATTGTTATATTTGTGTTTCTCTCACCTGTTTTTGCATATCTAATGTAGCTTTTGAATTTATGGTTTCATAAGTTTCATATACGTTGCTCTTTGACAATATCTGATTGTTTTCAAGTGATTGTCATTTAAGGTCACTTAATGTTTTAGTCCCTCTCCCCCTTTTTTGTTTGGTTTTTGATTTTTTTTTTACATCTTCCTATACCTCTTATAAGTGTTTATTGTAATTATAGTTGTTTTTATAATTTTTGTTTTTTAATCTTTGTAGTAGCTTATTTAAGTTGTTGATTCACAGCCATTGCTCCATTTTTGCCTTTAAACTGGGATTTCCTACTTCCCAGAAATTCTTTTTTTCCTTTTTAATTTTCTTGGGAGGTGGGTAGATTTATTTACTTATTTTAATGGGATTAAACCCATTACCTCATGCATTCTAAGCACACTGTCTACAGCTGAGCTCTATGTTCCCCCAACAAGTTCTTATTTTTGTTACAGATTTTTCCTTTTCACATAAAGAGACCTTTTAACACTCCATGTAAGGTTAATTTAGGATTGATGAATTCTCAGTTTTTGCTCATTTGAGAAGCTCTTTAACTCTCTTTCAATTGTGATTAATAACTTTTCTGACTAGAGTAGCCTAGGTTGTAGATTTTTCTCTTTGAGTACTTACTAATGTTGCTAAATGTTTACATTAGCATGTAATCATAGCTTTCCCTTCTGGCCTGCAATGACTGCTGAAAAACAGCTGATAGTTTATGAGGAATTTCCTTTCATGTGATGCTTTCCTTTTCTCTTCCTACCTTTAGAATTCTGTTATTCATTCATTCATTCTAACAAACCAAAACTTTTTTCATTCTTTGCAAAATCTATAACACTTTATCTGTTAGGAAAAAGAACAAAGAAGTGATTCTTTTTTGCTGATTTTTAGAATTCTGTCATTATCTTTAAATTTTGCTTTTTGAATAATGATTTGTCTTGATGTGGGTCTGTTTGAGCTGATCCCATTTGTGACTCTGTGTTTCCTGTGCCTGGATCTGTTTCCTTTTTCAGATTAGGGAAGCTTTCAGCTATAATTTTATCAAATGTTTTCTCACCCTTTTTATTCTCCTTCAGGGACCCCTATAATATGAATGTTAATATGTTTTATGCTGTCTTAGAAGACCTTTAAACTCATTTAATGTATTTTTTCTTCTTGCTCTTCTGATTGGGTGCTTTTCATTATTCTGTCATCCAGATTGCTAATGTATCATCTGTATTGCCTAATTTTCCATGTTACCTACACTTCTGCTCTGACTGGTTCTTTTTGTATATTTTCTAGTTCTTTTTAAAAATTCTCCCTGTGTTCATCTGTTCTTTTCCCCAGTGCAGTTATCATTCTTATTACTATTGCTTTGACCTCTTTGTCAAATAAATTATTTATCTCTCTTCATTATGGTTATTTTTTTATTATTTCACTTAAAACATATCCCTGTCTTCTCACTTTAACTTTCTATATCTCTGTGAAGTTACGTGAAACAGTTACCTGTCCCAGAATTAAAGGAGTGTCCTTGTGTGAGAGCACTCCTATGCAGTCTTCTGTGCCCAACGGATCTGTGGGAAGAATTGCATCTTAACTGATCGTGGGCTGCCATCTTCCCCCAGGATGTGCTGGCAGCCAGAGTAATGGGGGCGGTAGAGCTGGAGTTAAAGGGATTGGAGCCAGTTCCAGGTTCGAGCAGGGGCTTCTCCTCTGCTCCATGACTGTTAACAGCCCTATCAGCGGTGGCACAGGGTCCCGTTGGGCTGGAGCAGGATCTCTGTGGGAGTTGGGTTCTCCTGGGTGTGAGAGCAGTCTCAGCTTTGGTTTGGAATGTGGCTGAGGCCTGAGGGCTTGCAGTGGCCCTTCTGTACTGGTTTTACCTTTTCCCCAGTGTGCACACCTTGGCTAGAGGGTGGGTCAGGGCCAGAGAGATTGGGGCCGCACCACTGAGCTGGCCTCAACCCCTCTCAGTTGTGCATGAGAAAGTGAGTTCTCATGATGGCAGCCTCTGCCCTGGTGCTTGTATTGCTCCTGCCAGAGTGTGTGAAGGGACACTAGCTAGCAGTGACTGCCTACAGTCTTTTCAGAGGTAGGGCCACATCCAGGCCAGCATCATTTTCTCACACTGTGTGCACTCTTGTTGGCAATGGGAGCTACCACCTGAGTGGGGAGCAGCACCAGAACATGGAAGGCTGGAGCAGGAGCCTGTATAGTCTGGGGGCCCCACTTGAGGCATCCATGGAAGCTGCCAGAGCCCCAGGCAGTGTTCAGCCTGCTGTTTCCCTGCTGTGATGGGGAACCAGCAAGCCTCTGCACAGGCTCTTCAAGAGCAGGGTCTCAGTTTCTTACAGTGCTACAGTAAAAACACTGGTTTTCAATCCTGCCAAGTGGGCACATCATCCCAGTGCTGAACCCCATGCCTAGGGCGCCTGGTCCATGGTTCAGACCATAGCATAGGCGTGGGGGACTGTTAGGGCTCGAGCACCGCTACAGGCTCATGCTGTATGGGTGAGAGTGCCTGCAGTTCCGAGCTCTGCGTGGCTGGTGGAGGACCATGTGGTGAACGATTTTAAGTCTGTTTGGCACAGACAGATTGAGCCCGTTATAATTACTCCTTATAGAGATAGTATAAGGACAGGATATGCCATTGAATTTTCTTAGGAATTTAATATTATAATATTATAATACCCCAGCTGCCTGCTGTGAGTAATATAACCACAGGTACTTGGGATCCCAGAACAAAAACTTCAATTATGCTTTTGGTAATCAAAGGTGTAGGTCCTAAAAGGGTGCATTTACCATAAATGCTCTTATACATGTCAGTCATAGGGAAATTCTACATTAAGAAATGGATGCTAATGATCATCAGGCACATTTATAAACGCTCAATATCAGTAATTATCAGAGAAATGCAAATCTAAATTAAAATAAGGTATCACCTCACACCAGTCAGAATGGCCATCATTCAAAAGTCCACAAATGACAAATGCTGGAAGGCTGTGGAGAAAAAGGAACCCTCCTACACTGCTGGTGGCAATGCAGTTTGGTGCACTCACTGTGGAAAACAGTATGGAGATTCCTCAGAAGACTAGGAATAGACTTACCATATGACCCAGGAATCCCTCTCCTGGGCATATATCCAGAAGGAGCCCTACTTCAAAATGACACCTGCAACCCAATTTTCATAGCAGCACTATTTACAATAGACAAGACATGGAAACAACCTAAATGTCCATCAATAGATGACTGGATAAAGAAGAGGTGGTATATTTATACAATGGAATACTATTCAGTCGTAAAAACTGACAATTTAACACCATTTACAGCAACATGGATGTTCCTGGAGAATGTCATTCTAAGTGAAGTAAGCCAGAAAGAGAAAGAAAAATACCATATGAGATTGTTCATATATGCAATCTAAAAAATAAATAAATAAATACAAAACCAACAAATAACAAAAATACTCATAGACATAGAATGCAAACTTGTGGTTGCCGGGGGGCAGGGGGTGGGAAGGGACAGACTGGGATATCAACACGTAGAATAGATAAACAAGATTGTACTGTGTAACACAGGGAAATATATACAGGATCTTGTGGTGGCTCACAGCAAAAGAGAATGGGACAGTGAATGTATGTATGTTCATGTATAACTGAAAAATTGTGTTCTACACTGGAATTTGAGACAACATTGTAAAATGACTATAACTCAATAAAAAAAGTTAAAAATATTTGATGCTGTTTGAGTTTAGTATTAAATTATTAGAGAATGTAATGAACCTGTAAGATTCTGGATCAAAATTAGTGAAATGACAAGAGCCAGTGATCCAAGTAGTATATACAATAAGAAATAAAGTCCTGAATAGAATCATTTTGTCTGACTTTCTCAGTGGGTAATAAATGATTAGGGTTTTGACTACTGTTGTTTTGAGTAAACTATAGAATGTAATCAATTGTGAAGTGGTGAAAATTTAAGGATATTTGTAATAAGATTAGCACTGTGATAATATAGTTGGGGGGTTGATCCTTTGGATAGATGAAATTGGCTGGCCCTGTGTATTGGTAGATGAAGACAAGTTGTTGATGCAAGTGGAGGGACTAATAGATAGGAAGGTTAGTGAAAAGTGAAGGCTATTATCATTCAGTTGATTGAGGAAGAATGAGCTGATAAGTCTGGTTAATAGGCCATAAGATGTAGTATTAATTCAGAGGATACAATTTTTGATAATCACGTTAATGGTATTAATATAATGTTTGGAATATGAGTTTTAACATTGAAAAAGGTTAAGATTTTGTACATAATCAGTACCATAAGCATTGGATATCATGGCTATTAATGATAATCCTAGTGCAGCCTCACAGGCGATGAGTACTAAGAATAGGTATTAAGGTAGCTAATGAAAAATAGGTGTTTAGAATGATGGCAGTTGCCATAATGAGTAATGCTGCTATTATGCCATCTAAGCACAGTAATGAGGGTATTACATGTGATTTATATATTATTATCCATATAGGATACTGTAAATGCTAAAATGGTCATAATATTGACTAATACCATTTAACAATTATGAAGTTAATTATAATTTTATGAGTCAAAATAATGTTTTTGTTTAAACTAGTTATCACATACATTCATTCTAATCCTTTTTAATCCATTCATAGGAAAACCTTATGGCTACTAGTAATAAGATTAGAATTTGTGCCATGAAACATTTAGTTTTTGTTATTCTTTTGAGATGCTCAGGGTAGGAGTAAGAGGAGGGCAATTTCTAGGTCAAATAATAGAAAAGTAGTGACTACTAAGAATAGATAAATGGAGAAGGGTGGTTTGCTGGCCCTATAGAATCAAATCCACATTTTTATTAACTTGATTTTTCTGTATACACATTCAGCAGAGGAAGTCAGACTGTGA
The DNA here is from genome assembly GCF_048773025.1 of Camelus bactrianus. Lineage (NCBI taxonomy): Eukaryota > Metazoa > Chordata > Mammalia > Artiodactyla > Camelidae > Camelus > Camelus bactrianus. The sequence goes on from NC_133574.1 coordinate 14,343,125, forward strand.
TAAGTACTACTTGTAAGTCTAGTCGTGTATTGGTAAATGATGCCACTATGAGCTTTATTATTCTTTCTCCAGTTACATGAAAAGCAATAGACTGGAAGTCAGTTGTACAATTTAATACTAAAAGAAAAAAATGATCATCAATAGATAGTCACCTACAGGAAAAATCATTTTATCTACAAAAATGCAATATCAGGAAGCTGATTGAAATCCAAACTGATTAGAAGTGAAATTTTAATTGGTGTAGAAATCACAGAGTGAGAAAAGTAGAACCAATAAATTTGTGTAGTCAGTGAAAGCTTTTAGATATGAAAGCTACTGAGCCAAAAACTCCATCTGAAACTGTAAATTTTATATTCTTCTGAGGCTTGCAATAATATAAAATAAATTCCTAGAGGAACTGTAATGAATCAGACTTGCAGTATTGTTAATGATTTCTTCCTATTAGATGATGGTGAGTACAAAGGATGGAAATTCAGAGGCTCAGAACTGAAATATTAAGAAGTTATTATGGGAAATGTGTGTGTGGTCAGTTTGTTGTTAGGTGGTGTGTGCGCATATTTTTATCATTTTTCTGATCAGAAGGTAGGATCTATGTGTATTTGCCTCTATGTGTGTGTGTTGAGAGTTTGGTGGTGGGGAGAAGCATTGTAAACTTACCGACCCTGTACTGAGAGCTGTAGGACCTCCTTCCCTGATAAAAATGACCCTGCTCTTGTCACCACATTCCCACCCGTGACAATAATTCATTGTAATGAGTGTATGTAATGTCCTGTTTGTCATGGACCAAAGCAATGCATCCATTTATAATTCATAAAGTAATTTATATTTTGAATAAAAAATACTTACATATATGATGGATTTTATGTTTTTACTCTTATTTACCTTGGTGCCTAACAATGATATAAGAAGATCCATTTCCTGAGACCAAGCTGACTTTTAGGAGTCAGGACCACTCATGGACACATCCTCACCCTGTTTGTCCTGACTGGTGTATGACTTAATGTTATTGCAAGAGGAGTTTCCCAAGACAAAGGCAATGGTCTTCCTCAGAACCTCAGGGAGCATGTGACAGAATGGGCTCCAGGTGGATTCTCTTTCCAAGTTAGACTTTGGTTCAAGGTAAAGTTAAAGCACTCACCACCCCTGAGACCCTATGGTGATTCACATCCCTTGTCTTCTCATCCACAAAATGGGTTATTGAGAGTGTTGTGTAATCGCAACACTGCACTTTGAATTTGGTCACTTGGCACATTATATTGCCCAGTGTGATACTTCAATACCTTTGACCTGATGTTAATTGTTAATTTATAGGGGGTCCGGACTCCTGAGGGTTGGAAGGAATTTTTGTTAACAGTGGGAGTAGATCCAGTATCCCTGAAGCCTGCTCACTCTGGATGGGACTCAGTTCCCCCAGGCTGGGGATTCTGGGGCCAGCACAGCGCCTGAAGCCCAGCTGTGGATCCAGGAAGGCCCAGCAGTGTGGTTGGAAGTGCAGCACCACGGGGTCTGTGAGGAGTCATGGTTAAATCCCCACAGGGCAGTCTCTGGAGTTTCCTCCCAAAGGGCAGCCAATCCTGAAAGTCAACCCCAACAGGGACAGACATAGAGGCTGGAACCAGCAATCCCAAGGGAAATGGGAGGTAATAATCTTTCCAAGTATGATGACCCCTGGGAGCTCAGCTCCAGGGAGGTCAGAGCCTTAGAGCAGGAGGCACTGTGAGGCCTGGATTCCTGCCTTTTCTGCCCCCTCCACTCTGGGCCCCTTCCCAGAGTCGCACCACCCTGGCCCATTGTCCCCCACCACGGACCCTGGGCTGGCTCTCTCTTTCCTTCTAGCCTCCTCTTGTCTCTGGTTCTCCCTATTCAGTTCCCCTGTCACCTCCTGTCACTTTCTAGGACTTGACCCCCACCTCTCTCAATCACTCACACACTACCTCTGTCCCTGCCGGTCTGTCTGCCTCTCCCCTCAGGCTCTGTTCAGGGCCACAGGGCCCCACCTCTCCCAGCCCTCCCACCCTCACTGCCAAGTTTTGGCCAAGGCCATGCTCACAGTGGGTGGAGTCCGGTTACAGAGGCTGCTCACGGTGGTATTTACTGCTGCACAGCTGTTCGCACCTCTTCCTGGGCAGCACAGTCACACCTCGACCTGTTGGTGGCCCAGCCTGGACCCCAGAGCTGCTGCAGGGCTGGCCACCTCCCCCACCTGGAAGGAGGCACAGCCCTGCGGGCTCGAGGGGCTACTGGGGATTGGATTGAGGGACCTCTAAGGAGCCAGATATTTCCAGCCAACTCCTTTTTGGCAGCAGGGAGTCCCAAACCACTGACCCCTGCCCTGCCCATTTCTCCCTAAGAACACTATGGGCAGATTGTGGGAGCGCCTGAGACTTAGGAGGGAACTGCTGCCCTCAGTCCCCCTCAGAGTTTGCCTGGAATTGGGGCTCCTGGGGCAGCTGATAGGGCAGGGTGAGGGCACAAAGCCTGGATTAGTGCAGGACCCTCTCACTGGACTCCCGCGGCCACTCCTGGCACCTCATCCATTCCTAACCATCAGCAGTTGGTCACTTCACAGGGACAGATATGAGGGTCTCTCTGACCCTTGTGATGGGCAGGCCCCATGTGCTCGGTATTTATTGATTGAATGAACACAACCACCCCCATATCTGTATGCCAAATCTTCCCACCGCCCCAGAAGGACTTCCCAGGCCCCCTCGCAGTCAATACTAAACAAAGCATAACTTTGCTTTTGCCCCACACAGGTAGTTTCTGCCTCTTTAGGCCTGGGTGTACACATGCACCACCAAGTGAACTGAACAGAGGTGTGACAATTTGGGCCAAAATAATAGGGTTGATTTTTATGCGTGTAGCATATGTAGCTAAAATTAATGTCATCTGCAGATGTATTGCAGAGAGGGATAGCCATATGGGTGTGGCGATGTGATTAAGATGGTTTGTCGTTAAGATATTTTCCATCTCGTGGCTGTTCTGTCTGCCTTTTGTATGAAGTGCTGAGTAAGGGGGAGTGAAGACCTCCCACTCCACTTGTGTAGTTGATTTCCCTTGCACTTCTGTCATTCTTTGCCTTACATGTTTTCCAGCCACTGCCCATGAGAAACTCTGAGAATTTGGAAAAGAAGGTGGGAGCGCCCAGAAGTAGGGGGCAGGGGACCTGGGTGGAGAAGGACCAGAAAGCATAAGGTTGGAAAAGTTTCCAGAGAGGACCCAGGGTTGGATGATGTGTGCTGGAGCATCAGGTAGTGGGGTGTGTTCTAAAAGTGAGGTCACTTCGAATGTCCACTGTGAGGAACCAGGGGCGAAGGTAGGTGATTGGTCGAGAGAGGGTATAAAGCTTCTGCGTTGCTATGGCATCGTCCAAACCATAGAAGGCTCAGAGAAAGGCAGAGTCTCATCCCCTCCTGCTGTTCCTGAGAGTCTGATTGACCTGTTGATTGTTCTTCTGACCTGCTTACCTGCTGGCCTACTGACCTGTCTGAACCCTCCTTCCTCCCTTCAAGGGCTTGGTTGAGCCTGATCCTTTCTATGACCCACTTCTTCTCCTCCCAAGTACCTAAACCCCCTTCCTGTAATGCTCCCTCCCCAATCCCATCCCCAGTTCCAACTCCAACTCTTCCCCATCCCTCCCGAGCTCTCGCCTCCCGTCCCACCCCTCCTCCTCCCTGGTGACCACAGGGCCCCTGAGGGGACCAGGACATGGAGGTGAGGAGGCTGCTCTTCTGGCTCTGATGCTGGGGTCTCCGGATACCAAAACACCAGCGTGAGTAAACATTGGGCATCAGGGGTTTCCTCCTTTTTCCTGGGCTCTTTCACACTGTGGTTAAAGAACTGCTTTTTCATGGGATCCTTGATGGGAACTCATCACTTGTGAAGACCGGAGCCCTCAAGACAGGTTTCTTGACAAGCCTGATGCGGTTCTGGCCACCGGCGTCCTCATCAGGGTCTGAGTCCTGTGGAGACTGCTTGGACCAAACACAGCAGGGTTGGCAGGAAGAAACCTGAAATAATAACTTTATTGCATCAAAGAAGGAAGTGTGAATATACAGAAATTCATTGAGTTATTTGCCTGATATGGGGGAATATGTGAATTGTATCTCACTAAAGCCATTTTAAAAAAGTGAGAAACTCTTATTTACTAAAAGCCATAAAGTTAGACTGGCTTCTGGAAAGCTTGTCAAGATCCTGCTTCAAGCTCTACAAGTTTGGGGTCCGTTCCCTGTGCACTGTGCTTTCCTGTAAGTACACTCTTCATATTAGTGAGGTTTGGCAGCCCTGGGAACAGTGGTATCAAAGCATTGGGCTGGTGCTAGTCTGTTAAACAGTGAAATGTCATTTGTGCTCCATGCTTTCTGGTTTGTTGAAGCACAGGCTTTACTTCTGGGGCTGCAGGCCTGGGAGGCTGATGTCTGGGCAGAGGCACTGGTGCCCAGGGGTGTGTCAGCATGGAGGCCAGACACTGCCAGGAAAGATCAGGCAGGATGAGGGCCTCTGGGGTATTCTGTGGGGAGATTGTTAGAAATGCAGCATCTCAGTCCCCACCCCAGATCTCCTGCAGCAGAACCTGAATTTTATTCAGATCTCCAGTTGATTCATGAGAGTTGTTCATCTAAAGACTCATCTCTTGGCTCTAAGCTCTCATTCAGGGATGGTGGGACTTAGGTCTTCAGTCAGACTTTCTGGAGTGCAGTGTGGCCATGTGTATGAAGGAGCCTTAAACCTACTCATACTCTTTGATGGAGTCAATATTTCTATTTCTGATACTGTGAGCAAAAGCACCAGAAGCAGGGACAGAGAATGTTATGAATGGAGATGTTCATTGCAGTATTTATAATCAGAAACTACTGCATACCCACAAATAGGAAAGGGTGCGATAAAATGTGGCATCTTATACATTGTTATGTTACTGTTTGCAAAACTGTTTTAAAAGACATTTGCAGGCAATAGGCAGGAAATATAGTGAGAAACAAGGCAGACAGTGTCTGCCCTCTTGCAGCTGACATTCTGTTGGTGAAGACAGACAATAAGCAAGTGAAACCAATGAGATGTCAGATTGTGACAAGTATACAGAAGGAAGAATGGGTTAATGTGGTAGAGAATCACAGGTGAGTTTGGGTACCATTACTTAGATGGAGAAACAGGGAGAGTCTGTCCCAGGAACTAGCATTTAAAAAGAAATCCAAAAGATGCAGGGGTCCAGCTAAATGAACAGCCAGGAAAAGATCTTCGAGGCAAAGGGAACAGGAATTACCAAGACGATGGGGTTGAAGAGCTTGGTTGTGTCAGGGAGGTAATGAAAAATGTGTGGCTGGAGCAGGATAAGCCAGAAAGAAGTTGGAAGCTGAAGGCACTGGAGAAGTGAGTATGGCTAGAACCCTCAGGCCTTGTAGGTAAGTTATGAGTGAAATTTAAATTTTATTCTAAGGCCAGAGTGTTATAGTGTGAGAGGGTGATTGATATCAGTAAGATGGCAGAATAGGAGGTCCCAGCCCTCATTCACCCATAGAAACAATAATCTGGCAAACGTCTACAGACAAAAATAACTTTGTGAGAGCTCTGGAGTCCATTTGAGAGGTTCCAGCCCCCAGTGGATCATAAAATGTAAGGTCAGCCACACTAAAAGGATAGAAAGAGCAGTGCCATTTTACTTGTGTCACATCTCCCCTAGGCTGACAGAATTCAGAGCCAAGAATGATCCTCCAGGCCACGACTTCTGCAGGATAAAGAGAAAGTGAGGATCTGGTTCCCCAGTCTTTTGGGACAATGTCTAAAAGCTATGCTTATCTTGATGCACCCAGAACATTGAAGAAGTCAGTATGGTTGGGTTGTCTGTGAACAGAAAAAAAAAAAGAAAAGTGTGGAGGCTCATAGAAAAAGACACCCCCCCAAGAGCTGCAGTTTCCCACAGATAGTGCCCCAGAGATGACACACACACCTCGGCAGCCAGTGCCATTCTCAGAAGGCAGCTTGACTCTGCAGGATCAGAAGCAGGTGAACAACCCTGAGACTGCGCCTTCAGAAGGGAGGGGCATAAGTGGGGTTGAACCTATTGTCTTGGCCTCTCAGTGTACTGCCATATGGAAAGAGGCAGGTGACTCCTGGGACTCGACATAGCTCTGTAGAATAGGGAAATGGCACACAATTCTAAGACATACCTTCAGAAGGAAGAGAGGAGAGTGCTGCTTGCATCTAATGCCCTGGCCTAGCAGGGCACTGCCCTAGGGAGAAGGAGCAAACAGCTCTCAGAACCTTACACAGTTCTGTAGGATCAGGAGGAGGCACGCAGTTCTAAGATGAGCTCCCCAAGGAGGGAGTTGGAGGAGTAGAGTGGGCATATCTATAGAAGAAGTTGATAGATCACCAGAATTTCTAGCTGAGTTTTCTGGTGAAGGTCTTTCCCTTCAAAGCCAGCACATAAAGCCTGGAATCGATGATTACTTCTTCAAGTGGGCAGGCATCAACACAGGTTATAAGGGTCACACAGAATTAGGGAAAAATGGTATCACCAAAGAAACAAAACAAAATACCAGTAACTGACTTCCCAAAATGTAGATCTATGAATTGTCTGACAAAGAATTCCAAGTAATCATCTTAAAGAAGCTCATCGAGCTATAAGAGAATGCAGACAGACAGAAAAAATCAGAAAAGAAATAGATGTTCATAATGAGAAGTTCAACAAATCATAAAATAATAATAATAATTAATAATAATGATGATGATGGTGATAATGATAATAATAATAACCAGAACATAATTTCTGGAGCAAAGAATACAGTGACTGCACTAAAAGGTTTAATAGAGAGCTTCAACAGCAGACTTGACCAAGCAGAAGAATCATTAGACTCGAAGACAGGTTGTTTGAAATGCTCTATTCACAGGAGCAAAAGTGAAAAGGAGTGAAAAAGAGTGAAAAATGCCTACAGGACTTATAGGACACAGTCAAGAAAAATGATAAGTAATGAGAGTTCCAGAAGAAAAAGAGAAAGGAGAAGAAAGCTTGTTTAAAGAAACAATGGCTAAATTTCCCCAAAATTTGGGAAAGGAAAAGGACATCTATATTTATAAAGCCCAAAAGATCCCAAATAGGTTGAAACTAAAAGAATTCTACACTGAGACACCTTAAAATTGTCAAAACTTTAAAATGAGAAATTTGAGAACAGAAAAAAAAAAAAAAGAAGACTCATCACATACAGTGGAACTCCACTAAGACTACCAGCAGAATTTTTAGCAGAATCCTTGAAGGCCAGGAGAGAGTGGGATAATATATTCAAAATGCTGGGGGAAAAAATCTGCCAACCAATAATACTATGCATAGCAAGTCTTTTCCGTGAGATGAAGGAGAGATAGAATTTCCTGTACAAACAGAAATTGAGAGAGTTTGTTAACACTAGACCTGCTGTACAAGAAATGCTACAGAGGGGTTGTCAAGTTGAAAGGAAAGGACAAAAAGCAACAACATAAAAGCAAAAGGAAGTATACATTTTACTGGTAAAGGTAAATATATAGACAAATACAGAGCAGTGAAATGCTCTAATGATAGTGCACAAATCACTTCTAACCTCATTGATAACTGAAAAGAAAAAGATACTAAGAATAACTATAACTACAATAATCAGTAAATAATTACTTTAAATTTAAATGGGTTAAACTCACTAATCAAAAGAAAATGAGTCACTGAATGGATACAACAAGAAGCTACAACTGCATGCTATGTACAATTTAGCTTTAAGAACACCCAAAGGTTGAATGTAAAGGGATAGAAAAAGATATTCCATGCAAACGGTAACCAAAAGAGAGCAAGTGTGCCCTTACAGGAGACAAAGTAGGCTTTAAACGTTTAAAAATGCTACATGAGATAAAGAAGATAATTATATAAAGATTGAAGGGTTTATTCAAAAGGAAGATATAGCAATTATAAATATATGTTCACCCATTTCATTCTTGGATACATATCTGGAAAAAAAAACGGCTAATTTGAAAAGCTACATACATCCTAATATTCACAGTAGTATGATTTATAATTGCCAAGATATGGAAGAAACTTAAATGTCCATCAACAGATGAATGGATAAAGAAGATGTGGTAAAGGAATACTACTCATCCATAAAGAATATACTGAAATTTTGCCGTTTGCAGCAACATAGATGGACTTGGAGGGCATTAGGCTAAGTGAAATCAGTCAGACAAAGACAAATGCTGTATGATATCATATATATGGAATCTAAAAAACTAGTGGATATAATGAAAATGTAGACTCACAGAAATAGAGAATAAATGGATTACCAGTCGGAGGAGGGGAAACTTTGGGATTGGAAAGTGGGGGGTACAAACTCCTGGTTGTTAGACTCAAGGGGGTACTGTACAACATGGGGCATATAGTCAGTAATTGTTAGTAACTGTAAATGGAAAATAACCTTTAAAATTGTGTTAAATGTTCTTAAATATAAAAATATATATGTATGCACCCAACACCAGAGATCCTAATTACATAAAGCAGATGTCTGTAGATCTAAAGGGAGAAATACCCACGCAATAATAGTAGGAGGCTTCAATACTCCACTTTCAGTAATGGGTGGGACATCCAGACAAAAAAATCAATAAGGGAAAAAGAGATGAACACCAGTATTACCAATGGACCAAGTCTTAAAAAATCTAAGAAAATTGAAGTCATCCCAAATGTCATTTCTGATCACAATGGAATGATATTACAAATCAATAAAAGGAGGAAAATGGGAAAATTAAAAAATACATGGAAATTAAAGGACATAATCTTTATTTTAAAATTCCTTTAAAAAAACTTGGGTGGGGGTGTAATTGTTTATACATTTAAGTTTTAAATGGAGATACTGGAGATTGAACCCAGGGCCTTGAGTAGATAAGCACATGCCCTACCACTGAGCTATACCCTCCCCATAAACAGCACACCCTTGGATGAGGTATCACCTCACACCAGTCATAACGGTCATCACTCAAAAGTCCACAAATGATAAATGCAGGAGAGGCTGTGGAGAAAAGGGACCCCTCCTGCACTGTTGGTGGGAATGCAGTTTGGTGCAGCCATTGTGGAAAACAGTATAGAGGTTCATCCAAAGATTAGGAATAGACTGACAATATGACCCAGTAAGCCCACTCCTGGACATATATCCAGAAGAAACCCTAATTCAAAAAGACACCAGCTCCACAATGTTCATAGCAGCAATATTTACAATAGCCAAGACATGGAAACAACCTAAATGTCCAACAACAGATGACTGGATAAAGATGTTGTGGTATATTTATACAATGGAAGACTATTCAGCTGTAAAAATGACAACATAACACCATTTGCAGCAACATGGATGTCTCTGAGACTGTCATTCTAAGTGAAGGAAGCAAGAAAGAGAAAGAAAAATACCATATTATATCACTCATATGTGGAATCTAAAAAAGAAGGAGGAGGAGGAGAAGGACAAGGAGAAGGAGAAGAAGGAGAAGGAGGAGAATGGACATAAATATAAAACAAACTCATAGACATAGAATATAAACTTGTGGTTGCCAGGGGAGAAGGGGGTACGAAGGGACAGACTGGGAGTTTGAAATTTGTAGATACTGACAAGCATATATAGAATAGCTAAACAAGTTTATACTGTATAGTACAGGGAAATATATGCAAGGTATTGTAATAGCTCATGGTGAAAAAATATAAAAATGAATATATTTATATTCATGTATGACTGAAATTTTATACACCAGAATTTGGCACAACATTGAAAACTGACTGTAACCCAATAAAATTTAAATAAATAAATACACAAGTAAACAACACATCCTTGGGTGACATTGGATCAAAGGAGAAACTCAAGGAGTAATTAGAAAATACTTCGAGACAAATGGAAATGAAAATACAACATACCAAAACTTATAAGATGTAACAAAAGCAGTACCAAGAAATACCAATAAACACCTATATCACAAAAGAAAAAGACTAAATTAACCTAAATTTTTACCTCAGAGAAGTAGAAAAAGAACAAACTAAGCCCAAAGTTAACAAAAGGGAAGAAGTAATTAAATTCATAGCACAAATAAATAAAATTAGAAAATAGGAAAACAGTAGAAAAATAGACAAAACTGAGTTTGTTTTTGAAAAGAGAAAGCAAAATTGACAAGCCCTTAGCAAGATTAAGAGAAACAGAGAAGGCTCAAATAAATAAATAATAAATGAAAGAGAAGATGTTACAGCAGATGCCACAGAAGTTGCTTTTTTTTTTAAGTATTAGAAACTATTTTGAACACTAAAATACCAATAAAGTGGACAACTTAGAAGTGGATAAGTTCCTAGAAGCATACAAGCTACCAAGATGGAATCAAGAATAAACTGAAAGTTTGAACAGAACAAGAATAAATAAAAAGATTGTATCAGTAACCAAGCATCTTCCAACAAAGAAAAATCTCAGAATCTGTTGTCTTTACAGGCAAATCTACCATTTAAAAAGAAATTAATACCTATCCTTCTTAAACTCTTCCAAAAAATGGAAGAAAGAGCACTTCTAAACTCATTTTATGAATCCAGCATTACCCTGACACCAAAATTAGACCAAAAAATTTGAAACAGAGCTACCAATTGATCCAGCAATCCCACTTCTGTGTATGCACACAGGGAATGGAAGTCAGGCCCCCAGAGAGATGCCTGCACTCCCTGCTCACTGCAGCAGTGCTCACAGCAGCCAGAACATGGAAGCTGCCTGAATGTGCATTGACTGATCAATGGGTAAAGAAAAGCTGGTATATACACAAAATGGAATAGTATTCAGGCTTAAAAATAGAAGGGAATCCTCCCATTTGCAACACCATGAATGAACCTGGAAGACATTATGCTCAGTGAAGTAAGCCAGACACAGAAGGACAAATTCTCCATAATACCGCTTATATGAGGAATATAAAATTGTCGAACCCATAGACAAGAGTAGAAGGGTGGTTGCCAGGGCCTGGGGAGAGGAGGAACGAGAAGGTGATGGTCAAGTGTATCAAGTTTCAGTTAGGCAGGATGAATCAGTTCTAGAGTTTTGCAGGGCATGGTACCTGTAGTTAATGCCATATTGTGTACTTAAATCTTGGCTAAGAGGGTAGGCCTTCTGTTAAGGGTTCTCATCACAATACCAAGTGAAGAAGGTGGAGGAGACTTGGACTTGATGGATGTGCTCATGGCACAGACTGTGGTGTTGGCTTCACACACGTACAGTTATCTCCAGAGTCACTGTGTCATATACATTAAACATGTCCAGCTTTTTCTATGTCAATTATAGCTCGATACATTGGTTGAAAGAAGTGAATGAAACCTGTTATAGTCTAGGGACCTGAAGACCTCATGGACAAAGCCATTGGGACACATTTACAATCCACAGTAAGTGACATTAAGTGAGCAGAGCTGGCAGAGAATAATACAAACTCTCATTTTGACTATATAAAAAATAGGAAACTTGCAAAAATATTACAGTGATTACCTCCAGGTGATGGGGTTACAGATGATTTTAACTTGTTTTTATTAAGGATTCTGTATGTCTTCCACACAGGAAAAACAATGGAGGTCATTTCAGAGTCTGAATTTGTATCAGTCACAGTGATTAGTTATAGATGGCTGAACCCACATTTTGTGGTCTGAGCAGAGGTGGACTTATTCCTGGGTGTTAAGACTGAGATTCCAGTACTACCAGGGAACAAGAGTGGATGCTCCATAGCCAGGGACAACCCGCCTGCAAATCAGCTAACCCTACCTGTGACTGTTGCCATGGAAACCCCACTGTGATGCTCAGGCCCAGACACTGCGGCTGCTGCTGTAGGAGAACCAGACCCCTCGTTCCCTGCCAGCCAGGAGCCCCTTCCCTACACCGCCCTGTGTTGCTCGCTCCCACCTTCATATCTTGAGCAGCCATCAGTCATCTGTCCAGAGGAGCCGAGGCCTCCTGCAGAGCCCTAGCTGCCCAGGGACTGGGAAATGTAGCTTTCAGGTTTCCCAGAGACTAACATACACAAGCCATAGAAGGTGGGGGTGGCACACATGTTGAATGAATCAGTCTGCAGGGTCCATCACAGAAGTGAGACAATGGTGACAAACCACCACAAGTAACCTTGACCTTCTGAAGTCCACATGGTGGCTCAGGTATCCATGGTCTTATGATAAGGATGGCAGGAGGTTCTCTCATTCCAGGGAGTGCTGGCTGTTGGAGACCCTGTCTCTGGCCTCCTCTCACATGAACTGGCAGATGAAGTGTGGAGGCTTACCCTTTCCTGGAAGCTGACTCAGCCAGGACACCAGCCACCTCTCTGCAGCGGCTCCCAGGCTCCCTGATGGACCATTTCCCACTGCCTGCAGTGGGGGAGTAGGGGGAACCCCACAGCAGCAGTTCCTGCAGCGGGGGATCCTGCAGTGGGAGGATCCTGCAGGGGGGCTGCACAGTGGAGGCAGGTGTGTTAACAGCCATACTGAGGCACCTTCCCTTCCTCTTCTCACTTCCCTACACCCTTGCCTTCGTCTCCCACATAAACTCCTTGTTCCAGAAGCCTCATCTCCAGATGGGTCTGGGGCAGCTCCAACTAAGGCACCTCTGGCCTCAGCGTGAGCACATGTGAAGCCTCATCCTGGCTCCTGCTGGGGTCAGTCCCCTGGACGTGAGCTAACAGGTGTGAGACTGCTTCCATGACCTCACACATATTCACGTCAGTTTGGAAAGTCATCCTGTTCCTAGTTCTTGTCCTCCCAAGCAGGAAACCAGAGGGCTCTGAACTGCTCCCGCCACCTGCTGCTCAGTCCATGGTGATGCCACGGACACGTGCACACACAGGCATCTTCTGCCTGAATCCTGCCCACCCCATCTCTGTGTCCTGAGTTGCTCCTACTGTCCTAGGACCAGCAAGGATGCACCATGGGGTTCCCGGGTGTCCTCCTAACTTGCCGTCCTTGGCTTATATGTGACCGTGCTGTCAGCACGTGAGGTGGGCTCACACAACACACGACTCCTGGAGCCTGCTCGGGGCCAGGCCCTGCGCTGACACCCTGCACTCGGGGCTGCCTCACACACTAGGGAAGGCGCCCTTCCCTCCGTGCACCCAGGTCTGCCTGTGAGCGCCGCCCAGGGAGGGGGCTCACAGCCTCACTGTGCACCTACAGGCAGGTGCTGGGAGAAGCGGCTTTATTGATCAGCCCCTCCAGCCCAGGCGTCCACCTTGTCTCCTTCCACATTCTTGGGGCTCAATCTTCCTGTCACCCCCAGTCCACTGAGGAGGAAATCGAGGCTCCTAGAGGTGGAGTGACATTCTGAGGTGGCTTGGCAAGCAGTCAGGGGTGGGGTTGGACAGGGACCAGGAAGGTCTGCTCAGGGTCCATTCTTGTTCCCTGGTGTGTCCTGGCCTCTCACACACGTGGCTTTCCACAGTGATGGGGCCTCTGGCATTGCTGCCTTACTGCGCTTCAGTCTCTGAGCCTGGAGGCCCTGTCAGCCTTAGCTCCAGGGACTTGCAGTGCCCCTGACAGACCCCGTGTCCTCACAGAGGAAGACAGAGGCGGTAAACAAACGAAGAGAAGTTCACCTCCACAGCCCCGAGGGGTGGAGAGGCAGGGAGGAGGTGTCATGTGTTTCTGGTCCCTCGCTGCATCACAGCTCCTGGCAGCAAATATTTATTGTCTTGGTCCCTGGGGGACAGAAGCAGACAGAGCTGGGTGGTTCTGACTCAGGGTCCCTCATGAGGTTGCAGTCAAGACATCAGCTGGGGCCGCACCATCCAAGGGGCTGGGGAGTCACAGACTGTGTAGGAGGTATGCGTTTCTCACACATGGGCCCCTCACAGGGCAGCTCACGCGGCAGGACAGGGTAGCTCACAGGACAGGGCAGGTCAGGGCAGCTCATAGGACAGGGCAGCTCACAGGGCAGGGAAGCTCACAGGACAGGGCAGGTCAGGGCAGCTCATAGGACAGGGCAGCTCACAAGACAGGACAGGGCGGCTCACAGGACAGGGCAGCTCACATGGCAGGACAGGGCAGCTCACAGGGCAGGGAAGCTCACAGGACAGGGCAGGTCAGGGCAGCTCATAGGACAGGGCAGCTCACAAGACAGGACAGGGCGGCTCACAGGACAGGGCAGCTCACATGGCAGGACAGGGCAGCTCACAGGACAGGGCAGCTCACAGGACAGGGCAGGGCAGGGCAGCTCACAGGGCAGGGCAGCTCACAGGACAGGGCAGGTCAGGGCAGCTCATAGGACAGAACAGGGCAGCTCATAGGACAGGGCCACTGGCTTCCTCCAGTGTGCGAGATCAAGATGGAGTTAAGAAATACACAAACACGCACTGCCAACTTTCTTTTCTGTCACATCTGGGATAAAATGGAGAAGGAAAACAAAGAGCAAGAGCCCTCTCTGACTGCTCCAGGCCACCCTTCCTCACTGGCCTGTGCTGCCTTTTGTTTTGGAGAGTCTGGCTGACTGGGTTGGGCTGACCTGCTCACTGCCCTGGGGCAGGAGGAGCACAGGGTTCTATTGGCCACTCAGGTCCCTGACACCTGCCAGTGTCCAGGTGGTGTGGCTGTGTCGGCGAGCACTGGTGCCCACCAAGAAGTGCTGGGAGGGAGTCCGGGTCCTTCTGGACAAGGGGTTTGCACTCAGACAACTGGGAACCACTGGCTGTTCACTCATTTGCTGCTGGTGAGCCCGAGGGGGTGGCTGGGTGCTGCCAGACATCCAGGCTCATCCAAATGTGGCAATAGACCTGGGTTTTTGAGGAGCAAACTGGGGGCTCTGTCCCCCCTTTTAAAAGTAATAACTTGCCATTTTGTTGAAAAATTGTGGGGTTTTTTCATTAAAAATTATTGATGAACTCACAGGAGACATACAAAACTCACCTACATAGGGGAGTGTGTGTGTGTGTGTGTGTGTGTGTTGTTAATACTTTGAAGATCCACTGTCCTCACTGCTCAAGTCAGTAAAAGAAAATAACCCTCTCCCAGGCAGCCAGAGCCCTGACTTCAGTGACAGTCCTGTGTCTGTTCTGCCTCCTCTTCTGACTCCCCGACAGGCACCTCTCAGCCGCAGCACTGGGCTTTTCTGTTCTACTTCCTTCAGACAGATTGTCACACGTGCCCTCCTTGGGGACTGGCCATCTGGGCGACTCACTCTGATGCCGTGGCTGGTGAGTGTCCCCTGTGTGGATGGGCCACGCTCATCTGTGCTCCTGATAAGGCATGCTGGACCTGTTCTCGCTCAGGGCCCGGGACTCACCGCCAGGCTGGCTCCCACGTTTCACTGGCATTTACACTGAAAGAAAAACTTCTGGGTCAGAGGGGGCCCTCACCTTCCTGGCTAAGAAAAGCATCTTTCCTAAAAATTGAGCAGGTGTGTGTGCCAGGCCCCATACCTACCTGGGAAGACGGGAGCAGCATTGTACGGGGACATCTAAGCCACCACTGCTCCCTGAGCCGTGCTGTGGGGAAGAGCAGGTGCTTTGAGAGGGGGGAATAAGGACGGGGGCCTGGCCGATGTCCCTCCTATCCCTCCCCAAGTTAGGAGCACAGTCGCTGAGCGGGAGCTGCACAAAGCATCAGGCAGGAGGGAGTGTGTGCAGAGCTGCCAAGGCTGGAAAAGCCGCCACGACCCAGGGTCACCACCCAGGAGGCCTGGACAGCAGAATTTCACCTTCCTACAGTTCTGGTGGGGGGAGGCCCAGCAAAGTCCAGCGAGGTCGCTTTCTGGTGATGAAAGTCCTCCTGGCCGCCAGCTGACTGCCTCCTCGCTGTGTCCACATGTGGCGGGGAGCCAGCTCTGGGGGCTCTCTCTCATGTAAGGACACCAGACCAACCTGGTGGGGCCACCCTCAGGACCTCACTCAACCTCTGTACCTCCAAACCCTGTCACATGGGGTGATCTCAACCTGTGGCTCTGCGGGGCACAAACCCCAGTCTGTAAAGGTGAAGGGAGACTGAGGACCCGGAGCAGGCGGGGGCGAGGGTGGGGCGGCGTTCAGGAACCTGCTGTCCTGAAACCAGCCGCCCCTAAATGCAGCGGGTTAAAGCAAACCTCATTTACCCCGCAGGGCTGCACGGGGTGGGCAGGCCCGGGGGGCGGCTCCTCTCCGCCGCCGGGACCTCAGCGGAGGCCTTGCGCACAGGGGCCGCCATCCCGGGCGCAGCGGGGCCGGTGGCCGGGCCTCCGCCTCCGTGTGGCTGCCGGGTTTCCTCCCAGCCTGCAGGCTGGTTTCCAAGAACAACGAAGCAAAAGCTGCCACCCTTTGCAGGTCGAGTCTCACCCTGGCAGGAGTGTCATTTCTGTCTTGTGGAAGTCAGAGACGGTCCAGATGCTGGATACTCACATCCCAGACCTCGTCTTTTTTTTTTTTTATAAGAATTCCATGAATTTAAGGAGTACAAGATGAAGTTTTGGTATGAATATACATAGTGAAAAGATTACTACGGGCAAGCTAATTAACACACCCACCTGCTCACCCATTTCTCACTTTGTGTGGTGCGGGCATCTCAAGGCTACTCTCCTGGTGAGTGTCCCCAACACGATGCAGTGTCATTAACCATGGTCGTCCTGCTGCACCTGTGTTCACAGATGCACCTACCCTACAGAACTGTCACTTTTGACCCAGGGCCACCTCTCCCCGTTTCTGTTACAGCAGCTGGGCCTGCCTCTAAGCAGGAGAGCAGTCTAGGAGGGGACACTGCTAGCGGTTCCCCCAGGGCAAGCTGCTCCCAATACCACAGCTGCCTGAGGTTTCCAGTCCTCCCTTCCGTGGGTGACAGCCAAGCCCGGCTCCAGTCCACTCTCCCCTCTGGACACTTCTCTGGAAATCCAACATGTGAAGATGGATGCTCCCAACTAAATGAGTCAGGAGCTGACATCTTCCAGAGCGCAGCCCCACTGTCTCCCAAAGACGCAGTGTGTGTGTAAATACGCTGTACTGACTACTTCCCTGCTGACATCTGTGGATTCTAACTGATTTACTCAGGGAACAGGGAGGCTCACAAGTGGTGTAACTTGGTTATTACTGGAAAGATTAGTTTGAAATTGACAACTTCTTTTACACTTCGTAGCTAAGTGTAAAAGCTTAATTTGAAAACCAGTGAAACTCCACTCACAGTGTGAAGGCAGGACTTGGTCAAGCCTTGGCCTGAGCCCTCAGTTTGGGAAAATAGATATTTAGGACCTCACAGGTCCTGTTCACATAATGTTTATGTCTCCTCCACCCTCAAGGGGCCTATGATTTTATGGGGGAAAGTAATTCTAATTTATATTAAAATATTAAACTTGTTGACAATGTAAAAAGTTATACTGGTCTTTTGTTCTTCATTTGTTTACTCTAAGTGTCTGCAAAGAGTATCACAGGCTGGTTTGAAATAGATTATTTCACTAGAAAATCTGAGGTTCAGGAAGGCTAAGAGATCAGGAGACAACTTCCATTGAAAAGGCAGTTTCTACTCACCGGACTGGTGGCGGGCCGGCACCCCACTCGCGGCCACACCACGGGGGGAAGCCCGGGGCCAGAAGCGGAGGGGCAGGGCGCTGTGGACAGGGGCTGTCACGGGGTTTCTGCAGGAGGGAAATGTGAGGCAGGTGAGCAGGCTGAGGACTGGCCAGCTGAGTAACTTCATGGGTTCTAGGGTGGAATGGCGACCCCAAGTGTCTGGACTTGACTCTGGGTGAGCTGGGCAGGTGGACAGTGGCTCAGTGTGAGTCCAAGTCCAGTGTAAAATTTGGGAGGTTAGACCTTGAAGAAGGACTCCTGGGGTGAGAATGCTCACAAGGGAGGCAGGAGGCCAAGTCCAGGTGACTGAGAACAGTGCGTGTCCCGCCTAGGCCTGCAGGGCAGATGAAGGCATCCAGTCTGCTGAAGGTAGAAACCCGGTCCATACAAGGGGTCCCCTCAGATGTCACCTCCTCAGAGGAGCCTCCCCCGCCTGCACAGTCTTCAGGGACAGCCTCCTCCACGCACATCTCCCCAGCAGACACCCACTTAATTTCCTGCATAGCATTCAGGATGTGGCCACTTCTCCGCACCCAGCCATGGTTCCGCTGCCCAGAGGGAAAGCCCTCACAGGAGCCATCAAGCCCTGCACGACCTGGGCCCCACCTCTCTGTCTCCCCTGCCACCACTGGCCCCCCAACCCGGCCCTCTCCTCCTCCACCCTGCTCTCCTGACTTATCTGAACCCTGTGTGCTCTCCAGAGCATGAGTCCCTCCTCACACACTGTGTGTCCTCACTGTGTGTCTCACCCACTGTGTGCCTTCCACCCAGGTCAGTGCCCAGCACACAGTAGGGCTCAGTCAGTAGTGAATGAACAACTCTTACCATCACTGCTGGGAAGATTCTTGTCTGTGGCCTACAGCGTTCATACACCCGACACACATTCGCTGAGGTCCTACTGTGTGCTGGGCGGGTTCCAGACCCCAGGCACAGCAGGGAGTGAAGCAGGCAGGTCTCCATTCTCATGCAGCAGACAGCCTGGTGGGGCACACAGAGAAAATTAAGTAAAATATACACAATATCCGGCGGTGATAAGTTCCATGGAGAAAAATAAGGTCAGGGAGGACATTTGAGCAGATTCCTGGAGGTGTTTAAGAAGCACAGGAAGAGAGATCCTGGCTGAAAGATCAGCCAGCGCAAAGGCCCTGAGGCCACAGTGGGATGCACGTGGAGGGTCTTAGATGTCCTTGTGGGTTCTTTGTCCCACCTTGAGTATGTATGTTGTTTTTTATTTGTAAACATTAACCTCACCTTTGTAGCTAATTAACCTGCATCATTAATCTGTAAAATTTAGCCAATTCTGCCTCAGGTGTTGTGGGAACAATGGCGAGCTAGTTACTTGGGTTGGTAAAGAATTACCAGGGTCTGAGAAGGGTTTAGGAAAGTTTAATAGGGACACTGCTATAAGCCAAATCGGGCCCCACAGACAAGAGGTGCCTTCATGAGCACCAAGGGTTGGTGTGTGGGGTCTGTTATTGGGGGTTCTGTGCACACAAGGAGGAGGGGGCTGCATGACCAATTCATGCACAGGTACCTGGTTGGTTGTGAGATCTGTCAGGGGCTTCCCTGAACAACAGGCTTTACCACTTTGATAAGGGCAGGATGTGAGGCCTGTGTTCCTGAGGCAATGAGTTTTCATAGAGTAAATACACATTAAGAGAAGATGTTTTATATCTTGTAGAAACGCAGGTGTGCAAAGGGTCGTGCAGTGGGGAGTGGGAGGTAAGGTGCCACTGGGCTCCAGGCATACAAAGAGCCCAGGGATGGGGCTGTATGCCTCTAGAGAGTGCCAGCTGGCTCCACACCAGGGACTTAATGTGGAAACAGGAGAACCTGGGTTGTCAGCACGTGTCTACTGAGTGACCTCCCTAAGCCCAGCTCTGTTAGGCACCAGGCAGCTGTGAAGTGAACACGAAGATCTTCGTCCTGAGGTCCCAATGAATGAACAACTTGACATCCTCAAGCCCCTTCTCCTGCACCACCGCCCCACTCATCTGGGTCTCAGGCTCTGACCATTACCTCAGTGGCACCTTTGTCCCCTAACTCTAGATCCTCTGGACATCTCTGTGCTGAGTTGTTCCAGGTCAGCAAACCCCAAACTGAGCTCTGCCATTGCCCCATGACTTCCTCTTCCCTGTGAAGTCCCCTCATGAAAGAGGCCACCACCAGTGGGATCCTTTAGTCCTGAGGCTCAGCCTTCCTCATCCCTCTGATGCCTCCCAGCCCATGATCCCGCTCTGGGGAACCCCCATCATCCTCTCCTCCCCGCTTCAGCCTCGGGCTGCACACAGACGCCCTATTCACAATCCCCCATGAGGCAGGTCCATGTTCACTTGAGGACAGAGTTTCACAAGTGGGCATTGCTGGGAATGAACAGCAGGACCCTGGAGCAGAGGACAGACGAGGACTCCAAATTCTCCAGAATACAGGTTATAGTGGCGGCAAGGTGTCCATAAATGATGAAGCTGGCATCACACTGCAGCCTGGCCCTCTGTTTCCCCAGGGTGCCCTGCGTTTCCTGTCTTGGCCTGGGGGGCTGCCTCCCCCTCACTCTCTGTTAGAAGGATGTTCATTCATTCACTCACACTCTCATTTATCATGTACGTGGGTTCTGGCTAGATGACAGCTCATCCTTGGAGACACAGCTCAGACCTCACCTCCATGAAGCCCTTCCAGATTCCAAGTCCCTCCTGCAGCCGCTCTGGCCTCCCCTGGCACCCCCAGGGCTGGGAGCTCACTCTGATTACCTCTCCAGTCTGTGAGCTCTGTTAGAGCCCTGGGCCAAATATGGAAAAGGACTCAGAAAAATGTGCCAAAGGGCTAAGAAAAATGGTACTAGTTCTGTGTTACAGACAAGGACACTGAGGCACAGGGAGGGCAGTGGCCACCCAAGGCCACAGAGCTGGATCTCAGTGAGCCCTTCCATGGCCTGTTACTAGTTCTCCATTACAGATGCAGACACTGAGGCACAGAGAGGGAGCAGGGACCTGCTATAACCTTGGCCCCATGGCCTGTGTCCTTTATGACCAGCTCCATGCTGCCAGCAGGGGTGTAGGCCCGGAATGCATGTTGAAAGCAGCCTGACCCCCAGGGCCCCATCAGATGCAGGGTCACTCTCAGGAAACACTCCTCAACACCTACTCCACACCCCTGGGGTGAGGACCTCATTGCTGTTCCTGGAAGCTGGCTGTGCCTCCCTGTGGATTGTCCTGGGACATCCCAGGAGAGGCTTGGGGCAGCCACAGGGCCCCTGAGGCTCCCTGTCCCCAGCTGAGCAGCTCTGGTCCCCTTGACTGTCCCTGGCAGAGGCCTGATGACAAGAAGTATCAGCCATGCAGCCAGGTGTGCTGTGAAGATGAGGAAATAAGGCACCATGCAGGTACATGCAGAGGTCCAGGTATTCATTCAATAATCACTGATTCAGGCCTTGCTGTGTGGCTGGCCTGGGCCCAGGCCTGGGTGTCCAGCAGTGAATACAGTCAACCCCTTGAGCCTCCTGGGAAAGCAGTGCTCAGAGAGATGGGCCCCAGTGACCCCACCCTGCTCCCCATGAACAATTACACTAAGATGAGGCTGTGGACATGGGTCCCAGTGGAAGGTGAAGGGAGGGGAGGCACCCTCTGGTTCCATGAGCCTGGACACTGGAACCAGATGGCCTGGGCTCTGTAACCTGGGGTGGTCACCTCACTTGTCCTCTCTGTGCCTCAGTTACCTCTTCTGCAGAAAGGGGTGATAACGCCAGTCCCTGCCCCACAGATTTCCACAAGGAGTCAGTGAGCTTCTCTTTCTTAGGCGTGTAGGACAGTGCCTGGCTACGGGTCAGGATACCGCTCACCTCACAGTAGTCTGTCCCACTTTATAGATGAGGAAGCCAAAGCTGAGGGGGTTATCAGACTAGCCCGGGCTCGCCCCCTCCTCATACTCTGCTGACATCCCATCCACCCAGCTCTTCTGTGTTCATGTCATCCTTTTGTCCCTCATGTTGCTAAGAATCTCTGAGCAAATCCACATGAATGGAGACACACCCTCTCACCACTTTGGTCTCTCTGGGCCAAGGGCAAGATGGGGATATCAGGCTCCCCGAGACAGTCCAGGAGGCACAGCATGTCCATCAGTGCACTTCCACTCAGCACAGAGTTGGTGTGAGGCCCAGGGCCAGAGGGCGCTGGAATAGCCCAGAATTGGGGAATGCCAGGTGCGTGGTGAAGCACACAGAGGCCCCTGGAAGACAGTGTTCAGGCAGCCAAGGTGCAGGGCCTGAGGGTGCCCAGAAGGGGCAGAGGACAGATTCCAGCCTGGACACCAACCCCTGCTGGGCCCTGAGAGGGGATAAGAATTGGGACAAACCAGGGCCCTGCTGGGACTCCTCCTCATCCAGCAAAGAAAAGACAAGGAGAAAAGTGCAGCTGACCCCACGGTGCTCCCTGTGTGCGGGCGCTGCTTCCAGGATCCTGGAGGTTCCTCAAAAACTTGTAAAGTGGCTGCTTGTTCCAGCCCTGTGTGGGCAGAACTGAGGCAGGGAGGACAGTGACTCAGGACAGAGCTAGGATTCGGCCCAGTGTGTGCTGGGCCCCTCACTGAGAGCAGCCTCTGGGCAACATGGACTCGGGAATTACCCCGACATCCCTCTTAAGGCTCCTGGCATGTTAGCAGGGAAGATCCCAGGGCCCATACCCTCTCACGGGATTCCAACAGGTGGGATCACCACGGTCCTGGGAAAGGAGAGAGTGTGGGCTGGGCGTCAGGTCTGCATTAGACCCCAGTGCTGCCCCTACCACCGTGTGGCCTGGAGGCTTTCCCCTGCCTCTTTGTGCCTGGCTTTCCAGCCCTGACTCAGAAGACTGCTGTGCTTGGCCCACAGTAGGCCCCCAATCAGAGGAAAAAGCCAGCCCTCCCCCAAGAATCTCTCCTCTTACATGCCCAAAACTAAGCTATGTGCTACATGTCACCAGAGCTGACCCTTGACAAGCAGCGCAAGTACAATCCAGAAGCTCCTCCCTCCTGCCTGAGGCCCTTCCCTCCTCAGTGACAGTGGCTCAGAGCAGACCTCTGCATCCCAGAAGTCTGAACTGAGCCTTGTGACCTGGGGAAGTCCCTGTTCCACACAACTTGGTTTCCAGGTCCTTCCAACAAGGCACACGAGCACCTGCTCAGTGTTTTAGCGGCAAGGTCCTCCCTTTGCAAATTGCCCCATCACAACCGGGCTAGAAGATGTGAGCTCCAGACCACGTGACTATCAGACGCATGACTTCAGGGAAACATCCCTGCCCACACTGCACTCCTCAGAGCCCAATTCCTAGAAGAGGGGATGGTGACCCACAGCTCTGCAGTTTTATCAGAACACAGCCCCTACCCACCCACTATTGGAAACACGTGTGAGAAGTGAAGATTCCCGAGTGCCTGGACCCCCGTCATCCAGAAAGCAGAGGTCGGGGTAACAGACAGATGAGGAGAAAGTACTTTCACACCATATATCTGAAAAGGGGTTAACACCCAAAACATATAAGTAACTCTTACAGTTCAACAGCAAAAACAAGCAATCTGATTTGAAAAGTGGGCAGAGGAACTGAATAGACATTTTTCTAAAGAAAACACACAGATGTCCAACAGGTACATGAAAAGGTGTTCAACATCACTCATCATCAAGGAAATGCAAATCAAAACCACAGTGCAATATCCCCTCTCACCTGTCAAGATGGCTGTCATCAAAATACAAGAGATGACAAGTGCTGGGGGGGTGTGTAGAAAAGGGAAACTTATGCGCTGTTGGTGGGAATGTAAACTGGTGCCATCACTGTGGAAAACAGTATGGAGTTTCCTCAAAAATTCAAAAATAGAACTCCCATATGATCCAGCAATTCCACTCCTGGGAATATTGCCAAAGGAAATGTAATCACTATTTTAAAGAGAGAATAGTGCCTTCATGTTCACTGCAGCATTATTTACAATAACCAAGATATGGAAACAACCTGTGTCCATCGACAGATGAATGGATAAAGAAAATGTGATACATACAGAGGGAGAGGCTTCAATGTTCCAATTTTACACATGAGAAAACTGAAGCTTATTTGCTTTGAATAATTGAGCAAGTGATGTTGGAATCTTTGAGCCCCAGTTTTCTGATTTCGAAGATACACCTCAACCCTGATTTTTAGAAGGTAGGGTTACAGGCTCTGGGGACCCTCCACCTTCCACACTTGTAGTCATGCTCCGGGGCCACCATCCCAGAGGTGGCTGCGTAAACACATTTAATCCGCTTATTCTGCACCTGCTCAGCCCTTGGCTGCCACTCTGTTGTCACTGCCTGATACCAGCTGAGGTTTTATATGTGAATCATCACCAGCTACCCGCCCACCCCCCTGACATGTGGGGCAGGCCCCTCCTAGCCTGGTCATTCTAAATCTTTAGCTCACACATCAGCACAACTGCTTCAAAAGAGCCTCACTTCCTGTGTGGAGGTGTTGACAAGGGGAAGGGAAGGGAGTTTGGGGTGGTCTCTTACTCTGAAGGTGACACATGAAAGGGATATTTTTATGTCCATAATGGGACTCAAATTGAAGCTAAGAATGTGGTCCCAGAGAGTAGTAAAAGCTGAGAGGCTACAAAGCTGCTGAGAAAGGGGCTTGACTATTGGATTGCAAATGTGTAATTTAATTTAAATTATCATCCCCCTGGATGACAACAATTTTCCCCCAAGGTGAGAATTGGCCCCCTGACCCCTGGGCACCCCTCACTTCCAGAATGTAATCATCTGAGCATGGGGGGCTTTAACTTGGGGTGCTGTTCCCTCAGTCATAGGTGCACCTGCTCACATGTGTGCCCATGGACTGCAGTGCCCACATGTCAAGGCGCCTCTCACACCTGGCCAAGGAGGCCCAGGTCATAAGACAGGAATTACAGTCTGTGGTGTCACACATGAGTCCCTGCAGGGGTGAGTGTTGTATAGAGAAGAGCCCACACCTCGCCTCCCCTCCCCACCCTCACCTCCAGGTGGAGTGCTGGACGGAGCAGGCTTAGCAAGCATCCTGGCTAAGGGTGGGGAGGCTGCCCATTCTGAAGTCATAGGTCAGTTGGTAGGTTGGAGTCCCACCCCCACAGCTCACCAGCCAGCCCCTCTAGTCTGTTTTCTCCTCTGTAAACTGGAACCTAGTCACCCTCACCCTCAGACATGGGTGCAGCCTGTGTAAATTACAACACAAAGCCCTGGGCTGTTCCAAGTGCCCTGGGGTGTCCAGCCCCGAGGCCGGGCAGGTGGGAGAAGAGAGGTGTGGGTTAGCAGGTTTGACAGCAGAGCTGAGACCCGGCTGAGTGTGTGCGCACTGATATTCAGGAACTGGGAGCTGCCACTAGGCAAATCCATTCACTGAGGCCATGTTTACTCTCCCTTGTCAGTTACAATCCTCTATTTGAACAGAGGCCTCTGGAGTCTATTAGCCACATTATTGCCTGTCACCACACTGTTGCAGTTCCAGGGTCTCCATTTAGCCAACTTGAAAGAATAGTTTTGTTTTTTTTTTTAAACCAGTGACAGAAAACCAAGGTGGCTTAAAGAAGCAAACAGGGCAGGAGAGAATGACTTACTTAACTGAGACGTCCACAGGGAGACAGCTTCAGGCAGGGCTGTACCTGGTGCTCAGTGACATCAGCAGAAGTCATCCTTCCCCACCTCTGGGCTCTGGCATTGGTGCCATCTTCACATGGCTCTTCCTTTATGAGAGCAAGACAGCCACCAACTGCCACAGACTGACATCACCACTCCTCAACTCCCAGCTGAAATAGAACTTCTCTTCCCCCAGGATTCCAGCACTGAGCCCTAACCTCTGTGGAGCCTGATTGGGCTGGTGCCCAGCCCTGAACCAATCACAGTGGCCAGGGAGGATGGAAAATGCTGATTGGCCAGATCGAGGCCATGTGACCATCCTCTCCAGGAAACCTGTGAGCTGTTCACCTGTTTCCACAGTGGAAGAGTGTGATGTCTCCCAGAGGATCCTACTATTAGCCCAATCTGCAGTTGGCATGATGAGCTGGGATGAATCCCTCTGCTTGGTGACAAGTGACAGGTCACTTAGTGGTTCCTTGCTCCAGAGAGGGAGGCATGTCCACTCAGGATTGGTGCTTCAGGTCCAGAATATAGCAGAAAAGCCTCCAGTCTCCCAAAAGTTGGGAAAGTGAGCAGTGACACAGGAAAGGCACTCCTCTCTGTGGCCCTTGGCTTTCTCCTTGTTACAGTGGAGAGTGCATTGCTGCCCCTCACAGCCCACCTCCCTGCTGGGAGGCCGATGCAACAGGTGGAGAGTACTTGGAAAAGCCCACTTATTCTGAGGAACTGTTGTTGCTCCTGGTGATACTATTATTTTCATGCCAGTTGTGAGGTGGGCCCTGAGGGGTCCCTGAACTGGGGGGACAGACACCCACAGAAACTGGACCCAGTATTGCTGTTCATTCAACGATGATTTACTGAATACCTACTGTGTGCCAGGTTCCCAGGGTAGAGCAGTGATGCTGACAGCACAGGGTCTTGCCCTCCTGGGGTGGTAGACACCACAGGGGTACAGATGTGAGCAGCATGTGGAATTCTGGGGATCCCCAGGTAGGGGAGGCAGGCCTTGCTGAGAGTCACAATCTCATCTTTTCCGTCTCTGAAACCGTAGTGCTGGGACCTCTGATACCCTGCCAAACACACATTTCTCCCAGCTTGTTCTTAGGACTATTTCATCCAAAGCAAGGTGTGGATATGTTCAGGGAAGAGCTATGAAATGCATCTCCTTGGGGAAATTCTTTGCGGTTACAAGATCAAGTGTATGTACACCCTGCTGTACTATGGGGTCCTGAAAAAGGAACCCTTCCCACTTCTGCAACATTCTTCTATGTCCCCCTTTCCCACTCATATCTCAGCAACAACAATGACAAGTAAGGCAGGGAATGACTCATTGCCGGTCTCAGAGTTCTGTGAAATTTTACTGCCAGTCTCCACCCCCTAGGACTGACTTCTTATTACTGTTTAAAAATTAAACTTGTGGAGCTGGCAAGGGATGTGAGGCAGATACTGAAGGGGATGCACACTAAGCAGGGTCTCCCAGCTCTGGAATCCCCTTCACCAAAACCCACCAGGATTTTGGGAACTTTTACTTTCAACCCGGACCTCCACCCAGCTACCAAAACTGAGATGGGAGCAATGGTTGCTTCTTCTTGAGAAATCCCCCCCAACTACCACCCTGATACCCCCCTGCTACTGCCCAGGGGGATAACATTTTGCTGGGACTCCTTGGATCCTAAACCCGGAGGAAATAGGGGGCACTGAGAACAATGAGAGTCTTGCTCTAAAACCGGGAAGGTCCTCACCTAGCACAGAGATCAGATGAGCCAGGGTGCTCCGCTGGTTTTCCAGTGTTGCAAATCTACAGTCTTTTGCCTTTTTAACATCCCGCTTCTCCTTTAGGTGCCCCCATCACCCCACTTTGGCTTCAGGGTTGCAAAAGCAAGGAGCAATTTTTAAAAAGCACACTCAGACGCACACCAGAGGCAACTAGGGAGCGTCAGAAAGACGCAGGAGGGAAGCAGGAGGCAGGAGGAGGCAACGGGCAGGGAGCCACGGGAGTGGGAAGCAGGCAGGTCCCCTCGCAAATCCCCCTCCTGCCTCACGTCTCATCGCTGGTCTGGCCGGGGACCGAGGAGCCAGGGGGCAGGTGGAGGATGGGGCTGGCCCTGGACAGCGGGCTCGGCCGGAGAGCAGAGGAGGTCGGGGGTTGGGAGAGAAACGCAGAGCGAGGGAGGCGGCTGGAGGAGGACGATCCCTCCGCGGGATCGGGCGGCGGTGTAGACGCCCTGGTCGGGCTCTGTGGAGTGCTGCTAGTTTTCAACCAGCTCTCACAGACTCCAGCCCCTCGGGAGCTCCCCAGGTGACTGTGAGCTTGGGCTGGGGACAAAAAGACCTGACAGTTTCAGCACTGCCACCCAGCCAAAGGGAACAAGAAAAGAAAAGCATTTCTCCCATTCTGCTTTTCTTTTAATTTTGTGCAGCCCTGCTGGGTGGGAGGGAAGGGGTTAGGCTGAGCAACCCCGGAGGAGAAGGCGGAGGGTCCGGGCGGGAGCCCGAGGACCCGGGGGTGGGCGGTGCGGACGGGGCTCTGAAGGCGCGCGCCCGGCGGGCGGCGCTGCGCGGAGGTGGCGGCGGGGACGGGGCGGCGCGCGGGGCCGGGGCCGGGGCCGCGCCGTCCGCTGTCGCTGCGCTTCGCCGTCTCGGGCTCGTTCTGCACACCCGCCTCCCCGGGCGCGGCGGCGGCGGCGCGGCGGCTTGGCTCTTGAGCCCGCACACCCCTCGGTGGTGGCCCGCGGCCCCTCTCACACGCTCGGTCAGCGGCCCCCGCGCCGCGGCTTTCGGAGAAAGAGCTGCTGCGAGTGGCTGCGGCGCTGAGCTCAGTGCGCCCGGGGAGGCCGGGGGAGCCGCGCCAGCCGGAGGGGACCGGCTCCCGGAGAGGCCCTTTGGTTGGAGTCCGTGCCCCCTCGCGGCTCCCGGGGTGTAAGGAGCACATCAGAGAGAGAGAGAGATTTATATACATACATACATACATACATATATACATACATACATATATACATACATACATACATACATACATACATACATATATACATACATACATACATACATACATACATACATACATACATACATACATATTCATTCATTCATTCATTCATTTTTAACTTGCACAGAGGGCATTTTGTTGGGGTAAATTTTTTTTTTAATTTCACATGTGTGCTGTTCAGCCGCAAGGCAACCCGAGGCAGGTGCCCAGGCTGGTGGCTGAGCTCCCGTCTATGGGTGGGTGTGGAGGGGGCAGGGGGAGCTGGCGGAAGAGGGACCCAGTGAGGGCTGGTGTGGAAGCCCCCTCAAAAAATTAAACTACATTTCAATTTTCTTTTATCAGAATTATCTCTCATTCTTGTTATTTTTGTATATACGCATAAATATTAAATATATATGTATATACATATACAAATACTTACATATATATACTTAATATTTAAGACATTATTTTTGGCAACACAATTTCCAGAATCAAAGTTATCTTCTGATTGATGTATATCTTTGTAATAGTGTTTATTATTTCATTAACTATAGGAATTGACTGAAGGATTACTAGTAATATATTATTGAAGGAAAAAATGTTCCATTTTTATTCAGCATAATGTTTCCTGGTTTTGTCAAGACAAATTCAGCAACAACTCTTACTGTAGGCATATAAGCAAGTATGAATCGATTGCAGTTGATTTATCTTGTTGATTATTACTTGTTTCCAAAATTTCCTTCAGCATTTCCAGGAACACTTTGGAATCCTATCTTTACCTTATAATTTAAAATAATAGATCATTAGCAAAAGACCAATGCTCAGCGGTGTGCTAAAGGATTCTTTGTAGCCTGTCTTCTCAGTATGTTTTCTAACACGGATTCCAGCTGATGGCCTTGTCACACTGACTGAAACATTGCCATCTCTGCAGTGTGAGATCACAAAATTTGACTGAGGAATGAGTGATCACTGAAGACCGTCTTCCACTTATGACACTGACAATGTTTCCTGCAGTGAGAATCCTCCCATGTCCTGCAAGTGTCACTGTGTGAGGAATAGAAACCCAACGCGTAATTGACTGAATTGATTCTCCATTAAGAATTATTTTGTGCAATCTAAGAGCTTTCTTCTCCAAATAAAATAAAGCTTTTCCTTCTTTTGTGTTTTAGAGATTATTCCTGTTTATCATTTTCTTGTGTGCACCCAGGGCAGGAGCTTGGATGAAGGCTCACCCAGAGTCATTATAGACCTGTCTGCTCAAAAATGAGAATATGTTCTTATGATCAATGAGAGCATTTTTACATTTGTTGTGAACATTAAGTTTCTCTATCATGTGAGTTCTTTGGTATGAATAAAGATTAGTTCTCTGGCTACTGCTTTTCTTACATTTGTTACATTTATATGGTTTCTCCAGGGAGGGCTGGACTTGCGTATTTCAGGGCGGTTATGTTCTGCTCAGTCCCCAGTTGTTTATGGTCTGTTTATTGTCTCTTGAAGGCAGCCCTCATTAAGAAGAATGAAATGCTGTGGGCCTATTTCAAAACAGTTGCTTTCTTTTTCCCCTGTTGGAAGTGAAGCACATTGTCTCCAATTGTCAATGTGAGAACCTGGTAGGAATCCTGAACAAAAGTGGGGGGCCTCCTGAAACTGCGCCCCCTGCAGTTTTTAACTCTCAGACTGGAGCATTGAGCCTCCAGCAGTTTGTCAGCTACGGTTCGGGTTTCGTCCCTGGGGTCCATGGAGATTTCTGCTTGTGCATTTCTACACTAGTCAGTGAATGTCTTTGTGTCCGTCTGTCTGTCTCTCCAGTTTGGGGGGTGGCAATGTGCCCTGTAATCTCAGTTCTCTGAGGCTTCTAACAGGAGTCATTGATTTTGTTTGTTTAGTTAGTTTTTCACTTGTTGTTAGTTAGAGTTAAAAGTTCTACATTTTTACATCCTGAATGAGAATGAATTCTGAATTGTCCTTTTTTATTTTATTTCCCTGAAAGTTTTGCTTTTTAAAATTGTTATTAATAAAATAATCATTCTTCATTTCATTCTCAATTCCTAATTATGTTTAAATTTTTATTAAAATTTACTTTATTTTAAATGATTCAAACCTAATTCACTTGTGTTTATCTTTCTTTTCTTTTAACTTACAAAGTTGAACGTTTAATTATTGCATTTTTGAACACTTTTACACTCTATTAATTTGTTCAAACCCAAGTTTCAATTGCATAATTGTGTTTCTGTTTTAGGGGACAATGCCCTTGGAATTTTGACAGGCATTACATTGAATATACATATCGTTCTGAGTAGTAGAAATATTTCTTAACAATAATAGTTCTTCCAATCAATGAACATGAGATGTCTTTCAATTTACTTGCATATTCTCCAATTTCTTTCATCAGTGTCATACTTTTCTGTCTCTGGTGGTTGGGACTCTGGGACCGGAGTGGAGAATGGAGGTGGGACAACCCAGGCAGCTGCTGAAGCCACTATTGATTTGGGGGCACACACTTTTCCTCTCACCTGCACTAGCTTAGACTTCCTGCTGCACTGAAGCTATGTGGAGAAGAAGAAAAGCAGCATCAGAGAAGTCACGACCCCTCAGCCAGAATTAGCATAAGTCCCTATGGGTGCACAGCGGGGCTCCTGGCCCATGTCTGGGTAAGACTCTGGAAAAGGGATTCTCAATCTGGTGGAACCCCTTAACTGGAATTCCTGATCTGGAATGTGCCACCTGGGTAGTGATCACGGGCTTAGTGGGGCTTGGAAGCCATTCTGGATTTCTGTAGTTTAGTTTCAGCTTCTGGTCTTTCTGGTTTCTGAGGCTTCCATCTGCTGGCTGAGGTCGGCTTTGTGTCATGTGCTTAGAGATCAAAATGGGTGACATCATTTCTGTTTCATCACAGTCCCTTGGGAAGAATTTTGATTGCTTGGTTCAACACTAGGTACAGCCCCATGACTAGGGGAGAGGTGGTATTTTACTGTAATACCACATGCCGTATGTATACCCTTCAGTGAGTAAGAAAAAGTTGGAAGCATGTTTTCAGTAAATAAATGTGTGAGGAATGGAATTGCTTTTTGTTAAAAGGAAAAAAAAAGATGATTTTGGCCTCAAGCTCTTTATTTCTGAACGGAAAAAAATAAGGGACAAAACAACATGGATACAGAAAGTTGAAGGAGGTTTGTGGAAAAGACACACTGAGAAAAGAATTTTGTACATGGTCAGGATTTTCTAAGAAAATCTAAGGCTTGATTAAATGTAATTAGGTAAACGGATTTTGTTAAGAGTAGACAGATGCAAGATCGCATTTGTTTTTACTCTCTGTTAGTGGAACAAAGATTTCTTTAACTGTTGAGTGGCTTCTGATAACAGATTATGTGAATTTCTTTGTCTTTAGGCAATCCGTTCCCTATCTGCTCTTGAAATATTTTATTGTAATTCTGGTTAAACGAATAAGAATTGTTTTGCAATGATCTATGATCTTATCTGACCAAGTATTTTAAAACTCTGACAAACTTCCCAATTATCAAATATTAATTAAGTTTCTTTGACCTCCATCTAACTTTGGAATGTTTCAAAGAGCCCCTGGAGCATCCCCAAAAGAAATCCCAAACTGATTGCATTCATTTGATATGTTAAATTACATAGGAAGCATTATTGAATGAGTGATGACAAAATATCTTACATTATATTGTACATGTGAATGTTATTAACATAAAGATTCTAGAAGTTTTATGGAATTCCTAAAATTTGGTAAGTCCTGATAAAATATTATCAATCATAATTCCAATTATTGTCTTAAAATGTATGTCACAGCATTAACCACGTTTCTTTGTCAGCTGCATTGTAATCAGGTCTGTAACCATGCCTTCCTGAGCCTTCTGTCACTCATAGACAGTTATGCTTTTACTCTGATGCCCTTGAAAAATGTCTCCTTTTCAAAAGGTTTATGGAAAGCACTTTTTGATAAGTACAGGTTTCTGATTTTCAGATCATACCACTGAGCTGGGTAAGAAATTAAAGAAATCTAATGGAATTTTTTATTTCATAAAACTGTTAACAAAATATTAGTTACATGAAATGGAGTAAACTGATGAATATAGTTCCAATTTTTGGTTTTGTCTGAAATATTCCTGGCTTTTAATCTTTATTTTCCAGATATGAGGTAATCTTCCCCTGAAGCCAATCATGGCTTACAGGAATTTGGTAAATTACAACTTTGCGAACAGAATTGAAGCATTTATCTTTTCCTTCTACCTGAGACCTCCAGGAAACTCTTAGGTTCCTAGCAGCCTTTCCAAGTGAATGAGGAAGGCCACTTCATGGCAGCTGCAGGAACCTCAAGACATTTTGGAACTCAGGAAGAGAAAACTCCACCTGGGCCTGCAGGCACTGCAGGTGAGGGCTGGAGGCACGGCTTTCCTGACCTTGGGAGGCCTTTTACAAGTTTAAGTTGAGGTCCCTTATAAAAAGTTCCAGCAAGATCAAATTTAAAATAGCCTCTTAAAATATTCTTTTTTACAGAGTGGTGTATCTTCACATAGATATTCTTTGCACTGAACGGTTTGCCAGGAAGACTGGAAAGTAAAAGTTAAGTTTTACTGTGACTGTGTGGTGTGCATGGGGTCCAAGGGAAGTGAGGGTCTTGTAGCAAAGGCTTCTGTGGGGCAAGACACAGTCTGAAAATGTGCTGATTGGTTCACACACGTCCCAATGTGCAACATAGTGGTGTGGTGTTTTGTGACTGTGCCATGTAGTGGGGCATAAGTTGGTTTTCTCAGACACAGGTGATGTTTTGTAAACAGAGATACAGCACATTGTGTCTGGAAAAAACATTGGGAGCTTTGCAGCAACCTATGTGAATTTTTACAGTGTCACTGAGAATTGTTCACCAGATCATAACACCCCTGGCACAATTTGGGGCAACCCTAGGCTGAAGGTAACACCATGGTCAGGACAAGAAGAGGGAGATGACACCTGTGGCCAACCAGTGTGCACAATGGTGAGACTGGTGGCAGGGACACAAGCTGTCCTCACCATCATTGGAACAATGAGAGATGAGACCTTTCACATGCACACACAGGTCCCAGTCAGTCACATTCTGGGCCAAGTGCAGGGACTGCTCATCGCAGATCCAACCTGATGGCAGGCCTTGGGTGGGTGCATTCCTCACATTTACACTTGCCGCAGTCCTCACACCAGTAGGTGTGCAGCCCCAAGTCTTCCTTGCTCAGTGGCTTAAGCTCACCTGGCCTGAGCTCTGATCTGGGCTGTTCCTGGTTATTCCAAGGAGAAGGATGACCCAGCAGCCTCTTCGCAGAAGGGCTGCTGCTGGGGATTGTCCTCATGCTGCTCTGGTTTGATTGTCTACTCAACTTCTTTGTCCCAAATATAGGATTGAAGAAGGTGACCCTGCACGTAGAGGCCTTGGCTAACTTCACACAAAAGCCCTGAATGATAGCCAGCAGAGTTTTACACTGTTGAACACGGAGTTTCCCCTAGTGTGGAAGACAGCTTCTCAGAGCCAGATGGCATTAGACATACTGACGGCTTCTCAGGGAGAAACCGGTGTGGTTACTCCTGCCATGCGCTGTGTTCACATCCCTGATGACTCTGGAAATGCCCCTTCCCTTCTTGATGATGTAAAAAGCTAGATTCAGAATGTTGACAGTGCTGACACAAATGCCCCTGAAGTTCTCTCTGACGCCCCTCATTGGTTTCCAAGTTTGTTTTCAATTCCTAAAAGCTGTGCTCTATGTTTTCAGGAATATTTCAGCTATTGCTTGTGCTCATCAATGTTATTCCAGGGTTTTATATGTTTTTTAGCTTATGATGTGCTGTGTATCCTACCTTTGTCAAACTATGGTAAAATCTCTAATATGACCCCTTACTAAATGGCAGGAACACGTACATTTTTCCATCAGAAAAAACTCAGATGAAACCCCAGTTCATTAGGAAGCAGCTAGGGGAGAATGGCGTCTACTTCCCTCTTTCCATAGATATGGAAGGAATTCACAGTGGGGAATATTGTCATCGGCGACCATCTGGTATTTGTAACTGCTTAAGTGTTCAAGGGTTTAGATGGCACTTTTCCTGCTCTGGCCCACCAGGGTGGGACTGGAGAGGAGGGGTGGTTGGGTGGTCTGCCCAGCCCCCTGGTGGGGCTGTGTGCTTTTGCCCCCAACACCTCAGAAATGTCAATTGGGTTTCTGTTTTCTGTCTCTTATTGTTCATGACTCACTGCAACTGCACACACAGGCACTTGTTTGTAGTCTCTTGTGGTTTCTTTGTGTTTTGCTGCTTTAGATGTAGGTCCTGGCCTGTGCCGGTGCTGCAACAGGAGGCCCCAGGTCTCAGCCTGCCTAGATATTAGAGACATATATCAGCCTGACTTTAAACTGCACACTTTTTTTTCTAGCACTTTTCCACAGCCTCCCTTCCTGCACACCCTTTGTTCTAAGCACAAGAATATTAGAAGATTCCCAAAGCCAGAGGTCAACAATGTGCCCATAATGACATGCCCAGTGGAAGGAATAGCTGCTTCGGCAAAAGCAAGGACAATTTTGCAACAATTTGTCACCCAGAATGTGATCTCTAAGGAAACCAGTGACTCTCCTTGAATTCAAACCCCCTTCCTTCCCTCCCTGTCAGGCCCACAGTCTTGGAGGCATTAGCCCACTGTGAGCTCTTTTGCCTGGCAAAGAAATAAAGCAGTCTTTTCTGCTTCATCCAAAATTCTGTCCTCAAGCCTCAGCTCAGTCATTGGGGTGAGGAGGCCAAATTCAGGCATCACTTCTAAATGACTTTGGCACTGGAAGCCCTTGCCTATATTGACAGGCAGTGACAGTATTTAAGCATCACGTTGAGGAAGAAGAGACTTTTCCTTATTCCTGCGTCTGGAGAAACTCCTCCCAGGCTAGATGTTGTCCCGAGGCCTTCAGTCACTGTAGCTCCTGAAAGTGCCCGTGGGCGATGGCGCAACTAAAGAGCCGTGGTCCTCAGGCGCTGAGCGTTCCTTCCACTTTCTCTCCGTGGGGGTAGTATCAACTAGGAAGAACCCTTGGTTCTGAGGGGTCCAGGCTATGTTCTCATTTTTCAGGGAAGAGGGAAAGTCATCTTTATAAAAGGAAAGTCAAGGTTCAGATAAACTTAATCTGAACAGTGAAATAATTAGTGTTTCATTGCATAAATCAAGACATATCAATGACAAAAAATAATAATTTGTGCCTGACATTAGTCTAAGTTTTTAAATAGCATCTGAAAAACCCACTTGGGGAAGCTGAGACTGCAAATTCAGTAAGGCCTCTCAAAACTTTATTTTTCTATTCTTTTTTCTTTTCCTTTTTTTTTTTTTTAACTAAGGCTGTTCTACAGGTTAGCTGTTATATTTCATTGTATCCACTTTTAAATTTGGTCTTTCCATTAGTGCTAATAAAATAGCTGTCTGTGATGAGAGCTTTCTAAAAAATTAGCAATTTAGAAGTTTTTCCAACTCAAAGGATCCATCATTGGCCATTGAAGAGTAATATCTTAATAGCCTATTTGTAGAAAGACCCAGCGGGAACTTTCCAGGCTACCATGGGTGCAAGAGATATCCTTGTTGAGGGCAAACATGATGTAGCCCCCATGATCCAAAAGTTCATTCCCTAGAAAGTCTGAGAAAGTAAAGAACTTTGTTATATCATTAATAAAGCAGCAAAGGTTGAGACAACAGAGACCCCTCATGGACTGGAACACCTTATGGCAAGCTCCCTTGAGAACTGGTGCAGACTGACCAGGAGAAGGCTTGGAGTTCCAGTCTGTTCAGCTGGTCTCCAAATTCACACTGTGCATTCCCCTCCTGAGTGGGACAGACTGGGGAGTTTCCTCACTGGCCAACAGGCCAAGCTCTCAAGACACTGAACAGACAAAAAGAAAGCCTAATGTGACCAGTGGTTTTTCTCCTTATGACAAATGACACAAAAGACAGAGATAAAGAAAAATAGTGACAATGTCTGGTTGGAAAAATTTCCACAAACCAAGAGTAATTTACTGAATTTCAAACCAAGAGTCATTGAGTCCAAGGAGCTAACCCTACAAATATTTTCTCCTGCTAATAGAATTCTAGAAGAGGAAAATGCTTACCTTTCTCATTTCCAAAAGATTCTGCAGGAAGAGACCCAGGAGTTTGACCTGGTAAGAATCTCACCTTCTGCTGGCTTTTGTCAGTCGCCCCAGGATCTCCACCTGCAGCATCTGTGAGTGACGTGTGCTTAGCCAGGGAAATTGCAGCTCATCCTCACTGTGGACTTTTGGGGAGGAAGAAGTGTTTCTCTATTCTTCTAGGTTCTTCTGGCTAGTATAAGAATTAAATTGACGTGAAAGAGATTAACAGGGGAAAATCAAACAAAATTTAATAACATGTACACGTCGGAGAGACTCATACCCCTGGAAGGCAGACAGCCGAAGTCCAGCAGGAAGAGCCCTGCCATCATTTCCAGCCCCCATGCCCATTCCTTTTCATGCTGCCCTGTGACCAGGCCCCAGGAGGGGGCCAGGCATGCACAGAAATCAGGACTTAGATCCAAACAAAAGTCTTGGCACCAAAGAAGGGAAAACATTGGGGCAGAGTCTTAGGGAGCTTGTAGCAAAACCCTCTCTGCTGACACACAGGGAAGCTGAAGCCTGGGGCAGGACGGGACTGTTCCACCACTTATGTGATGGACTTTGCGGGGCCCCACTTCACTCTCACCCTAAGGAAGCCCTTGTGGGAGAGGCTGAGTCCAGCTCCAACAAAACACCCTGCAGCTCTGTGGTTTGCCAGTTCTGTGGCTCCACTAGCCTAGGGAACTTGGACCACTGTTGTATTTGGAGCCTCCTTTTCCTCACCCCTAAAATGGGCCTGACACCCCAGCTCACAGGACTGGCCATGAGAGTCTCACAAAAGGTCTGCTGAATGCTGACAGCCCAGGCCTTGGTGTGTGGCCTCTCTCTTCCCAGGCCTTGACCCTGGTCCCCCTGCTCAGCCCCCAGACTCACATCCAGATCACCCTCCACACTGGGTCCAGCATCACCAGGTCGGTGATGTTTTTGCTGAGGGAGGGGATGAACCTGGATTCTGATCTCAGGGCCCTACAGACCCTTCCCTGAAAACCCCTCACCTTCAGCTCTGGGCCCACCCCGCTGTTTGCAGAAGGAGCAGTCTGGGACCCTTACTAGCCTCCTCAATCTCCACACCCCTCGCCCTACAAGAACCCTGGCTCCTAGTCAACCCCCAAGACTTGTGTCAGCAAATCACAGGGTGTTTGAACCTTGGCTACTCCCATCACCATGTCTACTTGCATCAGCTTTTCCAGGCCCTCCTGGCAGTCACTTGGAAGGAGGATCTTAGCTAACATGGCAGTGGGAGGCGGGGCTGGAGGAGGAAGGCCTCTCCTCCCTTGATTTGGGGGCCTCCAGCTGGGGGTAGCCCCCTCCTCTGACCCTGCAGCCCCTACCCTGCAGGCCACTCACCCCCTCCCGCAGCCTCTCCCGGGCTCTGGAGGCCCCGCCCCAAGGCGCTGGGCTTGGAGGCTGCTCTTGCCGGAGTGGAGGACAGAGCCATTGAGCCTGCCCCCCTCACCCGGTTCCCCAAGCCCCCTGAACTCAGACCCTGACACCTGAACCGGGCAATGGTAGCAGTGCTACGTGCCCTCCAGCATGTTCTGATTCCAGAACAATCCCAACGCTGGCACGCACTGGGTGTGTGATTCGGGGCTGTTGGCCTAGCCTCCCGGAGCCTGTTTCCTCACCTGGCAAATATTGGACGCCCACTTAACCGCCAGGTTCTCCTGAGGTCTCAGGGCCATGTCACTTTTATCCTCACCTACTGCTGAAGCAGAACAGAAAGCCCCACACCCTCCTTCCTTTCTCCTCATCGCCGCTCTGTGAGGCTGGCCCCACGGGGTCATCCTCCCTCCATTTCCCGGCTGAGGAGGCAGAGGCCTGCAGAATGGCAGTGGGGTGCTCAGGGGCCCACAGAGGAGAGGCCATATCCCCTTCTCAGCCAGAGGCCCTGGGACAGCGTCCCTTCCCCAGTCCAGCTCCGCCATTGGTGGGAGTTGTGTCCTCCGGGCTCCCAAGCGGTGGCAGTCCCCCATCTGGGTGGAGCTGTGGATGGAGGGGACATGGGCCTTGGAGGCCAGACTGAGGTCCCTGCCTGCCCCAGGACCCCTGGAGTCTCTGCCACCCAGCCTGGAAACAAGGCCATGCTGAAGCCTTGCCCTCCCCGGGAACAGCTCAGAACACCCCCTGCACAGCAGGCTTTCTTCATCAACTCAGGAACGTGACCCCGAGGCACCACCTCTGACTCACAAGGTGGGAGGGGACAGGACACTTTGCTTCCTTATTCATATGAAGCTTCTGAAGTCATTCAGGAAAGATCAACTAAGCTCCCACCAGTTCCCAGACATTTCTCATGAGGCACCCGGGGCCTGTGTCATTGCTGAGTGGGGACCAGGGTGACAATCCTGACCGTCACTGACCAGCACTGATGGTGAGTTGGGCACAGTGTGGAGTCACAGAATGAACACATATCTGTCTCTGGCCCAGCCACTCGGACCCAGGACTGGGCGGCCATATGCACACCTAGACCATAGGATCCCTGCAGTGCTCATCCTTGGGATGAGAAGGGCGCCCTCCCCTCGGAGGTGCAGCGAAGACAGAATGAGTAGCAAGGACTCCTGAGGACAGATGGGGCTGGTGAGGGAAGAAAGTTACCCCCACCCACCCCGTCCACCCAGGAGACTGGAAGAAGCCACTTGCCAGCAGGAGGGACTAGAATAGGAGCCAGAGACCCGCTAGCGCTGCCATCTGAGTGCCTCCTACTGGAGCAGCACGGAAACACCACATTCCCAGGGCCTTCTGCCCCTCCAATTGCCTGTGAACAGAACACATCCCTCGTCCTGCTGATCCAGAGAAGATGGGGAATTTTCAGACGCTTTAGTGAGAAACTGAAAACCACATCCCACCCCATCTCCTTCCCTCCTTGACCCTCCTCTCTCCAGAACTCAGGCCTCCACGCTACCTCGATGAGCAGACCCCTGCTCCAGGAATCAGCTTTGCTACACAGATCTTTACATTTCCAGAAGCTCTTCCTAAGGGGAAGGGTAAGAAGGAAGGAGAAGTTCAGGGAAAATGTGTGCATGAGGAGTTAAAGGGCAAATCCATTTTACTTGAGAACATGGAGTGTTCAGACTGTCTGGATGAGGGTCTCACTGGGATTCTCTGGGCAGGAAGGTGCTGTGGGGCTGGGGATGGAGCCCTGGGGTTGGTCACCTGGGGCCTCCATTTCCATTTCTACTGAGAAGATCCATTTCCACCAGTTTAAGTTTCAGCTGGACAGGGATCTGTTGGTATAAAGAGAACACTAGAAATTCTCCAATTTGACTCCAGCCCCTGGGATGTTTAATAAAATCAATTCATAAAGCAGTAGGAATGGTGGCCTATTTCCCAAGGGGGCTTAGAGACTTGGCCCCCAACCCAGATCATGCCTGTCAAATTTGTTTCCCCCAGAAGGTGCCAGCTGCCTCGGGGGGGATGGCAGACAAATAAGTGACCCCACACTGACTATGAACTTCCTGTGGAGAGAAACCCACCCACATAGAAACTGACCCATGTCTCCTTCAGAGAGTGATTTGAGGCAGAGCAGAGAGGTCTGCATTCAGGGAGCAAAATTTCCTGAGGACTGGAACCCTTGGGGAGGGGAACATAGGAGGCTTGGAGGTGGGAAGCTGCTGCCCTGCTCGCTCTAGCTTTAGTCCCCTCACTGTCTCAATTTGCCCTGGATGAGACACACCCCCAGGGAACCCAGGGAGGACCTAGAGGGCATTCAATACATGAGACAGCAGGATGTTGAAAATCCACAGGAATGAAGTTAGCTCAGCCCGCGGAAGAATATAGGTAGGAAGCATCCACCCACTGAGAGCTGGGAGTCAAGGTCAGCATGGCCCCGGCAGGACAGACCTGGGACTGTGCAGGGGCCTGGACCGCAGACTTCCATCCAGAAGGCAGGCAAAGGAGAAGAGGCCATTCCCGAGATTCCAGAGACGGGCTTCACTGGATAGTCCATCCCATACCCTGGCCACCTTGACCCAGTGCTCCACCACCCAGGCTTGCTCCTGGGCCACCACGCTCAGTCCTTGTGGTAGGGGTGATGATGCAGGTGGCCACACTGTTGAGCTGAATGATAGTAGCATGGATGGTGGTGCCATGTGCTCATTGCTAGGGCTGTTTTTCTGGGACCAGGTGAATCCCAGACATTGAGAGGGAACCACCTTCTTCAACACCTCCTGGAGCAGATGGAACATCACATGATCAGCCATAACTCATCTCTACATCCCAGATGGGGATCACCAATCAGAGTGGGAGTCCAGGAAGTAGAGGACATGGCTGGAGCCTGGGTTTTTCTCTGTGCTGAGGGCACTAGCACCACACTGATTTTGGGACTCAGTGGGTAAAGGAGAGGGGAATTTCTACAAGCCCATCCTCACTAAATCCAGGCTCCAGAGGGCATCTCCACTCTGCTTAACTCCAGGGGCATCTTCCACCATCCAGATCACATTCTGTTCTGACTCCCCAGATGCATGTTCCCCAGTAGCAGCTACACTCAGGCTGTTTGTTTCTCTCCCTGTGTTTAAGTTCACATCAGATATGTGATAAGTGCTGGGGCAGCTGAACCTCTGGGCATATTTCTGGGTGACCCTTGGACCTGGTTGCACAGGGTGACCTCCCCTCCCGCAACCAATGGGCCAGGCCCCACCCACTCTTCTTTCTGTTCTATCTATTTAATCTACACAGACACTCTGTGCAGGACATCCTGTTATCCTCCATCTCTGCAGGTGGACAGAGAAGGCTTGGGTTTGAGAAAGTTGCCCAGGTCACATGGTTGATAAGCGGTGGAGCTGTGGTCTTGGATTCTGGTCCCAGAAGTCTGGATCCTGGAAAGGATGGAGTGGGACAGCTTATTCAAAGGGAAGCCCTGCCCCAGCACCCCCATGAGAGCCCACCCACAAGCACATCCAGCAAAGTCAGCAGTTCTGCCTCCAGCCTTGTGGGGAGGCTGTGAGTTCAGACTGCTCCTTACTTGTCCCCTTCCTCCTGGTCACGTATCAGGAGCAGAGGGGCCCTGGGGCTGGAGCTGGCTCTGTCTCCAGTTTTAAGGCAGGAGATGGAACACTGAGTGGACTGGCCCCGTTGCTCCGCCTCAGAGTGCGCCCCCACTGCGGCAGATGCTGCTTGTGCCACTACTGAAGCTGGTGGCGGTGACGCTGGCTGCGGCGCCAGTGGTGCTGGTAAAAACAGATAGGGGTTGTCCCCAGGCCCTGAGTTGACCCTTCCTCTGGCTCTTCAGCAAATTTTCAGCTGTGGGGTTGGCACAAGTGGAGGGGAAAGAGAAATGTTCACCAACAGAAATGACTTTCCCTGTCCCTTCCCCCAAAAGAAAGCTCTGCTGCCTTCAAAAGGGACACACAGCCTCTGAACCCCAACTCAGACAGCTCCCCCTGCCTGCAGACCTCCTACCTTCTGGCCCTGCCTCAGTGGGTGCTAGAAGGTTCATAGTGACCCGGAAGAGGTGGGGCAGGTGCATCATGTTGGAGGGAACTGTAGCTTGTAGCA
The DNA here is from genome assembly GCF_048773025.1 of Camelus bactrianus. Lineage (NCBI taxonomy): Eukaryota > Metazoa > Chordata > Mammalia > Artiodactyla > Camelidae > Camelus > Camelus bactrianus. The sequence continues at coordinate 14,384,821 of NC_133574.1, forward strand.
TGTGGCTTGTGGAGTGTAGGCCAACTGTGCAGAGCTGCCAGGTGAGCTGCAGATACTGATGTCGCCAGGGGCCCAAGGTCCTGGAAAGGGCATGGGAGGTTTCTGCATGAACTAGAGTCAGAGGCCTGGACTTTCATCCATGCTGAGCTCTCACAGTCTCTTCTTTGGCTCTTGGACCCAGGTGGTGGCTTCAGCCCACTGCCTCCCCTGTGATAGTCATCCTTGTAGTGGGAGGACTGGTCATGGAGCAGGCCTGACAGGGATCTGCTGTGAGTGTGGTCTTAGTGACATCCTTTTCTCCAAGGCCATGGGAACAGCCTACTCCATCCTCCATGCACAGGAGCTTCAGGACTGGGCTGGAGACACTTTTGTGAGTGGGTTGCTCCCCTCTCCTCCTGCTCTAGTCCCCAGTTGTGGAGGTCATGGAGGTGCATGTGGAGAGAGCAGGTGAGGGAGATGGGGCTGTTGGGGGATGGGTCTCTCAGCGATCAGCTCAGTCCAACAGTCCTCTGATTCCCAGGGAGGCTGGGACCCCACCCACAGCTCTTTGTGACTCATTTTCTTCTTCAGGGGAATTAATAGATGTGTGAGCTCCAGGTTCTGTTCGTCTTTCCCCAGTACAGCCCCGACCCTACTTTGTTCTGAGGAGACAGCAGCCCCTCTTGTGGACCCAAAGACCACCTACAGCTTTAGTTTGTCCTGTGATTCATCTGTGTGGGTGAATATGGGAGGTGCACCACGTCTAGAAGAGGCTGTGAGGGCATCATGGTTAAAGTGCTGTGGCATGTTCTTTTGCAAATGCAGAAAGGCCACAGGCCAGGGAAGGATGAGGCTGAGAGCATTTTCACTGGGGAGAGAGAAGGATAAATGTGAAGACACACAGCACGCCCAGCAGCCCTTTCTGCAGAGCCAGCCGCCAGGTGAGCATGTACCATGACTTCCTCCCATAAACCTGTGAGGTCCATGCCTGTACAACCCTGTCTGTGAGAAGAGCAAAGTGAAGCTCAGAGAGGTGTGGGAACATTCCAAAGATAAACAGATTAAGGTGGGATTGTCACCACCATGCTGTGCTGGGATAGGCACTCAACTGTCACACTGCTCATGCAGGACCTGCTGGGAGCAGTGAAGGCCTGACAGGAGCACAGGAACACTGTGATGGAGGTGACGTTTCTACCTGGGAGAGCTGATACTGGGGACTCTATGTGATTCTTTTTTGTGCTTGCTTTGAGTGTCAGCATGATACTGTCCCATCTGGGAACAGGGCTGTCCCCTTTCCACACCGGCGCACGAGGAGAAACATGTTCACACTGACATCACCATAAGCCACCAGCAGGATCAGGATCTGGAGCTCAGACCAGATAATCTCAGCACCTCAGCAACTGGTTCAAGAAGAGGACCTGATTGCCCGCCTGAAAAATTTCTAGCTTTAAAAGTATATTTAATTAGGGGGAGTGATAAATAATTGATCCCTTCAAAATATTCTGTTATCTGAAGAACAATAGCACCTCTGCATTATAAGAGCAATATTTCAGCTAGCCATAAATAAACATCAATACAGGTATGAGAAAAAAGGGTGTTAGAAATTACAAAAGGGTCTCAAGATTATGCAGGTCAGAAATGAGAACTGTCCAAAGCATGGGCTGCATTCCTTCTAAGCTACCTGAGGCTTGGTCTGCTTCTGACATGGAACAGACGGTTCTGAGAAAACCACACTCCTCAGAGGACCCCAGGGTGTTGAGAGATTTGGGTTTGGACTCCAGACCAACCCTGATCATCTCTAAATATGGGATTTGAGACTCTTCTGCATCTGATCCAGGCGTGGTTCCAAGGAGTGAGGCATGATCCAGGCAAGAGAGCAGACATGGCTGGATCAGAGCATCACCAGTGACATTAACAAAGAGACCAGGGCACTAAGATTTCCAGTGATTTAGCATCATGGCTGGGACGGGTCATGTGTTCTCCAGTGAGTTCTGAACATCCAGCACTGCCCTCAAGGAACTGCAGGGGGCGCGCGAAGCCAACATTTCTTAGATGGTGGGGCGCATGCGCATTCCGCGACAGACGTGGTCGGCGTCTTCCCTGGGGGCGACGCTCCTTTTCCTCAGGGAGGAGCGGGAGGCGCCATGGCGGCTTCGGGACCGCGTGGCCCTCGTTCCTGCAGGAGGAGGACGCTCCTCGCTCGCTGTCTGAGGTAATGCCGGTTTCCCCGCATGCTAAGCCAGCTTCACACCGGGGTGTGTGTGGACCTGGCCGAGTTGGGTTTCCAGTCCAGGAGGGAGGGGACTGGTGCGCTGGCGGACCCGCTTCGACTGTTGTCCTCACCTGCTGGGAGGGGGTGAGGGTCCGCGTCCATCGGGGCCACGGGGGTGTTCGCGCCCCCTCATTCTCACTGCCTGGGTCCCCCCCTTCCCCGTGTGGTCGGAGGTGTTTACACCACAGGTCACGGGCGGGGACTCGGGTGTAACGTGAAAGGGGCTGAGAAATTACTGAAACAGGGAAAGAGGTGTATGAAAACACATTATATTAACTTTTATATTTTGTGTGTCAAAGTCAGAGTTTATTATGCTTTTAATTTCCTGTCTTTAAAGGAATACAATTATTTATTTTGTACTTAAAATATTTTATATTTAAAATGTGCTTCTTAGCTTATCTCATTTTCAAGTCAAAATATTGCCACGATTGAGATTTTCTCATAATGAGAAGGAAAAGCTGGGCTGGACTAACAAGCTAACTCTTAAATCTAAGTGTAATAAGTGTCAGTTTACTGATCTAAGTACTGCTGGGCTAACTCAGAAATCTGAAGTTTAATAAGTGTTGGTTTACTGGGCTAACAAGTTAACTCATAAATCCTAGCTCAACAAGTGCCAGTAACTGGGTTCTGGCCAGCAGAAGTCCCACTGAGACTGAATGAATTACTCAAGACTCTGTGGAAAAAGTCAAGAGAGGGAGAGGGTGTCGGGAGCCAACTCCACGAGCCTCTCAAATGCTCCCACATTTATTGTGTACAATCAAAGGAAAAATCACTAACAGTTGTGTGATAGAATACAGGAATTTAAGGAAAGACAGGGTGGGATTGAGATTGTAGAAATCACTGTGAGTGCAAAGGCTTTGTTTATCTTTAGGGAAGTCATGGGAAGAGGGGAACAAGATATATCCTTATAGATATGTTAGAAAAGGCCACCAGCCCAGCCAGCTCCTTGTTTGGGGCATAGAAGACTATCTAACAGCAGACACACCCTGTGTTTATAGCTGAGGGCCTGGGTTGTTGCTTTGCAATGAGCAGAGTTCTATCTAAAACCTCAACTATGCAAGAAAGGCATTGTCTCTGCTTTTTACTGCCAGGAGACTGGCATGCCGATGCACAGGTGCCTATTTGCAAGGCAGTTAACTAAGCACATTTGTTCTTCTTTAAGGAGATGAGTGGCTGGGGTCTGTTACAATTTGTTAACCCAATCATGGTCTCCCAAAAGTAACATGCTCTGTTCCTAATAGATAAATTCCAGTGTACTGATTCCCTGCTTTTGCTGTTCACACCTTATTGGCTAATAGCCCCATGCTTGCAATTAACTCTATAAAGCCTAATGCACAAGTTTTGGAGGTGCTCAGAGCTTCAGAGCAGAAGACACTCTGAGCCTGCCAGTGTAATAAATCTGAGTATTCCAACCCTCCAAGTGGTGCTTGTTTCTTGGCTGGCCTGTTGTTTCCGTAATATTAATACAGTGACAGTCTTAAATATATGTAAGTATAAGCTTATTGAAAAACCTTTTGCAGCATTCCAGGGTGACCAGTTTTGTTAAAAATAATACCTAGGCCACTACCAAATTCTTACAAGAATATAATTTTAAAAATTGTGAATTACTTTTATAAGTTCCAAATACAGTGGTGATTTTTAAAATACCAACCATTGTACATACTGCTTAAGACCATTTGAGATGAAATATATTCAAAGCTAAATCGTCAGAATATTTAAAAGGCAGGACAATGACTGCTTTTCATTGCAAATATATTTTCTCCTAATAAATGCAAAATATGAAGTTATTTAGCTTAGATTTCTATACCTTTGTTCAAAAGGTGAAATAAGAATATAATCTTTTTTCAATTTTAACCCTTTCCCATAAAAATTGGTATTTGTATTTGTAGAATCTTAATTTCCCTTTCATTTTTTCTTTTGATTTATTTTCTTTAACAGAGAGTGCTTTCCTATGTCTCGTTAAAGTTTTTTTATTCTCCTATTCTAGATCCAAGTCACTTTCTGACACTGAGAGTAAACAAGGGGAAACGCCTTATAGTAAGTGTGCAACTTTTGATGTGGTCAGGAATTTTTCTTGGAGAAATCTCTTTACAATTTCTGCTCAGATCACAGTATTATCCCATTATGAAAACTGAATACAAAATTGTAATCTGTTTACACCAGGACGCTTCCAATTTTGGCACAGCACATTTCCTGGTATTTTACATTAGATATTAATACAATATTTGATTTTATTTACATATTGTACAGTAATACATATTTTATATATGAATATCTGCTGAATGCCATTAATTTGCATGGGGTGGTAGCTGATTGCATTTGATCTTTCTGACCATTAGTTATTCTTAGGTGTGTCTAAAGTACTTCTTAGAACACAAATTTGACTACCATACCTCTCATAGAATATTTTAAAGGTTATTATATTTTAAATTATAGAAGCAGAAATGTTATCCATTACGTTTATGAAGTGATTAAGTCACAATTTGGTAAATGATTAAGTCACAATTTGGTGTAATCATATTCAGTGGAGGAATGATGGCTTCTACGTCTTTTTACATCTGCCACAGTTGCTTCTCTATACTATTTGTGACCATGAGCATTTTTATGGCAAAGTGATCTTTTTCCAATTCTATTTTTTTTCTTTTATTTCAGTACAATCAGTAAAGCTTTCCTTTGCAGTGATGGCATTGTTTTTAACATGAAGGTACCTTGTCATCTGACGCATTTGTACCTGATGGGCTACTACTCTTGTACAGAGCAAGGAAAAGCATTTTCATATCTCCATCTGTATTCTAGATCTTATCTAATTTCTTAGAAGCATTTTATAATCATTTTTAGTTATTTTAATTGTACTAAACACAGAAGAACAGATCACTTTTTATCTTTACCTACCTCATCACCTAAATGGACACAGATATTATAATAACATGTGAGTTTGATGAAATTGAGAAACGTTCCAGGGTTTGAGCTTCAAGTATTTTTATGTGATTTTCTAAGAGGTAATTAATTTCTGGCACAAAATATGGAATTATCTAAAACCACTTGCAGGGTTGTCTGTCATTTTGTCTTATTTGACTTTTGTCACATAGCTATCAGCTAGGACCCGGTGAGTTTGAATATTTTAAAAAACATTTCTGATTAGAAAACATCAGGAAGAAACATTGAATATTTATGTTCACGACTCTGGTATCATTATTGTAATGTGCTATTTGTTTTGGCGTATATTTGATTTTGTTCCAGTAGTGTGAAATGTAGGCATGGGAACAAAATTAAAAACAACAAAAAATTCTTGAAGTCAGTCACAATGAATTATTAGTCATTTTATTTTTATTTTATAAACAGGCCATTTGAATATGTTCAGCCATGAAGTGAAACAGACTCACTGAATTCTGAGTCCTGAGAGACAGTGACCCAGACACAGCCCTACCAGTAAGTAATGTGGTGATTTGATACAGATATATATTGTGAAATGATTATCACAATAAGGATACTTCCATAAACCCATAAAATTCCCTTTTGTGGTGAGAATTTTTGAGATCTGCTCTCAGTAACTTTCAGATAAATAATACAGCATTGTTAGTTGTAGTCACCATGCTGTTCATGAGATTTCCCAGAACTTAGTCATCTTAAACATGGACGTTTGTACTCTTTGAGCATCTTCTCATTTCCCCACTCTCAGGCCCTGACAACCACCACTCTGTTCTTTGTGTGAATTCGGCTGTTTTTAGATTACACGTGTAAGTGAAATCATGCAGCTCTACTTTTTCTTTTTTCACAGTCTGCAGTGTGTTGATTTGATCCACTTACATACAGCAATGTGATCACAAACAGATTTAATACCTCTCACATGACTCACAAGTATAATTTTCTTTATTTTTTGTGGCAAGAATATTCACAAGATAGTACCTTAGGAACTTTGGAGACTGGTACAGCACTGTAGTCTGTAATCACTGTGCTGTGCATTTGATCTGCATGACTTATTTATCTTCTGGTTGCACATTTGTACCCTTTAACATCTCCCCATTTCCTCCACCCCGACACCTAGTTACCACCATTTTACAATTTGTTTCTAAGTGTTTGCTTGCTTGTTTTTTGTTTGTTCGTTTGTTTTTGTATATCTGATATCTTACGTTTGTCTTTTCTCTGTTTATTTCATCTCACCAAGCATAATAACCTCAAGGTCAATCTGTAATATCACAAATGGCAGAAATTCCTTCTTTCATAATGCAGAATAATATTCCATTGTATGTCAATGTCATTTCTTCTTTATCCATTCTTTCATTGTTAGAAACTCAGGTCATTTCCATATCTTGGCTATTGTGAATAATGTTGTAATAAACATGCGAATGCACCTATCTTTTCAATACCCTGTTTTCACTTCCTTCAGATGCACACCAGGAAGGAGGACTGCTGGAGCATATGGTAGCTCTTTTTAATTTTTGGGTAACCTCTATAGCTTTTCCATAGTGCTTGAACCAGGTTACATCCCCACCGACAGTGTACAGGGGTTTTCTTTTATCCTCATCCTGGCCAGCACTGTCTCTTGTCTTCTTGGTGATGGCCTTTCTGACAGGAGGGAGGGGATATCTCATTCCACTTTCAATTTTCATTTCCCTAATTGTTAGTCATGTTGAATATCTTTTCATGTACATTTTGTGTATTTGGGTGTCTTCTTTGGAAAAATATAAATTTAGATTCACTGCCCATTTTTTATATTGGATTTTCTACTCTTTTTTTCTTTTTTTTTTTTGCTATTGTGTTATATGAGGTCTACATATATTTTGATATTAACCCTCCATCCAATATATGATTTGCAAAAATTCTCTCCTACTCTATATTAGGCTTTATATTTTGCTGATTATGTCTTTTGCTGTGCAGGATCTTTTTAGTTTGATGTAGTCCCACCTGTTGATATTTGCTTTTCTGGCTTGTGTTTTGGGGTCATATCCCAAAATTATTACCCAAACCAGAGTTAAGTATCTTCTTCTCTATGTTTTCCTCTAGGAGTTTTAAAGTATGAGGTCTTACATTTCAGTCATTAATCCATTTTAAATTATATTTGTGAGTAGCGGAAAGTAAGTTTCCAATTTCATTTTTCTGCTTGTGGTTTTCCAATCTTCCCAGCAACATTTATTGTAGATGCTAGAGTTTCCTCATTCAAAATAGCATTAAAACCAATAAAATACCTAAGAATACACTTTACTATGGAAGTGAAAAATTTGTACTTTGAAAACTATAAGACTTCTATGGAAAAAATTGAAGAAGACAAAACAAGTGGAAAGATACACTGGGCCAGAAGTATGGCTAATGGAACAGAAGAATTAAGGTTAAAATGTCCATAATACCCAAAGCCATTTACAGTTTCAGTGCAATTTCTATCAATATTCCAACAGCATTTTTTACACATGGAGAGAAATCAATCTTAAAATTTTTTTATGTGACTACCAGTGACCCAGACACCAGAGCAATCCTGGGAAAGAACAAATTGGGAGTCATCACACTTCCTGATTTAGAACTAAATCACAATGCTACAGTATGAGACACAATGATATTGGTATTAAAATACATACATGGTTTAAATTAACAGTATAGAGGACCCAGTAGTAAACCCCTGTATACTAGGTCAACTACTATTTGAGATGGAAGTAAAACACGTTCAGTGGGCAAAGGATAGTCTCTTTGACAAATGGTGCTTGGACACCTGGATACTACTTTTAATTTTTGACAGAAATTCCATACTGCTTTTCCTAGTGGCTGTGGTTATTTACATTTTTACCAACAACACACAAGGATTTTCTTCACATCCCTTCCAATCCTTGTACTCACCTGTCTTTTTTGACTGTAGCCATTGTAACAGTTGTGATAAGGTCTCGTGGTTTTGATTTGCAATTCCCTGATGATTAATGACAACCTTTTCATGTTGGACATTTGTACGTTTTCTTAAGGAAAATGTCTATTCAGATATTTAATTCATTTTTAAATAGATTTTATTTTTTTGGCTGCTAAGTTGTATGAGGTATTTATATACTTCAGTAAATACCATTTATCAAAAGATGGTTTGCTAATAGTTTCTCCCATTCCATATGATGTCTTTTAAGTTTTTCAAATTCTTTTCTATGCAGAAGTTTTTACATTGACTTAGTCCTGCTTGTTTCTTTTTGCTTTTGCTTTGGTTGCCTGTACTTTGGAGTCATATCTAAATAATCATTATTTACAAGATCAAGGTCAAGGGGATTTTACTCTATGATTTTTTTTACGGTATTTATGATTTCAAGTCACAATTTGACTATTTTATTGCGAGATATTTTTGTGAGTAGTGTAAGATGGGGTCCAATTTAATTCTTTTATATTCATTCGACTGTACCAGTTTATATTTTGACTGAAAAATTAAACAAGTGTTACCTTTTCTTCATATTCTTGCAAATTTTCTTTTTCTTTTTTATAATAGCCATTCTAACAGGTGTGACGTGATGTGTCATTGTGATTTTGATTTACGTTTCCCTGATGATTTGTGATGTTGAGCATTTATTCATGTACCTATTGGCCATCTATATGTCTTTTTGAAAAAAAATCTACTCAAGTCCTTTAGCCTATTTTTAATTTTTAATTTTTTATTTTATTACTATTATTTTATGACTTACTTATATATTTTATAAAAAAAGTTTTTTGATTAAAAAATGGAAAAAAAAATTGCCTGTATGTTATTTTATTCTGTAGTTGCTTTTTAGTTTGCTGATTATTTGTTTTGCTATGGAGGTTTTTTTGGGGGCTTTTTTGTTTTGTTTGGTTTGGTTTGGTTTTTTTGTTGTTGTTGTTTTTTAAATTTGCTGTAGTTCCACTTGTTTGTTTTTGCTTTTGTTACTTGAACCTTTGTTGTCATATCCAAAAAATATTTGCCAAAACCACAGCAAGGAGCTTTTTGTTTACATTTTCTTCAAGTAGTTTTACAGTTTTTGGTCTTATATTTAAGCCTTCAGTCCATTTTGAGTTAATTTCTGTGAGTGCTGCAAGAAAGGGGTCCAATTGTATTCATCTGTAGGCCATTATCCAGTTTTTTTCCGGCACAATTTATTGAAGAGTCTATAGTTTTCCCTTTACATCTTCTTGGTTCCCGTGTGAAGTACTTGTTGACACTATATAAGTGGGTTTGTTTCTGAGCACTTGATTGTTTCATTGGACTTGGCCTCCATTTTTTACTGTTACCTACCATTTTTGATTACTATAGTTTTGTAATAAAGTTTGAAATTAGGAATTGTGATATCTCTAGATTAATTATTTGACCAGGTTGATTTGGCTATTAGGGGTGTTTTGTGGTTCCATACAAGTTTTAGGCTTGTTTTCTGTATTTCTGTGTAAAAGTCATTTGAATTTTGATAGGGATTGCATTGAATCTATAGACAGCTTTGGGTGACACAGACATTTTTACAGTTTTAATACTTCTAATTCATAACCATGAAAATTTTTTCCATTTATCTTTTTTTCAGTTTTTTTTTTTTTTTTAATCAGTGTTTTGTCATTTTCACTGTAAGGATATTTTACCTACTTGGTTTAATTTATTCCTAATTTTTTTGATGACATTTTAAATATGAATGCTTTTTAAACTTATTTTTCAAATTGTTTATTGTTGGTATATAGAAACACACTGCTCTTCACATGTTGATATTTGTATCTTGCAACTTGACTGAATTTGTCTATTATTTGTAATAGGTTTTTGATGGAATCATTAGGATTTTCTACATATAAGATCATATTAAATGCAAACAAATAGTTTTGCTTCATCCTTTTCAATTTTGATTACTTTTATGTATTTATCTTGCCTAATTGCTCTGGCCAGGACTTCCAGTATTATGTGGTAAAGGAATGGTGAGTGCACAAACATTTTCTTTATATTTTTGTCAGAAAACACTTCACCATTGAGTATGATGTTTGCTGTGAATTTGTCCAGTATGACATTTATTATGTTTAATTACTTACTTTGTATAGCAATTTGTTGAGGCTTTTTATTATTTGTTTGTTTGTTTATGAAAGGTTGTTTAATTTTTTCACATGTTTTTCTCCATCAATTGAGATTACCATACGATTTTTATATTTCATTCATTAATGTGATGCATCACATGTTTGATTTACATAGGTTGAATTGTCCTTGGATTCAGGGATAAATTCCACTTGACATGGTATATGATCTTTTCAATATACCATTGAATTTGATTTGCTTATATTTCATTGAGAAATTTTGCATCTATATTTATCAGTAATACTTGCCAGTTTTTTTTTCCCCCTTGTAGTGTTCTTATCTAGCTTTGATATCAGGGTAATGTTGGACTCATCAAATGAATTTGTAAATATGCCTCCTCTTCATGTTTTTAAAAAGTTTGAGATGACTGTATTAATTCTATTTAAATGTTTGGTTGAATATCCCAATGAAACTGTCTGGTCTTAGCCTCTTTTTATTTTTTTATTTATTTATTTTTTTATTACTGATACAATCTTTTCATTCATCATTGGTTTGTTCAGATTTTCTGTTTTGTTTATTAGTCAGTTTTGGTAGTTTTTATATTTCTAGGAGTTTATTATTTCCAGGATATCCGAGTTATTTGTGTGTATTTGTTGATAGTCACCTATTATAACCTGTTGTATTTCTGTTGTATCAGTTATAATATCGCCTCTCATTTCTGATTCATTTGCATATTGTTTTACCCTTTGTTAGTATAGCTCAGTTTGTCAATTTTACCATTTCAAAAACAACCTCTAGCATTGATGTTTTCTAATATTTATAGTCTTTATTTATTTCTTCTCTCACATTTGTTATTTCATTTCTTTGCTACTTGTGAACTTAGTGGGATTTTTTTTTTTTTTTGCGCTAGTCCCTTGAGAAGTAATGTTGTTTATTTGCAATTCTTTTTTCTTGTCATACTAATTTGTTGTAATAAACTCATAATTCTTTCCATGGTATTTTATAAGTTTTAGTAAGTTGTGTTTCCATTTTCTTTTGTTTCAAGATTTTCCTTTAATTTCAAGAAAATTATTGTAAAACTGTTATAAATTACCCACCCCCTGTTTTATTGAGATACAATATGGTGCTGTTTAAGATTCAAATGCATATTATAATGATTTGACTTTGATATATTGTGAAATGATTATCACATAAGATTAGTTAACATACATCATCTAAATGTAGATGCAAAAAACAAAGGAAACAAAATATATTTTCCTGTTATGAGAACACTTGAGGTCTACTTGCTTAACAGCTTTCAAATATACCATAGAGCACTGTTAACTGTATTCACATTGTACATAACACTTCAATACTTGTTTATCCCATAACTGGATGTTGGTATGTTTGGACTTCCTACACCAAATTCTCCCTCTTCCCACTGCCCACCTTTGGTAACCAAAAATGTGATATTTTAATTTTTGCTTATTTTTTTCACATATAAATCAGGTCATACAGTATTTGTCTTGCTCTGCCTGACTTCTCTTACTTAGCATGATGCCCTCAACGTCCATCCATATTGTCACCAATGGCAGAATTTCCTTCTTTATATTGCTGAATAATACTCCATTGTCTAAATATAGCACAACTTTTATATGCAAGCATTTGTTGATAGGTCGTTATCATCTCTTGGCTGTTATAAATAATGTTGCTGTGAACATGGGTGCAGATATCTCTTCAACATAATGTTTTCAATTATTTTAGATACATTTCCCAAATGTGGAAATTCTGGGTCATATGGTAGTCCTGTTAAATGTTGGGGAACCTCTCTAGTGTTTTTCATAGAGGCCAAACCAACTCATAAGCCAATCAAAAGTACACAAATGTTCCCTTTTCTCCATATCTTTGCTAGCGTTTAATAGTAAGCCTCTTGTCTTTTTGATAAATTCATCCTAATAATCCTGAGTTGAAATCTCCTTGCGTGTTTGATTTTAATTTCCCTAATGTTTTGTGATGTTGAGCACATTTTCATGTATTTGTTGGAAATTCATGTATTTTCTTTGGAAAAAATGTATTTCCAGGTCTTTTGCACAGCTTTTAAGTGGGTTATTTGTTTTGATGCTTTTGAGTTGTATGATATGTATTTTGGATATCAACTCCTTATTAGTTATAAGATTTTTAGATTTTTTTCCCCATTATATAGGCTGTCTTTTCATTTTGTTGATTGTCTCAATGTGTAGGAGATTTTTAGTTTGATGTAGTTTCATTTGTTTTTTTTTTAATTGTTTATGCTTAAAGTATCATCAAAAATAATTTTTAAGACCTGTGTTAAAAAGACTTTTACTGTTTTCTTCTAGGAATTTTATGACTTCCAGTCTTATATTTGCCTTTCTTTCCTTTATACTTAATTTTCAGAGTGGTGTTAGATACAGGTCTAATTTTATTCTTTGGCATGTGAATATAAAATTTTCCAAGCCCAGTTATTAACAAGACTGTCTGCTCCACTGAGTCTTCCTGACCACCTTGTCAAATACTGGTTGACTTTACATGCATGGGATTGTATCTTGACTCTCAGTTCTATTCCATTGTTTTTATGGCAGTACCATGCTATTTTAGATTATTATAGCTTTATATTATAGTTTGATATAGAGTGCAATATCTCCAACATTGTATGTACAAGGTCTTTTGTGGTTCCTTATAAATTTTTGTATTTTTTTTTCCTACTTTAAAAAATGCCACTGGATTTTGATAGGAATTAAATCAACAGATGGCTTTGGGTAGTATGGACATTTTAACAATATTAATTCTTCCAATCCATAGGCAAGGGATAAATTTACATTTGTCTGTATGTTTTAGTTTATTTCTTAGAGTGATATTTTATCACCTTGGATGAATTTAGTCATTATTTTATTGTTTTTGATGCTGTTATAAATAGAATTGTTTTATTTCTTTTTCAGATAATTTTCAGTGTATAGAGATATGACTGATTTTTGCATTTAAAATTTTTATTCTGCAACTTTACTGATTATGCTGCTTAGTTCTAATGGGATTTTGGTGAAGTTTTTAGGACTTCCTATAGATATAATCATGTTATCTTAAACTAGAGATATTTGTACTTCTTATTTTCCAGTTTTGATGACTTTCCTGTCTCCTCCTTACCTGACTGCTCTGGCTAGGACTCCCATTACTGTGCTGAGTGAGTGGTGGGGGTGGGCTCCTTTGCCTTGTTCCTGACATTAGGGGAAAGTTTCAGAATTCAACTACTGAGTATGTTTTGAACCGTGGCCTTGAGTTACATTCATTTTATACCTAGGTTGTTCAGTGTTTTCCTGTATCTATTGATCATTATATTTTTTCTTTTGTTCTATTAATGCGATGGCATCACATTTATTTGATTTGCTAGTATGTATTCAGAATTTTATAATCTACATTCATCTGGGTTATTGACCTAAATTTTCTTCTCTGGCAGTTTCAAAGCAATGCTAGCCTTGTAAAATGAATTTGGGAATTTTCCTTCTTCATCTATTTTTTAAAAGACTTGAGGATTGGCATTAATTCATTACATATTTGGTAAAATTTACCAGTGAAACCATCTGATCTTGACCTTTTCTTCATTTGAAGAATTTTGATTACAGATTTATTCTCCACAGTGTTAAATGGTTCATTTAGATTTTCTATTTCTTCCTAATTCACTCTTGGTAGGTATGTTTCTGAGAATTTTTTTTTTTCCATTTATCTAGGTTGTCTAGTTTATCTGCATATAGTTGTTCATAGTAATTTATTATCCTTCTTATTTCTGTGGTAGAGTTGCAATGTCTTCTCTCTTATTTATAATTTTGTTGATTTTGGTCCTCTCTCCTTTTCTTTGTGTAGTGTAGCTAAAAGTTCAAAATTTTATTTATTTATTTAATGAACTAGCTCTTAATATTGCTAAATTTTACTGTTTTTTTGTCTATCACATTGACTTCTGCCGTAATCTTTATTATGTTCTTCCTTCTGCTAACTTTGGCTCAGTTTGGTCTTTTTCCAGGTCCTTGAGGAGAAAAGTAAGATTGTTTATTTGAGCTCTTTCTTATTTCTTAAGTTAGGCATTTATTGTAATAAATCACCGTGTCGGAATTGGTTTTGCTATATCTCATGGGCTTTGGTATGCTTTGTTTCCATTTTAGTCTGTCTCAAGACACTTTGTTATTTCCTCTTAAATTTATTCTTTGGTTAGGAGAGTGTTGATCAATTTCTATATATTCATGAGCTTTCCAGTTTTCCTCCTCCTACTGATTTCTAGTTTTATACTATGATCAGAGAAGACATTTGATATAATTTCAGTCTTGAATTTGTTGAAATTTGATATATGACCTAATATGTGGTCTTGTCTAGAAAAAAAAATTTGTACACTTGAGAAGAATCTATATTCAGCTTTTGTTAGACAGAATATTTTATATATGACTGTTAGGACCATTTGATCTTTAGTGTTGTTCATGTCAACTGATCCTATATTGAACTATTGTCTGGATGATCTATCACTTGTGGAGAGTGGGGTGTTAAAGTTCTCAACTATTATCATACTGTAGTTTATTCTGCCTTTTAGCTTGTTTTTGCTATACATATATGTAGTTGCTCTGATGTTGGATGCATAAATATTTATAATCGTTACATTATTTGGATGGATTGACTCCTGTCATTACATAATGACCTTCTTTGCCTCTTTTGACCTTTGCTAGATTAATGTCTTTTTGACTGTTTTAGGTGTAGCTCACCCCTTTTTTCCCTATTTGTTTGAAGTATCTTTTTCCATCCCTTCACTCTCAGTCTATGTTTTTAAAGACAGAAAATAAATAAAGAAATATTTACTTGAGCTACATCTTTAAAGAAATAGACCTAACAGACATATGCACAGTATTCCACCCAGTAGCAACAGAATGCACGTTCTTCTCAAGCACACAAGAAACATTCTCTAGGTATGTCATATGTTAAGTCACAAAACAAGGCTCAGCAAATGTAAGAAGATTGAAATCATATCAAGTATCATATCTGACAATAATGGTATAAAACCAAAAGTTAATGACAGAGGAAAATAGGAAATTTCACAAATGTGTGAAAATTAATGTGCATACTCTTTATAAACTATTGGGTTAAAGAAGATATCAGAAATGAAATAAAAAATATTGTGGGGTGATGTCACCAGGATGGCAATGTAGGTCATTACAGACTTTGCTCCCCCTCAGAAGAACAGCTTACAACTGTTCACAGGCAGGACAGCACTGAGAATACACTATAACATGGGGTGAGGCTGAAGCATCCGTGTGCACCATGTAGACAAAGACAGACCATAGTAGAAGGACATAGATGGACACACTTGGGTTCATAATCTGAGAGAATGCAGATACAAGTTATTTTAGATAAAGACAAGCACAGAACTTTTTGTTTCAGATTTTCTACAGTACTGAGAAAAAACAGAATCCACAGTGACACTTCTGTGCAAAGTTGAGAAAGTTACTTTTGAGACTGTTAAAAAAAAAAAAACAGAAATAATCTGTATACATAATATATGTTCCATAACTGTGTTTACATGATTTACCTCATTAAATGGAAAATATTTTGTTAAAAAGAAGACATATATCAACCAGATTTATTTTGATTGTCTTCTTATTAATCGTGGTTCACCATTTGTATTATAGGACTCATGAAGTAGTGACATATTCAGTGAAATCTACATATGGGATGTTCCATTTATGATACACATGTTGAGAAACTTGAGCTTTGGGTGTCACTGAACTCTTCAGCATGGAGTACTAATTACTAATTAAACTACTCTATTATGGAGTAAATTCATAAGTTCCTTGGTGAGTAGCCAATTACATGGGACAGAAGCCATTGTTGAGGAAGTGACATTACTTAAAACCCTACATAGTAGAGGCAGGATGTGTGAGGATAAGTGTATCCTGAGGGGCAGGGGCAAGGTAGACAGGGAGGGAATGAGGTTTCCAGAGGGTTGAGGTGGATACTGGAGAATCAGTGAATAAACAAAGAGTAGTAAATCTGAGTAATTTCAGAGAGGCTTTCATAGAGGTGGAGAGTGAAATACACATGTGTTAATCAGGGCCTCCTGGGTTTCAGGGTTGGGGGAATTGAGTAAGACTCTAAGTAGCATGGATTCATTAACATATAAAATTCAATGACTTTATTTACTTGTATGTAAATTAAGAGAATTCATATTTTGTATATGAGCAGCAGCATGTAAAGCCATATTAGTTCTGAATCTGGGAGAGGAGAAATGGTCTCTGTTTCTCTTAGAGCACAGTGCCAGGTGATGGTTAGAGGATTTGTGGCAGGTGAGCCTGGGTATTGTGGAAAACTAAAATGTCGTGGCTTCTTTCTCCTTTTTCAGTTGTGTTTTAGTGCTTGAACTTTTTGTAAATGAAAATCCAGAGACTGATGGAGGTTAGCTGTGATCCTGACAGTGCAATCACAGAGAAGCAAGTCCTTCCTCTTTCTCTGTTGCCAGTAGGTGAGCAGGCTTCTCCACAGGCCTGAATCTTCTCTATAAAACCAAGAAGTAATAAAAGATTTAAGGGGCTCTTGTTATGTTTCCCTAGGTCCCTGAGATGTTTTGTGGCCCAGAAATTGAATATTCTCCTTCCCAGTATTTGTGCTGTTGAAAGTCTTCACATTACACCAAAATGAGAGTGGCTGTCTTTGTCTCAGTCCCTTGGGCACAGGAGAAAGATGCCTCACTAACGGCTGATTGGCATCTGATGTGCATTAGTCATTTGGTGAACACAGTGGAGGGAGACTGAGGAAGCAGAGGCTCACTGTCTAGTTGTGCTGGTGTATGTGTCAGAATGAGGTCAGCTGAAAACAGCACAGGTGCAGGAGGCACAGAGGACAACAGCAGTGCTCCTGTGAGTGTGGAGCATGGAGGGTAGTGAGGGGTCAGCGATCTGACCTGAGTTCAGTGTCATAGTTTTGATTAGTAACTGCATCCTCTGAAAATGGCTGCCAATTTTAAATAAAATACTTATCTTCCGTCTTGTACAAATCCATCCAGTTTTCATTTTGTAAGTAAACTTCGTTCACATTTAAACACTGGAAAACAATGTATAAATTATATTTTTTCCTTAAATATGGCTGTATGTTGATGAGAGAAACTGCAGTAGATAGAGCAGCACATAGGGTCCTGTGGAAATTTTTGAAGGACTGAAATACCTGAAACTTATTGGAAGATTCTGTTACTGTCAGACCAGTGGGAGTGAGTGTGACCCTGGGGAAGCAATGCTGTGTGACCATCAAAGCTGAGAGGTAGAAAGAAATGGGAGACCTCAGGTCACTGGAGGGTCAGAATAGGGCCATCTTTCAGTGTAGAAGTCCCTGGAGCCACAGGCTTGCGATGCTGACTTTGTCCACATGTCTGGTAATGGACATCTGAGGTGTGTAGTTAGAGAATCTGCACCTGCTAACCCCAAGATCTGCATGAATCCTGTTCAGTCATGTGCAGGGCTGGACATTGCTTCTGAATTCTCTGTGATTGAAGTGAGTAATAGACATTCACAATTAATTCACTGATTTCTATACAGAACACTTTAAACATGACCTCAGTTTAAAAATCAATACTCCTAAGCACTTAGTAAAATGTTTCACATGAAAGGTGTCCTGTTGCATGTAGAGGTATAATTTGCCATTAGTCACAGTTAATAAGTCATAAATAACAGACATCTGCCTTGTGATGAGTCTAGTTTTATCTAAAAGTCTTAGAGAGAAGAAGTGAGTTATGCTTTCTCAAATTCAAATTTTATAATCAGCAGTTCTCTTGATTTTGCCTTTGACCCAGTGGTTTTTGAGATTGTGTTATTTAGTTTCCTCATATTTGTGGAGTTTTTTAATTTTGTGCTGTAATTGATTTCTAGTTTCATTTCATTGTGCAACAAAAGATTCTCGGTATGATGTCAGTCTTCTTCAATTTGTAAGGTCCCTTTTGTGACATAACATGTGATCTATCCTGGAAAATATTTTGTTTTCACTTGAAAAAAGTGTGAATTAGTCTGCAACTGGATGAAAAGTTCTGTGTATGTCTGTTAGGTCCATTTGTCTAAAGTGTTGTTTAGGTCCACTGGTTGTTTATTGATTTCTGTCTCAATGTTCTATCCACTGTTGAAAATCAGATATAGAAATGCTTACTATTGTATTGCATTAAATTTCTCCTTTCACATCTGTCAATGTTTGCTTTACATATTTAGATGATCTGATATTAGATGTGTATAAATAATTGCAATTGTTATACCTTCCTAGTGAATTGACATGGTTATAATTACATAATACATTTTTTGTCCCATTTTTGGCTAAAAGTCACATTTGTCTGGGACAAGTATAATATCCACTCCTGCTTTGTTTCGGTCACCATTTTCATGGAATATCTTTTACCATCACTTTACTTTCAGCCTATGTGTGTCCTTAAATCTAAGATGAATTCTTGTAGACAACATATAGGTGGATCTTGGCTTTTTAATCCATTCAGCCACTATGTATCTTTTTATTAGGGGGTTTAGCCCATTTACAGCTAAAATAATATTTGCTCAAGAATGACTTACTGTTGTCATTTTTGAACTGTTTTCTGTTTGTCTTGCAGTTTTTCTCTTTTTCTTTTCATGTCTTCTTTTGTGTTCCATTGTTTTTGGTATTAATATGTTTTTATTTCTTTTCTCTTTTTTTGTTCTCTACCACAGGTATATTCTTTGTGGTTACCGAGGGGCTTGTTTGCAATACCTGTTAGTTATAACAGCCTATTTTAATTTGACAGCAACTTAATTTCACTTGCACATAAGACGCCTCTATCTCTCCATTCATATTATATGCTACTGATATCACAGTTTACATACATCTACTTCTATTATGTATCTAGCAATCTAATTTAGTTATAGTTATTTTAAATCTTTCATCTTTTAACTTTTATAGTAGTATTAGTAGCAATTTGCTACCATCATTATAGTAATAGAGTATTCTGTTTTTCTGTATATATTTACCTTTACCATTAAGTTTCAGTTTGTCTTCTGCTCTTGTGTTGCTGTTTAGTATCCTTTTCTTCCAACTTGAAGACTTCCCTCTAACATTTCTTTTAAGAAAGTTCTTGCTAAATTCCTTTAGGTGTGGTTGTCTGAGAAATTCTTTCTCTGTCTCTCTCTTTTTCTTTTTCTTTTTTTTCTTTTTTTTTCTTTTGTGGACAGGTGTAGTATTCTTAGTTGGCAGTTTATCTTTACCTTGCAATATTTTGGTTTATGTTGTCTCAGTCTTTTCTGGCCTCCAAAGTTTCTCCTGAAAATATCAAGTGGTAGCTTTATGTGAATTACCTTGTATTTATATAACAAGTTGATTTTTCTCTTGCTGCTTTCAACAGTCTCTATTTGTCTTGAACTTCTGACAATTTGATTATAGTGTCTTGGTGTGATTCACTTTGAATTCTCTTACTTGATGTCCTTTGGGGTTTCTGGACCTGGATGTCTGTTTTATTCCTCAGGTTTGGAACAAAATTCAGATATGATTTAACTCTATATATTTTCTGCTTCTTTCTGTCTTCCTCTTGGCCCTCCAATATTTTGTCTTTGGACTGATTGATGTTACATAATTCCTTTAAACTATTTTCACATGATTTTATTTATTTCCCCCCCCCTTTTTTTTTTCATACATTACTCCTTTGACCTCAGAAAGAATCTTTAGGAACACTATTTTGAATTTTCTGTTGGGTATATCGCTTATCTCCATATCATACAGTCATTGTTTTTGGAGTGTATCTTTGTTTTCATTTTGGTTTTTTTTTTTCCTTAGGGTATATTCATTATTTCTTCATTTTTCTTGACTCCATGTTAGTTTATTTGCCTTAGACCAAATAGCCTTCTCTCCCAATCTTCAGAGTCTTGCCTTACGTCAGAAATGTTTGGCACAAGTCAGCCCAGCCAGTTTCTAGGTGCCTCTCAAACCTTGTTCTTGCTCATAGTGCCTTTTTTAGGTGCTCCCAGGAGACTGAGGTACTGTCAGTGCCCCAGGAGAGGCAAATTAGAAGCCAGCCCTCAGGCAGCAATTGGACAAGCTGGGGCACTGCATGTGTAGCCTGACACTGTCTGTAGAGAAGGTAGGAGCTGGTCTCTATTGCTGGAGCAAGCCAGGGTGGGTAGTTGTGGGAAAGCCTGCAGGGCCATGAGGAACTGCCACTTTGTTCTCTGCAGACTCCAGGAAACTAATGAGTGCTGGGCTCCATTTGCTCTAAGTGACATACAAGCTAGAGGACAGAGTCAGGCAGTAGCTGGAAAAGTCAGGGTGCTGGATGTGCAGTCAGACTCCTTCCAGGGAGAAGCTGGGCCGTGGTAGTTTTGGCTGGGTCAAGTGAGGGGCAGAAGCTGCAGGGATTACCCCCCTGCCAGCTCAAGCTCACAGAGGGCCCTGCCAGCTTCCAGGGAGAGGAGTGAGTTAGAATGTAGACTTTGGACAGCAGCTGGGAGGGTCAGCCCATGAGATAGATGTGCAGTCTAGCTCCTTCCAGAGAGAAGCTGGAAGTTGATTTTTATTTCCAGCTCAGTCTACACTAAGCCATAGGAATATCTGCTGGAAGAAAAACATCTTGAAAACTGAAAACATTCACGGTTTCACCAGAGCAGAAAGATCACTCTGATTCCAAGACAAGATAGTGAGACTCTTTTGTTGCCAGTGCAGAGAGATCTGAGAGCAAAGACAGAGTTAAGAATGCTCAGTGTTTTCAACTAGAAAGGAACTAGATGACTCCACAGTTGATTGAACTATATTTTTTTGTCAAAAGCAATCCAATAAATGTTAGCTCCACCAGAGAAATCTTTCTATGTAGAAAAGGGAAATGTCTGCTCTTTCTACTATGTTATTTTAATTTGCACAGCTTAATGCTTACAGTATTACATTTACTTAGTAAATCTTTAATCCACTTACTCATTCATGCAAGAAATAATCACTGACTTTCCAGCACTGTTTTGTGTCTTAGAGATTGAATACAAGAAAGAACTGAGTACAAGAATCATGATCAGGAAGGCACCAGTGTAGTGATGGACAAACTAGATGTAAACACCTTCAGACAGCTGCCGTGGCTTTGACCAGACATGAATGGGGGCTGATTGAGGTCTGAGGTATGTGGAAGCTTGTCTGGATACTTAAGTAAAGAAGTCTTTGTTGACAGACTCACTGAGACCAGATGGCTGAAGTTTTCTAGCACCACATCTCTGAAGAATTTTCTCTGGGATGAATCCACAAAAGCCTGTAATTCTTGATGGAAATCCACACCACATCATTCAGGTCACTATTTTGTAAAAGTTCACAGATACTCAGGTTCTGATGGGGCTTCCCTGAAGAGTTCTGTGTGCAGAGAGTTGACATGATGCTGCTGGGCAAGGGGACTTTGTGTACAGTTGGCTCAGACCTTGTTTGCTGTTTCTGTGCGGACTTTTTTATATCCTTCAGATACAATCAGGGATATATAGACACTGGAAAACAACAAATGTTTATTGACAAAATTATCACATGAGGTATAGTGTGAAATACCCTGGACATGCTCAGATAAACTCATGACTCTTTATTGATTATTATAAATTTTGAAAACATGTAACAAAGCTGTATTTTTCACTAATTTTAAGTGCATAAGGCAGACAGTGTCAACAAACTGCTGATTCTTAACTATAACTGTGGATAGATCAGCCTGATAGAAACCTCAAGTTTCTTATCTGTGAAACGACTCAACAATTATTTAGGAATTTAAAGAATTCCAGTGAGTTAATATGTAAAGTGCCTTCTATATAGCAAATGCTCAATAAACAAAGTGATAAATCTGTTATTATTAAAATGACAGAGAGCCTTCCAGCAATGCTCAGAATACTGCAGGACTAAACAGGCTTCATGGTGAATTCAGGGTCTGCAGGTGTAACCTCTCTCATCTCTGTACAACTCAGATGTTCATTAAAAGGCATAGGACATACAATTCAGAAGCATAAGCCAGAAGCCCATGAGACTTCTGTACTGAACGGTGGCCCCAGCCTAACCCCTCTCCATTTTCTCTGTGGTCTCCAAACATTAGTTACTATTGTCTGCTTTGTATCTTCATTCGGTCTATCTGTGAAAAGGTAATAGAAGCCTCTCGACTTAATCTAACTGAAGCTGGTCTCTCCAGATCTTCAATAATTTCCACAGGTCCCTAAATTGTATTTCATATGCTATTCTCTTATTATGTTTATGCATTTTTTAATTGAAATATAGTCATTTTACAATGTTGTGTAATTTGTGGTGTTCATAATGTTTCAGTCATATATATACATATACATACATATTTTTGTCTTCATATTCTTTTTCATTATAGGTCACTGTAAGATATTGAATAGTTCCCTGTGCTTTACAGTATGAACTTGTTATTTGTTTTATATATAGTAGTTAGTATATGCAAATTTCAAACTCCCAATTTATCCTTTACCACTCCCTTTCATCCCTGGGTACCATAAGTTTGTTTTCAATGTCTGTCAGTCTGTTTCTGTTTTGCAGGTGAGTTCATTTGTGTCTTTTTTTTTTTTTTTTAAGATTCCACTTATAAATGTAGAAATTTTCTATTTCTGGCTTGCTTCACTTATAATGATGATCTCCAGGTCATCCATGTTGCTGCAAATGATATTATATATACACATTATATACAACTTTTATATATATATATATATATATATATATATATATATATATATATATATATAGTTGAGTAGTATTCCATTGTAAAAATTTATCACAATTTTTATCCAGTCATCTATCAATGGACATTTAGGTTGTTTCTATGTCTTGGCTGTTGTAAATAGTACTGCTGTGAACATTGGGGTGCCTGTGTCTTTTTGAATTATATTTTTCTCTAGATATGTGCCCAGGAGTAGGATTGCTGGATCACATGGTAACAAGTAATTTTTAAATTAACTTCCATATTGTCCTTTAAAGTGGCTACACCAATTTACATTCCCACCAACAGTGTAGGAGGGTGCCCTTTTCACCACATCCTCTGCAGCGTTTATCATTTGTGGACTTTTGAATGATGGCCATTCTGGCTGGTAATAGGTGAAACCTCATAGTAGTTTTGATTTGCATTTCCCTAATAATTAGTGATACTGAGCATTTTTTCGTGTGCCTGTTAGCCATCTGTATGTCTTCCTTGGAGAAATGTCTATTTAGAAGAAATATCTGTCTTCTGCCCATTTTTAAAAATATATTTTTATTTAAGTATAGTGAGTTTACAATGTTGTGTCAATTTCTGGTGTACATCACAATAGTTCAATAATATAGGAACAACATATCTTCATTTTCATATTATTTTTAACTATAAGTTACTACAATATATTGAATAGAGTTTCCTGTGCTATACAGTATAAACTTGTTGTTTATCTATTTTATGTACAGTAACTAGTATCTGCAAATCTCAAACTTTAATTCCACATCCTTATCCACTTGGTAACCGTAAGTTTGTTTACTATGTCTGTGAGTCTGTTTTGGTGTTGTAAATAAGTCTGTTTTGGTTTTGTAAATAAGTTAGCCTTTTTTTTTGTTTGTTTGTTTGATTCCACATTTAAGAGATATCATATGGAATGTTTCTCTCTTTCTGATTTACTTCACTTAGAATAGCATTTTCCAGGTTAATCCAAGTTGCTGCAAATTGCATTATTGTATTCTTTTTTTATGACTCAGTAGTATTCTATTGTATAAATATACCACAACTTCTTTCCAGTTATCTGTTAGTGGACATTTAGGTTGTTTCAATGTCTTGTCTATTATAAATAGTGCTGCTATGAAAATTGGGGTGCATGTATCTTTTTGAATGAAGGTTCCCTCTGGACATAAGCCCAGGAATGGGATTGCTGGATCAGATGGTAAGTGTATTTTTAGTCTTTTGAAGACTCTTCATACTGTTTTCCACAATGGCTGCAACAAACTACATTCCCACTAATGGTATAGAGGATTCCTTTTCCTCCAAATCCTCTCCAGCATTTATTCTTTGTGGACGTTTGAATGATGACCATTCAGACTGTTGTGAGGTGATACCTCATTGTACTTTCGACTTGCATTTCTTTGATAATTACTGATATTGAGCATTTTTTCATGTGCCTTTTGTCCATTTGTATGTCTTCTTTGGAGAATTGCTTGCTTAGACCTTCTGCCCATTTTTTAATTGGTTATGATTTTTTCTTATGAAGTTGTATGAGCTGCATATATATCCTGGATATTAAGCCCTTGTCAAATTCATCTTTTACAAATATTTTCTCCCATTCTGTAGGTTGTCTCCTTGTTTTGTTTATGGTTTACTTTGCTGTGACAAAACTTATAAGTTTAATTAGATAGGTCCCATTTGTTTATTTTTGCTTCTATTTCAATTGCTTGGGTAGAATATCCAGGAGAACATTACTGAGATTTATGTGGGATAATGTTTTGCCTATGATTTCCTCTAAGAGGTTTATAGTACCTTGTCTTATGTTTAAAGTTATAAGTCTTTTTGAGTTTCTCTTTGTGTATGGTGTGAGGGAGTATTCTAACTTCATTGATTTACATGCAGCTGTTCAGTTTTCCCAATACCACTGACAGAAGAGACTGTCTTTATTCCATTGTATGTTCTTGCCTCCTTTGTCAAAGATTAATTGACCAAAAGTTTGTGGAATGATTTCTGGCATCTCTATGCTCTTCCATTGATCCATATGCCTGTTTTTGTTCCAGTACCATGCTGATTTGATTAGTGTAGCTCTGTAGTATTGTCTGAAGCCTGGAAGGATTATTCCTCCAGCTTTGTTCTTTTTCTTCAGTAATGCTTAGGCAGCTCTGGGTCTATTTTGATTCCATATAAATTTTAGTATGATGTGTTATAGTTCTGTGAAATAAGTCCTGGGTAATTTGATATGAATCACAGTAAATCTGTAGATTGCTTTGGGTATATGGTCATTTTAACAATATTAATTTTTCCAATCCCAAGAATATGGGATATCTGTACATTTCTTTAAATCGTTTTAATTTCCTTAGAATTTTGTAATTCTCCACATATAAGTCTTTAACTTTGTTGGTCAGATTTATTCCTAAGTTTTTTTTTTTTTTTTTGATATAGTCTTAAAAGGAATTATTCCTTTACTTTCATTTCTGATATTTCACTGTTAGTGTAAAGACATGCCTCTGACTTATGGATGTTAATCTTGTATCCTGCTACTTTGCCAGTTTCTTTTATCAGCTCTAGTAGTCTTTGTGTGCAGCTTTTAGGGTTTTCTATATATAGTATTATGTCATCCATGTATAATGACAATTTTACCTTTTCTCTTCCAGTTTGGAACTGTTATAATTTCCTTGTCTAATTGCTGTGGCTAGAACTTCCAATGCTATACTGAATAGAAGTGGTGAGACACAAATTTCTTTTCTTGTTCCAGATTTTAGTGGGAAGGCTTTCAACTTTTCACCATTGAGTATTATACTGGCTGTAGTTTTGTCATAAGAAGCTTTTACTCTCTCGAGATATGTTGCTCTATACCCATTTTGATAAGAGTTTCTATAATAAAAGGTTGTTAAATTCGTGTTGCCTTCTGTCTTCCGTCGGAGAGAGGATTCTGTCAGGTATGAGTCGAGAGCTCTGTGTCCGCCCGCCAACCCGCCCACCCGGCCCCATCTCGAACGGTGGTCTCTATCACGTGTTCCGTCAGGAGCAGGCACTTTCTGCTTGTTTTTGGAACTTGCTGTCGAGATTCCAGGTTCTGGGCCTGTCCGGATATCTCTTGGAAACGGAAATGTGTGCGTTTTCCCCTTTTTTAAATTGTGTTCGTTTGTTTACTTACTTATTTATTTATTTACTTACTTACATTTATTTATTTATTTAGGCCTTTTTTTTTTTTTTTTTGGTTCTTGCTGCTGTTGTTGCTTTCGGTGGTTGTTTGTTTATTCGGGGAGGGGAGGTAATTCGTTTCTTTTGCTGGTTTGTTGCCTGACTTAGTGATTGCCTGACTTACCGACTTCCTTATTGACTTGAACGGAAGTCCTGAAGATCGAACCCTGGACCTCGCGCGTGCTGGGCAGGCACTCTGCCGCTGAGTTCTACGCTCCATCCTCCCCCTCGCCCCCTCCCCCATTTGGGGGAGGAAAAAAATAATTTTTTTTTTCCTTTTAAACTGAAAACGTCCGTTTGGGTCTCCTGCACGTGTTTCATCCCTGGTTTTCTGGCTTCTAGGAGGTGGAGTTGACCGAGTTCTTGGACTGTTGAGGAGAGGAACCCCTGATGGGCTGCGGTTGTGCTTTTTCTACGGTGTTTTTGTTTTTGTTTTTAAACCCCAGAGTAGTTCTACAACTTGATTTCCCTTTGGTGGTGGGTTTTGTCGTTTGTTTTCATGTTTCCTTTCTTTCTTTCTTTCTTTCTTTCTTTCTTTCTTTCTTTCTTTCTTTCTTTCTTTCTTTCTTTCTTTCTTCCTTCCTTCCTTCCTTCCTTCCTTCCTTCCTTTCTTCCTTTCTTCCTTTCTTTCTTCCTTTCTTCCTTTCTTTCTTCCTTCCTTCCTTCCTTCCTTCCTTCCTTCCTTTCTTCCTTTCTTCCTTTCTTTCTTCCTTTCTTCCTTTCTTTCTTCCTTCCTTCCTTCCTTCCTTTCTTCCTTCCTTTTTCCTTTCTTTCCTTTCTTTCTTTCCTTTCTTTCCTTTCTTTCTTTCCTTTCTTTCTTTTCTTTCTTTTTTTTTTTTTTTCGGATGGGGCTACAGTTTCCTTGTCCACGTTGACTGTGTCAAACACACACACCGACACACACACGCACACACAGACACGCGGATGCGCATGCACAGTGTTGCTCTGTGTAGATGCACTGAACCTCGATTTACCGAGCGGGTGGCTATCGACTCGCCCCCCCGAACCCCCGCCCGCATTTTTTTGTTTTCCCTCCTCCTTCCTGCGGTTGTGGTCAGCCGTGCTGACGTCCGTGTTCTCACGACCGACCGCGAGTGCGTTTTCCCCACGCGCCCGTTTGTTGTCTTTGGGCTTTGTCGCGATCTGTGCCGAGATCGATTTCTCTTTCCGCTTCGATGGGGTTCGCGGTCTTCATCCTTTCTTTTCTAGCTTCTGGGCTTTGCCTGTCTGCTTTCGAAAGACCTCCTGCATTCGAGAGGACGGACTCCAAAGCCGATTCCTGCGTTGTTCTCTGAGCGCTCGCCTGGTTTCGGTTTGCCAGCCCCCGCCTTCCCTCCCTCTTCCCCTCCTCCCCTTCCCAACCTCCCACCCGGGAACCCGGGATCTCGTCCTGGTCGCTCTGGGCCACCCGCGGCGTCGGCCCCGGCAACGCCGGCGTGTCCGTGTGATCTCCCCCGCCCGGGGAATCGCGTGGGGAGCGCGTCCCCTTCGCGGCAGCCGCCCGGCCGGCCGTGTCTTGCCAAACCCCGGCTCCCTCCGTCCTCCCCGCCCTGATCTGTTGCCGGGGTCGCGTCGCGCCGCGTCGCGTCGTGTCGCCTCGTGTCGTGCCGTGCCGTGCCGTGACGAGGGTGAGCGGGCTCCGAGGCGGATGCCACGGGGCCGCCCGGCGCCTCAGTCCGGGACGAGCTCGGGCGTTTGGGCGGCCGGCGGCGGTCGGGATCGGTTCCGGGGACGTTGGCGACGGTTGTCGGGCGCCATCTGGCTGCCGCTCTGAGATCGTCCCTCTTCTCCCGAGCGTCGGCGACCTCGGCAAGGGATGGGGCTCGGCGGCGGGGCCCGAGGCAGACTTCGGGGAGGCTGGCGACACCGGCGGTGACAGTCCCCGTGGCGCTGAGCCGCGGGCGCGTCCTGCTCTCGGCGCAGATTGGACTCGCAGGATGATGAGGGGGTGACTGTCGCCGCGCTCCCGGGATCTCGTGTGCCGGGGGAAGCCGTGTGGCCTGGCCTGGTCGACCAGCATCCGCCTGTGCCCCTCCAGCCGCGGAGACCGACCCGAGCCGATCGGACACGGCCTGCGCCTTGCCGCCGCGGGGGAAAGGGAGAGAGTGTCCCGCGCCCGGGCCGCCGGCGGCTAGGTGGTCAGGCCCTCGTCTGCGTCCCTTGGACGACTGCTCCTGAGGCGAGGAGCGGCCCGGGCCCAGTGCGGTGAGGCCGTGGACGGGCGCGCTGGGGTTCCCGGTCGTCGGAGGCGCCTCCTTGGATGAAATGTTTTCTGAGTCCCGATGGATCCGGAGACGTGGCTGGGCCGGCCCCTGTTGGCGCGGGAGGCCTGGGAGGGGGTGCCCCCCGGCCCGTAAGCCTGCCCGCGTGGGTTCTGGTGGCGTTGGAGGGACCGAGACTTCATCCGGACTCGGGGACCGGCACGGGGGCGTCCTGCGAGGGATGTGGGGGAGGCAGGCTTTCCCCGGCCCGGGGCCCGGGGCCCGGTGCTCGGGAGCGGTCCCTCGTGGGGGGCCCTCTCGTCGGAGGCGCCTCTGTGGCATCTCCCCGAGTCCCCGGCCACGCGGGCGAGAAAAGGGCAGGGCGTCCCCGGCCTGATCCCGTCTCCCTCTCGTCCCTTCCCATTCCCATTCCCATTCCCATTCCCATTCCCATTCCCATTCCCATTCCCATTCCCATTCCCATTCCCATTCCCACTCCTCCTCCTAAGCCTCCTCCTAATCCCCCTCCCCTCTCCCCTCCCCCTACCAACCCCCCCCCCCACCCCGGTCGATCAGATGGCCCCCGAGAGCTTCGGGGCTGCCATTTATGGGGGTAGGGCTGGGGGCAGGTGGCCGGACCGAGGTCCCGGGGTCCCCCCTTGCAAATCGTGGACCCGCCCCGTTTCTGGGCGCTGTCATTTTTCCTGTCGTGTTGGGCATTTTCTGCCAGCAGATAGGTGCTGACACGGTCTTCCTCGGTGTCTGTCACCGAGTGTTGGGTCTCCGGACGCGTGCGAGGCTCTGGGCTTCTCTCTGCGTGAGCCCTGGCCTGGTAGCCGACTCCGCTTCTGACACTTGAGCCGCCCGCCCGGGCCTGCGCGCCGGCTCTCGTGTGCGCGTCCGGCTGACGTGGCCCGTGGTGCCACCTCCGGTCTCTGGTGGCCCGAGGGCGGTGGGGTGAGGTGGCGGCGTGGGTCTTTTACCCCGTGCGCTCCCCGCCGCAGGCACCCGGTGGTGGCCGGCGCGACCCCACCCCCGTAGGCTCCGTGCCGCGTGTCAGGCATTCCCCGCCTGGGGTCGTTGGCCGCTCTCCTCGGAGAGGACTGAGGAGTGGGTGGCGCCTGGCGAGGCTGAAGCAGGCCCCTCTGGTGGTTGTCCTCGCCGGGCCCTCCCCTCTGGGGCCTCCCTGCCCCACATGGCTCGCTCGCTCGCTCGCTCACTCACTCACTCATTCACTCACCTGACCGATGTGGTGAAGTCATGCTCCCCCGGGCCGGGCCTAAGCCGCGCCAGACGAGGGACGGGGACGTTCATGGCGAACGTGGCTTCTCTTCTCGTTCTGCCTGCGGGCCCCTCGCCTCTCCTCTGCCGCCCGTGGGTGGCGGGGGGAAGGCAGGGGTGCGGACTCCGGCCCGACCTCGGTCTCCCGTGCCTTGTGGTGTCGGCGAGGCCGGGGTCTTGCGACGCGGCAGACACTCTCGCCTCCTCGCCTGCTCGGCGTCCTGTCTCGCGAGCGGCCCTCCCCCGCGGCGGGGGAGGGCTGCCCCGCCGCCACGCCACGTACCCCCTCGTCGGGGTGTGAGCGTGTCTCGCCTTGGTCCTCTGCGGTGCCCCTGGAGCGCTCCAGGTTGTCCCTCAGGTGCCCGAGGCCGAGCGGCGGCATCGCTTCCCGTCCCCAGCGAGTCCTCTCGGGTAACCCCTGCGGTGGTCGTGTCTCCCGAGCGCCTCTCTTGAGGCGTGGGGGAGGGGTCGAGACGGTAAGCGAGGCGTGTCCGCTCCCCACCCTCGGTGGGGCCGGGGCCGCCTCCTGAACGTCAGTCCTCACCCTGTACCGGGGGGGGGACTGACGTGGCCGGGCGCACGCCGGGTGGGTCCCCCTCAGCGGGGTTCGCGCCCGGGCGTGGGAGCGATCGTGGTG